>NC_134531.1:2732500-3407500 GCF_050624435.1 Tenrec ecaudatus | reverse complement strand
TATATGTATAGATTGTGATACGAGTTGTATGAGCCCCTAATAAAATGTTTTTAAAAAAGAAAAAAAAATCAGGGTCAAACTAAGTAATAAATAAAATCTTTGAGCAGTTAATAAGGCACAAGGAAGTCCAATCCGCTTATACCGGAGGCTGGAAACGTTCTCCAACTAACGGCCAATGGGCTCGTGGAGGGGGTCCTGTCAGAAGTAAAGGGGAGACCAGCCACTATTCGGTTCAGCTGGACATGGTGCTTG
Organism: Tenrec ecaudatus; assembly: GCF_050624435.1. Lineage (NCBI taxonomy): Eukaryota > Metazoa > Chordata > Mammalia > Afrosoricida > Tenrecidae > Tenrec > Tenrec ecaudatus. The sequence goes on along the minus strand of NC_134531.1, from coordinate 3,407,248 downwards.
TTGTAGGTGAGTGCCACGGAGCTGGTTCCCATTCATAGTGACCCAAGTACAACCAAGCAGAGCTCTGCCCAGTCCTGCACCAGCCCCACAACCTCCGCCGCACGATATGATAGGAGCCCATCGTCCCAGCCAGGGTCAATCCGTCTTTGGGGTCTTCTTCTTTTGCTCGCCCCCTGAGTTGACCAAGCACAAAGTTCTTCCGTAGTGGCTCGTCGCTACTGGTGACATGTCCAGAGTACATGGGACAGAGGCGCTCTGGATCCACTTGTAAGGAGCATCGTGCTTATGCAGTCATTAGCACATGCGTGTTCACTCAAGGGTTCTCAGAGCTTTTCTTAATGCCAACATTTCTCCAGAGTAAATCTGGGGAAAGGTCTTATACTGGCAAGGCGGAGTATAACTATTGCTACCTTGGAGATAGAAAAGTAGAGTGTGGTCTAAAACGAAGAGTAGGCTTGTTTTCACAGGCAGTGGACATCAGGAGGGACATCACAGGAAGGGGACATCAACTAAAGTTGATGACTTGGATGGTGTGATTTAAAAATATCCCCGGGATGTTAGGGCCAGTTGCTGCTGAATCGCTTCTGACAGGCACGGTTAGAGTCTCTGTAACTGCACAAGTTTTCAGAAGTAGGTCACCAGGTATTACTTCTGAGGCATTCCTAGTTGGACTTGAACCCGCAACTTCTCAGTTAGCAGCAGAGCGTGTTAACCATTTGTACTCCTCAGGGATTCCTAAAAACAAGGGTGTCAACAGAAAACCCAAAGCAGCAATAACAGAGCATATTCGATTACGCCAGGAGTTCCACCTTCTCTGTTCAAACTCCAAGAACAACCTTCCCAACTCTTGCCCTCAGCCTGTGCCCTGGAATTCCCAGGGACTGTCGGTGTGAGGGGCTGGCCGTTCCCACAGTTTCCTTCTATTAATCTAGCATCAGAGAATGCATGCGTGAATTCATTCATTCTCAGCCATGAGTTAGGGGTTGTGGCCATCACCATTACTTGTCCCCTAGGCTAGAGTTTAAGGCTCAGTGGCTTTGTGCTCCCTGAACTGGTTTCTCCTCCAAAATTTAATATAATGTAATCACCCCCCACGATGTAATCCGATGTGATCAGTCGATCTGGAGGAAGGGGGCGTGGCTTGCCTCCAGTGTATGAATGGATGCTCTGACATAGCACTCCTCTCTCCCCCCACTCCCCCTCCCTGCCCCTCCACTCACCCTTCTTCCCCTCCCTTTCCCTCTCTCCCCCCTCCCCTTCTTCTCCCTCTCCCTCCCTCTCTCTCAAATTCCATTAGCCAGCAGAGGCCTCCAGCCTGCTTCCTGAACCATGGACTTGGGACTCACCAGTGGGAATCGTTGCATGAGAGTCACGTGATCGTCTTATTTGGGGGCATGTCATCATTAGTGAAATGGGCTGCATCCAACATTGCAGCAGATTAGCAGATGTTGGCTTCTAGGATTAACAATGCAAAACACACGCCATACAGATTTAGCTTTGTACTAAATCAGCGGCTTTGGGTGCTTGGAAACTGGGACCCAAGCATGGATCACTCTGCTGAAGTCAGCAACAGGCAGCTCCGGGAAGCCGTGAGAACCCACCATGACACCCAGGAAGAGAACGAGGAAAGGGCCACGCAGACAACTCTCACAGATTCCTGACTGGAAGCCCCGCTCCGTCCCCAGGGGTAATGCAGAAGACCCCGAACCTTCCACAGACGGATCAACTGCTGAAACTGACAAAATGCAATGTCGCCCAGCGAACGCTCCTCCCGCCCCAGAGTCAATTTTTATGATTCGTGTATTTTAATGTTTTGTGAGTGTGTGAATTACAGTGTCTGTCAGCTTACATGTAACGATTCCAACTCCAAAGATAAAGATGTGCTTTTAATGATACAAATAATAGAAGGCAGTAATAATAAAAATTAAAAGTAGAAATGGAAATATCTGACTTACATCAGAACCTAGTTAATAGTGGAATGTGATAGCTAGGTTTGTGTCAGTTTAGCTGGACTGGAATTCTCAGTGTTTGGCAGTTCACATCTTCTGATCTCCCATGACCTGGCTTAACCCAATGTCATCACAGTGCAACACAACAGGATAAGATTAAGGTGGAATGCAACACCCTTATGTAAGTCATAGCCCTGAGCAATCAATTACCTCAGCCGGTGTGGCCTGCTTCCACTATACGTGGATCTGTGGGAAAGCCTGCTCACTTGTTTTCACTGCTGTCTGGGTCTTTCATCGAGCTCAATCACCTCTGGGTTTGGAGACTTGAGTCAGGAGCCTGCATATTGACTGCCTACGCAGGGAGCCATTCACAGTCTGCCACCTGACCTGCCAATCTTGGATTCCTTTGCCGTTTCAGCCACAAGCCTGGCCTGCTGGCCTCAGGTTCATCTGCCTGTGCAGCCACTTGCTTATAACATTCCTGACCATCTTGAGTTCATCAGCCCCCAAAGCTACACCAGCCTGAGACGCCTCCAGCTTGGCATCTGGACCCTTGGACTAAGACCTGTCTGCTTCACCGACTGTATGAGCCATTGCTAATATGAGTATGCCACAGGTTAGGGTTCGCTAGAGAAAGAACCCAGCCTAAGGCAGTGAGTTATCATAGCGGGTAAGCTGGGGTCCACCTAGCTCTTCATCACACTGGCTTGATTCTCAGTGGAACCCCGACTAAGACAGCTCGTCTCCTCTGCTACAAATCCAGGGACACCCTCTCTGAGCTGTGAGTCACGCCCCTGGAATCGGCAGCTGTAGGTGTGAGGGTCGCTCATGTAACCCAGGGGCCACATGACCTGCAGACAGAACCATGGCAAATAGCTCATTTTGAGGACAATGAATAAGAACCACGCCCGGGGGCTGGCGACAACAAGGCAGAGGAAAAGGCCCAAGTTGTGTTGCAGGTTCCCAGGCCAGAGACTCGGTGGGTAGTGGCTCGGACGTAGCAGAGACAGGATCTGGAAGGGGGGAGACTAGAGGGGCCATAGCAATGAAGCCAATGGTGACCCCCACCCCAGCCGTTTCTGGGAGCTTTGAACACTCACCACAAACAGACCCAATCCAACTCAGGAGGAACATCTCACCTTCCTGTCACCCAGCCCTGCATCTCCCATTCCCGTGCTCCAGATCTCTTCGTCCTCGGCTGGACCACCTCAGAGGCCCTGCCTGCCCGTCTCAATTCTCTGCCGCCCACTGTCTGCGCACCTCACTCATCGCCCAGTTGAAATGCCTCTTCCTGCCACAGACCGGCCCTCACTCCCCACACTGTCTCCGCTGTCCTCTGTCCTCCGAAAATAGTCAACACCACTTCCCCCCTCCCCAAACCTGGCACGCAGCAAGTACAAACACCCCCGCATCCTCCCCACACAGCTGCCCCTCAACCGTGAGCTGCTCACCCTCAGTCGGCCCTTGTGGTTTGGGGTTCCCATGTTTGTTACTTCACTTTCTTACCGAATCATGCTCAAACCCAACTCCGGCCCGTCTGTGGTCGTGGACAGACTTGTGCAGAGCAGTGGAACCCAACTCACCGGCATCAAGGTAGTCCCAACTCACAGCGCCCCTACAGGGCATGGTAGAATGGCCCCTGTGGGCCTCCACGAAAGTAACTCTCACGAGAGTAGAGAGCCCGTCTTGATCCCACCGGGCCACTGGCAACTTCCAATTGCTGGCCTTGTAGTTAGCAGCCCAGCGTGTACATGGGACACCCCAGGGCTTGACGTGTGCTCTGCCTCCTTGTCTCAGCTCAGTGTCCAGAGGTGCCTTTTCCATAGTCTGTTTCGTGCCATGTTTATTGGTTATTTGTTGGGTTTTTTGTGGTTTTGTGATCCAAATGGCACAGGCATGGTGCTCAGGCACAGTCTAGAATCCTTGCTGTGACCTACCTGTGGGAGAAACCGTGTGTGGTATCCGACCGTCTCCCAGACACGTGTTACACGCAGTGCTGCTGTTGGCTGTGAGGTCAGCATCGGCAACACATTAAATAGGACAGCTTTCAACAAGCACTCTCATAAAGAAGACTGAGTACTGATCAGTTGATCAAAGCATTGTGCCCAGAGGCTCGCAGGAACCTGAGCTTCTCTTTCCACCAGGAGCAGTGGCTCAGTACAGGCTCCTTGAATGTGTTCAGTGATGGTCATAGACCATTGGAGCCTGGAGGGTGCTATGGATTAAGTGCCAGGCTGCTAACCACAAGGTCAGCAGTTCAAATCCACCAGACACTCCTCCGGAGAAAGACGAGAGCTATCTACTCTCATGAATATTTACAATCTTGGAAATCCTGCTGGCCAGTCCTCCACTGTCCTGTAGTTAGCCCTGTGTGTCAGATGTGACCGGACAGCGGCAGGTTTAAGAAAACATAATGACTGTGAGTCTCGAGAACCGACTGCTGTCACATTGGCTCCTCCACTCAGCCGGAAGCTCAAGAAAGTGGAGCCACCATCTTACGGCATGACATCCATGGGCTGGCGTCCAGGGAGATGCGTTCGCTGGTTGAACAAAGGCACAGACGCAGCTGTGGGTAGGTCCTGCCGAGCCCTTTCTGACTCACAGGGTCCCCTGAATGACAGAAGGACACACTGCGCCAGCCTCACAATTGCTCCCATGCACGAGCCCCATGAAGCAGCCACTGTGTCAGTCCGTCTTGTCAAGGGTCTTCCTCTTTTCCCCTGACTTTACCAAGCGTGATGAAATGCTCATGTCTAATCCCGGCCATAGATATCTTTGGGAACCCACGCTAATTTTTACCTATTAAGTGAACGTCTAGTCTGTACTTGGAATAAAGTACAAAATCCTCTCCAATCTCTGGAGTGTTTATCATCCTACTCAGACGTTAAGGGGTCCGGAAGGTATAAGGATGATGTGCTTGGTAGCTAACCAGAAGGTCAGCAGTTTGAGCCCAGCAATGGCTCCTTGAGAAAACCCACCAAGCTGCTCTGCTCAGCCACACGGGTTTGTTGGGGCTTCAAATCTACTCCGTGGCACTGTGGTAGTTACACAAGGTCATGTCAACTTGATAAATAAAAATGAAGGGGTGGAGTCTAGCCTGTCAATCAGGTCACCGCCTGATCCCTCTTTGTGGGTATGGCCTTCTCATGAGCCAATGAGGCCTCTGTTGTGTGGGCATGGCTTTCTCCTGAGAATTCTGGGAAGTCTGGTTTTCCCTCCTTGCAAAACACTCTACTGACAGAGCTCACTGCCTGCGAGACATCCCTGAAGAGAAGGCACATGGACCTACCCTGATACAGGCCTGGTGCTGGAGAAGCCATGTGGAGACCCCTGCCAGTGCTGAGATGCTTACAACACCACTGGATCCAAGACTTTCTACCCACTGGCCTGTGATCATCCTGCATTCTGCATCGTTGCATGTGTTTCGTGAGTCTGAAGAGGACTTTATAGATCGGTATAGGACTTATGGGCTAAAGTCAGACTTATGGGCTTGGACTGGACTGGGTTGGGATGCTTTCTTAATGTACAAATACCCTTTATATAAAACCCTCTCTTATACACAAATGAAGTTTCCATGGATTTGTTTCTCTAATCTACCCAGACTAACACAGACCCTTTCGGGTAGAACTTCCCCAAGGGGTTTCTGAGACTGTGACTTAGAAAGCCTCAATTCGTGACTTTTCATCTGAAAGGGGATCTCAGAATCCCTTCTGGGAGGTGGTGAATAAGGACAAGATGAGTTTGCCTTTTGGGGTGGGACGGAGGAAAATGGTTTGAAGAGGCAAACTAATCACTCCACCCCTCAGTTCAAGGGTGGTGCCCTACAAGCTGCCCCTGATGGGAGAGGGGAGGCTAGAGTGAGACCTGCAGAAATGGCTGACGGCCCAGCAATGCCCCTAGCCCTGGCCAGCCGCCAGCTCCCCAAGAGCAGCGGGTGAAGATGCAACCCCTCGGCTCGGATGACAGTCACGCATCAAAATTGGCTCGGGCGCCACCGACGAATGCCAAAATCTGCTTCGTTCATGTAAAATGTTGTATTTATTTTAATTAAGCGCTAGCAGAATGCCATTCGCAGTGGCATATTGAATACCTTTGTAATTAACAAAGCCAAGCTAGAGAGATGGGCTTCCTCCACATTCTTTAATTAACTGGAATAATTCAAGGACAGAATCAGCAATGATTTCTTTATGGCTGTAGCATGCTGGGGGCTGGGTGTGGACTCTTTCCTGGCAATGGCTCTTGCTTGAAATTCACAAGGAGTCTGCAGAATAGAATTGTTTTGTAGTCATTATCGGGAGAAAGACTAGCCTATCTGGGGAGCTAACTCTTAAGCAGCACAGACACACAAGCAGGTGCCTTCGAATCGGTTCCATTTCATAGCCCCGTCCTGCACCACCCTCACAACTGCTACATTCGAGCCCATTGTTGCAGCCACTGTGCCGACCCGTCTCCTTGGGGGTCTTCCTCTTATTCACTCTGCCTCCACTTTACCAAGGAGCATGTCCTTCTCCGGGGACTGCCAGTCATTCAACAACGTTGCAACATTACAGTGACAGTTTGCTGCCGGAAATTCAAGCTGGATTCAGAGGAGGAAGCGGAACAAGGGGTATCATTGCTGATGGGAGGTTTCTAATTCAATACGGAAACAAAGTGGAAGTTCTCATTTGCTCCCAAGGGGTGAAATGGCAGTAAGAAGTCCAGATTCAGAGTCACGTGGGTCCCGATGGCCACCTCAAAGACAGCTCGTGGGTCCTCACACCGCTCCCCAGGCTTCCTATAACAGACAAGCTGCCTTTCATGGGACCCACGCCCCCTACTTTGGGCATGTGGTCAGGAGAGGCCAGGCCCTGGAGAAGGCCCTCCCGCTGGGGAAAGAAGGAAGGACAAGATGGATTGACACCGTAGCTGCAGCCCTGGGCGCCAACATCAGAACCACTGTGAGATCGGTGCAGGACGGAACAGGGCTTGTTCTGCTGCGCCGAGAGGGTCCCTTTGGGTCAGAACCCACTCAGCAGCACCTACAACAACCACGTGCCCCTTTACTCTGCGTTTGCCTTTGTGCTTTGTCTACAACACTTCCCCACCAGAGTTGTGAACGTAAAGAAAAAACAGGTCTCTAGCTCACTCATCAGTCCCGGTGCTGTACTGTGGCAGCTAGCTTGTAAGGCTGGACAGATGGGGCGGGGGAGGGGGGCGGGGGGGATGTGTAGGGAGGGGGCATGTCACAGGTATTTCAAATACTAGCAGCATCACCCAGGACAGACAGGCCTCAGTAGAGCTTCAGGACTAATGCAGACTAGGGAGAGAGGCCTGGCCTGCTACTTTTGAAAATTGCCATTATTGTTGCTAGGTGCCATCGAGTCATCCCCACCCATAGCGACCCCGTGCAGAATAGAGTGAAACACCGCCCGGCCCTGCATGGCCATCCTCTCAGGTGTTCCTGTGCCTGAGCCCATGGTTGCAGCCACTGTCGATCCACTCGTCAAGGGTCTTCCTCTTTTTCACAGTCCCTTCGCCTTATCAAGCACAATGTCCCTCTCCAGGGGCGGTCTCTCTTGACAACCTGTCCAAAGTCCGTGAGATGGAGCCTCACCATCCTTGCCTCTAAGGAGCGCTCTGGCCATACTTCTCCCAAGACACGTCAGTTTGTCATCTTAGCAGTCCATGGTACTTCAATATTCTTCCCACTACCACAATTCAAATGCATCGACTCTTCTTCAGCCGTCCTTGCTCAATGTTCAACCTTAATTAGTCAACAAAAACACCAGAGAGCTTACTGGAACATTGTCCACCTCGCTTGCTTTGGGGATACATCATCCAAAACTCAATACCACGGCCATCCACTCGGTTCAAACTCATGGCGACCCTAGAGGACAACATAGAACTGCCCCTAGGAGCTTCTGAGATTTTAACTCTTCACAAAAATCGACAGCCTCCTCTTTCTCCCTCAAAGTGGCCAGGGGGTTTGAACTGCTGACCTTCTAGATAGTAGCTCAGTATATAGCATGGCTGGGCGAATCACCAGGAGAGTTAATCACTCAAGGAGGATGCCATGCTTGGTGAAGGTGACACTCCGAGGGGACAAGGGGGACCCATGGCGAAATGGCTCAGCACAAGACCCAGCAAAATGGACTCAGACCTGCTGGCAATCCTAAGAATAACCCAGGACTGGGAAATGCTCCTGTCCATTGCACACGAGGCCAGCCAACAACATCACATCATGTGCACACGTGCCCTCAGAGGCATGGGCTGACAGTGGCTGCCACCGTTGGCTCACATGTAACAGCTGTGAGGCTGGCGCAGGACCAGGCAGGGTCTCCTACTGGGGCACGTAGGGTCACCGTGAGTTGGAACCAACTGGGCGGTATCTACACAAACAAGACCCGCGTGCCTGACACCCTGGGGGCACAATGGCGAATTGGTGGGTGGTGGGTACCCACCCAGTCCTGTCCAGTAGAAAATCCCAATGACCCACTCCCGTGGCGATCGCAAGTTGCAGATCAAGTCCATAAGTCTGATATTACCCCACAGGTCCATACAAGTCCACAAATTCCTCTTTAGATTCACCCAGCCAGGCAATGATCCCGAATGCAGGAAGCTCACAGGCCAGTGGGTGGAAAGTCTTGTGGATGCAGCTGCAGTGGAAGCATCTCAGCACTGGGGTGGGTCTCCATGTGGCTCCTCCAGCTCCAGGGCTCTGGTTCCATCAGTGTCACTCCATGTGACTTGTCAGCAGGAAACGAAGCAGAGAGTGTGTGTCTGGCCCCCAGTGAGCTACTGATCACTGTCACACTTCCAAACGAGGTCATCAAGCTGAAACCTGAATGAGAGGCTAGACTCCCCCCCTTCGCAAGTTGACAGGAGATGCTGTCACTGCCACAGGGTCCAACATCTGGATGCCATTGTTACTTTCTCCTCACCTTTCCACTCCAAGGAGCCCAGGGGGCCTATTGAGTAAGAGCTTGGCTGCTGGGCGAATGGTCAAACCCACCCCACCCCACCCCAGGAGAAAAGACCGGAGATCTGTCCCCACAGAGATCACGGCAGAGGAAGCCCTGTGGGGGCGTTCTCACAGGGGCTGGAATGCTTTTCCTGCTAGGGGCCATTTGGACATTCATCACACCATCCGCTGGCCAGACTGGTCAGTTAACTCCCCTGATGTGAGCACCCTGGTGGTGCAGTTAGAGGTTGGGCGGCTACCTGCCGGGTTATAGCAGTTAGAAGCCACCAGTTATGCAGGAGAGAGGGGGGAAAAACAGCCTTTGTACTCCCCCTAAAGAGCTTCAGTCTCTGAAACTCACAGAGACAATTCCATCAGTCCGATAGGGTCCCTGTGAGTCGGCATCACTGGATGGCAGTGAGGTGGTCTTTTATGTGCTGGCTGGCACTGCTTCTCTTGATGAGGCTCGTGATGTTAGCTGGTCTTGATGATTTCTTGAGTCTCATATGGCCCGTGGGTCTGATGTTCTCCACACCTGCTTAACTCTAACAAAACAAAACAAAATCCAAACTCATTGCCATCAAGTGAATGCCAACCTATAGTGACCCCATAGGACAGGGTAGAACTCCCCCTGTGACTGTCTTAGACAATAACTCTTTACAGGGTCAGAAAGCCCCATCTTTCTCCCAAGGAGCAGCTCCTGGTTTTGAACTGATGACCTTGCAGTTAGTAGCCCAATGCATGACCACTATGTCACGAGGGCTCCTCTCTGCTTAACACACGAGGATCTCTGGGTTCTCTTGAAGACCACAGACTTGGGTTAGGTTTCTGCACTCAAGGATACCATGGGTCTACATTAGCATGCGAGCATCAGCCCCCAGTGGGACCTCTCCTTCCCCTGGAGAACAAGGTCCCCTCCCCTACCCACTGCCTCCCGTTTAGCTCCCAGTGATGGCAGTCACCACCCACCGACCATTGTCAGCTGCTGCTGAGCACAAAGAAGTGAGTCTTCACTGCAGTCTTGGGCACGGGGCTCGAACCCTCCCTGTGGGCTCCAGGTTGGGGGGGGGGGCGGGAGGAGCAGCTGATGATGAGCGTATTCTGGGGTCACGTGGGAATGTAGACGATTCGGCAAGTTTCTCTTCCTTCCTCTTCCTTGGTTGGCTTGAGCGGGCACGTCTCACCCTGCCACCCCACCCACACCTCGAGTCTGAGCTGAAGCTTCACAGATGCAAAATGCCCATGAGGATGTCCCTTCCATATTCAATTCCGAAACTGGCATCAGGAAAGGGGAGTCACTCTCTGGGCCAAGGAAATGAAATGAAAAGAAATGGCTGTGAACAAAAGGCTCATGCAGATGCTAACCAGCCCCACAAGCAATTAAATAAGAAGGGCAGATCTTGTCTTCCTGCATCTCTTGGGCACAATGGGTCCCTTTCTTGGCAATAAAGAGTGACGGCACTCCATCACTGCAGGGCAGGGGCCAGAGATCAGACGGCCCTGGTCACACCAGCAGGTGAAGCTCCATCACTTCCTCCATCCGGGCTCACAGAGCCCCCCGGAGAAGCCTTGTGGGGTGGGGTGCGGTGGGGAACCTTGTCTGATTCATCACTTCCCAACTAAGGCAGCTCTTGGGACAGCCAGGATCAGCCATGGCAGATAAAAAGCATTCAGGTTCAGGTCAGAGCTAAAGCAGAGATGCCCCTGGACTCGACATGGTCAAGAAGCCCTGGTGGTGTTATGGTTACTCATTGGGCTGCTAACCGCAAAGTCAGCAGTTCAAAACCACCCCCTGTTCTGTGGGAGAAAGACAAGGCTTTCTACTCATGTAGAGAGTTGCAGTCTCAGGAACTCACAGGGTGGCTCTCTCCTGTCCTACACGGTCGCTATGAGTCACAGCCTTTACTTCTGAGACACCGAGGACAAGGAGTCCTGGCAGTGTCATGGTTAAGCATTCACCTACCAACCAAAACCCACCCAGGGGCTCCACGAGGCAAAAAACTTGGAGGGTGTTTCTGTAAAAAGTGAAAATGACTGACTCGCTGCCATGGAGCCATTCTCACTCACAGAGACCCCACTGGAGAGATAGACCTGTCTCTGTGGGTTTCTCAGACGGTCACTCCTTATGGGAGCAGAAAGCCTCGTCTTGCTCCCACAGAGCAGCTAGTGATTTTGAACTGCTGACCTCTTGCCTAGCAGGCCAGTGCATCATCCACTACACCAGCAGGGCTCCTCTGCTTCTGAAAAGCTTTCCAAATCTCAAACTCACTGCCATGGAATGGAATCAGAATCCTAGTGACCCTATAACAGCGGAGTAGAACTTCTGGAGGGTCCCCAGGGCTAGGAGTCTTTAGTGAAGCAGTCTGCCATACCTTTCGCTCACGGAGCAGCTGGTGGTTTCAAACCACTGACCTGTCAGTCATCCACAGTGATTTAACCACTATGGCACCAGGGCTCCTTCTGTAAAGACTATTGTTGTTGTTGTTGTTGTTAGGCATGGGCTCCAACCCACAGTGACCCCATGCACAGCAAAAGGGAACACCACCCAGTCCTGCACCACCCTCACAATTATTCCTGTGCCTGAGCCCATTGCTGCAGCCACCGTGTCCACCCACCTGTAAAGATGACAGCCTAGGAAAAGGTATGAGGGTGATTTACTGGGTCACAAGAGGTCACTATGCATCGGGATCAACCTGATGGTGCCCAAGGACATCAAGGTCAACCTCTCCCAGGATGTCTCGAGATCAACTCTGATGTAAATCCAAGGGACTGATTGTAGTGACCGCGGTGTGGATGATAAAGCATGACAAAGGCATGGCTCACTCCCCACAGGTGCCATGGAATGGTGGTGACCTTCACGTTCATGTGAGGCTGACCTGAGGACATTTCAAGGTAGCCTTTCAATGTTGAAAGTCTACATGGAGGTAGAGGGCAAGGGCTAAGGCCAGCAACTGACTGCCCAGGGAGAATCTGATGGGGCCTTCGAAGTCCCTGGGTCCACTTTTGATGGTTCCCCCAGGATGTGATTGTTGGCTGCCCTGGAGCCAGATCCTGGCACATGAATGACAATCCAATGTTGCCCCGTCCTGCCCTGCGCCATGTCCACAATAGCTGGTGTGCTTGAGACTGTTGTTGCTGGCTTGGATGACCTCGCATCTGTTTGCCGAGAGTGTTCTGAGAGCTTGTGGAGCTCACGGTCTGGCTGTGGCGTGCAGGGAGTCCTCAGCATCTTCTTTCAAAGTCCCTGCTGGAGGAAGCCAACCTGGGCGGCAGTTCTAGCAAGTGTCTGTTCGGTGAACCCCCAGCCTCCCACAGCAGAGAGCATACCCTCCTGGGTCTCATCTTGCTGGGAGACCCAGTCTCCCTGCTTAGGAGCCCCGGGGGCCATTGGACACCCTCCGGCACTTCATTCTGCTGAGCTCCAAGAAGACGGTGGCTCGGAGGGTCCTCCTGGTGATGACATGACAGCAGGCGGATTTGCTTTTCACTTCAAGGAAAAAAGAAATATTGTGTGTTTCATCGACGCTTTACTGCACCCTGGTTCCTTGAGGCTTCCTCACCCCCAACTATCATGACCCCAGGGCCACTTCTCAATTCACAATAGACCCAAGCATGTACACAGGTATAGCTAAGAGATGGGGACTCGTGACACACAGAATCCAGGAACAGGAGTGGGAATAGCAATACCAGAAAGGTAGGAGGGAGGTGGGGAGAGGAAGGGAGAAAGAGGGAACCAATTGCAGGGATGGACACATAACCACACACCCCTCTCCAGGGGGGAGAGCAACAGACACCAGAGGGGAAGGGAGATAGCAGTCAGTGTGAGATATGAAAAGAATAATCATTTATAATCTATCAAGGGGTTATGAGGGTGAGGGAGGGGGAAAAGCAGAGCTGATACCAAGGTCTCAGTGGAGAGTGAATGTCTAGAACAGAACGAAGGCAACATATGTACAAGCAAGCCTGCTGCAATCCATGGATGGATTGTGACAAGAGTCGCAAGAGTCCCCAGTATAATGATCTCTTAATAAAATAAGAAGAGAAAGCTGTGGGGCGTCATGGAAATACTTCATGTTATGACCTGTAATGTTATTGTCGAATCTTTCCCTTCAAGGGAGATGTTGGATGATGATAGGCTATGCAAACAGATGGAGAGAGGAACGGACAAAGAGAGAGGAGCGAGCAAGGGAGATTGCTGTAGGCGCACAGGGAGGGTCCCTGCGGTCCTCGTGTCCTCCTGCTCTACTGAGCCCCGAGGATCACGGGGACTGGAATCCCCTTGAAGGCAGCCAAGTTTGGACTCCCTGCCTGGTGCAAAGACAACAAGGAGACACTCACCTGCTAACCAAAAGGTCAGGGGTTTGCATCCCCCCAGAGGGGCTTCAGGAGAAAGACATGGGGAGCCGGCCACTGGAAACCATGTGGAGCACCGTTCGGCCCTGTGCCCCATGGGGTCAGTGGGAGCGGAAACTAAGCTGATGGCGTCTGGTCTGCTGCGTGCTGTGACTTGTACCGAGCAGCGAGCCGTGGGCCTGGATCACGGAGTCCCTGAGTCAGGATCGACTCGATAGCAGGGAACTCGGAGGCTTTTGAAGGAACGGAAGTGTGCTGTCTCACAATGCGGGAGGTGACAAGTCCACCCTTTGGCTGCAGCAATGGGCTCAAACCCAGAATAACCGTGAGAAAGGGTGGGACTGGGCAATGTTCCATTCTGGCGAGCATGGGGCTGCAATGGGTCAGAATCAACCGGCTGATACCAGACAGCAGCCGCAGAAGTTCGAGTCGGGGTGTCGTGTGTTGATTCCTTCTGAGTAACCGGAGGGAAGACTGGGTCCAGGCCTCTCTTCCAGTTCCTGGAAGCTTCTGGCAATCCCAGCCTCCTCCTTTGCTGCCCACAGATGCATCTTCACGTGGCATCACCCCCCTAATAGGCACCTTCCCTCCTCTCTCACCAGACATCAGTCACGGAAGGTAGGGTTAGGGCTGACCCTGTTCCGGTAGAGTCAGCGAGGAATACGGAAAGGTCTCCCAGCAAAGTGAATGAATCTTTCTTGGAAGAAGTACAGTCAGGATGATGCCCATGAGAAGGGAGGATGGCAAGACTTGGCGTCGTGTGGTGTGGACCTCCTGCTTGGTAAAGTGGAGCATCGGCACGGAGCAGGAAGAGCCTCAGTGAGACGGAGGGGCACAGCAGCTGCAGCAATGGCCTCACGTGGCCCCCGTTGTGAGGACGGCGCAGGACCAGGCAGCATCTGGCTCTGGGGCACGGGGGCTTGTTAGGAATTGGAGCCAACTTCATGGCATCCAACAAGAGCTGCTCAGGTATCACTTCGCTGATAGCTTCAATAAAAGAGGCACAATTCATTGCACAGCACCGTACCAGCTACACGGGTGGAGGGCTGGGTACAGGAGGGTCAGAACCCCCTGCGTCTAGAAAAGAGAAGCAGGACAGGTGTGTAGGTCCCAGCCCTGCCTCTCAGGTGTCACAGTGGCCCATCTGTGAGACTGTAGTCCATTGCCAGCAGTCCCCTCCCCACCCCCGTCCTTTAGCACAGCGGCTCTCAACCTGTGGGTTGCGACTCCTTTGAGGGTCGCCAGATTCATAACAGTAGCAAAATTACAGTGATGAAGTAGGAACAAAAATAATTGTATGGTTGGGGGGTCACGACAACATGAGGAGCTGTATGAAAGGGCGGCGGCTTTAGGAAGCTTGAGAACCACTGCTCGAGGAGCTGCAAGCACACAGGCATACGTCTGCACCAAATCAAGCTCTTCCTCGGTGTCACCGAGGCCACGCCCAGTGTGCAGTGGGATATGGCAGCCCCGAGCAGGCTCACCTGGCTCTTGGTAGTAGCTGCCCCTCTCCAGGTGGCAGACACCAGATGCCAATGATGGGCCTGCCCCTAGGGGCCAAGCCCAGGCAGTCATCAGCTCAGAGAGCCCCTAGGGACTAATGATCCAGGATGTCCTCATGTGCCCCCATTTGAGTCACCTCATTGGCTCCTCGCCTGGGTCACCGTCTCCCCACATGTGCAGGCTGTAGGCTTGGGACGCCGAGTGAGAGGCAGAAAGAGACAGTCACCAGCCTGTCCCTTGGCTTCTCCCTTGGCGTCGCATGACACTGAGCATAGCCACCATCTCAATGATCTTTGGACCCTGGAAAATGGCCACCTCACCTTTGTATTGGGGGAAGAATCATTCAAACACCACATCTCATCCAAAATTCTACAAGCTCGCATTTCAAAGCTAGGGTTTTCTTAGAAGGACCAGGTTCCCTCCAGGTATTTCCAAGGAGGGTCCCCACTCTAGAAGTTCAGATGGCAAGGGGACCCCAGAGTGGCCAGCCCTTGAAGCTCACTGCCCCTTCACACTCTTTCAGGTCCTCGGGGTGGGGGGTGGTGGCACAGAGGGCCCAGAGGTGGCCAGGGAACAGCAGGTTTCAGGTGGGTTTCCTGAGGGCTGTTCTTGGCATCTGGCTTGTTTATCTGTGAGAAACAGATCACAGTGCCCCCCACCAATGTGTCCACAGGCAGGCATGGGGGGTTTCAAGAGGCCTGTCCTGCTCATGGGAGAAGTGGCACCAAACACCCTGCCCCCAGCTCTGACCAGGGTCAGCTGTGCACTACTGGGGTCTCCATGGGGTGTCAGACACCACCACCCCCACCTGGGCTCTTAGAGGTGTGACTTTAAAAACACAGCTTTATCTTATTACCTCTTTAAAAAAACAACCACGAAAACATGTTAATGTGGGAAAACAAGCCTGGCTTCTATGATGTCACCCCAGTGGTATCCGTAACGGTGTGGGGGTGGTGCATGCCACACCACTGACATTGTCAGAGGGGTCACACTAAAATGCCCCCCAGGGTCATGGTGGCAGTAGCAGGTAGGCTGGCATTGCAGGTGGCGTGGGGACACCAGGGCAGTGGAGTCATGGGGGTTGGTGTCAACTGTCACCCAGTGTGGTAACTTGTCACAACCTCCTGACACCCACCTGTCAGGGTGTGGGTGGAACAGGCCAAGGCACCCACCATTGAGTGGAGAAGTGAGTCACTTCTTTAGCCAATGAGATAGTGGAGCGGCTATGAGGAGCCATGAGTTGAGGACCTAGATGCCCCACTGAGGAGGCTCGGGGCCCACCCTGTGCACTGGGGGCTGTGACTTGATGGGTGGCCCAAGCCCAAGTGCCCCAGGGACCCATTGACCTTGCATCAAAACATGATATGTACGTTGACAGCCACGAAGAAATTGTCATTGTGACGGCTCCAACCCACGGTGTCACAAGGGTGCCAGTGTAGAATTGTGTCCCATAGAATGTCCAGTATCCCATCACAGGTCTTTCTCCAAGGCACCTCTACCACCCACCCCCCCCCCCCCCACTGCTGTTGGTTCCCCTGCGGCGTCTCTAGAAAGGTTCAAGTCACCCATCTCTTATTTAGCAACCCAGCCGGTGCTGGCCACTGCGCCACCGGGTCACCCTGCAGCCGAAAGTAACGAAGTGCATATGAGTGCCCAGACCCCCATTCCCCGTGAGGAGCACAGGAGTCTGGATCAGGACGTTCGGGCCTTCTCTTTGATTCAAAAATCATCTGCCCTCCAGTCAGTCCACTCGGACTCCTGGGGTGCCTGCACAGCAGAACCGTGTATTCATGACCGCTCTTCCAAGACCCCTGGATGGTTCTGGAACCTCCCGCCATTAGAATATAGATGAGTATGCGAGCCATTTTGCTCCTCCCAAGATCTGACCCCCATCACGGTGCGCCTGAGCCAAGCCATGGTGTTTCCGCTCACCTCCTGGGAGTGAGGGAGCTGGACCTTGAGTCAGGAGGAGGGAGGAAGGATGGATGCCTTCGAACGACGGTGCTGCTGAAGACTGTTCAAAGTACCAGGGACGGCCAGAAGGACAGACAAGTCAGTCTTGGAAAGAAGCACAGCCAGAGTGCTCCTCAGAGGCAAGGGTGGGGACACTTGTTCTCACGCATGTTAGACAGGTTGTCAGGAGAGACTGTTCCCTGGAAAAGGGTATCCTGCCTGGTATACAGTGGAGGGGCCTCAAAAAAGAGGAAGGTCCTCGGCGAGATGGATCGACACAGAGGATGGCACAGGACCGGCTGACGTTGGTTCTGTTACACATCGGGTTCCTACTCGTCGGGAATGACCCGAGGGCACCTGAGTGCAACAACAGCAGGGTCTCTAAACTCATGGTCCAGCTGTCACCAGACGAGGAGACCCAAGTGCCAGAGCCTAAGTCAGAGTGTCCTTAAAGACAGAGTCTTCTCATTATCACAATCCCAGGGAGCACCCAAGATTCTGCTCTTAGGACTGGGAGAGCCAAGACGCAAAAAGGGGAGCCAGTCAGCCTATATGCTCTGCGTGTTGTTTGCTCTAAGACAAAACAGGTGCTTCAGGGACAGCCAGCTCACAGGCTGCACCTCAGAAACCCCAAAGTTGGTATAAGGCCCCAGATGATATTTTTAAAATAATTTTATTGGGGCCTCATACAACTCTTATCACAAACCACACATACATCAATTGTGTCAAGCACATAACTACATTTGTTTCCATAATAATTCTCAAAACATTTGCTTTCTGTTTGAGCCCTTGGCATCAGTTCCTCATTTTCCCCTCCCTCCCCTTTTCCCCTCCCTCTCGAACCCTTGATAATTTATAAACTATTATTATTTTGTCATATCTTACCCATTCCCTTCACCCACTTTTGTGTTGTCCATCCCCCTCAGGGAGGAGGTTATAAGTAGATCCCTGTAATCAGTTCCCCCTTTCCACCCCATCCTCCCTCCATCCTCCCAGTATTGCCACTCTCAGCACTGGTCCTGAAGGGATCATCTGTCCTGGATTCCCTGTGTTTCCAGTTCCTATCTGTACTAGTGTATATCCTCTGGTCTAGCCAGATTTGTAAGATAAAATTGGGATTGCGATAGTGGGGGTGTGGGGCGGGGAGGAAGTGTTAAAGAACTAGAAGAAAGTTGTATGTTGCATGTTGCTACACTGCACCCTGACTGGCTCGTCTCCTCCTTGCGACCCTTTTGTAAGGGATGTCCAATTACCTACAGATGGGCTTTGGGTCTCCACTCTCCACACCCCCTCATTCACAATGACATGGTTTTTTGTTCCGGGTCCTTGATACCTGATCCTATTGACACCTCTTGATCACACAGGCTGGTGTAATTCTTCCATGTGATATTTGTTGCTTCTTAGCTAGATGGCTGCTTGTTGATCTTCAAGCTTTTAAGATTCCAGATGCTATATTTTTTGATAGCCGGGCACCATCAGCTTTCTTCACCACATTTGCTTATGCACCCATTTTGTCTTCAGTTATTTTGTCAGGAAAGTGAGCATCACAGAATGCCGAATTATTAGAACAAAGTGTTTTTGTGTTGAGGGAATACTTGAGTGGAGGTTCAATGTCCATCTGCTATCTGAATTCTAAATACACACACACATACACACACACATATATATATATACCCATTGCCATATATAAATATATTTACATTTGTACATGCCTGTATTTAGACCTCTATAAACGCCCTTTGCCTCTTATGTCATTCCTCTATATCCTTTTACTTTCCTCTTGTCCCACTGTCGTGGTCAGCCTTCATTTGGGTTTCAGTAATTCCTCTCAGTTACATTGCTCTTGATCAAGCCCTACGAGGCCTCCTACAACTTCCTCACCATCAACTTTAGATCACTTTTTGTTCCCTTGTCCCTGGGGTTGTTAACACCCACTTCCTTTCCCCTGCCTCTCCCTCTCCCATGTCCCCTCAAGAAGTGTCAGTCCCTTGTTTTTCCCTCTGGCTTGTTTATCTCATCTATCTTATTTAGATAGACATGAAGAGATAATAATATGCACCATACAAGACAGAGCAAAACAAAACAACAACAACAAAGATAGATTGTGGGGCCAGGGTGTGGCAGCCCATCAGACTCTGCAGGAAAACACTCATAAAGGTCAGCAAACAGACCTTGAACTATCTATAGACTTTTGTCTTTTTTAACATTGGTTTTTGTTGTTCTTTTCTTTTGTTGCTTTGGTTTTGGGTTGTTGTTGTTTTTTGTTTTTTTTTGGGGGGGGGGGGAGCTTCAGGTTGTTTTAGATTTACACCAGCAGCCTACTCGGTTGCCTGCAAATCCTGCAAAGTGTCAGCAGCCATCTTGCCATCTTACCTTCTGACCTCAATGCGATCATCTCTCAGCCATAAGCCTGCCATCTGACCTGCACATCTTGGGCCCATCAGCCACTGCAGACACATCAATTCCATCAGTCCGAGAAGCCTCCAGGCAGACATCTGACCTCTGGGACTTGGAACTTTCTCTCCTTGACAACTGTGTGGAAAATCTCCATGATATAAAATGGAGGGGGGTGTTGTTGGCGGGGGATCTTATGTCAGGACTTGCAGATCATGGACTGTAGCCATGATCCATGTTTTGTTTGTTTTCTCCCCTCTGTACATAAATAAACCAGAAATCTAGACCTTGACTCTACAGACTGGCCTACGGTCTACACCTTGAGCAGTCCTAGAAAGAAGGTTACTTTGTGAGCTACTTCCACCCGTATACATTAGGATAAGATAACCCTTCCTCAGAACATATCATTTAGCAAATGACTGTCAAACACTTAGGGTGGCAAGAGGGTCTATAAATTATCTTTGGTCTTGGACTATTTCTGTTCCTATTGCAAATAATCTTCCATATTGAATGGAAACAGCAGTAGCTGCAGGGCTGACACCAAGATTAAACATCTCAGTATTATTTCAGCAAAAGTAAGCACATCACTAAAACAAGAAAGAACCAATGGTCTTTTTACAAGAGGGCATCTCAGTACCTGAAAGCTTTCACTTCAAGAATCCATGTGGAGTCCTCATGGTGGGCTCTCTCCTATCCCCCAGGGGCTCACCGCTCCCACAAGAGGGAGGGCCTTTCCGGGGCTACATCCTGGGGGTCTGTCTCCGGGTCTCCCTGGCTTCCACCACTAGCATTGGGTGTCTTCTGAATTGGAGCATCTGAACCGGCTTCAGCATGTATTGAAAAGGAGGGAGGTTACTACTGAAGGGTTGAAGCTCAGAGAAGAATATGTGGGTTGGAAATTCATGTTGGTCACAGACTTAGCCATCAAGGCATCTGCTGAATTCTAGAAAGTTTATAAAATACTTTATCATGAGAGTGGGACAAGAGGAAATTAAAAGGAAATAGAGGAAAGAACTAGGAGGCCAAGGACATTTACAGAGGTTTAAATTAAAGCATGTACATATGTAAATATATTTATACATAACGATAGGGAACTAGATATATTTACATGTTTATATGTTAAATATTAAGGTAGCAGACAGACATTGAGCCTCTACTCAAGTACCCCCTCAATGCAAGAACACTTTATTCTAATAACCTGGCATGCTGTGATGCTCACCTTCTCAACACAATGCTGAACACAAAATGGGTGCATAAGCAAATGTGGTGAAGAAAGCTGATGGTATCCAGCTATCAAAAGATATAGTGTCTGGGGTCTTAAAGGCTTGAAGAAAAACAAGCGGCCATCTAGCTGAGAAGCAACAAAGCTCACATGGAAGAATCACACCAGCCTGTGTGATCATGAGGTGTTTATGGGATCAGGTATCAGGCACCAAAGACCCAGAACAAAAAAACCATATTAATGTGAATAAGGGGAAGTGCGGAGTGGAGACCCAAAGCCCATCTGTAGGCAATTGGACATCCCCTTACAGAAGGGTCACAAGGAAAAGACAAACCAGTCAGGGTGCAGTATAGCATCGATGAAACATACAACTTTCCTCTAGTTCTTTAATGCTTCCCCCGCCCGCACCCCCCCACCCACCCCGACTACCATGACTCCAATTCTACCTTCCAAATATGGCTAGACCAGAGCATGTACGCTGGTACAGATTAGACATCAAAACATAGGGAATCCAGACAAATAAACCCCTGAAGACCAATAATGGGAGTAGTGATACCAGGAGGGAAAGGGGAAGGTGAGGGAAGAAAGAGGGAACTGATCACAATGATTAACATATAACCCCCTCCCAGGGGGATGAATAACAGAAAAGTGGATGAAGGGAGACATCGTTCAGTGTGAGACATGAAAAAATAATAATTTATAGATTATCAAGGGTTCATGAGGGAGGGAGGGGAGGCGAGGGGGTAGATGAACTGATACCAAGGGCTCAAGTAGAAAGAAAATGTTTTGAAAATGATGATGGCAACAAATGTACAGATGTGCTTGACACATGGATGATGGATGGATTGTGATACGAGCTGTGCGAGCCCCCATTAAATGATTTTAGAAAATACTTTATCAAATATTTTCTTTGGAGCCCTGCAGATGTTTAAAGAAGCAAAATTGTAACTACTTGCACTTTGTAGGTGAGACCAAGCCTTAGGCAGGTT
Source organism: Tenrec ecaudatus (assembly GCF_050624435.1). NCBI lineage: Eukaryota > Metazoa > Chordata > Mammalia > Afrosoricida > Tenrecidae > Tenrec > Tenrec ecaudatus. The sequence goes on along the minus strand of NC_134531.1, from coordinate 3,385,945 downwards.
ACACAACTTGCACACAACAAGAAAACAGCAGAACCTGGATTCAAATACACATCTTCTGACTTCCAGCACACCATTCTTCCTGTATAGCACAGACCCGGGAGCGCACTTCCGACTGAGACACACTAGAGTCAGACAGCTCGGAGCTGTAGCACCCTTTCTCCGTAGCATCAAGCTACAGCCTGCTCGATTGCCTGTAAACCCTGGGACTTGCCAGCAGCCTACCATCTTACTTGCTCCCCAAATACCATCATCTTGGCAACCATGAGCAGAGCTCCTGTTGCGTCATTCCAGAGTTCCACAGCCCCGAAAGCAAGGAAGGGGGCCGTTCTGAAGACCAAGTCATTCAAGGACAGGGGGGATTATTTGATTGGAAGAAGTAACAGTGATGGAGGGTGAGATAGAAGGCAGTATTGACAGGCGGTGAGCTTTTAGGAGTAAAATGTTGAACCGCTACAAAGTATTGTGGTATGTTTGACTTGGCAACATTCCTTAGTGTGTGAGTCCGGGCAGACTAGAGAAACAAATTCATGGAGACTCATATGTGTATAAGAAAGAGCTTCATACACAGAGCACTTGTATATTGAGAAAGCCCCCAGTCCAGTCCTTAAGTCCAATATTAGCCCATATGTGCAATACCAATCTATAAAGTCCTCTTCAGACTCACAAAACACATGCAATGAAGCTGAATGCAGGAAGAGCACAGGCCAATGGGTAGAAAGTCTTTGTATCCAGTGGTGTAAGAATCTCAGCGCTGGCAGGTGTCTCCATATGGCTTCTCCAGCTCCCAGGGCTGCATCAGAGTTGATCCATGTGGCTTCTCCTCAGGGATGTCTCACAGGGAATCAGCCTGGTCAGCAATGAGTCTCCATGGAATGAACAGAGTGAGAAAGTGTCTCCTGCAATCAAAGAGGACATGCCAGAGTTTTCCCAGAATCCTCAAGGGAAGGCCATGCCACAGAGGCCTCATTGGCTGTGACCCGATTGACAGACTAGACCCCACCCCTTCACTCTTACTCCTCTGAAGTCCCAAATTGACACCAGATTATGTAACTACCACACTTGGCATGAGGAATCTGCGTCTACTGAGACATTCAGTCGCATTAATCCACGCCCCTCAGTCCCCACCAGGGTTGCTTGTCCCACATCAGCACCTGGCCTCCGTCTCGCCATCATGAGCTTTAAAGCATCCACTCCTTCAACCCCACCCATTGGGGTTCTCTGAGAGTATCTTCCTATAAGCTTTCCTTCGACCTTTGAGCTAAAGAGTAAGGGAGCACACAGTTCCAGAATAATTGAAAATCATCATCCTTTCATTTCTTGTGAATGGTCTCATAAAGCTCTAACGACCTCCTGTGAGTCCTCACCCCTGTGTTGGGCCAACAGCTGCAAGCTGGAGAGCAACACTGCCATTTCGCTCGGCAGTAACCATGACTTCTCCCCGGAATCTCCCACATCATCTCATTGCCCTCTGTCATGAGAGACTGAGAACACCCCAGCTGTGCTGCCATCCAAGGGAGCTGAAGTCCTGAAATCTGCAGATGCCGCCCATTGATGTCGGCCCAACGGGGTGCAGATATCTGCAGTCACATCTTCGCCTCCTTGGTGAGTTGGGTCCTCTGAGTCACGCAGCCCTCCAGTCCCCTCAACACTCATCACACCCCAGAAACTCATTGCCTCTAAAGGGGAATGCCTATGTACCTGATGACACCTGGGTCTTTGAGCTCTTCCACTACTGGGGACGGGTACAGCCATTCGGCTCCTGGGCTCATCCATCCTCAGCAGGGTTTACATACCTGTGTCGGATTAGTATCTATATTCCTTACTCCCCTTCTCCCCTTTACTGCCAGGTGCCCCGAGCACACCATGTCTTGGTGGAATCCCGACACTGCGCCCTCAGGGGCATGTTGTCAACTGTCCCAGTTGCATTTCAATTCCTCCTACCCACCCAGGCAGATCCAAGAACCATGCAGGAGTTAGTGCAAGTCCCCCTCCCTTCCATCCCGTCTCTTTTCCATGCTCACCTTCTCCCAGGGGTCCTCAGCACCTTATAAACTGCATGCTGCCTTCGAAGGGTATTCACAGTCCTTGTCAGATGGGAGGCTGGGCTTTGTCAGCATCCCAGAATGGGGTGATGTGGGGTGCACACAACGGGTGTTGGTTAATGTTGCTAAATGTTCATGTGATAGGCTATCGTCACACTAACAAATCACCTTCGTGTGTTGAGTACACGAACGCATGTGCTTGTGGGAAAGCTGCTTCGGTCTTGCCAGAGTCCCGGCTGTCGTCCGAGATCGGCTCAGAACGGAGGGTCTGAAGTAAGGATTCCTTGGTGGCTCCCTCGTAGTCTTCCCAGGAATGTCGCCTCCAGAGGTAGGTGACCCTCGTACCCCAGACACCCCTCCCATGCTCAGGCCCACCCTTCCTCTGGAGGGCTTCTTCCTATGCCATCTCTCTGGGGCCTGACACAAAACTTAGCCCCCCTCGCCCACACAGTCACAGCAGCACAATGGCAGCGCCAGTGCCGTGGAATGAGGTTCACAGGCCCATTGCCCACCCAGCTAACTCCTGCCTTTTGATGCCGATCTTCAGCTGAGTGTGTTCCCAGGAACTCATTTGGTTGAGTTAGATGTTTGCTAAGTCACTGGAGGCTCTGAAGACGGGAAAGTTGGGCCTGATGAAGGAACCCAGATCTTTATCGGGGAAGCAAGGGTAACCAGGAGCCTCTGAGGCCTGACGATAGCCCTCCGGGGAGATTGCCTATGGAACTGCCCTGTGCACAGCATGCACTCATGGCAGGGTGGTGCACCGTGGTGAACTGAGACACAAAGAGCTGCGACCACAATGAATCCAGCCAGTTGTGCTGACCTCCTATGGCCACGGCACTGCAAGGAGCAGCACTTTCCATGGTTCTATGGTAGTCTCGCAGCCCAAGAGATGCGGGGGTTATGAGCTTGGCTGTGATCCACAAGGTCAGCAGTTCGAAACCACCAGCCACTCTGCAGGAGAAAGATAGGGCTTTCTACTCCTATGAATAGCTACCGTCTCAGAAACTCACGTGGGGCAGTCCTCCCCTGCCCCTGATAGTTGCTATGGGTCGGCATCGATCCATGGCAGTGAATTTGGTTTAGTTAGTTAGTCAGTCAGTCAGTTGTCAGAGGTGAGGGCAGTCCCATCCATTCACCCCACTACTGGTATTTCCGAATCCTCCCATCACTGGCCTCTGCATGTGGATCTGCAGACAAAAGACTGAAAAGGCTAGTTTTATACAATAAGGTTTGAGGGTAAAATTAAAATGAGACCTCGGGTTTTTGTTAAGGAAAAAAGTCGCTTTCCTCTTGGATCTAAGAAAAATATTCAAAGGTACAATAGTTTTGTTTTTGTTTTTTAAGGTATAGTCTAAATTCCCAAGCCAGGGATGCAGAAGAGAAACATTCCGAAATTCTAAAGGAATACAGAATTGACTAAACAAATATGCATTTGTACAGGCTATCTAGTTTGGGTGTCAAGATAAACGTCAAACTGATCAGTTTGACGTCATGCACTTGGTTAACAACAACACACGCTCTAGCTGCAGGCTGGTCAAGCATGTTCTAGGATCTTAGCACAGTTATGGAGGTAGACGCTGTGAAGCCTTTTGCAGGGGCATCAATGGACCCCATCGCCCAGCTGCTGGGGATCCTTCCTAGGGATTAGCCAGGACCCCTGAGAACTGCTCTCTTCAAAGTTGGCCCTCCTCTACGGCTCGGTCACTCAAATCGTGGTGTTGGCTAAGAGGACTGACTAGACCTGAGAACAAAGGAGTCCGTCTGAGAGGAAAGACAACCAGCATGCTCCTTAGGGACAAGATGGAGAGACGGCTGCTCACTGGCTCTGGACACACCGCCATAAAAGAACAATCACTAGAAAAGGACACCCTGGTTGGGAAAGCAGAGGTCCGTAGAAAGGAGGGAAACCCTCGTTAAGAAGGAGTGACACAATCGCCACCGGGGACTCGGACATGGCAATGACCGTGAGGGTTATGTGGGAGGGGGCAACGCTGTGTGCTGCTGTACAAGAGGGTGCCATGAATGGGAGCCAACTCATGCCACTACCAATAACAAGTGGGAACGACTGGCTGATGAAAAGGTGCCTGGGACCAGTCGCTGGCCTTAATCTGTGGCAACTGTGAGGCCCATCCATGGGGTCAGTGAGCTTTGGCCCTACCACCCAGAGAGCCGGGTCCCATCTCTGCCCAGAACCTTGAACAGAGGATTCTCCTCAGCTTCTGCTTCCTGGTCTCTAAGACCGCTGTCAGATATACCTGATCATTCGAGCCATTGATCTCTGTGGGGAGTTAGATTCCCTTGATGGATATGGACAAAGCTTTCCTGGGGGCAGAACTGCATCTTAATGGGTGTCAGCCCACAGGCTGCAGAGGCGAGCCCGAGGTCGTCCCGACACCCTCCTCGGCCTGAGCTGGAGCGTCCGGCAAAAGCTCGGTGCCTGACGACAGTTGTGGATCAGTGGCTCCAGGAGCTGGAAAATGAAGGGCTCATATTTCTAGTGGCTAATGGAGAGGGAGGTGCCTCTTACAACCATCCCTGGCTGCTCCAAGATGGATTGCTCCCCATTAGTGAGGCTCTGCTAGAGAGAGGCTCACTCTCACCCTGATTGCAGGGTGCCAGAGGGGAATTACTGAAGCCTCAGGGAGTGGGGGGATGGGACACTTGGGGTCCCAGAGTGCAGGCCTCTGATCCTTGTATTCACGATCAGAGCCTCAGTCTGATTTACCTGAACCTCGTGTCATGCTCCCTGGTGTCACTGATTTCCTGGGAAGGAAGATTACAGAGCTGTGAGGGTTAAGCGCCCAGGTGCTCACCAAAAGTCCAGCAGTGTGAGCCCATCAGCCACCACACTGCAGGGAAGATAGGCTAGAAATGATGGCCTTGGGAATCCTATGGGGCAGGCCCACTCTGTCACGTGCGGTGACCGAGTCAGAATCGCCTGGGAAGCCATGAGATGTTTTTATGCTGTTGCTTTAAAGCAAGGTTTGGGCCACTGTTCTTTGTGTCCAAGGGCAGGAGTTGGTGAGGGTCTTCAGAATGGGGGTCAAGTGGTCAGAAGAATTCAGGAGGAACCAGCAAGGGATACGTCACATGGGCTCCAGCCACTGCCTGTCCCTCTGTCCACACTGGAGCCCTTGAGCCGAATTCTCCATGCCTACTTCTAAGAAGCCTGAAGAAAGAAGGAATCTACACCAGAGGCTTTGAAAAGAGGACCACCCCGGTGACAGGGACGGTTTTCTTGGGACGAGGACACTTCAACTGGTTTCACATTTTTTATCTTTCCAGCTCGCTATTGATTATGCCCCCTCCAGCCCCACACTCTCCAAACATGGATCCAATGTGAATGAGCTAAAGTCACACCATCCTTACCTCCAAAGAGCCTCCTCAGTGTCCTTCTGCCAACACGGATCTGTCCATCCCTCTGGCGGTCCAGGATGCGTGCAGGATTCCTCGCCCACACCCTCCCCAGGGCTTCCTTGCTCTTCCTTTGACATTGTCCAGTTTTCACATGTGTGTACGCACTGGGCAGCACCCTGGCTCTACCTGCAGGAAGCGCGGGCAACTGCTGGACCTGGGGCAGCTCCGTGGATGGGAATGAGGAGGACACTGGCGAGGCACCAGGCATTTTCCTTCCACAGCTAACTGGGTCATCAGAGGAAGGAGAGTCCGAGAACCAATGAGACGGCCATGCCATGTGCAGCGCTGAGTAGAATCAGGACAAGCCCATTGTTCACCTGGATGCAGGCTCGCTGTCGGATGCCGGTGCCGTGCCCCCATAGCCCAGCAGAAACAACAGTGAACAAAGAAAAAACAGCTCTAACAAGGAGGAGACAGGTGATAAATTGAAATGATGAATTTCTGGTGCTAGGGCCAAGCCAGAGAGGAGAGACCATTTATCAAATCCACAGCACCCCACACAATGGAAAGACCTTTTAGGGTTTGGGTTGGTATATAGGGAAGTTGAAGCCTTAACTGAGGACTTAGACAGAAATCTGGATTTAGGTGTTAATTTACTAGCTCGTGGTTAAGAAGTAATTCAGCTGATGCATTTTGTCCAAGTGTGATGCTTCTGCCACATAAACTATCGCGCTTCCTGAGACAAGCTGACATGTCACTGAGCACAGCACAGCACAACCTGGCCTGCCAGTAAGTGGGGTTGCTGCCAACTTGGAAAGTGAGCTCTGCTCCATAGGAATAGGCTGTTCCCATTTCCACCACACCTAGGCCAGGGGAGACCCTGCAGAGCAGAGGGGTGACAGGACATATCCAGGGATCTCATTGCAGATATCCTACTTCTTTCCTGTTTCCTTTGACTTGCTTCTTGTCCCACTGTCATGCTCAGCCTTCATTTGGGTTTCAGTGATTCTTCTCAGTTACATTGCCCTTGATCAAGCCCTACCAGGCCTCCTACACCCTCCTCACCATTGATTTTGAATCACTTGTTCCTTTGTCCCTGGGCTTGTTAACATCAATAGAGAGGTCTGAGAGGCTGGCCCCAAACCCAACTACATGGACAGTCCCTCTTCCCCACAGAAAAATTCACTTCAAAGGACAGCACTGAAGCTACAGCTCAGGGAGAGGGACATGTCTGATCAGGGCACACAAGAGCAAATGAAGGGGCAGGAGAGAGAGTGGAGCACATCCTGGCCCACCAAGACCTGAGGACGATGATAATATTCCCGCTCAGAGCAGCCAAAGTACAGAGAGGACCATAGGGCCGGCCCCACTATGAGACAGGACATCCCTCACTGACCCATCGTGCTACGGGTGGCAACACTGGAGACGGTGCGGGAATTGCCCCCAATCTGATCCCAACACACAGAGGAAACACTAAGGGTGCACAGCAGAACAGCAAGCGGAACAGAGCAACAAAGTCCCCAGGGAATAACAAAGTTAGACTGTGGGGCCAGGGCCTGCACCCCATCGACCAGAAAACACTCCTAAAGGTCAACAAACAGACCCTGAACTATTTACAGGCTTTTCTTTTTTCTGTCTTTGTTTTTGTTGTTTTGTTTTCTTCTTTGCTGCTTTGTTTTGTTCTCTTTTGTTTTTTGTGCTTATTATTATCTGCAGGTCTATCTAGATAAGATTGGCAGGATAAACAATCTGGAGGAGAAAACAAAGGGACCAATGCTTCCAGGTGGACATGGGAGAGGGGGAGGTGGGGAGTAAAGGAAGTGGGTGTTGCCACTAGAACCTTTTAAACAAGACTTCTTAAGGCTCTGTCCCAACTCAGCCTCCCTGCTCCAATCTGCTTTTCTTAGCTGGTCTCAAAAAGGCAATTTCCCAATCATTCCCCAATTTGTATGTCTTTTGTCTGATGAAGGTTCTTTCTGAGACAATGGAATGTTAATCTCCAAGTGTGCTCACCGGCCCTTCCTTGAATATGAGCAAACCTATCATTGTTTGCCCCATGAATGCAGACTCAAATTTAGATTAAAAAGCTACTTTCTCCACAGCGGACACTTCCAGGGCAGGGGTCAGGCTGGTTCTGGTTGGGCCGGCCTGTAGTCCGGTCTTTTCATACATTCCTCCACGTGTTACGCTGCCCTCCTGGTTTGGCGCACCATGGTGCGGTCTGTATGCATGTTCCAATTCTGTAGAGAAACAACCAATACTCTCCCCCTGGGTGGGTTAGTGCCCTGTTCCCCCATGTCATCATCTCAGTTTCTCCCCACCCCCAGTCTCCCTCCTCCTTCCCTTTCCCCTTCTTTATGTTGGACTCACATGTACCTCCCAGGGTGTGGTCCGCCCTCCCCGCTCCCCTACCCCCCTACCCCCCTACCCCATACTGCTTATGTTTCCACCGGTGTATTGTGAGATAAGTGTCTATTCTTCTACTCCTGCTGGGCTGATTGAACTTACCTCAGGGGACTCATGTGACACTTGTCCTTGTGATTGGCTTACCTCGCTTAACATAACTCCTTCCAACTCTTCCCATGAAATGACGTGTTTCAGGTGCTCATCTGTGCTTTTTAGTGCTGCATAGTACTCCATTGTGTGTATGTGCCAGAATTTACTAATCCACTCATCTATCGACGGGAATTTAGGTGGTTTCCAACTCTTAGCGATTGTGGATTGTGCCATGATAAACATTGGAGTGCAGACGATTGATCGTGTTTTATTTGTTGCTTCCACTGGGTCTATGCCCAGTAGAGGGATGGCTGGGTCGTAAAGTAGATCAATTACCATTTTCTTTAAATATCGCCAGCTTGCTTTCCACGGTGGCTGTACATATCTACACGGCCACCTGCAGTGGAGGAAGGCTCCTATTTCACCACATTCTCTCCAACATGTGTTGCTCTCTGATTTTCTGATTTTGGCTAAGGTCAGGGGTGTTAAATGGTATCTGTGGGCCACAGAGAATGACACTAGACCTTCTTGTGGGGGAAAGAAAAAGACCTGTCATACCCAGATGGAAGCAAAGCAGAAGGAAAAAGAGAAAGGAGCAGTTGGCCTGGACTCGATATGGGCACACCAAGCCCAGAGGATGAGGTCCCTGCTTGGAGCTGCTGGGGCACAGAGAGGACTGTGTGACTACCCGCAACTCAAGACATGTTGTCCCCTAAGTGGAGCACACGGAGACAGGGGACAATAATGGGGACACATGGCAGGGAGACAGTCTGGGAATGGAGCATAACAGATCAGCAATTGGAATAAAGCTGAGCCACAGAGCCCCTGAGGAACCCCAAGATAGAATGGCCCTTGGGAAAGGAGGGGCAGCCCCCGAGTCTCCCTCAGGACCAGGGGGAGGGTCTCATGGGGACCAGCAAACAGACCTGGACCTATATAGGAATTTTTCTTTCTTTCTTGTTTCCTTTTCTCTCATCTTTTTCTCTTCCCTTTTCTTTCTTCAACAGTATGTTTTCTTATTGTTCTGAGTAGGACATGGATGGTTTGCCTAATTATATGAGTTGGACATGGGAGCGAAGCCCAGGGAGAAAGCAATAGGGCCAATAGTCCCAGAAAGTAGAGGGGGAAGAAGAAGGTAGGGAAGAAGGGGGTGGTGAGTGGATGGTGTCATGGACAGGGGAACAACTAGGGAAGTGGAGCCAGCATCTAGGAGAGGGTAGAGATCCTATGAGTATTAGAGCAACACCAAGCTAGTGGAGAGGAAGCACTAAGAGGTGGAATAAGGGGAGAAATGATGGCAGGGCAGGAGGAGGCAACAGGAAACAGAGGCAAACTCTAGGAAGCAAAAGCATGGATAGGGAGACTAACAGAGGTGTGCACTTACGCAAATACATTAATCCATAATAGTATTGGTCTATGTACAGATATTTATAAGGCTATACACTGAAGCTGCAGATGGGCCTTGGGCCTCGCTCATACCTTCCCTCAATACAAGAACACTTTGCTCTAACAAATTGGCATTCTGTGATGCTCACTCCCCTCCCCCCCACCACCCCACCCTGCCTATAGGATCGCTGAAGACAAAATGCTTGCATAAGCAGATGTGATGAAGACAGAGAATGGTGCCCGACTATTAAAAGATATAGTGCCAGTATACAACCAGACAACAAAACAACCAAAAACAAACCACTGACAAAGAACAAAACAAAATACTTCACGAAAGAAAAGCTTGTAGTTAGTTCAGGGATCGTTTGTTGCTTTGTTTTCCTCTGTCTTGTTTTCGTGCATGTTAGTGACTCCACAGGTCTGTCTGAATAGGACAGGCTGGATGAACTATCTGGAGGAAAAACAATGGGACCGACAGTTCGGGGGGACTTGGGGTGGGGGGAGGCAGGGGGGTAAGGAAGTGGTGTTAACAAACACAGGGACAAGGGAACAACATGGGACCTAAAATGGTAGTGAGGGGGGGAGTGGCAGGCCTGGTGGGGAATGATCAAGGGTAAGGTTGCATAGAGAAGAGGTATAGCTGTAGCCCAGGTGGGGACGGAGCATGGTAGTGGAGCAGGAGGAAAGTCAAGGGAGACGGAGGAAAGAGCTAGGAGTCAAGGGGCATTTATGGAGGTCTAGACAAAGACATGTACATGCAAATATATATATGAGGGTAGGGAAATAGATCTATGTGTCTATATTTATAGGTTTAGTATTAAGGTGGCGGAAGGACCTTGGGCCTCTACTCAAGCACTCCCTCAATGCATGAATACTTTCTTTTATTAAATTGGCACTCTACGATGCTCACCCTCCTGACACAACTGCTGAAGCCAAAGCTGGTGAACAAGTAAATGTGTGATCTCATGGTCCCGAAGGGATCAGTTATCAGGCATCAAAGAACAAAAAATCATATCACTGGCTGCACACCTTCATGATACGATTGCCGAAGAAAAATGGGTGCATAAGCAAATGTGGCAAAGAAAGCTGATGGTGCCAGGCTATTGAAAGAGATAGTGTCTGGGGTCTTAAAGGCTTGAAGGTGAACAAGTGGCCATCTAGCTCAGAAGCAATAAAGCCCACATGGAAGAAGCACACCAGCCTGTGCGATCACGAGGTGCCAAAGGGGACCAGGTATAAGGCATCGTGCAAAAAAAAAAAAAAAACAGAATATATATATATATACCATAGTGAATGAAGGGGGAAGTGCAGAGTGGAGACCCAAGGCCCATTTGTCGTCCACTGGAGATCCCCTCATAGAGGGGTTTAGGAGAGGAGATGGGTCAGTCAGGGTGCGTTGTAGTACCGATGAAGAATACAGCTTTCCCCCAGATCCTGGATGCTTCCTCCCCCCAACTACCATGATCCGAATTCTACCTTGCAGGACTGGATGGGGCAGAGATTGTACACTGGTGCATATGGGAGCTGGAGGCACAGGGAATTCAGGGTGGACGATACCTTCAGGACCAGGGGTGTGAGGGGCGATACTGGGAGAGTGGAGGGTGAGTGGGTTGGAAAGGGGGAACTGATTACAGGGGTCCACATGTGACCTTCTCCCTGGGAGATGGACGGCAGAGAAGGGGGGGAAGGGAGACTCCAGATAGGGCAAGATATGACAAAATAACAATCTATAAATTATCAAGGGCTCATGAGGGAGGGGGTAATGGGGAGGGAGGTGAAAAAAAGAGGACCTGATGCAAGGGGCTTAAGTGGAGAGCAATTGCTTTGAAAATGATTAGGGAAAAGAATGTACAGATGTGCTTTATACAATTGATGTATGTATATGTGTGGATTGTGATAAGAGTTGTATGAGCCCCTAATAAAATGTTTTTTTTTAATTTTTTAAGATATAGTGTCTGAGGTCTTAAAGGCTTGAAGTTAAACAAGCAAGCCATCCAACAGGGAAGAAGCAAGCCCACATGGAAAAAGCACACCAGCCAGTGCGATCATGAGGTGCCATTGAGACTGGGTAACGGGCATCAGAAGATTCACAACAAACAGTAAACAAACAAACAAAAATTGCATTGGTGAGAATGGAGGTGAGGTGGAGCAGAGACCCAAAGCCCATCTATGGACAATGGAACGTCCCCCCACAGAGGGTCGCAGGGAGGGGATGAGTCAATCAGGGTGCAGTAGGACACTAATGGGTCACACAATATACTTCTGTTCCCTGGAGGCCTCCTCACCCCCACTACCACGACCTCAGTGCCACCTCCCAATCTAGACTGGATGGGAACATGTACATAGGTAGAGGCAAGAGATAAAATTCACAACACATGGAACCCAGGAACAGAAATGGGAATAGAGATACCAAAAGGGTAGGGGGAAGGTGGGAGAGGTGGGGAGAAAGGAGGTCACTGATGACAATGAATGGCACATAACCACACATCCCCAGCCAGTGGGGAGGACAACAGAAACCAGAGGGGAAGGGAGATAGCGGTCAGTGTGCGATTTGAAAATAATTAACAATCTTCAATCTATCAGGGGGCCATGAGGGTTGCGGGGTTGGGGTGAGGGAGGGAAAAAAAGGGCAGCTGATCCCAAGGGCTCAATGGAAAGTAAATGTATAGAAAAGAACGATGGAATATATGTACGAATATCTCGGATACAACTGATGTATGGTTTGTAACAAGAGTTGTAAGAGCCCCTGATTAAGTTATTAAAAACAAAACAACTTGCTTCACAGAGTCTTGAACAAATGTTCACAGGTTGGCCTCATGAGACTGGTAAACTCCAAAATGGAATGCTGGGGCAGAGCTCTGTCTCCACGGTGGAGTGAATGGGAGTGGAGTGCAGTGGGCTGGCTGAACAGAGAGGAAAAGAAGGGCAGCCGTGCCCCCATGACTCCTGGAACGTCTGTGAAAGGAAGCAGATGGAGGCAGGGCAGGAGAGGAGGTGATCAATTCTCAAAGCCTCCTCCTGTGAAGCTCTGCATTTGTCAAGCAGAATCCTCAGGAAACAAGCACTGTGCCTAGGGGGGAGGAGACAAGGATTAGAAGCATCTATAGCTCGGTCCACACAGGGAGGGCATGGCCACTCCTGCTTTGCTAACCAAGAGGGGATCTGTGTAAGCATGTGGTAGTTAGGGATGATGCCAACTAGACACTTGTGGATAGGGGTGGAATTGAAGCTGTCAATCAAACCACAACCTAATGATACTTCCTGGATATCATAAACCTTTTGTATAACAGTAAGGGGAATAGAGTCTCTCTCTCTCTCTCTCTCTCTCTCTCTCTCTCTCTCTCTCTCTCTCTCTCTCTCTCTCTCTCTCTCCCCTTTCTATCTCTCCCCCCTGCCTGCCTGCTTGCTGGGATTCTGCTGCTGACCCTGAGAACTACCATGTGGCCTTGTCATTTATCTGCAGTTTTGTATGCATGAGACTCTGCACCCACTGGCCTCTGATCTTCCTGCTCCCTAGTTCGTCTTTCTGCATCACTGCCATGTGGCTGACCACATGAGTCTGAAGGGAGACTAGTAGATGGGCATGGAATGGATGGACTTGAGTTGGACTGGCCTGACATGCCTTCACGATGTATAATTACTTCTTGATATAAAACTCTTTCTTATGTTTGGATGAGTGACGCTGGATTTGTTTCTCTAGACAGCCCAGGCTGGCACAACACCGGAGACAGGTTCATGTCTGACAGCTGAGCCTCACTACTACTGTGCTCAGATTAATTCTTAGAAGGCACGTTGGCAAAAAGTATACTGCTGAGCAGTTGGAAAATACCTCTTCATGGGTTTTAGTCCCAAGAGGAGTTGAAAGTTGATTATGGAGTCTTTGAGATTAAAATTTAAAATACGTCTACTTATGAGGTAGTTAGTTTATTGTGCCAACCTGACAGATAAACACATGTGGGGTTAATTGAAGGGCGGAAGGATAAATGGCTTGGTGAGCCTCACCTTTCTAGTTCTCGGGTCTCTTGCTTTCTGATGGTTGGATCAGGGTGTAGCTTCCTTAGCCAGTTCCTGCTTCAATTGACAGGGCTAACTTCCTGCAAGACATCCTTGAGGAGAAGCCCCATTGACCTACCCCGATGCAGCCCTGGGTGCTGGAGCACCCATGTGGAGACCCCTGCCAGTGCTGAGATGCTTACATATTTACTGACTTGGCTTTCCTCCTGCAGTCGGCATCATTGCATCTGTTTTGTGAGATGGAGGAGGACTTTGTGGATTGGTGTTGGACATATGGGTTAATGGGTTAATGTTGGACTTGTGGGCTTGGGCAGCACTGGGTTAGGGTGTTTTCTTGATGTGCACTTAACCTTTATATAAGACTCTCTCTTATACATGAATTTCTGTGGATTTGTTTCTCTAAAGTACCCTGACTAACACAACTTATTTTACTGGAAGTCTAACGATGAGTTCACCCAGCACTTGTCTGTCAGCTGTTCCTATTGTGTGTTGCTGCGGCGCTGGAAGTCACATCACTGGCTGTTCAAAGATCATCAGGGTCGCCCATGGTGAGCAGGTTTCAGCACAGCTTCCTGGTAAACACAGACTAGGAAGAAAGACCTGGTGAGCCCAGTGTGAAAATTTCTAACCCCGCTTCCATCAAGTTGATTCCATCTCCTAATGGCCTGTGTAGTGTAGCTGAGCCTGTGGTGCATGTTTACGGGAGCAGATAGCCTCATCGTTCTGCTGCAGAGCAGCTGATGGGTTTGAACCACCAACCCTGTGGTTAGGAGGCGATGACTTACCCAACAGTTCCAGGAGGGCTGCTTCGAAAATCAGCCCATGAAAACTGCCTGAATCACCAAAGATCATTGTTCAAGGAACTTGTTCTGGACACAGCATCAGGAGGAATAAATCTCTGCAGAAGGATATCATGTGTGGTGAAGCAGAGGGTCCGTGGTGGGGAGGGAGACTGGCTGAGCTGGCTTAGCACCATCGCGGCCACGAAGGACTGGAATATGCCAGAAATTGTGCGGATGAGGCAGGACCAGGCAATGCTTCTGCCTGTGGTGCACGAGGTCACCACAATTCGGAACAGCCTCCTCCCTCGCAGCAAGATGATGAAAAGCACATGGCGAGCACCCATGCCTGAGACAGAGGGAGCATCCCGGTGCCAAGCGCGCTTCTGTGTCACCTCGGAAGGCTACCTCATTTGAGATTCCTAAGGTCTCCGCTAGGGTGGAGCTGCTACCATCCGCCAGCACTTGCCAACTCCTCCTCCCTCCATAGCCCTCTTCCCTGTTGGGTTTGATAGTGCAGCACGACGGCCGTACAGAAGGCACAACCCACGCGGAAAGGTACGTGGTTGATTAAGGAAGTAATAGGGTGTACACTCAGAATCAGGCGCACTAGCTTGTAACTCGGGATGGAGATCAGAAAGCATGCCAAGTCCTGAGGGGTCCCCCCAAAGTGCCACAGAGCAGATCGCTCAGCTCAGCTCAGCCCACTACGAAAGCAGCCATCTTTCTGCTGCCTGGCCCTGCTCAACCGGACAGGACTCCTCAGCCAACACATGTGTTCTCAGTCCCTCAAGACAGACTATTCTTAGTCCCTTAAGACAGACTCTTCTCAGCCCCTAAAGACAGACCCCCCCCCCTATCAACCCTACAGACTGACCCCTTGTCTCAGCCCCTCAGCACAGACCCCTCTCAGCTTCTCAGATAAGAGTCCTCTCAGCTCCCTGAGGAGAGACCCCTCTCGGCCCTCCAGGACAGGCTCTTCTTGGCCATGTCACAGGAGACCCATCCCGTGACACCCCCCACCCCACCCAGACGGCAATATCATCCACTGTGGGAAACACTGATTTAAGGAGGAAAATATCTCAAACTTTTCCCAACAAACCAAAGGAAAAATGATAACCGTATAAAGAGTCTTATTTCACCACAGCAGTGCAGCAGGTGACAGAGAGTCAAGTGCATCAGGTAAAAGAGTGTCAAGTTGTGACCGCCAGCCCATTCGGAGTGCGCCAGAACACCTACCTGGTGGACAGTGGAAGGCATGAAAGTCAGAGCATCTACGTGGCAGACGGGGGGCGTCCCTAAAGCCTGAATGTCTGCATGATGGACGGTGAGCATTCACAACACTGGGACATCTGCACCAGGCGTGGGGGGCAGCCCTACCACTGGGACGCTGTGCTCATGCCTGTGTTCCTGGAGCCTCCAGACGAGAGGTGGAAGAGTATGCCCGGAGAAAACACGCTCATGGTTGGAAAGGGGGAGTGGCCCCAAAGGCAACCGTGAATTTGTTTAACATACAAATGACCGGATGGTTCATTACATACGCATTGAGATTTTTCTGTTCCGATTTGTTTTCTCAGAGGAAATCTGTGGATTTGAGTGGACATGGATTGCACATCCCTTGGGGACTGTGCAGAATGGAGTGTCAAATTTCGTTTGCGAAGGTCATCGTGAACAGGTGCATGTGCAACAGTGACTCACAATAACAACCCCTTCTGTGAAGCTCCCCGAATCCCTGTCTGGTGGTGGCCATAAGCCAGGGGTCCTATGAAAACAAACCTTTATTCTCACACATAGGGAGCCAGGACTCCAAATTCAAGGTGTCCGCTGGGCCGTGATGACCTTTCTTATCACTCCCAACTTCTGGAAGCCGTCAGACATCCCTTGGTTTCTGGTGACAGCATAGCTCTGTCACAAGTCCTGTCTCTCCTCTTTGATGAGAAAGCCAGTCGTAGTAGGTTAGGACCCACTTTACTGCAGTGTGTCTCTTGTTACTGTAACTGGCAGCGCCTTCAAAGACCCTGTTCCAAACAAAGTCACATTCCCAGGTGCATCATTTGGGGGAACGGAAGTAACAACTCAATGCATAGCACTACTGGTCATAGAGAAGAGTAGCATGGACACTATGGGGAGGTACAAGTGCACAGCTTTGTTGAGAGGGTAGTCTTTAATATGCTTCAGAGCATGTTTATGAAAATGAAAATGCTTCATTTACCGAAAATATGGTTTGGGCAGTGCCGTCGGCCTAGCCTTCTGTGTCATCACTCCCGGCATCGTTCACTCTGTAGGTGTGTGAAGGGAGAACTCTTACCATGCTTCCCAACACAGGTAAGCCATCTCTACCATACATCCGGAGCCAAGACCTGGGTGTGAACATCCAGGCCCAGTTCAGTGGCCCTAACTGACCTACTCAGAAAATGCAGGCGAACCGGCCACTCTGTGGTACCCTCCGTGTCTGCAGGGGGAGTGTCCCTACTGAATACATTCCTTTTGACAAGACACTGGGTATCTGATAGGGGATCTGTCTTCCCCTGCTCTCTACTTCTTCCACACAGACCCATAGACTTACGCTTCTGCTTCCCATAGATCTCATCCTAGCAGTGAGTGTGGTATTTCTCTACACGTTCGCTGTCATTACAGACTGCGGGGGGGTTGGGGATTGGGGGCAGAACCAGGAAGAGGCCGGAACCTGATTCTGTTGCTTGGAGATGGACTCCATGCCCACACCATGCTTTGTTTCTCTTGGCATCTCTTGGCACAGCCTCCTCCCCTGGAAGTGTATCCATCGCAGGAGCTTCTCTGTGGAGATAAGAGTTCCAAGTATTTGGGGTTCATAAAGCATGTACTTCCTGCTCTCCTCTCCCAGGAGGCCACTTTAGAGTGTTGAAGGCATAGCATGTCTTTCCTTCACTGCCATCACCTGTCTGTCAGCTTGCTGGCCTGGGGTTTGCATGTTGCCATGGTACTGGAGAAGGAGCCCTGGTGGAGCAGTGGACTATGCCCTGGGTCGCTAACCACAAGGTCACCCATACAAACCCACCAGCTGCTCTGCAGGAGCTCCATGGGAGAAAGAGGAGGCTTTCTGCTCCGGCAAGGATCGACAGCCTGAGACACCCACGGAGCAGTCCGACTCTGTCCTACAGGCCGAGATGAGTTGGATTGACTCCGTGGCAGTGAGTATGTTTGCAATGGCACCAGTATGTTAAATCCCAGCAGAGTCACCCACGGTAGACAGATTTCAGCAGAGCTTCCAGACTAGAGGGGACTGGGAAGAAAGGCTGGGCAATTTACTTCCAAAAATGAGCCCAAAGCACCATGGATCCAGTGGGAGATCAGCTCACACCGTGTCTGAAAGGTGAGCGCCGTGGGCTGGAAGTCACTCACATTGCACAGTGACTGCAAGAGTGGGCTAGGGCAGACCATGGTCATGACCATGGTACAGGATGCAGCAGCCCTTCATCCCCGGTACCCGAGTTCATCCTGAGCTGGATGGAGTCTGCTCGATGGCCGCTAGCAGCAGCAAGCTCATCCTGAGAGACCTTCCTGGGGTTACTCAAATGAAATGGTGCCTTCTGCTTCCTGCTTTGAATGGTCATACAAAGGACAGCTGTGATGTGTTTCTTTCGCTGAATAAATTTAACGGATTTGCTTAACTGTCGGTGTGTTATATATGGTGAGAGCGTTGTTTTTTCAGGACTGACTCACATTCTATTGGTTAAGATTCATTTGTTTCTGCCCAGAATGCAGTAGGTAATTACTATGGATTGAAATATATCCACCCCAAATATGTGTCCATTTGGCTGGGCCATGATCCTCCATATTGGGTAGGTTTGCCCTGTGTTGTGATCTCATGTGATTACCCTAACCTCTATGGTGTTGGTAAGGCAGCACTCGAGGCGGTTATGTTAATAAGACAAAGACAAAATACAACCTATGGAGTTACATTTGCGATACATGAGAGATTAAGCAAGCAGTAAGTGATCAGACAAGCCCGAGCCTTGGGACAACCAAGAACATTGAGCAGTGATCAGAGCCTGTCCTTTGGACCCAAGGCCCCTGAAATGAGAACCTCGTAGGCCCAAGGGATGATTGATGTGAAGACCCACCGAGATCTCCAGGAGATGCAGGATCCTGTTAAAAGGAGAGAAAGGCCTCCGCCCAGAGCTGACGGAGACACCTTGCCCAAGAACCGGCCTCTTGAATTCAGACTCAAGCTCTCAAGATTGTGTGAGGGGACGTTTTTGTTTGTTAAAGCCCCCCGCTTGTCATCTCTCTCTTCTAGCAATACCACGTAGTGGATCCAGTAACCCCATAAACGAATTTCCTCAGGGTCTAAAGGTCCCTCCTGAATGCTCATGTGATGCACTTAGAAGACATGCCTCTTTCAGAGGAGCCCTGTCTTGTAGCTGTTTGCTGTATGGGCTCGTGTGTTTGGTACGGAACCCAATACAGTTCTGTAAGAGAATTCAGTGGTGCCTTCATGCCAGGGCTTTCACCCGGAAGAAGGACGTACTGTTCCCGTCTCACTGCCTTTCTTTGCTGGGGCACCTGCACTAGCAGGGGACAGTCTGGGCTCAGCGGGAACTGTCTCGCAACAGCACACATCCCTTCGCCGAGCCTCCGAGCCTCCGTCAGGGAAGAGGAAGGAGACGCTTCGACCAGGAGCTGCTCTCCCTGCCATCCCCCGAGCCCACCAGTCTGCGGTCGGCTGAAGAGTGGCTGCCCATGGAATGGCAAGGGGCTGCCTTATGAAATGGTTTCCTAAACTTGCCTTCCTGGGAATGAGGTTTCCCAGGATGTCTAAATAGTCATTTCCAGCCCAAGCACAATTTCTTAGATGAATGGAATGAATGTCTACATTAAAAGTTAAACATTTTGAATAAATCATAACTGCATTATTGACTTGCCAAAGACAATGGAGAGCAGATGACAGCTGCTCGCTTTGGGTCATGTCTAAACGGAGACTGGCACTCATTCACTTACGCATTGGGTCATTTGTGATAAGCCTTGCACACTGTGCAAATGGGTATTTTGCAAAGTCGATTGTGCAAAAGCATTTGTTTGCATTTAGAGTCTATTTTTCCCCTTTAGTAAATTGTTATTGTTGGTGCTGTCAGATTTTGCCAAGCCTATTTTCAACTCATAACAGCCCATGCAGAGCTCTGTTTGCACAATGATTACAGACTGGGCTGCGATACGGAGGGCGAGCCGTGAAAAACCACCAGACTCTTTGAGGGAGAATGATGGGGCTTTCTACTTCCAAGCAGAGTTAGAGTCTCGGAAAACCCCGAGGGGCGGTTCTCCCCTGTCCTTTAGGGTCACTGTGAGTCAGCATTGACTCAATGACAGTTAGTTTTGCCATTTTTTAAATTACCCATGTGTCAGAGTAGAACTTCCCATTAAGGTGGTACTCAGAGTTACAGTGGTAAGCTGCTAACTACAAGGTTGGCAGCTCAAACTCACCAGCCGCTCTGAGGGAGAAAGATAAGAAGTAATGCATTTGAGTTACAGTTTGTTGAAAAATATTGAAGATACCATGGTCTAGCACAGCGGTTCTCAACCTGTGGGTCTTGACCCCTTTTGGGTTGAATGACACTTTCACAGGAGTCACCTAAGACCATCAGAAAACAAATATCTCTGATAAGCAGAAACACATAGGAGTACCTGGTGTGAAGACTGTTACCCATGCTTCACCATGCTTCAAGACAAAATTTCATTTATTTGAAATTAGGAATAAATATTTCACAATATAAGACTGCATGTTGTTTTGTGATTAATCGCTATGCTTTAATTGTGTTCACTTTGTAACAATGAAAATGCATCCTGCATATTCGATATTTACATTACAATTCATAACAGTAGCAAAATTACAGTTATGAAGGAGCAACTAAAATAATTTTATGGTTGGGACCACCACAACATGAGGAGCTGTATTAAAGGGTCGCGACATCAGGAAGGTTGAGAACCACTGAAGAATGAATAAATCTGTCTTGGAAGAAGTATCGCCAGAATGCTCCTGAAGAAGTGAGGTTGCTGAGCCTCGTCTACATCCGTTGCCCATGCTATCAAGATAGACCAGTCCCTGCTTGGTAAAGTGGAAGGTCGTCGAAAAAGAGAAAGCCCCTCAGCGATGGATTGACACAGTGGCAGCAACAATGTGCCTAAACAATTGTGAGGATGACGCAGGAGGAGGTGGTGTTTTGTACTGTTGTCTAAAGAGTTGCAATGGTCAGAACTAACCCAACAACACTTAAACCCAACCAAACACCCACTGCCAAAGAGTCCGTGTCAACTCCTAGCAGCCGTATAGGGCAGGGCAGAATTACCCCTGTGGGTTTCCAAGACTGACACTCTTTACAGGAGTAGAAAGTCTCATCTTTCTCCCAAGGACTGGCTGTTGGTTTCAAACTAATGACCTTGCAGTTAGCATCCCAGTGCTTACACACTATGCCACCAGGGCTCCTTATGCTACCAAAACAGTCTAATAGAGGTAGGTTGCCAGGTCTTTTCTCCTGCAGTCTTTGATGAGATTCAATCTTTCAGTTGGTAAGTAGTCAGGTGCTTAACCTTTGTGGCAATAGGGTTCCTTACAGAAAAAGAAGGGTTTTTCATTGCTGTACAGTCAAGTCCTACACAGAGAAAGCCACCATGGCAGAGTAGAATACCCTACCCCAAAGGGTGGGAGCAGATGGCCGGATCCTTAGCCCTTGGAGTCCATGGCGGGGGTGGGGGTGGCCGGGCGTCAAACTGCCAATGTTGAATCTGAGAGCTTAAGAGGTCTGCTGCCGTAGATATGCACAACATAATACTTTCATTTATTTCTGAATTGCTGTTTCCAGCACCATCAATTGTGGATCCAGGAAAATGAAAACGTTAACAACTTCAATCTTTTCTCCATTTATCATGATGTTTCCTGTTGGTTTGATTGAGAAGAGTTTTGTTTTCTTTACATTGAGGTGGAATCCGTAGTCCTCGCTCTTCACCAGGCTGTTTGGAGTCTCCTTCACTTTTAGCAAGAAAGCTGTGTCATTTACGTCGTTCAGGCTATTCACGAGTCACCCTTTAATTCTGGTGCCAAATTCTCCAAGCAGTCAGCATCCCAAATGATTTGCTCTGCATTCAGATTGGAGAAATATGGGGAAAGGTTACAATCCTGATATACAACTTCCCTGAGATGCACCCCCTCCCACTGTCTCTGTATCCACGTCCAGGTTCTTTGTGATCACCAGTGACTGTTCAGGAATTCAATTTCTTTACAATGCTACCCATAGTTTGTTATCACCCCATAGTCGGAGGTCTTTGCCCCGTAAATAAGATGGAAGGAAACATCATTCTTATGTTATCCTCTGCTTCCAGCCTAATCCATCTGGTGCCAACAGGGTGTCCCTCGTCACACATCCTCTTCAGAATCCGACTTGTATAGCTGACAACTCCCTGCAGACACACGGCTGCAACTGGTTGTAATCCTGTCAGCCAAGTTTTACTTGTGTGTGACACGGATACAACTTTATAATTTCCACAAATATGGATCTCTTCCTCTCAGGTGCCCAGGTAGCTGCCTTCCAGAGTTCCTGGCACAGCCGAGTGAGTGCTTCCAGAGCTGCATCAGAACATGTTGAAAATATGTTCAAAACTACGCCTTAAAAAGAAATCATGATTGTCTGCATTCTAAAAATATCATCTGTGGTGTATTTAATAGAACCTGTGGCAGACCCTCCACCCCTCCTTCTTTTTCATTCTCACAGAATTAAGGTTTTGTTCTGGAATGCAGGTGGCCAGCTGTTTCTGGAGAGATGCATTCACACCCTGGTCCAAGGTGCGGGTCCTAACAGGTCTAGACGTCATGATTGAACCCACTGGCAGAGTTTTGTTTCCACATGGGCATGGATCTGACCAATGGGGACACACCTTCACCTCTCTGTGGATGACAGGTCCTCTCCATGCCTTAAAAGGAGTGTGGATGTCACAGTGGTTAAGCACACATCACTTACCAAAAGATTAGTGGTTCAAACTGATCAGCTGCTCTGCAGGAGGAAGATGTGTCATTCTGCTTCCCCAAAGATTCGCAGCCTTGGAAATCCTAGAGGGCAGTTTGATCCCACCTAGCAGGGTTGGTAGGAGCCAGTATGGGCTTGCTGCTCACGGGAATGGCTTGCATTTGGGTTCTGTATCCCCCTTTTCAAGCTGATAGCTGTCCACCCATTCAGCCACTCACTCCTTTATTGATCCGATTTCTAGATAAGTTGAATGCTATTGATAGAAGCTGCAGTGTTGGTATCCAAGACAACATGTGTTTGTAACTGCTTGAGAACCGCTGTTTTGTCTTCACCAAAGAAAATCAATCCTTTCAAAGGGAAGCAACCAGAGAAACATCTGAGAAAATCTCCTTCGCTGTGGTTATCTAGGGCTTCTCAGAATTATTTAACAACATCAAGATAGAGAGGCACAGTATAAAGAAGAAAGGAAAATAACCAGGAGCCGGGGGAGGGGGTGCTGTGATGTCTCTTTAATGTGGTAGGAAAGGGAGCACAAGAGGGAAGGGCTTTCTATTATTTATTATCATCCCCCAGGCAACCAAGCGAAAGCTTTGGCTTCCTTTAGCAAAAGCAGATGTGTTAGCATCTAACTTTTCGACACACAAAAAGCAAGGCAGCCGCTTGCATCGCAAACAGGCCTTGACGTGCGCTGAGCTGCGAGGCCAGGGAAAGGTGGCACTCTTCCCAAATACGGTGGTCATGCATGTGAGTCCAGTGAGCTTCTGCAGGGAAACAGAACCAATGGGAGATAGGGCCAGAGATTTATTTTAAGAAATGGAATCAGGCGGTTGTGGGAACTAGCAAGTTTGAAACCTGCAGAATCAGCAGACTAGAAATTCAGGCAATCATTGATGTCTTACTTATGAGTCTGGAATTTGTAGGACAGGCCAGCAGGCTGGAAACAGGAGGGGTTTTGCGTGATAGTCTTGAGGAAGAATTTATTTCCCAAGGCCTTCAACAGACTGGATGGGACCTACCCTAGCTATAGAGCCCCGGTGGCACAGCGGCTATGCACTGGGCTACAATCCACAAGGTCAGCAGATTGAAACCTCCAGCCCCTCCGGGGGAGAAAGATGGAGTAGTCTATACCTCTAAACCGTTACAGTCTCAGAAACCCACAGGGGCTGCTCTACCCTGTCCTGTAGGTCCACTGTGAGTCAGCATCCACTCAACCCAATGACAGTGAATTGACTTGAGTAGCTGTGCCCACCTTTACATAAGGCCAACTGGGTGTGGGCACTGACTGCATCTACTAAATGCCACACAGCACCATCCAGCCTGCTGCTTGATTGAGTATAGTTAACTGGGTACAGGAGACTTGGTGGTGCTGGTCAGCGGGTATTGAACTACTAACCCTGAGGTCAGCTTTTCAAATGCCCCGGTGGCTCTAAGGGGGGCGGGGTGCAGCTTTCTGCTCCCTGAACGATTTGCAGCCCCTCGAACTCTACATAGTGTGCCTAGGAGTCAGATTCCATTCTGTGGCAGTGCGTTAAGGCCATACTGCTCATCTACCACGTTGTCGTATTGTGGTGGCTTGCTTGTAGCTGTGGTGCTGGAAGTTATGTCACTAATATTTCGAAGATCCAAAGGGTAACCTATGTTGAGGAGCAAAGACGTCCTCAGGTCAAGACGTGATACTTTCAATCACCCTGTACACATGGAGAGCTGGACAATAAGAAATTCCTTAAAGAAGAATTCGATGCCTTTGAACCATGATGCTGGTGAAAATGCAGAAAGTACTGCAGACCACCAGAATAGCAAGCAACTCTATCTCAGGGGAAGTACAATGAGCTATTCCTTAGAAGCAAGGATGGTGGGACTTTGTTTCAGTTACTTTAGGCATGTTGCCAGAAAATACCAGTTCCTGGAAGTAGCCATCATGCTTGGTAAGTTAGAGGGTCAGCCAAAAAGAAGAGGACCCTTGATGAGATTGATTGACACAGCGGCGCAATGATGGGCTTCAACACAGCTACTACAGTGGGGATGGTGCCGGGCCAGGCAGTATTGGTTCTGCTGTACATACGGTCACTAGGGGTTAGAGCTGACTTGAGGACACCTGAACACAGGTTCTCACCCTGATCTCCCCTTGGCCCTTACCTAAGGGGAGAAGCTCCCCACTCAGTTAGTTCCCCTAATAGCTGGGCCATCTGCAACCACTTGGTCCTCAACCAAGCAGGGTTCTCTTGCCTGCCAGTCCACAAAATTACTCAAGTAAGCAACCAGACCCTTCTGGGGGACCTAGAGGCCACCTACCCTTTTGTTACTGCAAGGCCTTCCCCCATCAGGCCCTGCTTGTTCACACTTGACTCCAGTGGGGCCTGCCGGAGGCCCTCTTGTGCAACTTCCTCATCCCCTGGGCTGTGAGTAGATGGGACTCAGAAACCGCTGTCAGTCTCACCTGTCCAGTGTCAGGTGTCTTGTGTTCAACCATCCTCAGAACTCAAGGGTAGGAAATCCTTCCTCCTCAAAAGGCAAAGAAAAGAGTACAAAACATGGTATCTCTGACTGGTAGCGTATCCTAAACCTTTCTATTGTAGCTACACTCTCCAAATCACAAACGCAAGTGTTGGAGCGTAGATGGACAACAACCAAGGCCTGGTGATATACTTCTGAGTATTGACTGGGAAAGGAGCATTCTGGCTGTACTTCTTCCAAGATGGAACAACGCATGTGCTACCTGAAACCTGGGTGCAGATTGCACAGTCTGACTGCTGCTTCCAACATAAGGACCTGTGAGAAGCCAGCACATCTGCTCAGTCTCTTCTTGAACACCTTCAATACATCCGGGGAAGAGGATGTCTCACTCTTTTGTATATGTGCCCCTCCACTATGGAAACTACTGGCCATTCCTTTTTGGGGTTTGTGTGTGTGTGTGTGTGTGTGTGTGTGATAAAGACTAGTTTTAAATTAATTCTATTGTCGTGTTATTTAAAGTTAAATTTTTATTTTGTTTGTTGTTCTTTGCCTCCAATGAGTCAACCCTCAACTCATGCTGAGCTTATGCCCAATGGAATGAAATAAAGCCCCTAACCATCCCTAGAGTGAGACCTAGAAAACCAAAAGGGAAAAACAAACTCAGCATAACTTGACCTGAAAGAACTCAAGCAAAAACATCAAGCCTCTAGTTGCAATATTGAAGGTTCTATGGTCAAAACATTGAATGACACAGGTACAACATGAGTCCCCTGAAGTAAGTACAATCAGCATGACAGAAATAGAAGAATAAACATCCATCTCCCAATAAACAGGGGGAAGTATAGATAGTTGGAGGGAGGGCAGGCCACACCTAGGGAGGTACATGAGAGCCCAGCATAAAGAAGGGGAAGTGGGGCAGGGGGAGGGAGAACCGGGATGGGGAGAATCCCAGTGGATGGCATGGTGGGAACAGGGCACTAACCCACCCGGTGGGGGAGTACTGGTATGTCCCCACAGAACTGGAACATGCATACAGACCCCACCATGACACACCAAACAAGGAGGGCAATGTAAAGTACGGAGGACTACACAAAGAGCCCGACCCCCACAATCAAAGGGAGTACCACAGAAAATGAAAATAGATCGTCTGGTGTGGGAAAGGAACTGACCCACCACACCACACCCAGAAGGAAGCTGAAACAAAGGAAGGAGAAAGGATGTAGTGGAGTACACCTGGGGCCACCAAGCCCACAGGACGATAGCCTAGCTCGTAGGGCCCATCTTACAGAGAGGACCATACAGCTGGTCACACTGCAAGATGCGACATCCTGCACCAACCCATGGCCCTACACCGGACAACACTTGAGACACAGTGGGGGATGTGCGACTGAGCTGACCCCACCACACTGAGGCAAACACTGGGGACGTGCAATGGAGCAGCGGGGGAAGCAGAGCAAAGAGATCCCGAGGGAGTATAAAGAATGGACTTTGGGGCCAGGACGTGGCATCCCACAAGACTCATCCGGAAGATACTCCTAAAGGCCAACAAACAGACCTTGAACTACTAACAATTTTTTTCTTTTTTTGCTATCTTTTTGTTTTGTCTTTTCTTTTTTCTTTTTTTTAACCTTGTAGATTTTGTATGTTAGTGGCTTTTTTGCTTATCAGCACATAGGTGTTGCTGCTGTCGAAGCCATGTTCACATGTGCCACTTGGGTGCTGTCAAAGCCATCTGCATTTGTATGCACATATTACTATATCAGCAGGTCCACCTAGACAAGAAAGGCTGGACAAACAATGAGAGAAGAAAATAACGGGACCAACGGTCCCAGAGGGACATGAGAGTGTGGGAGGTAGGGGAAGGGAGGAGGTGTTGGCCAACACAGGGACAAGGGAACAACGAGTGGTTCAAAACCAGTGGAGGGAGGGGATGGGAGGACTGGTAGGGAGTGACCAAGGGCAAGGTAACTGAGAGTAATTACTGAAACCAGAATGAAAGCTGAACATGGTAGTGGGACAGGACGAAAGCATGAGGAAAGGAGTAGGAGGCAAAGGGCATACAGAGAAGCCTAAATACAGACATGTACATATGTAAATATATTTATGATTATGGGGGAAATAGACCTATGTGCATATATTTATACTTTCAGTAGTAGGGTAGCAGGTGGACATTGGACCTCCTCACACACACTTCCTTAATACAATAGCACCTTGCTAAACGTTCATTCCATGATACCCACCTTCCCGACATGATCACTGAAGACAGACGTGTGTATAAGCAAACGTGGTGAAGAAAGCTGATGGTGCCCCGCTATCAAAAAGATATAGCATCTGGGGTCTTAAAGGCTTGAAGGCAAACAAGCGGCCATCTAGCTCAGAAGCAACAAAGCCCACAGAGAAGAAGCACACAGCCTAAGTGAATACAAGGTGTTGGACGGACCAGGTAGCAGACATCAAGAAACAAAAACCATCATTGTGTGATCACCTTCCTCACATAAATGCTGAAGACGAATGTGTGCATAAGTAAGTGTGGTGAAGAAGGCTGATGGTGCCCGGCTATTGAGAGATATAGCATCCGGGGACTTAAAGGCTTGAAAGTAAACAAGTGGCCATTTGCCCGGAAGCAACAAAGCCCACACGGAAGCAGCACACCAACATGTGTGATCGTGAAGGGCAGAGGAGACCAGATCTCAAACAACAAAGGTGGAGGGGGAGGGGATCACATCACTGTGAATGAGGGGGAGTGCAGCTTCCAGAGCTGCAGGCCAGAGTCAGAAGAAAATATAGAATGAAGACTACCTTTGCTGATGTCAGATGGATCTTGGCTCCAAGCAGAGAACACCATAAAGATGATACTGCTGTTTCATTGACAATGCAAAGGCATCCGGCTATGTGGATCATAACAAACTATGACCATCCTTACAAGAATGGGAATTCCAGAACACTTCCTTGTGCTCATTTGGAACTTGTGCATGGATTAGGAAGCAGTAGTGCAAACAGAACAAGGAACACGGCATGGTTTCAAATCAGGAAAAGTGTGTGCCAGGGTTGTATCCTCTCACCACACTTATTAAATTGGTGTGCTGGTTTCAAGCATCATAGAAGCCGGACTATATGAAGAGGTGCCTGGCATCAGGACTGGAGGAAAGCTTACTAACAACCTGAGATGTGCAGATGATGCATCCCTGTTTACTGAAAGTGAGGATATTTTGAAGCACTTGCTGATGACAATCAAGGATTGCAGCCTTCAGTGTGGATTATGGTTCAATGTAAGGAAAAACGAAAATCCTCCCCACTGGACCAATAGGTAACATCAAGGTAAATGGAGATAATGTTGAAATTGTCAAGGATTTGTCTTGCTTGGATCCACAATCACTGTTCATGGACACAGCCTTGAACAGATCAAAAGGTGAGTTGCATTAGATGAAATGCTGCCAGGACCCCTGTAGTGAATTGAAAAAGAGAAAGGCCCTTGGCAAGATGGAGTGCCATGGTTGCTGCAAAACTGGACTCAAGGGTAGGAGCAATCGCAAGGGAGGCACAACACCAAGTGCTGGTTCATTGAGTCAGAACTGACCCAAGAGCCCCTAAAAACAACAACTCATTGTGGATCCAACTGTGGCAATTCGTAGAAACGTGTTGCTGATTTTCAGTCGCTAATCACCAGGCCATTCTTCCTAGCCCTTCTTTGTCTGGAAGCTCCACAGAGACCTGCTACACAACACAAGCCTGAGTCGAACCGGGTGGGAGGTGAGAACTTCACAACGGAGCCACCGACACCCCACAGTTTTTATGTCTGTTGTCATCATGCGTCACGTAGTCCGTTCCAATGTGTGGCAACCCTACGCACAACAGAACCAATCACTGCTCGGCCCTGCGCCGTCCTCACCATTGTCATGTCTGAGCCTGTGGTTGTAGCCACTGTGTCAGTTCCCCTCTTTGAGGGTGAGTGCTGCTCTTGTTTACTGACCCTCCGCTTACCAAGTATGATGTTCTTTTGCAGGGACCAGCCACGGGCTGATAACATGTCCACAAGCACATGCCTGAGATAAAGTTTCTCCTAACTCGCTTAAAATAGTCTACCGCTTGAGATCAAAAGGGCGGCATCTACCCAAGAACACGCGTTCAGAAAGTTTAATAAAGGAGGAGGAGTAGAAGAAACAGGAGACTCAAGGAGGAAGTGGGGTAAGTGACAAAGTGGAGATAGCAGTGAATGACTTGAAACAAAATGTGTGTGGATTGCCGAATGGAAAACGGACCTGCTCTATAAACTTTCCCCCAGCACGCAACAAAGCGTTAGAGAAGCAAACAGAAGTTGAGCACAAACAAGAAAGGATTCACAGAAACAGACTTGAGTGAGCACACGAGAGTAGAGGGAGACAAGTTTGAGTTTGGAGTCCCTTTCCCCAGGGACTGCAGAGGAAGGCCAGGCCCAGGGGAATTCGGAAAGCTGCCCAGGAGGGGTGAGAGAGGGGAGAGGACATGCATCAGGCGGGGAGGAGGCCGAAGCCTGAAGCAAAGAGAGTAGAGTAACATTCAAAGGCTATGTGGTACCTGAGGAGTTTTGCTTTCGTCTCCTCTCTTGCCCTTCCCTCCCCTCCCTTCTCCTACCCTATTCTGCCCTACCCTATCCAATCCTCTGTGTGTCCATCCTCTCCCTTTCCCTCTCCATGAGCTATCGTTTGGGTTCGTGGGAGGGACACCATGTCAAGAAAGAAGTCAACAGAGGCGAGAGCAAAGACCAAGCACAGTGTCGGCGTTTAGGACGTGGAACACGTGGGGCAGCTGTGAAGAGAAAATAGGCACTGGCGCCGGCAGGCTGGCGGGCAGTATTAAGACAGAGAGACCGCTTGAAGGACAGATGGGGGGACAGGAATCCCTGGTTGACCATGCGCTGCACATTCGTACCTTCAACTCTTCTCCCAGGCACTCTTGTGCTTCCCCAGCAGGTGTTTGTCCTGTGTCCTTGCGTTTGATGTTCAGGGCGAAGGACGCCTCTGCTTCTATGGGTGATCGGCACACGCAGTTGCCCCACGAAGATGCGCTGCGGGATGAGCAATTCTCCTGATGGGCAGCTGCCATGCCCTATCACTGCCACCATGCAAAGTGACCTCTCTGGCCTTGGGAAGGCCGGTGTCAGGGTGCTGTCATCCACTGGGCACCATTCCTGCATTTCCGGAAGATGGTGTGGGTCCCATGGTGGAGCAAGGCAACGCCAAAACCAAAACCAAGCTCCTTTTCCTGGAGTCGATGCTGGGCCGCGGCACTTGTGGGAAACAGAGTAGAACTGTTCCTTTGAACTTTCAAGGTTGTACATCTTTGTTGTCTGTTGTTGTTGTTGTTGAGTCGGTTCCAACTCACAGCGACCCAATTCACAAAAGAGAGAGACACCCACCACCCAGTCCTGCACCAACCACACAATTGTTCTTACCATGGAGCCTGTGGGGACCGGACCATGCAGCCCCTTCCCTCAGCTCCGCCGGAAGATAGCCTGCTGGACTGGGCGCCACTGCCTCTCAAGGCCAAAACCAGATCGTGCAGTCCCTGCCCCCAGCATTCCCAGGAGCTTGTCTCTCCGGGCCAGGTCTGCACAGCCCCTTCCCTCAGCGTTCCAGGAAGCGGGTCTGCCAAACACAAGACTATTTACTCACAGAGCACACCCTGACTCAGACCCTGTAACTGCAGCCCCAGAAAAGCCTCCCTTCCTCTCACCAACACATACGTCCTGATTCACGCCCTATATATGTCCCACCCCCTCACTGCCAGGGGCGACTTCCCTGTCCTAACTCGTTGGGTCATGGAATCCGCCCGGGAGTTCCTCCCCTGCCCTAATAAAGGCACTCTTAACCTCACCTTCTTTGTCTTGATTCTACCTCTGTTCTGCATCTCAATTTTACCTCCCGGAGCCCACTGCTGCAGCCACGGTGTCCATCCACCTTGTCGGAGGTCTTCCTCTTTTCCACTGGGCCACGACCAAGCATGATGTCCTTCTCCAAAGACTGGTCTCTCCTGATGACAAGTCCACAGGATGTGAACCTTGATGGGAGGCAGAGAGCCTCATCTTCTCCCTCAGAGCAGCTGGTGGGTCCGAAGTGCTGATCGTGTGCTTAGCAGCCCAGCCTGTAATCCACCGTGTCTCCAGGAAAGCCTTCCAACGGGTTCCCTGGAGTGGTGGTTGCTCCGAGAGTTCATATTCTTTCTCCTGGCTGAAAAAGACTCCTCTCAGGAGGCTCGAGTCTGTCAGCCTCCAAGGTGCCCCTCAATTAATCGCCACACTTCTCTCGGCTCAGTGTCTTCCCGATAAATAGGTGTGATGCCACCTCCCTCTGATGGTTGCTTTTAGACGAAGTGAGACCGCATATGAAACACCTGGTGGCAAGCAGGAAAGGGAGGAGGGAGGAGAGGGAGAAGGGAGGCTCCCGTGGGTGAAAAGTCAGCGGGTGGGCAACACCGTGGGCCACTCTTACTGGTGTTTCCTCACGAATTGTTTCCCAACGTGTCCACAGGTCGTTCACGTTAACAGCACAGTCTCATCCCCTGTGCATGTCCTGCAACTTGAGGATCACGATGTCACCTAGGGGGTGACGAGGTTCCCTTCCCTCTTCTACATCTCCCACCTGGGTATTTTGTACCTGAGGCATAGAGCACGGGGCGCCCCACAAATCACCCAGACAGGTGGCCTTTTTTGCTGCTGGTATTCAATTGGACGGCCTGTTTGATTGCCGCCCAAAGCCCTTGTAAAGATAAGCCAGAGGGGGCGGGATATGAATGATGGACAGCACTGCTTGTTTAATTCTGGTGACATGGGCGGTGACACCTCACGTCCTGAAAGACACACAGACAGCACAGGGAACCAGAGGCGATGGTCTGCTAGTGTGGCCACACCTCCTGTCCTACTGTGCCTCTCCCATGGTCTTCAGTCCTTCCCAACTCAGAGTGACCCCATGTAGGGTTTCCAAGACTGCAATTCTTCATGGGAACAAACTGTCTCACCTCTCTCCTTTGGAGTGGCTGGTGGATTAGAACAGCCAACCTTCTGGCTAGCAGCCCCACGCCTGCTAACCCCTAGGGCCTCCAAAGCTTTCTGTCTCTAGGATGCCCCAAGGAAGCCACAACAAGGGAGTCTTTGGAGAACAAAACAAACAAGAAAGGCCCCTGGGAATGGGCAGAGAAGTGGCCGGTCAGAGGTCCCGAGCTGAGGGACAGAAAGTGCAGGACTTCAGGACTTCCAGTATCTCTGGGAGGCTGGGGGTGGGGGTGGGTGGACCGTGAAAAGGAAGGCTCCTAGGGAGTTCTATGCACAGCTTCACACTCATAAACTCCTTAGCGTATCGGGGAAATGGACCAGCTCCTTGAAAACAAGACACTCCTGAAATTAAAGATGAAATGGATAATCCGCAAAGCCCTCTAACTGTGAACGGTGTTTCATTTATAACTAAGTATCTCCCCAATAAGCAGACAGATCTGAGCCAAGAGGGTTTCTCTGGGGAATGCGACCATGTTTCGAGAATTAGCCCCAATTTGATACAACAGAAGAGAAAGAAAACCATTCTGATTGATTTTAATACTGGATTCTGGTGATGACTTTGCCTTAGGTGCTTTGAGCAGGTTGTCGGGAGAGACCAGTCCCTGGAGAAGGACATCATGCTTGGCAAATCGGAGCAGCGCCAAAGAGAGGAAGTCCCTCAGTGAGATGGGTGGGCACCGTGGCTGCCACCATGGTCTCGGGCACAGGAACAAGGGTGGGGATGGCACAGGACGTGACAGTGTTGCCTACTCTTGAGCATAAGGTCACTATGGTCAGAACCGCCATGATGCACTGAACAAAGACAACAACAGCAGCCTGGTGACATGGGGTCTGCTACCCTAGCGCATGTGTAGGAGAAGACGTGGTGGCTGACTTCCATCAAGCCTCGTTTCCCGGTCACTCCACAGACCCGTCTTCTCCTTGCACACTCCAGGCCTCCTGTTTCTCTCATGTCCTCTCCAGGAGATGTGCTTACATGTGTGTTCAGAGCCCTCTTGGCATAGGGTTCACACAGCACACGACTCATGGATGGAGCTCGATTAAGAAGAGTTGTGTGATCATCACCCCCAGCCATCGTGTGCCCTGCTCTTCGTTCTTGTCCCCTCCACCCCTCCTGCCATCATCCTGGGAAACGATTCATCTGGTTACTGTCGCTCTGGGTTTCTCTGGCCCGGATTTCATATGAAGAAAAACATCCCAAGGAAAACCCCGGCAACAACAACAAAATAAAACACACACACACAAAACCCTCACTGCTGACTCAGCACCCCTAAAAAACAAGCAGAGACCCGCCATGGAATGCCAGCCAGCATTCAGAGGAACGTCCATGGGTACATTGGAAGACTGTGGACAAGATGACTTGACTCAGCAGCTGCAACAATGGGCTCAGCGGTAAACACCGCTGTGAAGATGGAGCAGGAGCAGGTGGCATTTTGTTCCAATGCACTTAGGTTCGCTGTGAGTCAGACTCAATTCAACACCACCTAACAACAGCAACAAGATGGGTACAGAACAAGGTGGGGACACACGACAGGTCTGGTGAAGCTCCAGGGGATTTGGTTAAGTGGGAAAGTCAGGCCCAGGAGATCCCACGCTCTGTGAGAAAACGCCAGAGATGAAGCTCAGAGCCGTGGTTCCCGGCAGTTGGAGGTGTGCCCCTGGGGTTAGAAAGGAGCTGCAGGACGGGTCCTTGTAGTGATCCTGTACGTAGACTCTGGTCTGGGAGAGATAGGATGAGCGAGACACATGTACAGATAAGTGCAAACAACCCCCCAGTGGATTCTGCACCCTCGGGGATCCCCTGGGAACCTGTCCCCGTCAGTGTCCCAGCTGTGATCGCTCCCCATCGTTGTGCACAAGGTTCTGTGGCAGGTTGGGGCTGGGGAAAGATGCCGACAATAAACTCAAAAGAATGGCCGATGGAAAAGCAGTCACGGAGAGAGACATTGCGGAGTAGACTGTGGGATCCCGGAGCATCCTGGTACTCCAGGCACCAGCTCCATAAAACAAGATGAGCTGTGGGGTCCACAGGATAGACCTTGATAAAGAAAACCTCCGGGGAAGTAAGGGCTTCTGGGCCAGCCCGGGAAGCTGCACCCTCAAGGCAGGAGCAGGTGAGCTACCCCAGTAGGAAGGGGGAGGGGAGCCGTGGTGGTACCGAGGCCTAAATGGCAGGCTGCTAACCACAAGGTTAGCAAGACTCAAACTCTTAGGGAGAAGAGACGCAGTTGTCTGTGCCCATAAGGACTGACAGCCTCTGAGGCCTCGTTCTGGAGCAGCGGTTCCCAACCTGTGGTCGATACTCCTTTGGGGGTTGAACGACCCTTTCACAGGAGTCGCCCGATTCATAGCAGTTATGAAGTGGCAATGAAAATAATTTTATGGCTGGGGGTCATCACAACATAAGGAACTGTATTAAAGGGTCGCGGCATTAAGAAGGGTGAGAGGCACTGTCCTAGAGGGTCACTGTGAGTTTGACTCAACTCGTGGTGGTAGGTTTGGGGAGACCCAAGCCAAACCAGGCAGGCCAATTAAAAGTAACACGTGGCATAGTGTCAGAAGAGTAAAGAGACTGCTCTTCAGCAAGGAGGGGTGGCACAGCAGTTAAGAACTCGGCTGCCAACCCAAAGGCCAGTGGTTCAAATCCACCAGCTACTATATCAGAAAAAGATGTGGCAGTGCGTTTCCATAAAGATTTACAGCCTTGTCCTATGGACTCGCCATAAGGCAGCATAGGCTCAGTGGCAGCGGGTTTGGTTTGAATTTCGGTCAAACAGGTTTCACAAAGCTTCCAACCACTGTCCCTGCAGAGAAGCAGGCTCCTTTCTGTCTATAACCTCCGTGAGCAAGCACCTTTCTTGGTGCTGTGGTTCGGTGCCTTCAAGTCCATTCCGACTCGCAGTGACCTTACATACAACAGAGTGAAGCACTGCGGGGGGCTGCGCCTCCTCGCCATTGTCCTTAAGCTTGAGCCTGTGGTTGCAGTCACTGTGGAGCGGCTTCCTCCTCTGTGCTGCCCCACCACTTTACCGAGCATGATGTGCTTCTCTAGGGACTGGTCTCCCCTGACAACATGTCCAAGTACATGAGGCAACGTCTCCTCATCCTTGCCGCTAAGGAGCATGGTGGCTGCACTTCTTCCAGGACACGTTTGTTCTTTGGGCAGTGCCTGCTACTTTCAGCCCCGTAATTCAAAGGCCTCCATTCTTCTCCGTCTTCTTTATTCGACGTACAACTTCCACGTGCATATGAGGTGACTGAAAAGACCATGGCTTTGGTCGGGTACACCTTACTGCTCAGAGCACTATCCTTACTTATCAGCACTGAAGACATTTTGGGCAACAATGCGTAAGAACCTTCCTTCCATGTCTACAAATCCCCTCCTTTCATCACTCCCTCCGTTCACTGAACGCCCATTCCCATGGCCGATGGCCAATGCACTTCTTCTTCAGTCGAGGTGGATGAGAAAGCCACCTTGGCCTTCTCCAGTCACCCTCACAACAGGCTGTTTGACCCCTTCTTGTAGTCATTCACCAAAACCCATTCATGTTCACGTGGACAACGCCAATGCAAACTCTGGGACCAAGCCAGTCTGTTCATCGCCATGGGCAGATGAGGAGTGTCATCAGGGCGCCACGGAAACCAGAGTCAAATGGAACAAGAAGCCCACAGCACTCACCCCCCCCCCCCCGCCCCACTACCATGCAGAGTTCAACTGGATGTACGAAGAGGTGGCACCGTTTGCTCATGATGACCCTTGAAGCGGGTCCGGAAGGATCACAGCTGGGAGGTCCTCGGCAGCACTTGGCTTGGTGACGACTGTGCCGAGCCCGTCACCACGTGCCCATTCCCTCCTGGCTGCAGCCAGGGGCTTCAAATTGGTGTTTCATATCAAGGCTTTTATGTCGGCAATCCGTGTTTCATTTCTTGCCATAAAATAATAATTTGAGAAAGGCACTGCTAACCGTTTAACATTTCCTTTCAAGAAAATAGGAAGCATTTTACAGGGAGCTGTGGCCCATTATGGAAATCATGATTTGCATTCGGTGCCAGGAAGATGTACTCTCCGTTTCACCATGCCCTGTGCCCCACTGCAAAGCCGGGGGCTCCCTCTGCCTTAGAGATTTTCATTATGACAGGTTAGCAGAGCCAGTGGATAAAGAGGTCTTGTTGCATGTATCCTGCCCCCACGGAGAGATGAAGACGCCAACACAGTCCAGGCTGCCTTGCAGGGATGCCAGAGCTGAAATGGCCACGTATTGAGGTCAGGCAACCATACACACCAAAGTGCTAATGATCATGCATTCAGGAGGACCCTGCCAAGGCAGCGACTTGCTAATTTATGCATCCCGCAGTTCCCGGAGCTGTAAACCTTTTATCGTCCCATGAACTTTTCAGGGAAGGACCAGTGTGTGGGTCTTGATATTAAATTGCATTAAAGCAAGACTGCCCATGCATCACCTGTTAAGATCCCTTTTCCTGTGTTCCTATAAACTCATCAGTGACAGTCTGCACCCACCTGCCGTCTTCTGGAGAAGTCACACCCACCAATGCAGGAGTCGTCTCAGGGCAAAGGCAGCAGCATCGCTCCTCATAGAGTTGGAGCAAGACTCAGACGACGCCCGGGATCAGAGACCTTGCTCCATCAGGGACTTAGAATTCAAGGTGAGGAGAGACTCCGCCGTTAATTGTGCTGCTTGAAGAAAGAGCACTTTTTCATTTTTCCACATCCAAGGAGGAAGTTACTCAGATGCCAGATGATCATCGGCAGAAACATAAGTGGATGAAACCTTGAAATGTCCCTATGTTAAAATTCTCCACTCAAGTAAAAAACAAAAAAAAGGTGAATATCCAAAGGAGGATGGATGCTCTTCATTATATTCCAGAATGTTCTCTAAGAAACGTACATTAAGTATTAGGTGTGCATACACATAAGCATATATTTTAACAATACCTTCTAAAGAAATGCAGGCGTTTCACATTCCTTATTTCCGGAGTGGGGAACGTTTTCTGCCAAGGATATTTATAACCTCCTCCATGGGCTGCACTAGCCAAACATTCAATTAACCCGCCCTCAACATGACGGCTGTAAGATTAACCCGCCCTCACCACACCGAGGCAAAGCACTGGGGGAGTGCAGCGGAACAGCAAGGGAATGGGGCAAGGTCCCCAGGGAATGCTGAAGGTGGATTTTGGGGCCAGGGCGTGGTGCCCCAACAGTCTGGACGGGAAAACTCTCCTAAGGGCCAGCAAACGATCCCTGAACTAACTACAAGCTTTTCTCTTGGGAAGTGTTTTGTTTTGTTCTTTGTCAGTGGTTTGTTGTTGTTGTTTTGTTGTCAGGTTGTATATTGTTGCTTTGTTTTCCTCTGTCTTGTTTTCGTTCATGTTAGTGTCTCCACAGGTCGGTCTGAATAGGACAGGCTGGATGAAGTATCTGGAGGAAAAACAATGGGACCGACAGTTCCAGGAGGACTTGGGGTGGGGGGTAGAGGGAGTAAGGAAGTGGTGTTAACAAACACAGGGACAAGGGAACAACATGGGACCCCAAATGGAAGAGAGGGGGGAGTGGCAGTTCTGGTGGGGAATGATCAAGGGTAAGGTTGCGTAGAGAAGAGGTATACTCTAGCCCAGGTGGCGACGAAGCATGGTAGTAGGGCAGGAGGAAAGTCAAGGAAGATGGAGGAAAGAGCTAGGAGTCGAAGGGCATTTATGGAGGTCTAGACAAAGACATGTACATGCGGATGTATGTAGGAAGATGGGGAAGTAGATTAATGTGTCTATGTTTGTACGTTGAGTATTGGGGTGGCGGAAGGACCTTGGGCCTCTACTCAAATACTCCCTCAATGCATGAATACTTTCTTTTATTAAATTGGAACTCTATGATGCTCACTCTCCCGACACAACGGCTGGAGCCAAAGTGCGTGAACGAGTGAATGTGGTGAAGAAAGCTGATGGTGCCCGGCTATCAACAGAGATGGTGACTGGGGTCTTGAAGATTTGGGGATAAACAAGCGGCCACCTAGCTCAGAAGCAACAAAGTCCACATGGAAGAACACACCAGCCTGTGTGATCGAGTGGTCCCGAGGGGATCAGTTGTCAGGCATCAAAGAACAAAAAAATCATATCATTGACTGCACACCTCCATGATGGGATCGCTGAAGGCAAATGGGTGCATGGGCTAATGTGGTGAGGAGAGCTGATGGTGCCCGGCTATCGAGGGAGATAGTGTCTGGGGTCTTGAAGGCTTGGGAGTGAACGGGCGGCCATCTAGATCAGAAACAAAAAAAGCCCACATGGAGGAAGCACACCGGCCAGTGCAATCGCAGGGTGCCGAAGGGACCAGGTATAAAGGCATCATGCAAAAAAATATATATATATATGTGTGTGTATATGTATATATGTGTGTGTGTCTATATATGTATGTGTATGTATGTATATATATACATATGTGTATATATATACACACATATATATATACCATATTGAATGAAGGGGGAAGTGCAGAGTGGAGACCCAAGGCCCAAGTGTCGGGCAATGGAGATCCCCTCACAGAGGGATTCAGGAGAGGAGATGGGTCAATGAGGGTGTGAGGTAGTACCGATGAAGAACACAGCTTTCCCCCAGGTCCTGGATGCTTCCTCCCCCCACTACCATGATCCGAATTCTACCTTGCAGGGCTGGATAGGGCAGAGGTTGTACACTGGTGCATATGGGGGCTGGAGGCACAGGGAATCCAGGGTGGATGATACCTTCAGGACCAGGGGTGTGAGGGGCGATGCTGGGAGAGCAGAGGGCGAGTGGATTGGAAAGGGGGAACTGATTACAGGGGTCCACATGTGACCTTCTCCCTGGGAGATGGACGGCAGAGAAGGGGGGGAAGGGAGACTCCGGATATGGCAAGATGTGACAGAATAGCAATGTATGGATTACCGGGGGCATATAAGGGAGGGGGGAGCGGGGAGGGAGGGGAAAAAAGAAGAGGACCTGATGCAAGGGGCTTAAGTGGAGAGCAAATGCTTTGAGAATGATTGGGGCAGGGAATGTGCGGATGTGCTTTATACAATTGATGTATGTATATGTATGGATTGTGATAAGAGTTGAATGAGCCCCTAATAAAATGTAAAAAAAGAAAAAAAAGAATGAAGAGGGCAACAAATGTATAAGGGTGCTTTGCTCAATTGATGTATGTATGGATTGTGATAAGAGTTGTAGGAGCCCCAATAAAAATATTTATTAATTAAAAAAAAAGAACTTCTGAAAAAAAAAAGATTAACCCGCCCTCAACGTGACAGCTGTAAGATTAACCCACCCTCAACGTGACGGCTGTAAGTGCTTCTCTTCAGTGAGATGTGTGATGTTAGCTTGGCATACCTGGACCAATAGGTGACATCATGATAAATGGAGAAAAGATTGAGTTGTCAAGGATTTCATCTTGTTTGGATCCACAGTCGACGCTCAGGAAAGCAGCAGTCAAAAGATCAAACAACATACTGCATTGAATAAATCTGCTGCACAAGATCGCCTTAGAGTTTTGCAAAGCAGGGAGGATGCTTTGTGGACTAAGGTGCACTTGACCTAAGTCAACGTATTTTCAATGGCCTGATCTGCATGTGAAAGTTGGATATGGAATAAGGAAGACTAAAGGATAATCTGTACATTTGAATTGTCGTGCTGGTGAAGACTAATGAAAGTTCCTTGAACTGACACAAAACAAAGACGTCATCCACCTGCACTGATGAAGAAGAGTGTGGGCCATCCGCCATGGGAATGGGCGTTAGGATGAACAGAGGGAGTGCTGAATGGAGGGCGGGGTCTTGTAGACGTGTAAGAAAGGCTCTTACACATTGGATAAGTCTGCTGCACAAGATCTCTTTAGAGTATTAAAAAGCAAGGATGTTCTTTGATGCCTGGTAACTGATCCCTTTGGGACCACTCGATCACACAGGCTGGTGTGTTCTTCCATGTGGACTTTGTTGCTTCTGAGCTAGATGGCCGCTTGTTTATCTTCAAGCCTTTAAGACCCCAGTCACTATCTCTTTTGATAGCCGGGCACCATCAGCTTTCTTCACCACATTTACTTGTTCACCCACTTTGGCTCCAGCCGTTGTGTCGGGAGAGTGAGCATCATAGAGTTCCAATTTAATAAAAGAAGGTATTCATGCATTGAGGGAGTGTTTGAGTAGAGGCCCAAGGTCCTTCCGCCACCTTAATACTTGACCTATAAATATAGACACATAGATCTATTTCCCCATCTTCCTATATATATTTGCATGTACATGTCTTTGTCTAGACCTGCACACCTCCATGATAGGATCGCTGAAGACAAATGGGTGCATAAGCAAATGTGGTGAAGAAAGCTGATGGTGCCCGGCTATCAAAAGAGATAGTGTCTGGGGTCTTAAAGGCTTGAAGGTGAACAAGCGGCCATCTAGCTCAGAAGCAAAAAAGCCCACATGGAAGAAGCACACTGGCCAGTGCGATCACGAGGTGCCAAGGGACCAGGTATAAGGCATCATGCAAAAAAAACAACGATATAAGTGTGTGTATATATGTGTATATGTATATGTATATATATACCATATTAAATGAAGGGGGAAGTGCAGAGTGGAGACCCAAGGCCCAAGTGTCGGCCAATGGAGATCCCCTCATAGAGGGGTTTAGGAGAGGAGATGGGTTAATTAGGGTGCGAGGTAGTACCGATGAAGAACACAGCTTTCCCCCAGATCCTGGATGCTTCCTCCCCCCAACTACCATGATCCGAATTCTACCTTGCAGGACTGGATAGGGCAGAGGCTGTACACTGGTACATATGAGGGCTGGAGGTACAGGGAATCCAGGGTGGATGATACCTTCAGGACCAAGGGTGTGAGGGGCGATGCTGGGAGAGTGGAGGGTGAGTGGGTTGGAAGGGGGGAACTGATTACAAGGATCCACATGTGACCTCTTCCCTGGGAGAGGGACAGCAGAGAAGGGGGGAAGGGAGACTCCGGATAGGGCAAGATATGACAAAATAACGAGGTATAAATTACCAAGGGCACATGAGGGAGGGGGGAAAGGGGAGGGAGGGGAAAAAAAAAGAGGACCTGATGCAAGGGGCTTAAGTGGAGAGCAAATGCTTTGAGAATGATTGGGGCAGGGAATGTATGGATGTGCTTTATACAATTGATGTATGTATATGTATGGATGGTGATAAGAGTTGTATGGGTCCCTAATAAAATGTAAAAAAAGAAAAGAGGAGAAAAAAATGATTAGGGCAGGGACTGTACAGATGTGCTTTATACAATTGATGTATGTATATGTATGAACTGTGATAAGAATTGTATGAGCCCTAATAAATTGTTAAAATTAAAAACAAAACAAAACAAAAAAAAAGCAAGGATGTTACTTGGAAGAGCAAGGTGCACCTAACCAAAACCATGCTATTGTCAATCACTTCATAGGCACGTGAAAGTTGAGCATCGAGTAAGGAAGCCCGAAGAAGCAGCAATGCAATTGCATTGTGCTGCTGGAGAAGACTGTTGAAAGTGCTGTGGGCTGACAGAGAATCAAACAAGTCTGCCGTGAAGTACAGCCAGTGCGCGAGCCTCGGAGGCAAGAATGACAAGACTTGGCCTCATGTACTTTGGACGTGTTGTCAGAAAGACACCATTCCTTGAAGGAGGACGTCATGTTTGGTAAAGTATCAGGGCGCCAAAAAGGAGGAAGGCCCTCAAGGAGATGGCTGGACAGATTGACTGCAACAATGAGCTCCAGCCTAGGCACAATGGTGAGGTCGGTGCAGGACCCGGCAGTGTTTCATTCTGTTGGGCAAAAGGTCACTATGGGTCCAAACCGACTCAATGGAACCTACCAACAATTCAGTCCTTGGGTCAGACATTTCCCATCCCTGCTTCAGATCGAGGGGAAAGCTTTAAGGTAACGAATGAGAGGGAATGAGGAAGCTCATCAGCTTCTCGGAGTTAAGGTATGCGTAGCACTTTTGTGCCTTGATTGTCTCTGCTGTGTGCCATCACGTCAGTTCCCACTCATTTATTTATTTTCTATCAGGTTGAGAATGTAAAATACACCCACTCCCACTTATCAACAC
Organism: Tenrec ecaudatus; assembly: GCF_050624435.1. Taxonomy (NCBI): domain Eukaryota; kingdom Metazoa; phylum Chordata; class Mammalia; order Afrosoricida; family Tenrecidae; genus Tenrec; species Tenrec ecaudatus. Next base: position 3,344,303 of record NC_134531.1, on the reverse strand, counting down.
CATTACGTTCCCAAGAGCAGGAGGTTATGCAGACTCCAGTGTGATGCCAAAGTGAATGGGAACCATATCAAATCACAGAATTGAGGAAGACCCCATCATTATATAACTGACAAGCTACACAATGACATAACTTCAAAATTCACTTTGTTACATAACTGGGCCTTGAGAATCCCGGCCTGCCTAAGCTAACACATCACCTTACTGATCATAGCCCAGTATTACTCTCACCTCATACCTTGGCATTCATCACTGTCGGTCGTATGTCACTCATGCACAAAATAGGCAGGTAGCAAATATTGTCATCAATGTGAACTATCAGATACTGTGATATCATTAAGTGGTGAATAAATGTATCCCCCAGTGGGGACACATACTGCAACAATGAAGAAGAGGTTGTAAGACTGACATAAAACTTAGGGTCTGAACCAGAGTGACTTCGTTCACCCCCTAGGGCTGTCACAACAAAGTCCCACGGAGGGAGTGGCGTGGAGTGACAATGTGTGGGATCTCTCCGTCCTGGGGGCTGAGGCTGAATTCCGGATGTTGGCAGCATCATGCTTCTCCAAAGCCTGTAGGACAGGGTCCTGTCTTCTGGCCCCCAGTCCCCAGTGGCCACTGCATAGCCGGCTTCCCGCCATGTCATCCTCTCGATGCCTCCAGGCCTCGTTGCTTGTTTTATGAGGACACGGTCCTATTGAATTTGGGCCCACCCTCCTCCAGTATGGCCTCTTGTTAACTTAACTTAGAACGTTCTCAAAGACCCTGTTTCCAAACAAGCCCACCTTCACAGATACTGGGAAGTAGGACTTCGATAGATCCTTTTGAAGGACATAATTCAATCCCTAACAGGGACACACACAATGCAGAAGGTAAGGAAATCCCACCCACTTCCAAGTTCAAGGGTAATCTTGGGAGTTGGCCATGTCTTCAAAGAATAGTGGTCCCCTCCCATTCATCCCTGCCCTTTCCATATGGTAAACTGAAATTACAGGTCTCAAAGCATAATTGCTCAAATGATTCACTCCTCTTTGTCATGTTCACCAAAACTGTATGCTGAATACAAGCCTCAGTTAGGATGGTGGTCTGTTTCCCACCACATGTGAGAAATAGTTGAAGAAACAGAATTTTTTTAAAAAGTTTGACTGACCTGCAATGTTGTAGTTGTTGGTAGGTACCGGTGAGTCATCTTTGGCTCACAGCATCCCCATGTACAACAGAATGGAGCATTGTCAAGTCCTGCCCATCTTCACCATCCTCACTGTCACTGCTACGTCTGAACCCATTCTTGCGGTCCCTGTGTTGAACCATCTTGTGGAGGGGCTTCCTCTCTCTTGATGACCCTCACTTGACGAAGCACGTCTTCCTCCAGGGACTTGTTCACCCTGAGAAGAAGTCCGGAGTAAGTGAGACAAAACCTTGCGATCCTCATATATCTTATCAAGTTCTGGTGGCTCTGCCTCCAAGATAGATTTGTTCTTTCTTCTGGGAATCCACAGCATATTCCACATTCTTTATCAACACAACTGGAAGCTGCCAGGCCTTCTTTGGTCTTCCTGACTCGTCCAGTTTTCACATGTATATGAGGCCATTGGAAAATGGGTCAGGCGCACCATGGTCCTCAATGGAACACCTTTGCTTTGTAGCACTGGCAAGAGGTCTTGTGCAGCAGATTGGCTGAATGGAATACAACACGGTGTCTGATTTCTTGTTGATCTAAGTAAAAAGAAATCTTTGAAAACTCTATTTTCCCCTGTTTGCATTATGTTGTTTGTTGGTCTGGTTATGAGGACTCTTGTTGTCTTCATGCTGAGGTGTGATTCATATCGCAGGCTATTGTCTTTGATCACCCTATCCAAAAGAAGCACAGCATTTTTCTCAATGATTAGAAAATCAAGACTCCCTGTAACAAGAGGAAGCTATTTTTTAATTTCCAAATGTCCACAGTTTTGGCTGACCATCAAGGACTAGCTTCCTTACACTTAAAAATGCTGGAAATGAGGTGGGCTACTGATGAAGAACAGGTGCTTGACACCAAAAGGGTAAAGTAGAGGTTGGGTGGGCATCTTCCAATACCTGGTCATGGAGGCCTCATCATAGATGAGAATTCGGCGATTGTAACCAAAGGACTTCTGGTTTTGACCCACCCAGAGGCAACTCGGAAGAAAGACAGCCTTAGAAATCTGCTCCTGGAACGTCCAGCCTTCAACCCCAATGTAGCCATTCCAGTCTGCACACATGCGGTCACCGTGAGTTGGAACTGATTCAATGGCAACTCAACAGCAGCAATAGCAAGAACATTCCAGAAGGAAACCCCCATGTGCTGCCCACTCAGGGGGAGCAGTTCTGAGCAACCTGAGCTGCGCCACGTTGGAGGTGCCAAGACGTGGAAGAGGCTAGTCTGCTGGCAATGAGTAGTGTCTTGTAGGTGCAGAAGAAGGCGCCTTCTCTCCACAGTTGGCGTTCTCCCCATCGCAACATCACAATTTAAATGTATATTAGCTAATGAAGGCCCTTTCTGGATGCCGGTCAATGAAACCTGCCAAGTGGCTGAGCTGGATTGTCCCCATGCTGAGTCAACGCCCAGTGGGAAATCTCCAAAAGGTTGAGAGAGAATGACATCAGCTTTGGAGTCAGGCAGCATCAGCATGGGTGGGACTCACCACTTCACTTGTCACAACCTGGGAACGGGCCCCACGTCCCCGTGGTGCACAGCGGTTGTGGAGCAGCAACACAGGGTCTGGTGATACTGTCAAAAGGTCTCACTACAAAATCATTGAAACACCAAATGGGAAGCTGTGATTTCTTGACCTCAGCTTCTATCCAGGCCTGTCTACACGTTTCTGACTCTCTGTCCCTTCCTGGAAGACTCCTGTGATCTGTGAGGTGCACCGTGTCAAAAGAGCAAGGCAGGCTCCTTGGTGGGCATCAAACCAGGTTTCTTTTCAGAATTCTTTTCCTTTCAGAAGCAGAAGGGGGATAAATCTGAATGCCAAAATCAAGGATGTCGGGTGGATGGGGTAAGGTTTCACAAGGATATCCTCATGGGAAAGACTTGCTACCCACAGCAGGAGTGTGGGGGGAGGGGAAGGAATGCTCAACATGACTTTCCTGGCCTTTTTCTCACCACTGCAATCTTCAGTTTTCCTAAAATGCTTCACAATAATTCCCTGTAATTCCCTTGTGTCCTTCAAGAAGTTCTACCAAGATGACCTACTGAGCTCACCTTTAAGCCTAGAATTTCCCTGACCCAGGAGATATCCTGAGAAGCCACGGCTTTGGTGGCCCTTTTTCCTGAAGTTACCCTAAGAAGACTAGAACAAGTGTCTTCCTGGGAGAACTCATCTGCAGGCTTGCACTGGCCTCAGAGACAAACACAAACACCACTCGTTTGGAAAAACCCCTCTGCGACTGTCCCTCGTGCCTGGGACGGAGAGGCACCAACATCCGACACTGCTTCACTGCACCATTGCGACAGTGGCACCTGAACAATCCATGGCAAACCCCCAGCTGGCTTGCACCTGACTGCTATGTAGACAGGAGGACTTAAAAAAGGGGGCACCATGGACTATTGTGGATTTCCCCCTAAATGCCACATCCTTCCAGCCAGTCCCTGGAAAGCATGTGGAAAGTCACTTACAGCAGAGGTGGGGAACATCCAGCCCGTGGGCCCTAAGAGGCCCACAAAACCCTCAATATCAGCCAACATCAAACGTTTCACCAAAGAGAAGCAGTTCCAGCCATCCCATTAAGGGTGAGTAAGTGTTAATTAATTAATTGTTAATTAACAATGTTCTTGCTGTTGTTGTGGGGTCATCACATCGGTTCTGCCCCAAGTCCTATGTCATCCTCACAATTAGTCCTTGAATCTGTCTTTGCAGCCACTGAGTCAATTTATGTCTTTGAAGACCTTGCTTGTTTTGCTGTCCCTCTACTTGACCAAGCACAACGTCCTTCTCCATGGAGTGGTCTCTCCTGTCAACATGGCCAAAGTACATGAGACAAAGTCTTGCCATTCTTGCCTCTAAAGAGAACTCTGTCTGGTCACACTTCTTCCAAGATGGATTTGTTTGACCAAATATTGCAGGCAAATTTTTAGTCGATTATTTTGTATGTATTTTGTAGAAGGATGCTATCAAGATACAAATGGTCCTGGGAAGGAGAAAGATTCCCCACACTTGACTTGGACATCATGTATAGTAGTGGGGGACAGCATAAATGAGGAAGACCCCCAACAAGCTGGAGGAACACAGTGGCCACCTCAGTGGGCTCGAACATAAGAACAATTGTGGGGATGGCATGGGACCGAGCTGTGTTTTGCTTTGTCGTTTATAGGGTCACTCTGAGTCAAAACCGACTCAATGACCTCTAACAAGAACAGCAGCCCCTGGCTTCCGAGAAGCCGGTGCGAACCAGGACTCAAAGGGGCTGCCCTGTGAACCAACGTCTAGCAAGTCGTTCAGCTTTGACAGGGTGCACTCTTGTCTATCTCTGTCTATTAAGAACTTTACCTGATAAACAAGTGGCCATCTAGCTCAGAAGTAACACATGGAAGAAACACACCAGCCTGCTTGCTCATGAGGTGCTTCAGTTATCAGAACAAAAAATCATATCACTGTATGCTCACCTTCCCGATAGGATTGCTGAAGACAAATGGTTGCATAAGCAAATATGGCACAGAAAGCTGATGGTGCCTGGCTATCAAAAGAGATAGCATCTGGGGTCTTAAAGGCTTGAATGAAGGTAAATAAATGGCCATCTAGCTCAGAAGCAACAAAGCCCACATGGATGAAGCACACCAGCCTGTGCAATCACAGGGTGTCAAAGATATCAGGTATCAGGCATCATCAGAACAAAAAAATCATATCATTGTGAATGAGGGGGAGTGCGGAGTGGAGACCCAAAGCCCATCTGTAGGCAACTGGACATCCCCTTACAGAAGGATCGCAGTGAGCAGATAAGTCAGTCAGAGTGCATTGTAGCAATGATGAAGCATACAACTGTCCTCTAGTTCCTAAATGCTTCCTCCCCGCATCCCCACCACCACTATCATGATCCCAGTTCTACCTTGCAAGTCTGGCTAGACCATAGGATGAACACTGGTACAGATAGGAATTGGAAACACAGGGAATCCAGGGCGGGTGATTTCTTCAGGACCAGTGGTGAGAGTGGCGATACCGGGAGCGTGGAGGGAGGTTGGGGTAGAAAGGGGGAAACTGATTACAAGGATCTACATATAATCTCCCCTTCTGGGGCAATGGACAACAGAAAAAGTGGGCAAAGGGAGATGTTGGACAGTGCAAGATATGACCAAATAATAATTTATAAATTATCTAGGGTTCATGAGGGAAGGGGTGAATGGGAAGGGAGAGGGGAAATGAAAAGCTGGTGCCAGGGGCTTAAGTGGAGAGCAAATATTTTGAGAGTGATGAGAGCAATGAATGTCCAAATGTGCTTTACATGATTGATGTATGTATGGATTGTGATAAGAGTTGTATGAGCCCCTAATAAGATAATTTTTTTTTTTGAGAAAGAACTTTACCTGGTCTTGGGGGGGGTGAGCGTTCCTGCTATGACAGGTGCCAGCTTGGACAGCACGTGCTGTACAATAAAACAGGACAGTGCATACCAGGTGGGCAGGTGCCCTAGTTCTATATCTGGGGTGGGGGGTGCAGCGCTGATGACTACCAGGCCCGCCCCACGTTGTGTTGGGGTGCGGCTTACATGGCACAGACACCGCATCCAGTGATCCCCTCTGATTTCCAGAAACGGTCTGGTGGACATAACGAAGTCTGCTATGCCTGCCCCCATCTGGCGTCCTGATTGAGGGACACAAGAGCCTCCTTCTAGCCAGATGAGCCCACTTAGGTGGGCTGAAAGCTTAGCCCCAGACATGCCCCACTAGAACCAGACCTGCTAGACTCTAGGAAACCCCTCCAGCAGTGCATTGTACTCCCCAGCCCACATGGCCAAGATTTATCTTACTTTGTCACCTAATGAGGGATGTTCACACATTGTGATAGTTAGATCGTATGTCAGCTCAGTGTACCTGAGTGGAAGTAGAGGTGGAGCCCAACTTATCAACCAGGTGATGACACCGCCCTGGAGGTGTGGTCTTTTGTCAGCGAGAGACCCTGAGCAGGGCAGAGCCTTCTGCCGGATCTGGCTGCGGCATCTGGCTCCGTGATCTCCTGTGCACTGCCTGCCTGGCGGCGACGCACTGGAGCTGTGGTGCTGGAGAAGAACACTGAAAGTACCTTAGACTGCTAAAAGGACACGCCAACGTCTTGGAACAAGCACAGCCAGAGTGCTCCTTAGAGGCAAGGATGGCGAGCCTTCGTCTTGCAGACTGTGGGCATGTCGTCAGGAGAGAGCGGTCCCTGGAGAAGGACACTGTGCTTGGTGAAGTGGAGGGCAGTGAACAAGAGGCAGGCCCTCGAGGAGACGGATTTGCGCTGTGGCGGCAACAACGGTTTCAGGCATGGCCATTGTTGTGAGGATGGCGCAGGACGGGACATGTCTGGTTTGTTGTGCGTAGGTCGTTATGGATTGAAACCAACTCGATGGGGCCTGATCACAACAACTGCATGGTCTGCCGATCCCAGGGACCATCAGTGGACTAGGCTCGCATTTATTCAGCCAATCTGGGATTCACTCAGCTCTGGATCTGCCCTCCTGCTTCCTGTTCATCAGCCTCTGCTGCCACACGCATAAGAAGAAGCCTCCAACTTACATGTGGCCGTGGTAGTTGCATAATCTGGTGTCAGTTTGGGATGTGAGAGCATTAAGAGTGAAGGAGTGGAGTCTAGTCTGTCAATCAGACCATAGCCTTGCCCTGAGGATTCTGGGAAAACTCTGGAATTTCCTCCTTGGAGGCAGAAGACACACTCTCACCCTGCTCACTCCCCTGGAGACTCTCTACTGACAAGGCTCACTCCTGCAAGACATCCCTGAGGAGAAGCTACATGGACCTATCCTGATGCAGTCCTGGGTGCTGGAGCAGCCACATGGAGACCCCTGCCAGGACTGAGATGCTTACAACGCCACTGGATCCAAAGACTTTCTACCCACTGGCCTGTGATCTTCCTGCATTCAGCATTATTGCATGTGTTTCGTGAGTCAGAAGAGGAATTTGTAGATTGGTGTTGGACATATGGGCTAATATCAGACTTAGGAACTTGATCTGGACTGGGCTGGAATGTTTTCTCAATGTTCAATTCCTCTTGTATATGAAGCCCTTTCTTATACACATGCATGTTGATGAATTAGTTTCTCTAGTCTACCTGGACTAACATGTCCTTGAACCAGACTGGACTCACCGATGTCTACAATGGTGAGTCATTTCTGGATATAAGTCTCTCTCAATTTGCAAACGCGTATGAGCCTCCCTGGCTTTGCTTCTCCAGAGAGCCTCGCCTAACACAGACCCCTGGGTGCCTGACCCACCATTGCTCCTGTCTAACCCTGATGGCATCCAGACAAACCATCCCACTCCAGGGGGTCTGCAGAGCTTCACTCTTGCAGCTCAAAGATGCTGCAGGGGCAGGAATGGGGCAATCATGGCCCCTAGGCTCATCCACAGGGACTGCACACACATACACGCAGAGACCACGATGACACGGAGCTCTCCTCCTTGGAAGCAGAGTGACAAGGTGACAGTGTGGCATTGTCACGGGGTTGTTATCCAGAGGAGGTGCTCCGGCAGCTCTAGCCACTCTGCTGAGGGTCCCAGGGAATGCTCTGCTTGGAGTGCAGTCTGGATCATGGCCCGGAAAGAGCTTCCTAAGAATCCCCCTCCCCCGCCCCTTGTCCCCCACCTTATCACTCCTCTTAAACTTGAGCACACCCATCCCCCACCCCCTTGGAGATGGTGCCCGAAGGCAGCAGCTGAAGGCGGCTCCCCTCTCTGAGCTGACTTTTTGAGGTTTACAAAGTCACATCCCTCATCAAGATCCTGCAGAACAAGGACCCACTGAGAGCAGCTGAAACCTCTGTGGGGGTCTTCCAAGACCCTCAGATGGGGCTCCGAGTGTCCCAGCAGCCTCAGGGGAGGCAGAGCCGCTGGCTGCCCAACTCCGTCCTCGGCTGAGCAGTTACTCATCTGGAAGGACCTCCCTCCCACCCCCCCGCCCGGTCAGCTATGGGTTGACAAGCTGCAGGCACGAGACTGTCAGTGGCTACTGTGACCCTAAGCACTCGTGAACGCTGTGCCCAGGTGCCCGGCTACCTCCTGTGTACCCTGTTTGTGTCTGCCCTCCCCACCCTGTGAGGGCAGGGGGTGGTCAGTGGTAGAATCCTCACTGTGCAAGAAACCTGGGTTCAGTTCCTGGCTGGTGCACAACCACAGTTGGTTGGTCCATCGGTCAAGGCTTTGAACTACTGTGCACAGAGCAGGCTGCAGCAGAGCTTCCAGGCTAAAGCAGGTTAGCTCAGAAGACCTGGTAATGGCCTTCCAAAACTCAGCCGTGGAAACCCCTCTGGAGGGGGTGCGAATCGGGGCAGATGGCGTGGGGTCTGCCGCACTTCGTACTGTGGTGTGCACCAGGTCCCCATGGGTCTGGCAGCTCACAACCCCACCACCTGTGAGCGATACTGACCAGTGAGAAACTGCAAGGTCTGTCCATCCAGAGTGGCCTGGCCCAACATGGGCTTCAGCAATGGTTCACTTGGGGTGTTGGCCCTTCCCCACATGCCATCAGAGACATGGGTGGGAGGTGCCCACTCTAAGAGTGACTCCCTGTGGGTGCCCTGCTGACACCTATTGCACATCTGCCAGGATCTCGGGAACCCAGAGCAGCACTAGTGGGGATGTAGCCCCCTGCTGTGTGTGCTTACAGCCGATGGGAAGGGGCGCTGCTCTGTCGTTACCCCCCCGAACCACCAGGGCTGGCCACTCGTTTCCACAGCAGCTCTGATTAAATAGTGATTAATCCCTCTGAGGTCTGAATTAAATAATCAAGCCAGCAGCAGGTAACACAATTATAACAGTTATTAACACTTAATGAACTGCTCTCAGAGGCACCAAACCTGGTAAGTGGTCCCTGTGTCTTGATGCAGCCCGGGGAGCCATGGAATGGCTTTCCCAACAGCACCCTGAGATTTGACAGGCACCTCGAGGAGCCTTCATGGGTGAGGGGTCCCTGGGGAGGTTCGCTCTGCTTGGCCGATAGCCAGAAGGCTGCAGATTCCAAGCTGTCCTGGGGCACCTGGCAGAAAGATAGTCATGAGCCTCCCCAAAGCTCAGAGCCAGCTGGTCAGCCACGTGTGTGTGTGTGTGTGTGTGTGTGTGTGTGTGTGAGAGACACACCCTCATCTGTCTGAGAGGAGCTCTCTGACCCCAGTGGTGCTGTGTGTGGGCATCAACCTCACCTGCCAATGGCCTCCTGCTGCCCCTCTGGGATTCTAAGACCCCAGGGACCAAGGACCAGTGAGAATGCTGCTCAGAATAGAAACCAGACCAGCAGGCAGACCCTGGGGACACATCCTGGCAAGCGCGGGTCCACCCATAGGGCACCAATCGAAAAGCTGGTGGAGAACACAGCTCTACCTGACACATCCTGAGTGGGAACCACTGGTTCCCCTTAGTCCGAAGAGGCAGTCCCCCAGACTCTGTCCATGGTTCATCTCCTCAGCCTGAAGGAAAGACAATCTCAAGTTCTCCGGGGGCCGTCTCTGGGGCGTGCTCAGTGGATGGTGTCAGCATGCAGGTGGGGGCCAGCCATGCCCAGATCATGCAGAGGACAAGCAACTCATTTGGAGGGGAGAGGACACCTCAGGCTTTTCACTTCCTGTGACCCAACAGACGAATCGGTGGTAGTGGCAAAAAATACCCAATGGGCCATATTGAACGTAACCACTGTGGACTGCTATGAGGACAAACAAACCTCTCTTGGGAGATATGGCCGTGATATCATCTGGTGTCAACCTGAGACTTCAGAGTGCATGGGGCTGTAAAAGGAGGAAGAGTAGAACTGAATTGGGCAAGCCCATTTCACACACAGGGAGAGGGAGAGAACCAGTCTAGGCGAAAGACAACCAGAGGCTCCTAGCAGTGAAGCTGCCAATACTTCAACTCTTTTCTTCTGGACATTGTGGTAGTTACAACGTCTGGTATCAACTGGAGACTGTTAGGAGTGAAGGGGTGGTGTTTAGCCTGTCAATCAGGATGCAGCTTAATGACGTCATTTGGAGACACTGAGGAGATAAATAGCTCACTGGAGGCAGGACCCACACACAAACACACACTCTCCCTGGGAGACATTCCTGTTGAGAAGCTTCATGGAGCTGCACTGATAAAGCCAGAGCCCTGGAGCTGGAGGAGCCACGTGGAGACGCTTCCACCACCACCACTGGATCCACAACACTTTCCCCCCACTGACCTGTGATCTCCCTGCATTCGGTGTCATTGCATGCGTTGTGTGAGTCTGAAGAGGACTTTATAGACTGGTATCAGCCATGTGAGTTAATACTGGAATTATGGACTTGATCTGGACTGGGCTGAAATGTGTGCTCAATATTCAATTGCTCTTGTAGATAAAGCTCTTCCTTATACACATATGAGTGTCTATGAATTTGTGTGTGTAGTCCATCCAGACTCACACAGCAAAAGTGAAGCCCGAATGTTCCTTAGAATGGAGAATGGCTAGATTTTGTCTCACACACGTCGAAGACACATGTTATCAGAAGTCCGTTCTTGGAAAGGGCATCCTGCTGGGTAAAGGAGGGGTGCAGTGAGAGAGGGAAGGCCCTCTGCAAGATGGATGGACACAGTGGCTGCAGCAAGGGGTGCAGGCATAAGATAATCGATAAGATCGATTGTGAGGAGGGTGCAAGGCCGGCCTGTTTCCTTCTGTTGAACATCAGGTCCCCATGAATCGGAACTCACAGCAACAGCATGACCCAGTAAGTAGAGGGGGCTGGGAGCACCTGAAAGTAAGCCAAACCCACAGTCGCCGAGTCCATTCTGATGCACAGGGACACTGCAGGACAGAGTCCAACTGTCCCTGAGGGCTGCTAAGACGGTAATGGAAGCAGACGACCTCACCATTCTCCCAAAGGCCAGCTGTGGGTTCACGTCACAAGCCGGTGGGTCAGCAGCCAGGCTTTTAACCGCTGTGCCATCAGGGCCCCCAGGGACACATGGCTAATTGTCCTGGGATAGTGAGATGCAGGTGTGGTGGCCCAGGTGTGCTGTCCCTACCCAGTGTTGTTGGAGCCCTGGCTCAGGGCTGTACCTCACCCGGGCCTCCATAATCCCTCCCCATCCTCCCCCCACCTCTGGCTGTGCTGGCCAGCATGAGGGATGAAGCTCAGCCACAGAGACCTTCCCCCTGCCCCCCTGGATCCACGTGCTCTCTGGCCTGGAGGCACAGGACTACCTGCTCACCCGATGTCCTTGTGTGTGCCCAGCACACATCCACCGTTAGGGTCCCATCACCATGGAAACAGAGGGCAGCGTGGGAGATGGTAAAGCAAACAGTCACTCACAAAAAAAGAGGCTGGATCTCTTGGCTCCTGAGCAGGCTCTGCACCCCGGAACCTTGCAAAGCAGGTCACACACCTCCCACTCTAGGAACCTGCAGTGTCCAGCCAGGCCCAAGAGGCACAGCAACTTTGTGGCTAGGTTCTCTAAGGGAACAGTGGGTCCTCTTTCTGCCACTGTACACCCACCATGGCCTGCTGGGTGCTGGGAGGAACCACGCTGCCTTCAGGGGACCAGGTTCAAAGCCAATGCAGCCGCTTCCAAGGGCATCTGGGGCAAACAGCAGCGTGTGGGGCGGGATACCATCGAATGCCACGTCCAGTGAGTATGCTCAGCTGCTCACTGAGCGGATGGACACCCCATCCCACGCAGCAGTACCTCGGAAGCAAGACCAGGCGATCTGCTTCCAAAGAAAACAAGCATTGAAGAATCTGTGACGTCTATAGCCAGGTCACGCTGAACACGCCTGGTCGCATCAGCTAAGTGGGCTGGAGCTAACCCTTGGATGGAGAGATGCTGTGGAGCATAATTCTACCCTGACATGCATGGGGTCGCCATGAGCCAAAGCTAACTTGATGTCAACTGGTAGAACACCGTCAGGTCCACACAAGGCTAGACGTGTCTGCGTGTGCCTTTGTCCATAGCTGGCTTCCCTCCAGGGAGTTCTGGGGGTTAGCAGATGCTACACATCCACACAACTCTGATACACCAAGAGTTTTCAGAACAAGAGGCCAGTGCTTGGCTCAAATAACAGCTCATTGCTCCCTGCTGGCATTTGAGGTTGGACCATCCTATACCTGCCATCGGTCTCCCCTCGCACTGGGCTCTGTAATGTCCATGACACTACAGACCGGGAGCTAATGGGCAGTGGGAACAGACTCAAAAAGCTGCGGCTCCACTCCAGCTCTGCCCAAGACCAGGAAGCCATGCGGGAACACTAGGAACGGGAAGTCAGCTCCGGGAAGAACCTCTATGGCATCACAAGGGGGGTGCAGAACCCGACAAAAGACCCCAGCCCTTGCTAATGACCCCTGACACCACATAGAATTAGCCACACTCTGGGGATCCCACCCTTCCTCACCGCCTGCAGGGTTCCCATTAGACTGCAGTGAGGAACTCCTGCTTCCTCCATGCCAGCAGCCTCCTGGGACCAAGTCTCCCCCAGTACCTAATCTCTGGGATCAAGCAGGCCTTCATTTTGAGAAGTCTATGCAGGGTCTGGGGACCCAAGGTCCCCAAAGAAAGCCTCGCCCATGTGTTCCTCCCAGGAGATGAAACAAGTCTGGCATGGATGGGCTTGCATTGAGCCAGCCACACACGGGGTTCATTGAGTTTGCTTGCTAATCTGTGGTAAGCAACTTCATGTAGGTTTCCCCCGATCATGTCGGGAGCGACAGGGGGGTATCAGATGAAACTGTGCACTGTGGATTGGTGGGAAGCCACCCTTGGACCAATATGCACCTAGTTTTCTGGGTAATCTAACCCTGGTATACTTCCCAATAGCCAGAGCTCCTTTTGAAAGTCAGGGACTCTCCGAGTGGACTCTGGAGTAACTGTGTCTATCCCAGAGACTCCAGGTAACATGTGGACAATCACTCCATCTTCCTGCAGCTCCGGTTCGACCACACTAGCACGTCTTCCTAACATTACTGAGGAAGGAAACAGAGTGCTCTGTGTGAACACAGAAGCGTGCTTGGAGTACAGAAAGCCCTCAACAAACATTGAGGACAGTGCATGAGCAGCTAATCTTTGAAACTAAAAAGTGGAGGCTCTTAGGAAGACGTTCTCTCTTCACTCAGCAGTCCTGGTCGTGGCAGCAGCCCTGCCCTCTTAGCTCCCCCAGGAAACCAGGTTCTCTCCGTCTTGTGGGGCCGCCATCTACTTTCCCCTCCTTGGGGAAAGATGGAATTCTGAGCTCCTGGATCTGAGTTTACACACCGCATAGGAAGGATGACTCACTTCCTCCTCTGGTGATCTAAACAGCAAAGATGTCAGTTTGAGGAATAACACGTCCCTGACCCGAGCCATGGCGCTTCCAGTCACCTCGTCTGCATGGGGACACTGGACCGTGAGTACTACAGATAGAGCCGATGCTCATGGGGACACTGGACCGTGAGTACTACAGATAGAGCCGATGCTCATGGGGACACTGGACTGTGAGTACTACAGATAGAGCCGATGCTCATGGGGACACTGGACTGTGAGTACTACAGATAGAGCCGATGCTCATGGGGACACTGGACTGTGAGTACTACAGATAGAGCCGATGCTCTTGAGCAACGGTGTTGGTAAGAATGTTGAACATACCATGGACGCCCAGAAGAATGAACAGCCCCTCTTAGAAGGGACAGAAGTCAGAACGCTCCGTAGGAGCCTGGATAGAAAGACTGCCGCTTGCTTCCTTTGGACATGTTGTCAGGAAAGACCAATCACCAGCGAAGGACCTCCGGCGTGATAAAGGAGGAGGCCAATTAAAACAAGGGAAACCCTCTGTGATATGGATGGATCCAGGGACCACAGGGTGAACTTGAATACACGGATGGCCATAAAGATGGCCCTGTCCTGCACCAGGACAGACCTGGCTCCCCAACGGAGGTGTCGTCTCCCACAGGAAAAGCTCACTGGGGAATACTCCTAGGGAGCAGGTCATGGCTACTCTGGACTCTGGGGTTTTCCATTAAAGAAGAGAGGAGTCCTGGTAGTGTAGTGGGCTATGTGTTGGAGTGCTAACTGTGAGGTCAGAAGTTCCAAACCATTAACCTCTCCATGGGAGAAAGATGAGGCTTTCTGCTCCCGTAAAGAGCTACCGTCTCAGAAACTCACAGGGGCAGCTCTAACCACACCTATCGGGTCGCTTATGAGTCGACATCAACTCTGTGGCAGTGAGAATGACTACAAGATAGTCCAGAGAACAATTTTATTGTTCCCTGCAGCCTGTCATGACTAAATTTATATTTCTTTGGCTGCTTCAGATCACCTGTCAGATCACCTGTCTATTTGGTTACCCAACCAATAGAGTTGTCTATTTTTACTTTTAACTCTGAGACAAACAGGTAAATTCTCAGGAACAATGTAAGCCTCTTTTTCATAATTAGCAATTCCTTTCTAGCTGCCTTAGACTCTAAAACTGGGCTGTGTACCCTCTGAAATAGCTTGAAGCATAGAGATGGCATTTTTTGCCAATTAGTATAAGTGCCAGTAAGTTTTTTGCAGACACAGGGACTTTCGGATCTGGTCTAATGGATTGAGTTAAGACTACGCCACAAATGAATTCTGAAAGCCAGCTTATATATATTCACAAAGCTGTGACTTCCTGAAGTTTTCTTGGCAGAGCGAGAGTATATATTAAAAGCCGGACTCCTTCTGTGTTTCCCAGAAGAAATCAGCTGTCGATTTCCTCCACCATAAAATTAATCTGGAAACTCAATTTACATAATGTAAGAAGTAACTCGGTTCAGATCTGTAGGGCCATCGCTGCTGGGAGCACCCAACCAAGTCTTGGCCCCATCATTCTGGATCCCTCGAGAGAAAACTATGTTCAAGGTTAGCCAATCCCATGTGAATCAGCCCTGAAAAGATTGTCAGGAAGCACTTATGGGGAGCAAAATGAGGATTTATAGAAATGGGAATAAATCTGATTTTGAAAATGACTTCTGATAACATTGCAGTAACGACCTTTAGAGAAGTCGTTCTCGTGGTCAGTGTTGGGCCTTGGGTTTTCCACAGAGAGGCAGCGTTGAAGTGAAGGAATATTGAAGTAGGAGACTGGGCAGTGATAATGTCATGGATTTGAAATTGATAAGAGGCCCAAGTACAGGAATGAACGATTCAAATATACGAAAGAGAACCAAGCCTGATGGGCACCAGGGGACATAAATGCCACTAGACCTTGTTCCACACAAAAAACAGAGGTCACAGAATGGGTGAGCGGATGACTATAAGAAGGTAGGAGAGTAGGAAACTTTGCATCACAGTAGCATAACATTCCCCGATATATCCAACCCCTCCCCCCCACACACACACAAATAGACATGTAAAAATGCAGTCCCAGAGATCTGACAATTGCATTTAGGTCTGAGCTGGAACCTCACAAGAAAGCCCTGGGTGATGTCAATGGTTAACTACCCAGAAGGATGGAAGTTTGAGTCCAGAGAAACTCCAGAAATAAAAGGTGTGCAGATGTACTGTCGATCAACCAGACATTGGATACCCATCAGAGCACAGTTTGTGTCCAACATCCACATGGGACACCTGCACCCACACTATCTGTTTCATTGCACTAAGTGTCTGTCCCACCATAACCCCTCACCACCACCAAAAATATAAAATACAAACACCAGCATTGCCCTCCAGTCAATCTGACTCATGGCCACTCCACGTAACAGTGGAGCTTCCCCAGAAGATTTCCTTCCATGGGCATGGTCTTTCTCCTGCGGGCCCACTGGTGGATTCAAACCACCAACTGTTACGTGGACAGTGGGGCACAAACGACTTGCGCCACCAGTAAGAAAGCCCTCTTGCTGTTGTTTTGTGCCTTCATCAACCCGGACTCATAGCAAGCCCCCATGACGGAGAAAAACAGAAGTGTTTCCTGGACTTTCAGAGGCTGGAGCGCATCTCTGGGCTTTCCTCCCAGAGTACACCTAGAACACCATACAGGCAGTTCCACGCTGTCACCTGGGTGACTGTGAGTCAGAACTAGCTTGGTGGCACCGACCACAACAGTCCTAGTGGCTCCAACAAGAGGGCCCACAGTCATTCTTGGTTTCTGTCCTTCTCCACTTCCCACACTCGACCCACCAGCCAATCCTATCAGCTCCTGTCTTATTAGAAAAGTAGTCCTAGGCATCACTCTGATGAATGCTTCATTAGTTCATGGGTTCTGTCTTATGAGTATCCACAGTCAATGTTCGTGGAAGCAGACATCCAGAGGAGTTGTGTTAGGTCAATCTACCGCACAGACCCCTTTACACTATTGCAAGCAAGGATGCTACTTTGAGGACGAAGGAGATCCTGATCCAAGCCATGGTATCTTCATTTACCTCGTATGCATATAAAAGTTGAGCACTGATTTTAAAAGAATGGGAAAAAAGAATCTTTGAATTGTATTGAAATTGTGGTGCTGGAGAAGAATATTGAAAGCACCATGGACTGCCAAAAGGACAAACCAGTCTGTCTTGGAAGAAGTAAGACCAGAGTGCTCCTGAGAGGCAAGGAAGGCAAGACGTCATCTTAC
Source organism: Tenrec ecaudatus (assembly GCF_050624435.1). Taxonomy (NCBI): domain Eukaryota; kingdom Metazoa; phylum Chordata; class Mammalia; order Afrosoricida; family Tenrecidae; genus Tenrec; species Tenrec ecaudatus. The sequence goes on along the minus strand of NC_134531.1, from coordinate 3,327,588 downwards.
CCACTTTGGACATGTTGTGAGGAGAGACCAGTCCCTGGAGAAGGGCACCATGTTTGGTAACGTAGGAGGGCAGTGAAGGAGGGGAAAGGAGCTGGCGTGGCCCAGTAGCTGCAACAGTGGGCTCACGGAGAGAAAGAGTAGGGGGATGGCGCAGGACCGGTCAGTATTTCCCCCTGCTGTGCATACGGTTGCTGTGGGTTGGAACCAGCTTGATGGCACCTAACAATAACATTAACAGAAATAGCGCAAGTGAAACTAACAAAATGTTAACAAAAATGTACTTTCTCACAGTGAGGAGACCAGAAGTCAGACCTCACGTGAGCAGCGCAAGGCGATCGCTTTCTCTGTGTGCTGGCTCTGGAGGAGAGTCCTTGTCCTTGTGGGCCTCTATCCACCCTTCTTCGGGTTTCTTGGCATCTCTCTTCTATTTTCACTTGCTTTTTCAGTCTCATTTGATCTCAAAACAGACCGACACCCTGTGCTAACGCTATGGCCTCCAGGTAACAAAGATGACCACTCTCGGATGGCATTCTAACCCAGCGACATGGGTTAGAGAGTACATCACAACCCACTGCACAGCTAGTATTTTCCCAGTTCACTGGGACTTGTCTGCACATCAGCCAAAGCCTCAAAGATGCCTGAGGAACGTGCCATGGCCCAGCCGAGATGACTGACCCGCCTAGCTCCTCAGCTTCCGACTCATGCATTCCCATCCTTGACCCTCCTTACAGGGCCACTCAAGTTGTGACCACCCCGCCACTCAGTAATGAGAGGTGAACAACGGAGTACATTCCTACTGAGATCAAGATCAAAGCAAGAACGTCCGCTCTCACCACACCATTCAATGCATTGTACTATGGCTGCCACCACACAATTCCAACCCACAGAGGGCCTACACAACGGAGCAGAGCAGCGCTGGCAGTTCTGCAGGCTGTGATGCTTATAGGGGGACATCACAGCTCTTAACTCCTGGGGAGCTACATGGTAGGTTCCCCCCACCAACCTTTCAGTCTGCAGCTGAGGCTCAACCATCATGCCAACAGATTTCCTAACCTCCAACCACAATGTGGAAGTCAATGTCCAGTGAAGAGCCCCCAGGTGGAGCACACACAGCCAGTTCAGTGTGCACATTGGAGGTGTGAATAAGCAACACTGTAGTAGTGTGGGTGGACTAGCGAAACAAATTCATAGGCATTCCTATGTGTATAAGAGAGAGCTTTATCTACAAGAGCAATTGTATATTAAGAAAACATCCCAGCCGAGTCCAGATCAAGTCCATAAATCCAATATTAGTTCATATGTCCAATGCCAGTCTATAAATTCCTCTTCAGACTCACACAGCCATGCAATGTCGCTGAGTGCAGGAAGATCACAGGCTGTGGGTGGAAAGTCTTGTGGATCCAGGGGTGGTGGAAGTATCTCGGCGCTGACGTGGGTCTCCATGTGGCTCCTCCAGCTCCAGGCCTCTGGCTCAATCAGCATAGCTCCATGTGGCTTGTCAACAGGAATGTCAAGCAGAGAAAGAGTGTGTCTCCCACCTCCAGGGAGAAATTCATGACTTCCCAGAATCCTCAGTAGAAGGCCATGCCCACTCAGAGGCCTCATTAGCTATGACCTGCTTGACAGGCTAGACTCCTCATCACAAGTTGACAGTGGATTATGTAACTGCCACATAAGCCAAGACACAAGAGCCTCCATTGCCAAGCAATGCCCCAGTGCAGTGCTTCAGGGCTGGCAAACAGCCTCAGGCACACACACACCTCCACATGCTCTCTCATGCACACTCACTTGTGCACACTGCCACACTCAACCATTCAAGTGCTCACACACTCTCCAATAGTCTCGTGTATGAATTCACACTCTTACTCACAAGCATGTGCATGCATATGCATGCTTACACATACATGCTCACCCACTTACACACAGACACACTCACTCACAGGTGCCACACACTCTCTTACGCAGTCATGCATGCACTCACACACGCCACACACACATGCATGCTCTCACATACCCTCTTACACACAGACACTCTCTCACACTCACTCACCTGCACCACACACTCACTCACACTCTCTCAGCCTCACAGGCACTCACACAGAGAGACAGGCACTCACACACTCTTGCATGCACTCACAAACACCACACACACACTCACTCTCAAACACAGAATCCCACGTGCACTAACATACATATGTGCACACATACACATGTTTACACACACACACAGCCTCTCACACAGCCAGCCTCAAATACATTTGCTATAGCTTTTAAGCAGGGAAGATAACCCAATTACAACACTTCTTGTAGATTAGCTGAGATTCAGCTCAGTTTAGAAGGCAGAAAGCTACAGAGTGGAAGGCGGGGTGTGGAGGGGCTGGGGATGACTTTTCTCTCCCCAGAGGCAGGATCGATGACCCTAATCTCCAGGGTGCATTCTTAATTGCTTGGCAAGCTTGCTGAATATTGAAGTCCTTGGCTCCCACCCCAGGAAGTTTGATGTAGTGGGCCTTGTGTGAGGCTATAAATCTGTTTTTTAACCAGCATCCTGCTTAATGCAGGAGCTAAGGGTCCAAGGAACTAGCAGGTCTGCCTCTGAATGGACCACCCTCCTGCCCAATGCCTGCCCAAGATAGAAATGCTGTCCTTGGGTGCTCTGGCCCCTTGGCCTCTGCCCTGGCATCCCTGCCTCCTCATGTACCATGCAAGCTCAGCCACAGGGAATCCCCTTGAGAGCCACACCAAGCCCACCCTCTGGTCCCTTAGGTCATGGCCAAAATTTCTTCCCTTCCTGTAGACGTCCTTGGCCCCAAATCTTCCAAATGGTCATGTCCTGTCTGAGTGTCGAAGCAGTCACCCTTGAGAACTTGGGAGCCATTCTTTCTGCCATGTGAGCTCGACAGAGCTGGAAGGGGAGAAGAGCGGGGTGCTACCTCCACGGCTTTCTCTCCTTCTGTGTCTTTGCCCTGTGTCCTTAATTCCATGACACCCTGGCCCCAAATCTTCCAAATGGTCACCCCCTCTACCAGTCACTGCGTCTTCTCCTGGGGCTCCCAAAGCCAGCGAGGCCCGGATGAAGGGCATTGGTGTCCTGTCAGAGTGTCGAAGCAGTCACCCTTGAGAACTTGGGAGCCAATCTTTCTGCCGTGTGAGCTCGACAGCTGGAAGGGGAGAAGAGCGGGGTGCTACCTCCAGGGCTTTCTCTCCTTCTGTGTCCTTGCCCTGTGTCCTTAATTCCATGACACCCTAACACCAGAAAGCCAGTTGCCACCCATGGACTCTCACTCAGGCCAGGACCATGTGTGCCAGAGCAGAACTGCTCCGTCGTTACGTCGGGCTGATTTCTCAGAAGAACATCAGCAGGTCCTTTCTTCCAGGGAGTCTCAGGGTGTCCTAGAACCCCCAGCTGCCAAGTATGTGGCCGTGTGTACCACCCAGGGGCTCGCCTGGACAGGAAGACATGGATGTCATCTTGGCAATGTTGTTGCATCCCGTGGTGCTCTTGTCCTTCTTGGTGTCCCCCCTAAGGTCCCCAGGCGGTGGAGTACCCTGGCTGGCAGGGGTGGTGGCAAGGGGGCTGGGTACTGAAGGTCTGACAATGGGTTTGGCATGCGTTGAGGTCACAGACCATGCTTGGCTGGGCTGAGTCTCCCCAGGGTGAGTTTAGAGCCTGGCACCTGGCCAGTGGCATTTATCAAACACATAATGGACAAGACGCATCTGTCCTCCCTTCATGGGGGATTCAGAGAAGGGAGCCTGTCTGGAAATTCCTGCTGAGACGTGCAAATGCATCTCCTTATGCAGCTGGCTCCATTCCTGGTCTCCCACCAACCAGAAAACTCTGTTAGGAATGATGGCTGAGAGTCTGACTCTGTATCGGAGTCTTAGAACGTCAAAGGATTCCCATCACCGCAGGGAAGTACATGGTCTCCTTGCCCAGAAACTGGCCCTGTTCATGATGGGTGCGCGTGAGAGCCGACGGAACGCAATCTTCTTTGGTGCTGTTTCAGTAGGAGACAAGACCACCCTTGCCAGAAACAAGAAGCTGTCCCTGCTCTCTCTCTTCCTGCTGGCCTTGATCTTGGGTCAGCTGCCCCCAGCAGTGGAGTCTCTGCTGGGGAAACATGCTTGCTTCCCAAGAAACAGAGTGAGGAAAGCCCACCTCGTTCTAACTCAAAGGTAGGATTCGTCTTCTGTGAAGAAGCAGAAGTAAAATGTAGCTCTGTGTGGTCTAGCAATCGTTTCGGTGTGGTTTTGATTTTATACATGGTTTCTCAGCTGCCTGCCAGGAGCCCTGGTGACATAGTGGTTATGCATTGGGTTGTTTGCAACTGCTCACAAGGTGAGCAGCTCAAAACCATCAGCTCCTCCCCAGGAATAAGATGAGGCTTCCTAATCCCGTAAAGAGTTACAGTCTCAAAACCCCACAGGGGCAGTCCAGTCCTGTCCTACAGGCTCCCTGTGAGTCAGAATTGGCTCAATGGCAGGAAGCGAAACAAGTTGTATGGAACTTACACGTCAAAGAGGACGAGTCATTCAAACCGAGGAAGAGAAGGTCACCATGAAAAGCAGGAGGGGTGTGGATCGGTGCCACCGCCTTCCACCAGGCATATCCAACAGGCGTGCCGAGCAAACAGTCAGAGAAACCGGTCTATTTGAAGGTGGAAGGGAAGATCATTAACCGTCTGTGCCATGCAGAAGAAACAGCCTTGCTTGGTGAAAGCAAAGCGAACCTGAAGCACTTACTGATGAAAATCAACAGCTGCCGTCTTCAGTCTGGATTACGACCTAATTCAGAGAAAACAAAACCACAGCTGGGCCAGCCAGCCACATCACGATCAACAGAGAAAGGTTGACGTTGTCGAAGATGTCGCCACTTGACTTGGATCCATACTCTGCCCGTGGAAGCAGCTGGCAGGAGAGCAAACACTGTATTTCCTCGGGAACATCTGCTGAAAGGACCTCTTTACCGTGTTGGATACCAAAAATGTCACTTTGAGGACAGAGGGGCCCCTGCTCCAAACCCTGGGGTTTTCATTCACCTCACACTCACGCAAACGCTGGAGGACGAATCAGGAAGATCTGAGAAGGACTGGTGCATGTGAAGTATGGTGCTGGCAAAGAATAGTGAAAGCTCCGTGGACCGCCAGAGAGCAAGCAAACCTGTCTTGGACAAAGTGCATCCAGAATGCCCTTTAGAAGCGAGGATGGCAAAACTTTGCCTCGGGTCCTTTGACATCAGCAGCTGTAGATGGGCATGGTGATTGATAAAGTAGAGGGTCCGTGGGGACAAAAGGAAGATTGTCAGTGAGACTGACTGATGCTGTGAGTCAGAACTAACTCGGTGACACCCAACAATAACAAACAGTTGTGCACGACACAAACCAGCAGGAATATTAAACTGATTTGCTGGGTGAACATCCATATCAGGGTCTTCCCAGCACATATCCTTGAGCCTACGCCTGTTCCCTTTTCCCGACTCAGAAATTCCATGCACAACGGAACGAAGCCCCACCCAGCCCTGCACCATCCTCACAATTGCTGTTATGTTTGACCTTTGGTCAATCGATCTCATTGAGAATCTTCTTTTTTGAGCCTAAGCCTGTTCCCTTTATCAACCCTAAGTGAGAAACAGCAGCCCCCACCGCAAAGGGTTTGTTGAGTGTTTGCTGTGTGCCTATGGCCCTGGGCTCACTGAATTCTCACAGTAACCCTCTGGGAAAGCACGATAGCTGTTGCCATTTCCAGATGAGAAAAGGGAGACTCTGAAATGGTGAGGAATGTGTCCAAGGTCACATAAGCAAGAAGTACAGAGAGAGGTTGTGGCACTGAGCAGCCAGACTACACACCCAACAGCTCCCTTACCTTCCAGCTCCTAGCAGAGAGCTGGAGCAGGGCATGATGCTTCCTGTAGCAGGGCGGTGAAAAGAGGAAGGCCCTCAATGAGATGGACGGACCCAGTGGCTGTGACAATGGACTCAAGCATGCGAACAATTGTGAGGACGGCCCAGGACCGGGCATGGTTTCCTTCTGTGGTGCGAAGGTTGCTGTGGGTCACAGCCACTCCACGGCAGCTAACAACAGAACGAATGACAGCAGAGGCTAACAGACCATAGTGAAGATTTCCCTGCATGTCGTTTCATATTTTCAGAGGGAAAGAAATCATTTTTCGTAGGTTTCTAATCTGCATGATGTCATCGTGGAAACAAGCAGCAGCCAGCACATGTTCTTTTGACCTTCAAAGTCATGCACATCTCCTTTGATAAAGAGATTGATTTCCCCCGCATCAGCTAACACCTCAGTTGGTTTAAAACACAGATAGTATTCCATTCAAATCTAAATGTGAAAATATTCTTGTTTTCCTACGTGAAATGTGAAAGCAATTTTATTGTCAGAGTAATCTCCAGAACAATGACCGCAAGAGCCCAGGCTGGGGCGTTAGGAACTAGTCGCGGTGTGCTTGCTTGGCAACAACGCAGATGGTGAGCTTGAACGGGGACTAACCTCCGTGATTCAATGTGGAACACTGACGATGGAATACACACGGCCATCGATGAAGTCTGATGTGACTCTGGTCTTTTATTGAGGGGCAGGTTAGGTATTTTTACGCAGTTGACTTGACGTTGCTTTGTCAACCGAGCCATCTGGAGCTCTTCTTCCTGCCCTTGCATCTTCCAGAAAGAGGGAGAGGGGAGTACACCTCGCCAAAAAAAAAAAAAAAGTTAGTTTCAAATTAACTTGCTGTTACTGTATTTAGAAGCCACCAAGTCAGACCGAAGGACAAGCAGATCAGTCTTGGAAGAAGTCTGGCCAGGGTGCTCCTAGAGGCGAGGATGGCCAGGCTTCATCTCACAGACTCTGGACAGGCTGTCAGCAGAGACCAGTCCTTGGAGAAGGACTTCATGCTTGGTAGAGGGCAGCGAAGAAGAGGAGGGTCCGTTAGGAGATGGACGGACACACTGACTGCAACAGACTCCAGAATAGGGACAGTTGTGGGGGTGGCCCCGGAGCAGGCGGTGTTTCCTTCTGTCGTGCGCGGGGTTACGACGGGTGTGAACCAGCTTGATGGCACCAACAACATTGCGTGGAGCCGTGGTGTTCTCGCCAGAGCCACGCTCAATGGAAAAGGGGGACGAGGGGGCATCCTTGTGAAATTTGAGATCATGGCCACATTTGTTGAGAAAGAGAAAAGAGAGATTTGAGACTGGCAAGGCTCTGCTTCTAAATCTGGTGGGGATTGCACGCTGTTTGGTTGGTGCATTTCACGGCCTCGTTCGTCAAAGTTCACATGTATGTACTCAGGGGACCCCCCAAAATGGAAAAAGCTCCACTGGTGGAGCTTTTATAGTATGATTTTTCCCACTGTGGCATCCCCTGGGAAGGTGCTCTCTGGTTACAGTGATTTTTTTCCTAGAAGTAGTTTTGCTCGACCTCGTTTTTGTGATGGCCAATTGAAGAGAACAGTGTATGGCTGTGAGTTTGTTTCCTGCCCGGGAAAATGCCTCGGGAGCTGTTGTGATGGTGGACACAGCTTACGAGGACAGCGCTGTGGGAAAACTCAAGTGTACGAGTGTTTTTCTCATTTCAAAAAGATGAAGTGTTGATTGATGGCAAACCTCGTTCTGGACATCTGTCAACTTCCCAAACGGATGAAAATGTCCACTCATTGTGCATTTGGAGTTCATTCCACCAGGTCAGACTGTTAGTCAAGCTTTCTATTTAGAGGTCATGAAAAGATTACATAACAGTGTGCAACAAAAAAGTCCTGACGGGGGACTGGTTTTGCCACCACAAAGCACCTGGTCAAGCAGCTATCTCAGTGAGCCACTTTGGGCAAAAAACAGCACGCCTCTTCTGTTCCTACTCACCTGGCCTCACTCCATGTGACTTCTTTTTGTTTCTAGGAATGAAGAGGGACATGAAAGGACAGCGATTTGATGACATAGAAGAGGTGAAGAAAACTAAACCGGGGGAGGTGCTGTCTGTCAGCCATCCAAACAGATGAACTTGAAAAATGTTTCCAAGAATGGAGTCACAGATATGACAAATGTACTACATGTAGTGGAGAGTACTTTGAAGGTGATGTGGTTTTCCTGTTGATAAATAAATAGCTTTGAAAAAAGTATTCTGATTTTGGGGGGTACCCCCCTCATATGTTCACTTTTCTCTGTACACGTTCTTTTAAAACATGAATGGGCCACTTTGTACCCACTCAGATGGTATATGTCTGGCCAAGGACAGTGCTGGTGAGGATGTGGGTGTTTGGGGAGCTCTGCTCACTGCTGTTGGGGATGTAAAGTGGGACAAGCTGTGGGAAACAGTTTTGTTGGTGCCTCAAAACATTAAACTTAGAATTGTCATATGAGCCAGCAGTTCTACTCCTAAGAAAACACCCAGAATACACTAGAAACCAATGACCCAAGCCGCCCCATGTTCACTAATGCTTACTGCAGCCCAGGGGCTCCTCAACCATCAAAGACGAATGGGGTGTATATATATATAGATAGATAGATAGATAGATAGATAGATAGATAGATAGATAGATAGATAGATAGAGATAGAGATAGATTAAAACACCATGAGATATCCATATGTGTATAATAAAATATAAACACCTATGCACGTGCACACACCCATAAGAGAGGGCTTCAAAGGTTTGATGTAATTTAAAAATCGGATCTTTTTCCGGGAACTTTTTGAAATCCCCCCCCTTATCATGGATCATTATTCAGTCATGGGGAGTCTGGCTAGCTGCTGTGACGTGAATAAACCATTAAAAGAGGGAAGAAGCCAGACACCAAATGCCAGGTGTCAGCCGACCCTGCTTGTATGAATGACCTAGAATGGGCAAGTCCATGGTGGTCCACCTTTACTAATGGACACGCAGGTGTAGATGAGCTCTGCTGGCATGTTGGGCTGCTAACTGCAAGGCCAGCAGTTTGAAACTACCAGGGGGCTCCTCAGGGGAAAGATGGGGCTTTCTACTCCTGTAAAGAGTTACAGCCTCAGAAACCCACAGGGGCAGGTCTACCCTGTCCTATAGGGGTCGCTATGAGTCGGCATCGACTCAATGGCAGTGAGTTTGGTTTGGGGTCTTTGCTTAAGAGCTATTGCTTCAGAGACACCACCCGAGTTTCTATTTTAAACGTTCACTCCAAACTCACTGCCATAGAGTCTGTAAGTCTTTACAGGAGTAGAAAGTCTTGTCTTTCTCCCATGGAGCAGCTGGGCCACCCAGGCTCTGCTTAGGATGATGAGAAACATGGGAGTGGGAGAACTGTTGGTTGCACCGCATGATGCTTGAACTACAGACACTGGCTCTGACTCTGTCAGTGTGACGTTGACTGAAAAGAAATTAACAGTAACAGAGAAAAGCGGGGGCTGGGAGGTGGGAAGAAGGTGACCAGCACTCCAGGTAACAGGTTAAACCTTCCAGCTAACAAACTTTTCAACACTGTGTGCCTGGCTCCCAAGGGGGGTTGGAGGGAACAGAAGAAAATGCAATATCCCAAGTCCCACTCCACCCTACAAACAGGTATTCAAACCACCCCCTTCTGTTATCTCTGATTCTTTCAAAGCACAGCAAAGACTAAGAGACCTGAGAGTCCGTGCTTTGTCAGTCAGAAAGCCAGTCAGAACTGGGCCTCTTGTCTGGAGAGATCCCTGGAGGCCAATGTATTAGTCAGGGATGATTAGAGAAACAAATCCATAGATACTCATAGGTATATAAGAAAGAACTTTATCTACAAGAGCAATTGCATATTGAGAAAACTTCTCAGCCCAGTCCAGATCAAGTCCATAAGTCCGATACTATCCCATATGTCCAACACCAATCCGTAAATTCCTCTTCAGACCCATGCAACACATGCAATGATGCCAAATGCAGGAAGATCACACAGGTCAGTGGGTGGAAAGTCTTGTGGATCCAGTGGTTGTGGAAGCATCTCAGAGCTGGCATGGGTCTCCACGTGACTCCTCCTACTCCAGGGCTCTGGTTCCATCAGTATAGCTCCATGTGACTTGTCAACAGGAATATCTCGCAGGTAGTGAGTGTGTCTGACCTCCAGTGAGCTACTTATCTCCATGACGCCTTCAAATGAGGTCATCAAGCTGGGACCTGGTTGACAGACAGGCTGGACTCCACCCCTTCACAAGTTGATACCAGATTAGGTAACTACCACATCCAGTCACCCTTCAGCAACCACACTGAACAACCTCCTAGCTCCTCTTTCTCCCACTCTTTGTCGGCCTGGGGCACTTGTAGTGTGTGCAACTGGCTGCCAAGAACTTGGTACCTGGCCTACGGGAGGAAACAAAACAGCTATCTTCAAGTTACCCCAGCTCATGGCAGCCCACGTGGGTGAGGGGAGAACTGCGGTGCAGAGTTGGTCCACAGCGACTCTCTGGCCATGCATGGCTGGGACTGATTTCCCAAGCTCCTTCCAGTGGGCAGGACCCTCCACCCTTTCTGTTAGCAGCCAAGCATAGGAGTCGTTCTGAATCTTCTGAAATCTCTCTAGCTCATAAGAAGGTGTTTGGTCTTCACAGGTTCTCAAACTTACTTGGCCTACCACCCCTCCTTTGTTTTACAAAAAGAAAGGCGATGCGTTTGTTTGGTTTTAACAGCTTCACTGACAAGCAATCCGCACGTCATATGCTTCAGTCATGCACGCACATCCACCAGAGCTGTGCTGCCGTCACCACTCTCAATTCCAGGAGAGCCCTTCTTCCTTGCACTCCTCGAGGTTGGCTCTGCGTGTCCCGCCAACCTCCCTGGCCACGGCCCCCTTTTCAGGAAACAGATGAAACAGGTACGAAGAGTGTGTGCTTCCACCGACCCCTTGTTTTTATTCCACATGCCCACTTGCACCAGAGGCGTGGCTGTGCCTCTGGGTCTTTCCTGAGCCCCCGGAGGGTGGTGTTGTCCACGTTGGGAAACAGCACTCAGTGTGATTTCTTTGCCATCTTAATTTTTAATGTTTAAATTACATTTTAATTAAAATACATTAAATTTTCATGTATTATTTCAGCAGATTACACTGAAGAAATTAAAAACACCAAATGTTGCTGATGTTATTAGTTGCCCTTTGAGTCAGCCGGACGCAGAGTGACCCGATGTACAGCAGAATAAAACACTGCCGGTCCTGCATCATCCTCGCAGTGGTGATTATGTTTGAGTCCATTGTTGGTCGCCATTGTTGCAGCCACCATGTCGATCCATCTTGTCCAGGGCCTTCCTTGCTTACACTGCCCCTCTGCTTGACCAAATATAAGTCAGAATTGACTCAATGGCAGTAAGTGTGAAAAAACACACCAAATAGAAGAAATTTTCTCATATTTCCAATAAGAAAATTCCACACACCAAGGAAATCATTCTCTGAAATCAAAGCCCAATGGGGGAAGATTATGGAGCCATTGCCTCAGGATCGATCACTGAGTGGCTAATCAGGGCAATGGAATAATATGTAAATGCACAGTGATGATGGCTACACATTGTAATGCAGTAGATGTCTCGGACTTGTAAGTGTGGAGTTGGCCACTACTTGTGTCTCTATACAGTTTTGTGACTCAGTAAAAATATCTTGCAATTGTTGATATGAGCCTTCAAGTTGGTTCCAACTCATAGCGGCCCTATCTATACACAACGCAAAGAAATCTTGCTAGGTCCTGGGTCACCCTCAGAGTAGTGCTCTGTTTGAGCCCACGGTGCTGGCTGTTGTGCTAGTACAGCCTGTAGGGCACCTTCCCCTTTTTCTCTAAAACCTCCCTTCACTGAGCATGATGTCCTGCTCCAGCAACTCGCCATGCCTGATAACATGTCCACAGTACGCGAAATGAAGTCTCACCAGCTTTCTTCTAAGGTGCATTCCGCTGTGCTTCTTCCAAGACAGAGATGTGTGTTCTTCTGGTGTGTTCAACAGGCTTCATCAGTATCATAGCTCAAATGCATCAGTCCTTCTTCAGTCTGCCTTAACCATGATCCAGTTTTCACATGCAGATGAGGCCATTAAAATACCAGGGCTAGGGTCAGGTACACCTGAGTCCTCCAAGTGACCTCTTGGCTCGTGTGTACACTATGGGGTTCTTTAGCTGTAGCTTTGCCCAGTGCAATACAGTGTTTCATTCTTTGACTATTACTTCCATGAGCATTGATCCATTGGTCTAAGTCAAACAAAATCCTTGGCATCAATATTTTCTCTATTTATTGTGGAATTTATGGATCCAGTTGTGGGCACTTTTGTTTTCTTTATGTTGAGGTGTAATCCATATTAAAGGCTATAGTTTTTGGTCTACATCGGCAAGTGCTTCAAGTCTTCCTCACTCTCAGCAAGCAAGGTTGGTCGTCTGCATATTGCACGTTGTTAAAATGCCCTCCTGCAACGCTGGTGCACGTTCCTCTTCACATGGTCAAGCTGCTTGAATTCTTTGCTCAGCAAGCAGCGGGAATAAGTATGTTGAACGGATGCAAATGTGATACTCACCTTTCTTGATTTTAAACCAGGCAATATCCCCCTATTTTGTTCAACTACCTCTTGATCTATGTATAGGTTCCACACGAGCACAATTCAGTGTTCTAGAATCCCCATTCTTCTCAAAGTTGTCGGTAAGTTTGTTTATGATCCACTCCATCAGATGCCTTTGCTTATCAGCGAAACGCAGTGAGCATCTTCCTGACGGTTCCTGCTTCCAGCCAAGATCTATCCAGCAATGAGAGAGCTCCTTCCATGTCCTCTTGTGAATTTGGCTTCTACATATTGCTACAATCATTTTTTAATTCTATTCAGCAATATCTTACTTGCCTGTGAAATTAATGATATTGATCGATAATCGCTACCTTCTGTTGGATAACCTTTCTTTGGGCTAAGCAAAAATATCGATCTCCCAGCTAGTTAAGCAGGTGGCTAGCTCATAGCTCTTCCAAATTTCTTGGCATAAACAAGTGAGTGCTTCCAACACTGCAGTGGTTGGTTGAAACAACTCAATTGATATTCCGTCAATTTCTGCATCCTTGTTTTATCACTAATGCTTTCAGTGCAGCTTGGATCCTCCCCTCAATGTCATTGGCTCTGCGTCATATGCTACCTCTTAAAGGAGTTGTGCATTAGCCAAAACCTTTCTGATACAACGATGCAGTGTATCTCCTCCATCTTCTTTTCATACGCCTGCATGTGTCAGTAGTCTGCCCATGCAGAACGTATCTGTATTTCAGCCAAAGGCTTAAATCTTTTGTTCAGTTCTGTCTGCTTGAGAAATTCTCCAGTGTGCCCTCCCCTTCTGGTTTTCTAAGGCCAAGTCTTTGCATGCTTCATCCTAGCGCTTCACTTTGTCTTCTTGAGCCGCCCTTAGAAATCTGCTGCTCAACTTTTTTTTTCTAGACATTTCTTCCTTTCATTTTAGATACTCTGTGATCAAGAATGGAGCCTTGTAAGGCGGAGGTTATGTGATGGACTACTAACTGTGAAGACGGCAGTTCGAAACCACCGACTGCTTTGCAGGAGAAAGATGAGGCTCTGCTCCCGTAAAGAATGAAAGTCTCAGAAACCCACGGGGGCGGTTCTATCCTGTTCTACAGGGTTGCTGTGAGTCAGAATCACCTCAATGGCAGTTCGTTTGGATGTTTTTGTGTTTTTATGATCAACAGCAAATTTTAGACACAAACAAAAAGACAGACAACCATTTCTGTCTTTTCTTTATTTCCTGTATTTTGTGACCCTTTGTTTGTTACCCATGACTCTCTTGGATTACATCTCACAACTCCTTCTGCTCTTTGGTCATTATGTGCCAAATGAGGTCCAAGGTGTTAAATCATTCCTGGCATGACTCACAAGGAAAAGAAACAGCTGCAAACATCATTAATAATCAGAACATGGAATGTATGCGGTATGACTCTAGAAAACTTGGAAGTCACCCAAACCAACAAAGAATGCATCAAGATCCTGGGCATTAGGGGATTGATACGGACCGGCGGTGGCCACTTTTAATCAGGTCAGCATATGGCACACAGGAACGGTGTCACACTCATCATAAAAAGACAATTTCCACATCTGGCCTGAAGTAGGACTCTTTCACTGATCGGATAATGGCTATCTGCTCACAAGGAAAACCAGTGAATGTCACAAATATCCAAATTCACACCAGCCTCTAATGACAAAGACAAAGACACCAAAAACTTCTACCAACTTGTGCTGTCTGAAATGGACTGAACGTGAAGTTCAAGTGCATTGATCAGTACTGGTCGTTAGAAAGTGGGGAACAAGAGTGGAGGAAAGAGCAATAGCTGGAAATACAAGCTACGTGACAGGCATGCCACCAGATCGCATGGCAGAATTTCATAAGACCAATGCCTTTTTCATGCAAACGCCTTTAGTCTAGACCAGACCAAATATCTTGGCAACCCAAAAGGATACCAAGAGCCAAGTTTAAGCACATGCTCAGCCTCAGGCACTGTAGGAGGTCACCGAGACAGGCAACAGAGGGCTTGTACCTGACTCCATTGGGGAAAGGTTCTGAAATTCCCTAACAGCCTCCCAGCAAAGGCGGCCAATCTGACATCCACCTGGAAGCACAGAGGCAAATGTAAACCCTCCCAAATGCCACAGGGAGCACCTCCCAGGTGCCCCGGAGAAGAGGGTTCTGAGGTGAACCCCACCTTCTTGGTCTGGAAAATGCCATGTATGGGTCTTCATCTCAGAAATCCCAAGTAGAAAACTCAATGTAAATAAACTGCTCTTGAATCTTAGTGGCCTGTGCAAAGTTATTACGTTTTTTTCTTGTAATTCTCAATATTTCTCTCAATTTCTCAGAATATTTTTAACTGCAGTTGGAGAACATTACCAAAGCTCCCTTGTAGCTAATTTAATACCTGTGAGTCCCCCAAGGATATTACCAAAAGATTGTGAAGCTTAGGGGATTAAGTGCTTTACATTTTATTACAAAGGTTTGCGCTCAAGATGCATAAAGGTCTTATTATCTGAAGAATACTTTCCCTGTTTAAAAGTCAGTGCATGTAGTGAATTATTTTAGAAGAGGAAATTATTATGTTAAAGTGTGTCGCCATCAATACAATAATGTGCTTAAATACAATTCAAAGATAAAATGTCAAGAAAATTAAGAGCAAAGTTCTAATTTCATCACAATGCCACCCTGTGTTTATAGTAAGCCCTTTTCAGGAATTGTTAGTCATATAACCTTGGATTTCTCTCATTACTGTTCACTCGTATCCCATATCGGGAGTGCTGGCCTACTTTCCACACGCCTGGAAAACCATTCCTCAGAGGAACGCAACGCAGATGCGCTTAATTAAAACTCATCGTCTTCCCCACTGGGGCGAAGGGAATGGGGTGTCATGCTTCCCTTATCGGCAGAAATGTTGGTGAGGCAACTGCCGATGAGAAGATTGTGAGGTACGTGAGGTCGTGGCCTTGCAGCTGGTGAGCTCCTGAGCCAAGCGGTCATTGGCTGAGCCTCCCGGTCATGTGCTTGCATTGGATTGGCCATCGAGGCTTGTTGTTGTTGTTGCTGTTGTTAGGTCCCATCCAGTTGGCTTCAACCCATAGCAAACTTATGCAAAAAAAAGAACAACAACAAAAATAAACTGAGCAAAGAATCAGAGACGCTGGGTTATATGAAGAAGAATGCAGCATCAGGATCTTAACAACCTGCAATACGCAAGAGGATACAACCGTGCTTGCTGAAAGTGAGGAGGACTTGAAGCACTTGCTCATGGGGATTAAAGATTGCAGCCTTCGGGATAGATTACAACTCAATGTAAAAACGACCAAAGTCCTCACAACGAGGGGTCAGACCAATGTAATGGCACCTATCAACAACGACAACCACAGTCAGCTCCCATCCACAGCAACCTGATGCCCAACAGAACAAAACACTGCTCAGTCCCCAGCTGTCCTCACAGTTGGTTCTCTGCTTGAGCCCATTGTCGCAGCCACCACATCAATCCACCTCCTGGAAGGGTTTCTTCTCTCTCGTTGCCCCTCTTCTTTACTAGGCATGATGTTCTCCTCCAAGGGCGGCTCTCTCATGACAGGGTGTCCAAAGCAGGAGAGACTGAGCATCCTTGCCTCTAAGGAGCACTCTGGCTGTACTTCTTCAGACTCATGCAGTCACGTGCAATGATGCAGAATGCAGGAACGTCACCAGCCAGTGGGTGCAAAGTCTTGTGGATCCAATGGTGGTGGTTCTAGAAGTGAAGGGGTGGGGGGTTGGGTTCCCAGGGCCCTCCTTATGATAAGGCCATGCCTACAAGAAGTTAGCATCAGGCTGTGACCTGATTGACAGGTTGAAAGCCTCCCCTTAACTGGTAGATATCTTCAAGGTGACATGAAATTATGTAACTGCCACACTGTGCTTCCTCACCAACCTAAGTGACCAAAGAGATCATTCTTCAAGAACTGGTAATGTTTCAGGAATCATCTAAGCAGTGGTTCTCAACCTGTGGGTCACAACCCCTTTGGGGGCTTAAACGACCCTTTCATAGGGACTGCCCAATTTACAACAGTAGCAAAATGACAGTTATGAAGTAGCAATGAAAGTAATTTTATGATTGGGGGCCACCACACATGAGGGAGTGTATTGAAGGGTGGAGGCATGAGGAAGGTTGAAGAACCACTGCTCTAAGACATCTTGGAAGCCCCATCGTGTCCTTTAAAATCCCTTTCCATGGTGCAACATGAGTAGAGAAAGGGCCCAAGACAAAAAACATAAACAGAAGGACTCAATGAAAGATCACAAATTAGACACCAATGTACCCACCATGGAAGTGGGAGGAGGAGGGGTTGATGAGAAGTCTGCCCCTCAGGACATGGCTCAGAGCAGTGGTTCTCAACCTTCCGAATGACACGACCCTTTCATACAGTTCCTCATGTTGTGGTGACCCCCAACCATAACATTATTTTCATTGCTACTTCATAACTATAATTTTGCTACTGCTATGAATCATAATGTAAATATCTGATATGTAGGATGTATTTTCATTGTTACAAATTGAACATTGTTAAACATAAATAAAGCATCGTGGTTAATCACAAAATAATATGTAATTATATATTGTGAAAAATTTATGTGTTTTCCAGTGGTCTTAGGGGACTCCTGTGAAAATGTCGTTCAGCTCCCAAAGGGGTCACGACCCACAGGTTGAGAACCGCTGGCTTGGAGCCTAATGAAAGATGGGACAAGCAGAAGCAAACACGCTGACATCTCCCATTCCCAAGAAGAAAAAGCATAGCATGTGCTTGTGGAGTCAAACACGCCACACAGGCACGACGCATGCGCACAAACCCTGTTGGGATCGTGCCGCACCCGTAGATCACTCTGGGAGAGTTGTCATCGGACTACGTGGCGTGTGCCCAGGCCTCGATAGAGTGCGCCCTTGGCTTCGTTAGGCTGTGTGTCTCACCATGCAGAGCGTTCCATAGGCATTCTGCATGAAGCCCTGACACCCTTGCGGCCGTCCCTGGATTTCTGATGTTTGGGTCCTCTGGTCAATGTATTTCTGAATTTCATTTTCTAACTGTATGTAGGAGCCATTTTCAATTTTTCAAATTTTCTGCACTAATTTGCAACCTGGAAATTCTTCTCCTAACTACAACAATGTGTCTAAATGTACAACGATATCACTAATGAAGAGGCTCTGGAGGGGCAGCGGTCACGTGTTAGGCTGCTAATAGCAAGAGCAGCAGTTCAAAACCTCCATCCGCTTCTTGGAAGAAAGATGAAGCTTTCTACTCCTTTGAAGAGCTGCCGCCGCCGCTGCTGCTGCTGCTGTTTTAAGTGCTATTGACTCGGCCCCAACCTACAGCAACCTTACACGCAACAGAACAAGACTGCCCAGTCCTGCTCCACCTTCACAATGGTCCTCCTGCTGAGCCCACCATTGCAGCCACTGTGTCCACCCAGCTCCGTGAGGGCCTTGCCTCACTTTTCTAAGCATGATGTCCCTCTCCAGGGCTCTCTCCTGACAACATGTCCAAAGTAGGTAAGCTGAAGTCTTGCCATCCTTCCCTCTAAGGAGCACTCTGGCCAGACTTCTTCCAAGACAGATCGGTTTGTCCTTTTTGTAGGCCACGGTACAGTTGGTCTTCTTCTCCAGCCACACAAAGAGTGACAGCCTTGGAAACCCACAGGGGCAGGTCGACCCTGTCCTGCAAGGGGGCTGCAAGTCAGCATCGACTTGATGGCAGTGAGACTGTGGAAAGGCAGGGGTGGATTGCTTGATGAGTCAGGTAAGCACAGGCTCACCCGTGTTTACTTGCTACCTTCAGTGAGCAGTTCCCCATGTGAGACTGTTGGCTACACATTGGTAAAGGGACACTAGTAAGCATGTGTTGTCCTTGCTTACTGGGTACGCTGACCCCGCCAGGGACGTTACTGTGAAGAGAGGCTTCGATTCCGTAGGAAGGGCTGTGGCATTGGGTGAGAGCGAGATGCCAGGCAGAACGATTTAGTCAACATTTTAACATTTTCTTGTGAATCAGGAGACGCTCTGACCGTTTTCTGGTCAACAATTCGCACACATTCTGTTTCACATCACGGATCCCACCTCCGCCATGTGTTCCCATTTCTAGTCCCCTCTTTGGTTCTGTGGTGCGCGGGTCGGGAGCCACTCGATGGCACCTGCCAGCAAGGAGAACAACAGGAACCCTAGCCCTGATGAACGTGTCCTTCCGTAAATGCTGCCATTTTTTAATCTCCAAACAAACCAAAAGCTCACTGCCATTGAGTCAATTCCAACTCATAGTAGCCCCGTAGGACAGAACATAACTGCTTCTGTGGGGTTTTGAGATGATAACTCTTTACGGGAGTGAAAAGCCTTTTCTTTCTCCTGCCGAGCAGCTGGTGGTTTTGAACTGCTGACCTTGTGGCCAGCAGCCCAACTCGTAACCACTACAGCACCAGGCTGGCGCACGCGCGCATGTGCGTGTGTGTATGCGTGTGTGTCTCACTAGTGCTATTATTCTCCTTATGGGTGTGTCTGCTGTTTGGCTGAAAATTGAGCCCTGGGGCTCATTTCCAGACCAGAAGGCTGGCTACGGGCTATAGTCTTGGGGTGGAGGGGTCCCCCAATCTCTAGCCAACCAATAAGCCTGGTCTTTTTTATGGTCTTGAGTTTTGTTCCACACTTTTCTCCTCTAATAAGGACCTTCTGATGTGATCTCTTTCAAAGCACTTGGTGGTCATAGCTGGGCACCATCTAGTTCTTCTCGTCCCGGGGTTCCAGAGACTGGTTTTCACATGGTCCATTAGTCCCCTGGACAAATTGTTTCCTTGCATCTCCAATATGCTTCACACCAGAAGCAGATCAAAGAAGAATGGGTGCATTTGAATTGTGGCGCTGGAGAAGAAGATTGAAATTACCATGGACTGGTCCAAAGACAAACCAATTCGCCTTGGAAGAAGTACAGCCAAAGTGCTCCTTAGAGGCAAAGATGGTGAGACTTTGTCTTACATACTTTGGAATGCTGTCACTAGAGACCAGTCCCTGGGGAAGGGTATCATATTTGGTAAAGCAGAGAGTCCTCGAAGGAGAGGAAGGGCCTCAAGGAGATGGGTCGACACCGTGGCTGCCTAGTGGGTGCAAGAATAGAAACAACCGTGGGGAGGCAGTACGACCGGCAGTGTTCCATTTGGTGGTGCGTACAGTCATCATGGGTCGGCAACTGAAAGCAACCACTAGAAGCAGAATCTTTGCTGTGGTGGTGAAATGCAAAACTATTCCCTGCGGATTATTAAGTAAGCTCAGGTCGGTCCGTGCTTACCTTAATTATTGGGCAATGGAATACTATGGAAAGGCATGCTCATGGTGCTCAGCTTCTAGCTAAAATGTCAGGACCTGAGCCCACCAGGTTTCCCCAGTGGCAGGGTCTTCAAACTGTCACCTGGGGCAGTCCTGCTCTGTCCTACTGGGTCCCTGTGGGTCCGAACCAACCAGATAGCAGTACGTTCGGTGATTGTTTGGGGATTGGGTTTCCTTCATCAGCAGCATCTCCGGGGAAGGTGGTGGTCTCCCGGTGCTCCACAGCCATGCTGTCTACCCGACCCAGGGAGTCCTCGGGCAGCAGGTGGCCCCTGGGGGCCATGGAGTAAGGAATGCCAAGATGACTCACGCTCTCGCCCAGCACATGGGGACTCAAAACGCCACCACCCACATGTGGCAAGAGAAAGTTGGTGCCAGCACCACCCATTGGGCCCTTCTGGGTGCCCACCCAAGAGGGTGATATGAAAGCCTATGGGCAGGAGAGTGGTGGGTCACCCAGCTGACCTTCCCAGTCCGGCACCTGCAGGAAGGGTCCTGGCAGTGCACAGACAGGCTGCATATCCACCTGTCTGCAGAGATGGAGGCAGGGTGCTTGGGTGTAGAATTCTCAGCTTCTGAGAAGGAGGCCATGTTGCATTCCCACTACGTGCCTCGTATCCAGAAAGAGGGAGACCCTCAATGAGATGGACACCGTGGCTGCCTCCGTGGGTGTAACATGTGAATGATTGTGAGGCTGGCGCAGGACCAGGCAGGGTCCGTCCTGTCAGACACAGGGTCACTATGGGTCAGAACCGACTCGATAGCACCACGCAGCAGCACCAATGTAATCCTGACTGGATTTCAACAGAACGTCCAGTCTAAGCTGAACTAGGAAGAAAGGTCAGTGGGTGTGCTTGGGAAATCATCCAAAGAAAACCCCGTGTATGAAATCACAATGGTGCGACCCCAGGTGACCATGACAATGGCGCAGGACAGGGCAGTGCCCGGTTCAGCTGTACGCGAGGTTGCTATGAGCCCCGGGCAACACTGGTCACCAGGAAGGGCCTGAAGACATCAAATCCACAATGGCCGGGGCCGGGTGAGCAGCTGAGCACATTGCCTGGATGAGTGGCCGTGGCGACTTCAATGAGCCTGCACAGGCCCACAGGACGCCTCTACTGACTTCCGAAAGGAGGGCGTGGAGTAGCAGCCTTGGGGCTCCAGGGCCACCCAACTGTGACTAGGGAAGGGGTAGAGGGGAAGGAAATGTCCATGCTGTGCCTTCCCCCAGCCACTGTCTCCGTCTCCCACCGTAGGTATGGAGTTCTGGATGTCTTATTTTCAAAAGGAATGCCCACAGGGGGGTGCCGCCAAGGTGACCAGGGGCAGCCCTTCCCTGGGTTTCTATCCCAAGAAGAGAGTGGAAAACACGGAAAAATAGTTACACTCGGGATGAAGGGCAAGGGTGGGAAGTGATGCATCCACCCACAAGCTGACCTACGATGTGTTGGGCTCTGGGACACACGTGGAAGGCAGAAGGAAGAGAGTGCTGGACGGGTGGGGAGAGGGCAGAGGGGCCAAGGCTGGCTCTGGTGTGCCCTAAGCCAGACCCAGGTGAGGCTCTGAGAGCTTGGGCAGACACACTGGGTCTGAGCACACCCCCTTTTGTGCTGGCACAGGCTGGCTCCCTGGATGGGAGCATGCGCCCTCCCCCAAGGCCCTGCCCTGAGGGTGCTCTGGGAGCCGTTGGGGACGAGCTGGCCACCTGAGGAAATGCATTCGGAGTTGCAGAGTGTGGAGTGCACGTGTCCCTGACATGGTTGGATAGTACGGCTTTTTTGGGTAACACTGGGCCTAGAATTGGTCAGCCCACAGCACCATACTATGAATGGAGCAAGCAGCTCCGGGGACATGGTCGGTGTCTGTCCTCATTTAGAACACGGGCAAACGTAACGGAGAGAGGATGGGATTGCCACGAACCGTCCCACGTCGTCTGGAAACTGGTGTTCTCAAGCCCCTGGTGCTTCAAGACCACCCTTGTGATTAGAACTGGATGGAAACACTGACCAATCCTTGCCTCCTTTGCATGGTCCCACCCCCACACGGGTAAGCCATGTGCCTTATTTACATGATTCGCAAGCTATTCAGTCCTATTGGTGGGCCACAGACACCTCATATTTGCATACTCCTGCGCAGTCAAGTGATAGGAATTAAAAGATAGGGCTAGAAGGGCCATATCAAGTGATTCGTTGCCCTGAACTCACACACAGTAACATGTATGGCAATTGCTGAAGTCGGTAGAAGAAAGACCCGCAGGCCTGATGGTGGACCTGAGAATGCAAACCAATGGCCCAAAAGTCATTCTAGCAGATGCATCGATATCATGTCGAGAATAAAGATGAGGAGGAAGAGGGGGGCCATGGTGATATTGAGAGTAATTATTATTTGGATGAGGATGATGATAGCGATGTTGGGGATGATGGTGGTCGTGATGAAGAAGGCCTGGTGACAATTATGCCCATGACGGTGATGGTGGTGCTGGTTTTAACAAGGGTGATCATGGATGATCATTGCTGCTGTTCCATGCTCTCCAGTTGGTTCTGACTTGTAACGACCCTACGAACAACAGAACCAAACACGTCCTGGTCTTGCGTTATCCCCACAATAGTCTCTATGTTTGAGCCCATTGCTGCAGCCACTGTGTCAATCCATCTTATCGAAAGTCTTCCTCTCTTTCACTGACCCTGCACTTTCCCAAGCACAATGTCCTTCTCCAGGGACTGACAAAGGGCTGTGAGAGCAGAGGCGTGGCAGAAAAGCAGTGACAGCAACATCAAGGGCAGGAGACAGAGTGGTGGACTGCCCAGCACATGGAACCAGGAAACAGAAGGCTTCAAAGTAGGAGACCTGCTTGCAGAATGAGCTGCCTTCTGGCACTTAGTCGAGAGAACTAGGTTTGCTGTCCCACAGAACAGGAGCCTAGCACTCGTAGGCAAGGCTTACGAGAGGGTGCTGCAGCCCCTGGCCATTTATCAGCAGCACTAAAGGAGCTTTGTGACATTTGCCCACGCACGACAAAGGCCACAGGACTGCATGACTGAGAGCTGAGGACCGAGAGAATATGCCTGTGAGGGTGGCTGAGAAGAGGCATTTCTGACCAGAACTGTATCCTGAGCGTTTCTGATCTTAAGCTACAACCGGTTAACATCCCTGAAGAACTCCACCATTGTGAGTGGGGTCTGAGTTCTGTGCGGTCAGTGCGATGGATTTTCAAACGCAGCAGGGAGTGCTTTGGCAGGGCTGGTTGATATCAGAACTGGTAACGAAGTGAGGAGAGGGGAGGTGAGCCTGACCTCTCAGCCTCAGAGGAAGCAGCAGCCTTGGGCTGATGGATTTGATGCTTCCTCCTCCTCATGAAATCAGAGGGGGTCAGATGTCACAGCCTCGTCATTTTCATAATCACTCCTCAGCAAGCCTATCCCAGAAGCAGTCCATCCATAGATAAGACCGTGGGGTGGGCGGGGGATCCAAAAGCAAACTCACTGCCATCGAGCCAATTGTTTCATAGCGACCCGAAAGGTCAGGGTAGAATTGCCCCTGTGGGTTTCTGAGATGGTTAATTCTGTATGGAAGTAGAGAGTCCCGTCTTCCCCCTGCAGAGTGGCTCGTGCTTTCAAACTGCTGACCTTGTGGTTAGCAGCCTAATACTTAAGCACCATGCCACTGGGCTCCTCGAGGTCTGTGAACACACCGTTAATGAGATTGGGGAACCTCCTCAACATCTCATCCAGAAGCAGGAGATGCGGCAGGGACCACATCAAAGAGGGCTGCAGCCCCGGAGCCTGTACTAGCTCACAGAGCTGGCAGTGATGGGCTATTTTCGGAAAAGGAGAGGAGGGAGGTGCACCTCATGCTCTTTTAGTGATGTCCACGAGGACAGATGCCCCAATTTTAGGCGCGCTCTCCCTTGCCTTTTTTTCTGGAAATAGCCTTGGAGTGAGAGAGGCTAGTGTATCCTGCTACCGCAGCACATTGGAAACACCCCTGATGAAGAGCCACTCCCCCTTACTCTGATTTCTCCCCCCCTAACCAAACTTCAGAACTACGGTACAGTCCTCTGACAAAGAGGGTTTGTTCCCAGGCCCTGATCCAGGGCTGTTGTCTCCTCAGGAGCAGCGTCCAGGCTGCAGAGATACAGAAGAGGCAGAGGCAGACAGGACATGGTGTGAGGCAGGACCTGGGCTGGGTCAGCCGTGGTGTGGGACAGTCTGAAGGGTCCCTCCCACTCTAGGCCGGCCTCTTCAATCAGTAAGACTGTGGCCCTGAGATCAACTGAGGCCAGAAAGCAGCCTAAAACTCCTTGAACCTCTTCTGAGTCCTGCAAAAATGCTCCCAGAAAAGCTCCCATGCACACCCCCTCCCCACCACCAAAGCCCCTCCTCTGCAGTGCCCAAGGCTTCCCGGCCCATGCAGAGTCTACTTCCCAGAGCTCAGCGGGTGTGGGACAACCAGGGAGCACTGGGCATAGACGGAAGGAATGGGTTTCAGACCAGGTGAAGAGGCTGGGCAGGGGACTTCTCACCAAAAATAGTGTTGTTTTGTTCCCTTAGACATGTTTGAATTAATTACACTTGGTGCAGCGTAGGTGATAAAAAGCACAGCTCCTTAAAGAATCACGCATGTGACCCGAGGGAGGGGCTTCTTGCGGTATTCAGGTTCTTGTCCACAGTCAGAGGGGCACTTGTGTCCAGAGGTGCGTGGCACGTTGGAAATGAGTGGTCACGAACGTGCAGGAAACAAACTGGCGGCACCAATTCAGGTCTGGGATTCACCTGGCATGCCGGCTACTGCAAGGTCAGCAGTTCAAGGCCACCAGGGGCTCTGTGGGAGAAAGGGGTGGCTTTCTATCTCCACAGAGGTTCACAGGCTCACGCTTTCCGTTCCCATAAAGGTTTCCAGCAGTACACTGGGGCCGTTCTACCCTGTCCTGTAGGCTCCCTGAGTCGGAATGGACTCAGTAGTAGTGAGTTTGTTGTTGTTGTTGTCATCGTCGTCGTCATCAATTTTTTTTAAATGTTAAAGAGCCAAGACTTCGCTTTGAGGACCAAGACATGCCCGACCTGCGTCATGGAATCTCCATTGCCTCCCAAGCTTGTGAGAGGTGGACAATGAATACCGAGGACGGAGCACTGGTGCCTTTGAAATCTAGTGTTGGCAGAGAGCATTGAAAGCTACCGTGGAATTCCAAAGCAAACAAATCTGTCCTGGAAGAAGGACAGCCAGAATGCTCCCTGGAAGCCACAATGGCAAGACTGTGTCTCCCCGACTTCAGCGAGAGCAGTCCCTGGAGAACGCCGCCATGCTCAGTAGAGTAGAGGTCGTCAAAAGAAGGAAGACTTTCAACAAGATGGAAGGCACCGGACGCAGCAGGGTTTCATTCTGACGTAAGTGGGTCACTCCGAGTCGGGAGGGCCCTTCATCAGCACCTGACAACGACTACCTGAACGTCCCCTTGAATCCACTCTAGCCCGAATCTCAGCCCTCACCTGGGTTCATGCTGCGTCCAGGACACGTCATTGAAATCACCCCAGCAGTGGGTTCACCTGCCCAGCTTGTGGGGATTGAGGAGGGGCAGAACCCAGCACCCTCTTCTTGTTCTCCACATGGAGTCCCAGGAATGAGGCTCAATCAGCGATGCCCAACACCATCGCTTGTTTGTCCACTTCATCTTCTTCCTTCTGCAGGAGGGACACCTGCTCAAGAGCACACCTGGGCGGACCCTCAGGGCTCAGGAAGACGTGTGCTTTAGTCTGTGAATGGCGTGATCTGGGGAGTACATGAAATGGGTGTCTGTGTCCCCCACTCCTGAGGCAAGAACCTGAATGATAGGAGTGGGGCTCTACCAGAGAGAGAAAGCCAGGCATACCCTGGAAACACGGGAGAATGTGGGGGTTCAGGATAATGCAGAAACGACTAGATTATTAAAAGGGACAGAAAGAAAAGGCAACTGCTGAAAGCAAAGCCACCCTCTCCTCCATTCTTCCGCCCACAGGATGACTGCTTGTCACGGGACAGGGATAGAACAATGCCTTTTCTCCATCGGCACTCAGCTTCCATCCCCTGCTCACCCTCGGTCTCTCCTCCACCCGCCCTCGCTCCCAGTGCCCCATGGCCATTCCCTCCTGGTTTGGCCAACCCTGACCCTGCTGTGGGCCCCCTCAGTGACGCATAAGTGTCCTGCCCACCATCTGGCTGGAGTTGGAGCCCTGATTCCAATTGGCTTCTGTATCCAGGTCAGAGAAGGCGTCTGGGAGAAAGGCCAGGGCCCAGGATGATGAAAAAAAGAGTCTGGAGTCGAGCAGCAGAAATAGGGGGCTTGCCCGCAGCTCCCGGGACATGCCCCAGTCACTGGAAGCGGCGTCCAGAGGCAGGGGTTGTGGTGAGGCTGACTTGGAGACACAGGTTAGGTGCCCGCTCACATTTCTGGGTGATGCAGCTACAGCAGCCGCAGGGCAGGTAGGGGCAGGAGGAGCCCTGTCTGTGTGTCCTTTAGCAGTCAGCCCTGCAAACCCATCCTCGTGAACAGGACAAGTACATGGAGTGCTCCATAACCTGGGTGGGTCCTTGGAAAGGGGAGCAGAGATGCGAGGTACAGTCGTGGCCACCTCCCCTGAGCACCAGAGGTGGGGCCACCTCACCTCACAGGAGGGGCCGGAAGCACTCTTCCCCACACACTCATGCTCACGGTTCCGTGCCCTGACCTGGGAGCATCTTGAGAAAGAAAAGCCAGATGGTATAATTCTTGACTTTCACCATTTTGACTGGGATAAAATAGTGGCTACTTGCAGCAAACTATACAATTTGGTGACATTTAGGACATTGGCCATTCTGTGCCAACATCACCACTATCATTTCTATTTTTTCCATTTTTATTAGTAGAGACCCGTCCCCTCTCCTTCCCACCCCTTGCCATGCCTCATACATGCGGTCTCCATCTAGTTGCCTGTCCTAGACATTTCACATCAGAGGGACCTCGCCGCATTGTGTGTGACTTATTTCACTCAGTACAATGCTTCCCCCACCACCTGGCTGTCAGTGTGTCTGTCTCGTGTGCTGCTGTGATGTTGGAAGCTATCCCACCTGCATTTCAAATACCAAGAGGGTCGCCCAAGGCGAGCAGCTTTAAGCAGAGCGCCTAGACTCTGACCAAGGTGTCGGCTGTCCAGTTCTGAAAGGAGCCATTGAAAATCCTGTGGAGAGCAGCAACATAGTGTCAGATTCCGTGCTGGAAGACAAGCCCCTCTGGATGGACGGTGCTCAAAGCATGGCTGGGAAAGAGCCGCCCACCCAATGCGGAGTTGACCTGACTGATGTGGATGGAGTGGAGCTCTCATGCCCTTTGCCAATGAGGCACAACTCAATAGGAGAGGAAACAGTTGCAAATATCTGTTAATGATCAGAAGGTGAAATATAGGAAGTATGGGTCTAGGGAAAATGAAAGGTGTCCAAGATAAAATGGGACACATGGCACTCATCAGTGAGTTGGAAGGGCTATTTTGCGTCAGACAGTCACATGGTTGACTACGTCAAGAAGGACAAACACTGCAAGAGGAGTGGTGTCACATTCATCATCAAAAAGAACTTTTCAAGCTGTCATCTGAAGCACAGGGGCCTTGCTGGTGTACAGGGTTATGCCTTGGGATGGAACACCAAGGTCATCAATTCCATCAGACATTTCTTGGGAGAAAGACGAGGCATTGTACCCTGGTGAAGCATTGTCATCTCAGAAACCTGCAGGGGCAGCTCTTCTCTGTCCTACAAGGTCACTATGAATTACAAGTGACTCGGTGGCAGTGAGTTTTTCATTATTGCTGCTGTTCTTCTTGTTGTTTAGGGTTTCATTTTTATTTTTGAAGTGCACTGTTGTCTGTGACAGGGCAATATCTATAAGTCTACCCGGAAATCAAGTTCATACAATGATTATTCAAGTTTATACATTAACCACTAACGCTACTAATACAAAAATTGAAGAATTTTACCACCCTCTTCCATCAGAAATAGAACAAGTATGCACTCAAAATACATCAATGATTATTGGCTATTGGGATGCAGACTTGGAAACAAGAAGGAAGGAGCGGCCATTGGCAAACATGGCCTTGGTGATAGAAACAAAAGTGGAGCTCGCATGATAGAAGTTTTCAAGATCAAGAACTTCCTAATTGTGAATGCCATTTACAACAACATAAACGGGGACTATACAGATGGACGTCACCAGATAGAACACACAGAAATAAAATTGACTACCTCTGTGGGAAAGGAAGACGGAAAGCTCAATTTCTGCAGCCAAAACATGGCTAGGGGTCTGCTGTGTAACATCATTAATTGCCCATATTTAACTTGAAGTTGCAGAGAATTAAAATGAGTCTTAAAATACAACCTTGAATATATCCAACCAAATTTCACGAATAGCACAAAGATCGATTTGAAGCATTAAATACCAATGATAAAATACCGGATGAGCTGTGGGAGGACATCGAGAACATCAGAAATGAAGAAAAACAGAGCGGTTAAAAAGACAGGAAAGAAATAAAAGATAAAAGTGGGTGTCGGAAGAAGCTCTGAAACATGCCCTTCATTGAAGCAAATGGGAAAATGATGAAGTCAAAGAGCTGAAGAGAAGATTCCAGAAAGTAGCACAAGACAAAGAAAACTATGATCATGAAATGAACAAAGAAGTGGAGGTAGAAAACCCTACAATGAAGAACAAGCTCAGCATGTATCAAGCTGGGAGAACTGAGGAGAAAATGTAAGCCTGCAAAAAAAAAAAAGCGTAAGCTGCAATATTGAAAAATTCTATGCGCAAAATAGTGAATGGTTCAGGAAGCATCCAAGGAAGATGAGAAGGCTACCCGGAGTCTCCGTATCAGAAAGAACTAGGCGACATCCAACAATTTCAGGAGGTGGCATATAATCAAGGACCAATGGCACTACAGGAAGAAGTCCGAGTTGGACTGAAAGCATCAAGTAAAATCCTGTGCATGGATCGAGAGGCCACCATTGCAACAGAACAAGGGGATGCTGGCTGCAGGCTTCAAGTCGGGACAGGTGTGCATCAGGGTTGCAGCCTTTCGCCATCCTTTCCGATCCGTATGCTGGGAATCAGGTGAGAATCTGGACTACATGAAGAATACGGTGGCATCAGGATTGGAGGAACTCTTTTAAGCAAACATGCACATGCAGATGCTGGAGAAAGCCTTGGCTTTGTACCCCAGAAACAGATACGGTCTCGGAAACCCACAGGGGGTCACTATGAGTCAGCATCGACTCCATGGCAGTGAGTCTATGTGTGATGAAAAAACCTTCCTTGCTGAAATCTGGGATTGAAGCACTTGCTGATGAGGATCGGGGATTTCAGATTTCAATATACAAGAAAGATTGCAACTTCATGTAAAGAAAACAAAAAGTCCTCACAACTTTAACCAATAGACACTGTTATGATGAATGGAGAAGAGAGTGGAATTGGCAAGGATTTCATTTTGTTTGGATCCGCAATCGATGCTCATGGAATCAGCAGGCAGGAGAACAAACGAGGTAGTGCACTGGTCTAATCTGCGGCACAAACCCTATTTAGACTATTGAAAAGCAAAGATTTCACTTTGAGGACTGAGGTGGGCCTGACCGAAGCCATGGTATTTTTCGTTGCATCATATGCCCGTGAAAGTTGGACGTTGAATAAGGAAGACTGAAGAAGAATCGGTGCATTTGAATTGTGGTGCTGGAGAAGAATATTGAAAGTACCCTGGACTGCTAAAAGGAGAAACAGATCTGTCTTGGAAGAAGTACGGTCAGGGTGCTCCTTAGAGGCAAGGATGGCAAGACTTCATCTCACAGACTTTAGACATGTTGTTCAGGAGTGACCAGTCCCTGGAGAAGGACATCATGCTTGGAAAAGTGGAGGGGCAGCAAGAAGGAGGAAGGCCCTCTACAAGATGGATGGACACAGTGGCCGTCACAATAGGCTGGAGCACAGGAACAATCATGAGGATGGCACAGGACTGGACAGTGTTTCCTTCTGCTGTGCATTGGGTCGCTATTGGTCAGAACCGACTTGAGGGCACCCAACAATAGCAACATCATCTCCATGTATGAATGATAAGAATAATGTACATGTAGGGAGACTCAACAAGCTACAGAAAAATGGTAAGATGATTGCACACTGTCAAAGGCAGAAAGCTTTCAAGACCAGGAAAACAAGGCAGTCCTGCTGAATCCCGACTCTCACAGGTTCCCCATATGTTTCTCTTGTTTATTTGTACGTTACTAGAAAGATCTTGAACAAATCTGTCTCCAAAGAAGTATACAACAGGAGCATACACCATGCTCCTTAAAGGGAAGGGTGAAGAGACATCATCTCAAGCACTTTAGACATGTTGTTCGGAGAAACTAAGCCTTGGAAAGGGAAATATCTTTCTTTTGTTCATGCATGATGTACCAGATACAATTAGATTCAGTGTGTTTCCATTTATCTGTATGATGGATGCTTGATGTTAGGTGTAAGTGTAGTTTCATTAATGTCTGAAAATTATACATGACTAAAGAATTGTGTACAGGTGCCAAGTTGGCATGTGGCAGACTACGATAGGTAGGTTTATTGTGTCAACCTGGCCAATAGGAACATGTGGGTTTAATGAAGTCACAGTTTGATTGGAAAACAATGAGATAAATGACTCTGCAAGCCCTGCTTGTCTCTCTCTTGCTCTGGTGATCGGACCAGCATGAGGCTGCCTTAGCTAGTTCTCTGACTCAACTTGTGAGCTACACTATATGTGGGACACCAAACCCAGGAACCGTGTCACTATAGCTTAAGGTTCCTTCGAGACCTACTTTGCCACACTGCTAGTGTATACATTGCTTGAGCTGGGGCCTGTCAGACCCTGTCATCTGGCTGACTGTTGGTGGCCCACCCTGCTGTTTGCTGCCTGTGGCTGGACTGCCTGCATTGCTCTATGGAAGACTCAGCTGTCTGCTTCCTTGACCTTGGACCCAGCAGTCCTCGTGAGTTGCAGGACTTCCAGTATATTAACCATTCCACAGAAGTGAGTTGAACGGAGCCATCTGTACTTCTGTGTGGACTAATCAGCTGTTATATTCCTTTGTGCTGCATATATCTATTCATGTATATGTCCACACATTGTCTGGCCAGATTTCAGAAGTGGCTGATCTCCAAACGTCAGAAGGGTTAGGAAAGAAGGAAGGCTAGCACCATGACACACAGGCAGGGCGTGGGACAAATGGTGATATTATGGATGTTGCGATCATTCATGCATTTACTGAGATGAAGCAAAATGTGTCTGAATTGTTGCATGGATGTGTCAGTCTGGGTAGACTAGAGAAACAAATTCATACATGCATATGTGTATAAGAGAGAGTTTTATATAAAGGGTAATTGTACATTAAGAAAGCATCCCAAACCAGTCCAGTCCAAGCCCATAAGTCCGATATTAGCCAATATGTCCAATAACAATCTATAATGTCCTCTTCAGATTCACAAAACACATGCAATGATGTCGAATGAGGGACAATCACAGGCCAATGGGTTGGAAGTTTCATGGGTCCAGCGGCATTGTGAGCATCTCGGCACTGGTAAGGGTCTCTATGTGGCTTCTCTGGTTCCCAGGGCATGGGGTCTATCAGCACAGTGCCATGTGCATTGACAGTAGAGCATCTCTAAGGGAGTGAGCCAAGAGAGTGTGTGTCTCCTGCCTCCAGGGAAGGAAAACCATTCCCAGAATTCTCAGGAGAAGGTCATGCCCACACAGAAGACTTTATTGGCTATGACCTGACTGACAGGCCAGACCCCACCCTTCACTCTTAATCCTCTCAAGTCCCAAATTGACACCAGAGTATGTAACGACCACAATGGAAAACTGATTTTCTCTGAAACTTTCACCCAAGTCACAATATAAAGCCAGAAAGAAAGAAAAAAGTCATTTGAGGAGGAGTCAATCACTAGCTGCCAACACCTCAGGAGCTCTGAAGAAAAGGTGATTCATGGGGGGGGGGAACCAAAAACAGGTGAGCATTCAGCCAGATTCCTGGTTCTCATCCTGAAGTCTCGACCATTGTGCTGAGGAGACATCCAACCAGGCACATCCCCCTCCAAGCACCAAGCTCTTCACACACCTCAAAAAAAAAAAAAATGGGCCTTTCAGGGTGTGGATGAAGAAAGGTCATGAGGAAGAAGGTACATCGCTTTCTTCAAACCCTTTTGTGACCAGGTTACATGTGGTTTTGAACTTTTTGTTGCTATCATGAGTGTTCAGTAGTAGAGGGCATGCTGAAATCAAGGGGTGGGAAAAACTGAGGCAACAGTGTTTTTGATTCAATGCTATGGGACACATATGTCCCAAGAGGACACTAGGGATAGGTTTGGCAGGCATAGCCTATCTCTTCAGATTCACACAGTTACCCAGGTCCCGAAATGGAGGCAGAAAATACTACACCTGGAATGGCAGCTACCCAAGAAATCTGAGAGGCTGAAGATGTTGGTGCACACAAGATGGTTAGGATACCCGAACACTCTGGAAGTGAGTGGCTGGGCTGCTGTCGTCTTACACTGCTTCTATTCCCAGCTAAAAGATCCAAGGACAGGCATGTGAACCAGGATCCACTGGACCTCAGCCCAGAAGAACCTTGAGACAACACAGAAGACATTCACAATTGTGCCTGTCATCTCCCAGTGGTCTCCAAATTGGCTGTTTCTTCTTTCCTAACCAGTGGTACATTGAATCTTAATCCACACTGAAGGCTGCAATCCTTGATCTTCATCATCGAGTACTTCAAATCCTGTTCCCTTTCAATACGAAGGAATCGCCACAACAGGATCAGTAGGTAGCATCATGATAAATGGAGAAAATATTAAAATTATCAAGGATTTCATCTTGCTTGTGCCCACAATCAATGTTCATGGGAGCAGCGATCAAGAGATCAAACAGCACATGGCATTGGGTCAATCTGCTGCACAGAGCTCTTTAGAGCATTGAAAAGCAAGGATGTTACTTTGAGGACTAAGGTGCACCTGACTGAAGCTATGGTATTTTCAGCCACCACATAGGCATGTGAAAGCTGAACACTGAATAAGGAAGGCCAAGGAAGAACTGATGCCTTTGAATTGTGGTGTTGACAAAGATGACTGAAAGTGCCATGGACTGTCAAAAGTACAAGCAGATCTGTTTCGGAAGAAGTATAGCCGGAATGCTCCCGAGAAGCAAGGGTGATGAGACATCACATACTTTGGACATGTTATCATGTCCAAGTAGAGGGACAGCAAAAAATAGGAAGACCTTTGACAAGATGGATTGAAACCAGGGGCTCAAGCATACATGCAATTGTGAGGATGGCACAGGACCAGATTGTGTTTCATGCTGTTGCTCACAGAGTGCTATGACTCGGAACCAACTCAACAGTGCCTAACAACAACACCAACCCATGGCATACATCTGCGTCCTCATCGGTAAAGTGCCCTTCAGCCACCTCAATCGTAGTCCTAAAACACCCCTCAAGGACACGATGTTTTGCTTCTGAAGATGAAGAGGAACCCTTTCCCTTGACTGATTTTCTATAGTTCTGTTACATATTACTGTTTGTCCTTCCATCAGTCTGTCATCCTGTGGTGGTTTCTATGCTGCTGTGATGCTGGAAGCTATGTTTCCAGTGTTTCAAAGAACAATGGGGTGGGTCACCCATGGTGGACAGGCTCCAGTAGTGCTTTGAGACTGAGACAGCCTACGAAGAAGAGCCTGAGGATCTACTCCTGAAAAATAGCCCAGGAGATCCTTACGGACAACAACTGAAGGCGAATTACCCAAAGGAGTGCTGGCAGATGAGCCCCTTGGATTGGAAGGCACTACAAAAGCCGCTTGAAGGTGCTCAGGGATTGTGAAGATACTTCAGAAGTGGGCAATACTTGTTGTGTTGTCCAAGGGGTGACCCTTTGTTGAAGCCACTTCTACGGCAGCCACTTCCCACATGGACTTGTAAGGGAAAGGAAGATGGCAGTGTTACTGTTCCTCATGAGAGCCTGAGGAACGCATGCCCTGCGTGAGGGACAGACGGAGTATCCCAACTATCCTAGTGGGTGCTGGGGATTCTCAGAAGTGCAATACAGGTCCTCAAGGAGTTTGGATCTCCCGGGGGAAAGCAACAGTGAAATAACACTAGCATTCAGGGCGATGTGTCCATCACTGGGGCAGGTGTATGGCCTTGAGGCACCACCCCAGTCTGGTGTGTTAAAGGGAGGAGCTTCCAGGCAGAGAGACACACACTGAGCAAAGCACTGGCACACATCAGGATTTCCCGGGTGGAGGCAAGTAATGGGGAGCTGAGGGTATTTCCACTGCAGGGAAGGAAGCGGCTGCTGTGTAAGGAGGTCACCCCGCAGTTGGGTGCCTCTACAGCATGAGTTGGTGTGTTGGGGTGAATTGTGACACACACTCACCCGTGCAAATTCATGTTGTAAATCTTAACCCCTCTAGAGGCAGAACTCAGTGATTTAGCAGGATCTGTTCCAGCCCAACGCAAGAATGCAAATACCATAAGACAGGGAATCACACGACTTTTGTTTGTTTGTTTGTTTGTTTGTTTCCCCGAGTGCATACAAGTCACATTTGCACTACACTACACTCTTTTGGGTGTGCACCAGCATTATGAAACCATCCTTCATGCCTAAAACTGAATAGTGAGTCCTTTAAGAACAAGGGGCAGCACTGGCCCAAGAACAAGGTTCCGAGGTTTAGAAAGCAAGAAGGAATAGAAATAAGAAACACAGGGGGGATGTGGGATGAGTAAGGTACGTTGAGAAGATTTCAATGGATGAGTTGAAACAAAGTGTGCATGGATAGCTGAATGTAAAACAGATACGCTTTTCTGTAAATCTCCGCCTGATTGGGTATGGTGACGAATGGAGGGGAGGTAAAGGGGATCTGATATCAAGGAATTCAAGAAGGAAGAAAATGTTTTTAAACTGATTTGTCCAATACTGCTTGATGTGATTGAACTATGAAATGGTATGGTGTCTGGATTAGCTCCTAATAAAATGGTTTGGAGGTGGGGAGAGTGAGTTTGCCATCTCACTTGGGAATAAAATTTTCTCTGTGATGTCGATGAGGCTACTTTTCAGTGGAAGTCTGTCTTAGTCCCGTTGACTAGAGAAGCAAATTCATAGACACTCATGTGTGGATAAGAAAGAGCGTTAGATAAAGAGCAATTGTATATTGAGAGAACATCCCAGCCCAGTCCGGATCAAGTCCTTAAATCCGATATTAGCCCATATGTGTTATACTAGCCCAAAATTCCTATTGAGACTCACACAGCACATGCAATGATGCCAAATGCAGGAAGATCACAGGCCTGTTGGTAAAAGGTCTTGTGGATCCAGTGGCACTGGAAGCATCTCAACACTGGTGCAGGTCTCCCATGTCTCCTGAAGCTCTCTGAGTGTCTCAACAGCAGGAAAGGAAAGGCAGAGAGAGTGGGCCTGGCCTGCAGGGAGCTATTTATCTCCACCACGCCTCCAAATGAGGTCATCAAGCTGCAACCTGATTGACAGGCTAGACTCTACCCCTTGGCTCAAATTGATTACAGATTATGTAACTGCCACAAAGCCCTACTCAGCAAGATTTACTTGGGGTTATGGCAAGCTGACTGCATAACCGGGAGACCAACAGTGTCTTAGTGTCTTGTCTCATCTGGCCCTGTAGCCTCTTTTCCCTCCCGGGGTCTATTCCCACAGTGGCCTGTCCCTCACACCACACTTCTCAAGCTCACTTGCTCTCCGACAGTCAGCTCTCCAGCTCCATGACACTCTGTGAGCTGGGGAAGCAGGTCTGCGACACAAGCTCTTGATGGGACTTCCCAGTGGATGGGTTAAGGGGTGCGGCCCTTGGAGGGAAGAACAACAGCCCCACTGGAATGAAGGACCACAGGGAAAAGTGGGGTAGGTGTAGGTGAGAGCCCCCGTCTACACAGTCAGCATGCCATCGCTCCCACAGTGGGAATAGAAGACGTAGTTGATGAAGAGGGCTTCTGTTGAAATGCCACAGCTGTTGTGGGCGCAGGACAGGCGGTGTGTGTATCTGAATGAGAGCTGTCCCCATCCATGTTCCTCCCCTAGCTTCCTCCATGACTCCTATATGACTTTTTCTGATAACCCACATTCCATTTTCTTCAGGACTACTGTAGCTTCACCTCACTGCTAAACTGTTCATTATTATCTAAGCAATGATGGTATTTCTCTGGCCAATTGATGCTTGATCTGAGATGGAATCCAAGCAAGCACCTCGGTGCTGAACGGCCCGTTTGCCTCAGAAGCCTTCGGTGCACATGGGCAGAGGGGCATGACTGGAGGAAATCAGAGTAAGCATCACAGGGGTGAGAGCCAAGATCCCAGGTACAAGCTAAGTCTTTCATCTCTCCTGGTTCTTTCAATAGCCTGAGTCATCAGATGTAGGCTTTTATAGTTATTGGAAGGGATGGAAGTGGGATGGATTGTAGTATGCTGCAGTGGATGAAAAAGTCAATCTCATTCTTTATCCAGCGGGTGCTTTACAGGACCAGACCAGAGAGGAGCATTTTCCCAGCTCCCATTCGTCCCCACTATTGCTAGACAAGAACATCTTGTTTCCTAAAGTAGAAGCTTAGCAACAAAGGAAGGAAGTCCCTCACTGAGGTAGATGGACCAATTGGCTGCAACAGCATCCTCAAACATGCCCAGCTGTGACATGGGCACAGGCTGAGCCAGTGTTACATCTTGCTGTGCAGGAGGTTGCCGGGGGCCAGAGCTGACTTGATGGCGGTTATCAACAAAACCAACGTCGGATCCCAGTAGGCAAAAATGCCATCTTCCAAAGCTGGTCTGTGTCTTCTTGTAGTTAGCCCAGACCTAAGGGTCCCGTGCCAATGGTGTCCATTGGACAAGGGGAGATTTGGCCAGGAGGGCGGGAGTATATGCCACATTGCTGATCCTTGCCGGGGCAGTGGTTAGAGCCATTGGCTGTGAACCCGAAGGTCAGCCATTTGAACCCATAGATCCAAACTGTCCAGGAGAAGGCTGAAGCAGTCAACATTCATAAAGATTAAAACAAGACAAAACTCACTGCCATGGGGTTGACTCCGAATCATGGGGACCCTATAGGACAGGGTAATATAGCCCCTGTGGTGTCCAAGACTGTAACCGTTTTTGTTTTGTTTTTTAATTTATTATTAATTAGAAGTTAATGCAGGTATCATATTCCATAGCTCAATCCCATTAAGCAACTGTCCACTCTTGCTACCACAGTCAGTTTCCAAACATTCCTTTTCTCCCTGGGCTCCTTGACATGGTGTCCCTTTTACGTACCCCCACCACCACCACCACTGCAGCCCACCCCAAATCCTTATGCTCCCTGCTCCGGGTCCCTATAGGAGCAGCAACCCTGGGTTTCAGATACCGGAACACATAAAAACAGACAACACAACTTCATGAGCGTGACCTCCAAGACACCTCACAGAGGTGTCTGAGATACACCCGAACATGAACAAAGAAAAAACCAAAAATACAGAAAATGTTGAAAGCCAGATCGGGTTTAGCGTGCCTCAGAGGAGGGATCAACCGACAAAGTGCTCACCGTTCAAGTCAGATTTGACTCCGTGGGTCTCCTGCCCTCCTCTCTCCACTGCACTCTGTTCAGGACCCCTTCTTCCCCTCCCTCAACCGTGGACAGAGGGAGTCCACCAGAGGCTTATTTCCTATGTAGTCCCCACAAAGGAATCGTGGGCCCCCACTGTCCCGACCCACGGGAACTTCAACGTGGACCCTGGAGGAGGGAGTGGGAATTGGAGGGACAAGAGACACGAGAAACGGAGACAAGACAGCAGTCTGATCAAGTCTCGTTTATTGAGTAAAAGGCTACCGCTTATATAAGCCAGGGAAAGGGAAACAAGCCACATGTGTTTCCCTGAGAACAATAAATGGGGGAAACAAGCCGCAGGTGTTTCCCTGAGAACAATGACCGCAGAACAAACAGTTCCTGTGGAAAGTTACAGAGCTCAGGCAATAAAGATCAAGACAATGGCCGGGCCTCATGGCTCCGGACAGGCAAGGTTATGGCCGGGCCTCATGGCTCCCGACACCCCACGGTCATCCATAGCCTTCTGCAAACCGGATTTTAACTCTTTACAGAAGTAGAAAGCCTCGTCTTTCTCCTGCTGACCTTGCAGATCAGAGCCCGACACCTAGTAACCACCTAGGAAATCCTATGGGGGCAACTTGACTGCCCTTTAGAGTCTATATGAGCCACAATCAACTGGACAGCATGGGCTGCCCCACTCATACAGAAGACAAAATGACCCCGGGTGGTTTGTGTCGGTCTTCGCACCTGCTTCCAAGGGTCTCCTTGTGAGAACCCCAGGAGAAGCCCATGCTTTAATAGATGATGTTGGCTACACAGAGGTCCTGTTTCCTTCCAACATGACAGAGTAACTTACCTACCTTTACACGTCATCACACGTGGAGATCGCTGAAGTATTATGGATGGAATGGTTTCCAAAAACCAGTATGCTGAGGTTCCAACCCTTGTCCTCATAACTAGGACCGTGTGTGGAAATAACGGGCTTCCTCTTCTCGTAGAAGTAAGGTTCCTCCAGAATGCAGCTGAGTAAAGTAAGAAGGTCCGTGAGCGAGTGGATGGTCCTTGCTCGGATAGATTAACACCGTGGCTGCAACACTGGGCTCAGACTTAACAAGGACAGTGAGGACATCCCCTGGATGAGGCCGTGGCTTTCCTGTTGGACAGAGAGTCTACATGAAGGTCTACGCAACTCAACGGTACCTCGCAACCACAAGCACTAGAGTGGGGCCTAATCCCTTCTGAGTGGTGACACAACATTCAGAGAAGAGACACAGATGCACACATCCAGGGGAAGACAAATGCCCGGTGACCATTCCAATACAAGCCAAGGAATGCCAAGGGTTGCCCAGAGCGAGGGACAAGAAAGGACTCTCCCCTGGAATACCCACCCTGATTTTAACTTCTAGCCTCAGCTCCATGAGATGATGATACGCTCTGTTCTTCAAAGCCACTCGCCCAAGTCATCATTCATGGCCGCTCATCCAGGTGCACACATGGCCCCAGGCCCTGGGGTAAGCAACGTGTCAGAGAATGAGTCTGATTATCTGTAGCTATTGATCACCTTCAGGAGGGACTGCATGCCTCCAGCTGACCTACGTGTGCATGCCCGTGCTGATGGTGCTGTTCCTTCTCATTCATGCCTCCTTGGAGAGTGCCCCACAAGGGGCAAGTCCACCACACCAGCATGCACGCGGTGTCAACAGACCCTCTGCCAGAGACACAGACGGTGTCGAGTGCAGTCCTAGAGCGTCTGCAATGCTCCCCTCAACTCTTTTTCTCCCTTTTTATTTTTTAGCACAACAGAGTGTTTTCTAGGTTCTCCATTGCTTGGAGGTTTGGGGGGGGGGGGGACATGGCCCATTTAACAAGCTGATTTCTTCCATGGCTGTGCAATGTCTATGGTTTATGAACAATGTCTGTCCTGGGGGGCCTCAGCAAATACTGGTTACAATGCAATGCAATGGGGTGGATAGAAGCACGGTTAGAAAAACAAATCTTGGGAATTCTTTTCACAGCTTTGTCCAGACCTTGCGATGCTGTGAAAGGAAGGGCTCAGCTGTGGTGAAGGGTCAAGCTAATTTGCAGTCAAGAAGAAGAAGAATTGGGAAGCTTTTGCTTAGGTGCTGCTGTGCGTCCTTGGCTCCCCAAAGCTGACAGTGTTTTCCAAGGCCTCCCGAGGCACTCGAGTTTTCACTTGTTCAGCAAATGCCAAATGACCTCGCTGTAGGGCCACCCTCTTATCTTCCTGGGCCTGCTGTGACAGAGACTCTGGGGAGGTGACTTTAAGGAGCAGAAATTGATATGCGGAGTTCAGGAGGCCCAGTGACTTCCAGATTCAGGGTGAGGATCTAGGGCAAGGAGCTCCCGCCCCCACTCTTGCTTCTCTCTCTCTCTCTCTCTCTCTCTCTCTCTCTCTCTCTCTCTCTCTCTCTCTCTCTCTCTCTCTCTCTCTCTTTCTCTCTCTGAAGCCCTTGTGCCGTTTCCGCTTCCGTTGTGGACCCTGTGCCTTCATTGTCCTCCTCTGCTGCTTGCTTCCTTCCTTGCTCAAGCTGCCTTTTCAGAGCTCAGAAGAGCTCAATCTCATTTGATTGACTGAAGACACGCCCTCTCCCAACACTGCCTCATTAGCATAGCAAACAAAGCCTATTCCCACATGGGGACTGCAGCCACAGGTCTGCAATAAGCATCGGGATCTACAGCACGTATTTTTGAGCAGCACAATTTGGTGGAAAGCAGTGTCTAATACAGGGAAAGGCGCGTTCGTTTCTCAGGCACAGGCACTGCCGACTCTGCTCTCCTAGTTCTGGAGTGCTGCTCGACCCCAAACCCTCGAGGAGGTGACTTTAAGGGACTTACTTTGCTGTCTCACAATTCTGGAGGCTAGAAGTCCACACGGGGTGTCCCTTGAGTCAACCGCTTCCTCTCTGGCAGCCCCAGTTTGTTCTGTGGTGGTTCTTGTCTTGCAGATGGTCCTCACCTGCCGTCTGTCTCCGGCTTGAATGTATCTCAGCTTGAATGTGACCATCATGGTCTCTTTATCACTCTCACCAAAGCAGACTCCACGAGTTTGAACAGTGGTTCTGGAAAAGAATATTGAAAGTGCCATGGACTGCTAAAGGGACAAACCAATCTGCCTTAGAGGAAGGATACCCAGTGTGGTAGTTACATAGCCTGGTGTCAACTAGAGACTATTAAGAGTGAAGAAGTGGAGTGTAGCCTGTCAATCAGGTCACAGCTTGATGACCTCATTTGGAGGCACTAAGGAGATAAATAGCTCACTGGGGGCCAGACACACACTCTCTGCTTCATCTTCCTGCTGACAAGCCACATGGAGCTATACGGATGGAACCAGAGCCCTGGAGCTGGAGGAGCCACATGGAGACCCACACCAGTGCTGAGATGCTTCCACTGCCACTGCATCCACAAGACTTTCCACCCACTGGCCTGTGAGCTTCCTGCATTCGGCGTCATTGCATGTGTTGTGTGAGTCTGAAGAAGAATTTCTAGACTGGCATTGGACATATGGGCTGCTATTGGACTCATGGACTTGATCTGGACTGGGCTGGGATGTTTTCTTAATATGCAATTACTCTTTATAGAAAGCTCTTTCTTATACACGTATGAGTGTCTATGAATTTGAGTCACACACCCAGAGTGCTCCTCGGAGGCAAGGCTGGAAAGACTTTGTCTTGCGTATTGTGGCCAAGCTGTCAGAAGAGACGAGGCTGTAGAGCAGGACACCATGCTTGGTAAAGTGGAGGGGCAGCAAAGGAGAGGAAGGCCCTCAAGGACATGGATGGGCGCGGTGGCTGCAGCCCTGGGCACGGGCAGAGGAACAGCTGTGAGGAAGGCGCAGGACCGGGCAGGGTTTCCTCCTGCTGTGCACGGGGTCGTGATGGGTAGGAGTGGACTCAGAGCTCCTGACAACAACATAGCTCAGGGGTGATTCCTTTGGGCTCCCCTATACGGGTGTGTTCTCACGATAGTCACAGAAGGAAATCCCTGCTCCCACAGAGGATCACATCCAAGAGTAGAAAACACACACACACACACACAACTGTGGCCTTCTGGTCAATCCAAAGTCATCCAGACCCGACCCGAAAGAATGGAAATGCCTCTTATGACCTAAGGCTGTTTTTGTTTTGTTTTTTCACAGAAGCAGACTGCAACCTGGGTGAGGTCCAACTGCCCATCTGCTGGTCAGCAGTCAAGCCCTTGAACCATTGTGCCACCAGGACCCCTTTCGACAGCTCCTGGGAGCCAACACATACCTGGGATGGACACATTTCAATCCATAAGGACACCAGGATTGTTCTCAAACCATCTGTGTGAGGACAGGAGAGCCAACAGGAACATAATGCAGGTAGCTGACGCTTTTCCCTTTCGAGAAACAACCAAGAGACCAAACCAAGCCCACAGCCGTGGATCTTGACTGACAGAGACCCTAGAGCAGGTGTCTGGAGCGATTGATCTCTAGTGGGACAGACCTCCTCATCTTTCTCCCGCAGAGCGGCTAGTGGGTTTGAACTGCTGCCTCTGCAGGGAAGAATCCAAAGCCTGCCCAGCAGCACCCCAGGGCTCCCCCGAATAAATAGTGACATATTCCAGAGGCAGCTGAACCACCTGTGGCTGAACGCAGAATTCCGTCTACTCTACTCATGCCCACGGGCGCCTCCTCGGGAGAGGCTGACAGCTCGGCGTGGCCGTGGTGCCACACTGGCCATCTTGACTCTAAAGATAAATGCATGAGCAGGGTTGTTGTCCTACTGATGCTCTAGCTGTTATTCAAGCTCACTGCCCTGGAGTCGATTCTGACTTCACAGCGACCCGATGGGACAGGCTAGAACCTTCCCTGTGGTTTCCCAGACTAACTCCTGACGGGGCTAGGAAGCCTCCTTTTCCTCCCGTGGAGCAGCTGGTGGTTTCGAACTGCCGGTCTTGGCTGTGAGAAGGTGAACCTCTCATCACTGGCCCACCAGGGTTCTTGTTACGGTTAGGCACCTTCATACTGGCTCCAACTCGCAGTGGCATGGGCAACGGAAGGAAGCACGGCCCGGGCCTGCTCCACCATCACGACTGCTCCTGTGTTGGAGCCCACGCTTGCAACCACTGCGTCCACTGTCTCGTAGAGGGTCTTCCTCTCGCCTTTGGTGAGACCGGTGAGCGCTGGATTTGCCAAGATGGCCTCCTTTGTCCGGGGAACTCACAGCCTCCCCCTGTGGCACGGCACCCCTCCATCACTCTCATCTGACTTTCCCTTTTCTGACAGGCCTCTTCCTGAAGCACGTCCTGGCTAGCTCGGCCTTCATCCTATTTCTGTAAATGTTTTCTGATCCACCACGGCAGAATAAGAAGTAAATAAGTCTGTTTTCTCAGAAGTCGGGGACCATGTCCAAAGCTCTTAGAAAGAGACAAAGTCGGCAGAGGATTCGGCAGCAGGGAGGCTGGTTAGGAACTGGAGACTGCAGACAATAGGAGGTCTACCAGGTCTAGACGTGCTCTCGGGAGAAGGGGTGCCACCGAACACCGGCACTGCCCTCCAGACAATGGTTGTGTGATCAGCTCAGTTAATTAATTAGCAACGTGGCTCACTAGAGAAAGAATTAGTCAATAATACAAATAATTGATTGACCAGTATGAAAATCAGCTGTGCTGGTCCTCAGCAGCATGGCTTCTTCGGCTCATTCAGCACTGTTCTTTCGGAGGGTGGAGGTTGAGAGACAGAACTGGTGCCCTGGTCAGCACCAGACTCTGCAAAGCAGCAGATGAATGGACGGAAGGAAGAAATGGAAGGAAACGAACAAGTGGGCAGATGAATGGACAAAGGGCCCACCCCTGCTCAGAGGCTCAGCGATTGCCTCGTGACCCCATGGATGCTCCAGTGACCTTGTGCAGGTCTCCCACTCCTCCCTGGAGGAGGCTAGTCCCTCCTGGAGTCAGGAACTGTGCCCTGAAGCTGGGTACCAGTCCGGAAGGGACACTCGGCAATGAGAGCAGTGTCCACTGACCTGCTGCCCCTCTGGCCTCTGCCTGTCACGCAGACAAGCCACGGGAAGGGTTGGTGCTGTCTTGCAGCTGCAGCATGCAGTGGCAGCAATCACGCTAATAGAGGGACAGAAATCATCCTGCACTCCAGCGATAATAGCTGCACTCCAGCACGAGTG
Source organism: Tenrec ecaudatus (assembly GCF_050624435.1). Taxonomy (NCBI): domain Eukaryota; kingdom Metazoa; phylum Chordata; class Mammalia; order Afrosoricida; family Tenrecidae; genus Tenrec; species Tenrec ecaudatus. The sequence continues at coordinate 3,284,008 of NC_134531.1, read as the reverse complement.
CCCTTTGCAGCTCCCCGGGTGCATGGATCCACACTTGCTGCTTCCTTGCAAGGGCTCTGCTGACCGCGTGAGGATGGATAATCGCCTCTGTGCCTGCATCTTTAAGAGCTTCTGTGATTTTAACATCGAGACTAAGGGGGCACAGAAAAGGAGAACTTCTTCTTGGGACCCTGAAGGAGAATTGCACCCAATTCACTCTCCGGTCCACCGGTCCCAGGAAGGCTGGCTGGTGAAGAAGACTCGGGAGCGCAGGTCTGCTTGGCTCTGTCACGGCAAAGGGAGCAACACGGAATGGCCCACGATGTTCTGAAGGTGAGTGAACCCGCACGATACCTGAATGGGGGAAGTGGCCAGCTGGGTCCCGCTAGAAATGCCATCACCTGCTTGGGAAACAAGGGTCGCGTGCTCTTGCGTGGCAACCCAATCTCTTGACCGGCAGAGTCGAAAGCAGCCGAGACCAGCTCCAAGATGACAGCCGACCCAGCTGCTTTGGCTCTGTCACTCGCCACGGTCCTGTCCAAAACCCGAATTCCCAAGTCAGGCGACGGAACAGGCTTTCAACAGCCCTTCCCAGGCTACCATGCCAGGACTCCACCCTGGAATCCCCCCATTCCAGTGAGCTTTCTAGACCATTCCACTGTATCTTAATTTGGATCTGTTCCGTGCTGCTTTGTCAACCATGACGGAACCAGTTTGAAGGCCTGGATCCTACCAACCCGTGCACTCACACGCGCAGGCTGCCTCCCGGTAAGTGTGTCTGGATGAAAGGTTCCGCTGCACAGAACCCTGGCCTCCCCCTACTCGGTCACCATCTCATTGCTGTCCCCCCTCTGGAATCTTAATCAGTCGGAGCATCAGTCAATGATCGTCGCTTATCCATTTGATTAAAACACAGAGTCACCGAGGCAGCAGCAAATTGGATTTTTGTCCCCCTGGCCCTTAATGCATCACGCTAATGAAATCCATGACTTCCAGCCCCTTTGAGGGAAGGGGCCAACACACAGGGACGAGAGCCAGGGAATTCCCTTTGTCTCCTGGCTCCTGCTCTTTGAAAGGCAGCCCTCCCTCCAGGAGGCAGGCTTCTTGGATAGAGAGCCTTGCATTGGCTGAGCTACGGACGCATGCTCTGACTAACTGACAGGTAGAAATCATGTCCAAGTTCATTTCTTTAAAAGCAGCCATGGCGTCCCTGCGTGGATGAGCTCACTCCCCACATGCTAATGTAATAAACTCTTGACGCACATACAGACTCGCTGCTTGGAGCGAGTGGGCTTGTGTGCTTCTCCCAGTGGCTAGTGGCAGAGTGAACATCCACAGCCTAAGAGAGCGAGTGGGGAAGATTAAACTCAGGAAATCCAAGACCATTTGTATCCTGACTAAACTTTCCATCAAGAGGGGTAGGGGGTGAAACAAAAGGGCAGATGAATATCCACACTCCTGCTGGCTCCCATCACCCTGGGTTAGGGGCCAACAGCACCTTCCCATATTGTGTCTCTACCCCTCAGCTCCCTGAGCGCACACCTGCTCTGGGCTCAGGGGAGCCAGGTGGGCAGAAGGATCTGTGACCCTCTCCCTGCCCACTCCCCATTCCTTTTGTGTGAGGGCAAAAGAAACCAGGTGGTGAGCAGGAATCGGAGAGGGGAAAATGCCTGTAACTCCCACTGGAGCCCCGGTGGTATGGTGGTTACGGTCGGGCTGCGATCCACGTGGTGGGCAGTTGGAAACCCCAGCAGCTCCGAGGGAGAAAGGCCGGACTTTCAACTCCTATCAACAGTTACAGCGTCGGAAACCCACAGGGGGTCACTATGAGTCAGCACCGGCGTGACGGCGGTGAGTTTGATTTTTTGTTCCTACAAAGATCACCTGAACTAGACAGCCTTCAGAGTGGATTGACATTTGAAGATGAAGGAAACAGAAATCCTCACACCTGGACCAGTGAGCAGCATCATGATCAACAGAGAAGAGACTGACATGATCAAGGATCACACTTCCTGGAAGCAGCAGTCAAGAAACCAAAGGGCCTATTACATTGGAGACCTCTACTGCCAAAGACCTCTTGACTGTGTTTAAGAACAAAGATGTTACGTTGAGGACTGAGGTGTGTACCTGGCTTAACAGTCGTGAGACAATGAACAAAGAAGGGCAAAGAAGAATGGATGCCTTTGTACTAGGGGGTTGGCATGGGGCATTGACTATACCTGAGATGGACAAAAGTACAGCCAGGATGCTTCTTAGAAAGTAGGATGAGGGACTTCATCTCGTGTGCTTTGGATGTTACTAGGAGAGACTCAGTCACAGTCTTGACAATTTAAGCAATCCTGTGGTCAGCACCTTGTGAACCACCGGCTCAGGGTGGGGCAGACAAGGGAGATGCCGTCTGTTTCGCGTCATCACAGGCCAACCTCCTTCTGATAAGACGCCCTCGGAAGCAAGAAAGAAAATCTAGGAACAAGTGACTTGCAGCCTTTGCTATGTGAGGAGACCGTCCTTCTCAAGAAAGTACAGTGTGTCATTCTGTCTCTGGGCCACTTGATAATGGATGCTGGTTGACTCTGGGTGTCAAGGTGTACCTTGTGAGCCATGACAAAAGTAAAGAGTGACACCACTCACCTCTCTCCCAAGCCTGCATGCTGGGTGCCTCATTCCTGTCCTCTGGGATACAGACCTTCTCCTGGGTTTTGCTGATTCAGGTCATTTCTGGAAACAAAGTAGAGCAAAACATCAAGGATTCATCTTCTGGAGGCTGCAGCTGGGGAAGGAAACCAACCCTTGGTGAGGACTCTTCTGTGCCAGGGCCCAGATTTCACATCTCACTTCATCTCAGCAACTAAATATGTGGTAGATAGTGTGTGTGTGTATGTGTGTGTGTGTGTGTGTGTGTGTGTGTGTGTATGTAATACAAGAAACTGAAGATTCAACCTTATGTTGTCTCTAACTCCCAAAGTCCTGGAGAAGGACACTGTGCTCAGTTGAGGGGCAACAAGACTGAGGAAGACCTTCAACAGGATCCATTGACACGTGTCTGCACCAAGGGGCTCACACATGACAATTGTGAGGATGACGACAGGACCGGGTAGTGTTGTTTTCCTGTTGAGGGCAGTGTCGCTAGGAGTCAGAGCTGACTCAATGACACCCACCCCCAACAGCAACTACTAACCTCATAAGGGGCCAAGTGGCACAGTGGGTTCAGTGTTGGACTGCCAACTGAAAGGTCGGGGGTTCAAATCCATCAGCCATGTCACAGGAGAAAGATGAGTCAGTCTGTACCAGCAAACACGAGACAGAGTCTCAGGCAGTGCACACGGTTGACATGCTTGGCTGTTCCCAGAAGTTGGGAGATCCAAGTTCAGGCAGAGGTGCCTCAGAAAAAAAATCTGGTGATCCGCTTCCAGAAAACCAGGCATGGAAAACCTGTGGGACACTGCAGTCAACTGTTCAACCCAGGCCGTGCAGCTTCACTCTGGGAGCAGAGGGTCTGAAGGGAGAACCCATCGTCTGCATCACAATAACCAGTTACCAGCTGCTGTGGTGCCAACTCTGCCTCGTGCCCGCAGCCTATGTGTTGGAGGAGAGCCAAGCTCCCTTGGCTTCCAGTAGGTGACTGTTCAGAAGTAGCTGGGCAGCCCATTCCCAGGCACCTCTGGAGGTGCTCTGCCTGCCAGCTCTCTCGTCAGGAGCCCAGCCCTGAGCCGTTTGCGAACCTGGCCCAGTTAGGTGTTGCTACGTAGCAAGAAAACCCAAAGTTCGGGGCTTAAAATGGCAGCAGCTATGTGTTGTGCTCATGATTTTGCCATGTGGGCAGGGCTCAGCAAGGAGGCTTTCCTCTGTTCACTTGGTGTCTGTTTGAGCAGCTGAGTTGGGATCCACTTCCCAGATGACTCATCCATGCCTGGAAGGTGGGTGACAGCCATTGGGTCCCCTGCAGTGAGACTTTCCACAGTGTGGCTTGTGCTTCCTCACATAATGGTGGTTCCTAAGAGACAAGAAATAGAGCCTACCAGTAGAGTACAGCCTGGGCCCAGAAACCAGGTAGTCATGCCCACTGTATCCTCTTGCCCTGTGGTCCCAGAGTCCAGATTCAAGCGGAGGCAATGGAAGCTCCCTCTCTCTCGGGAAGGAGCATGGAGAATTTCCCAAACTTCCATCATGATGAACGCCAGCCATTTATGTGCTGTGTTTATTCTTTAAAAGTGATTTGAATGTAATTAAACATCTCATCTCAGGTACAACACTTAATTTAGACCATGCTGAAATATTCGAGAGAGAGAGAGAGAGAGAGTTCCCCAGTGCTATACAAAAGAAGTTCCAGGCGTACATTCTGTCCAAAGTTTGCCCTTGTGGCTTACTGATGGTCATAGAAAGACAACCAACCTCGTGGGAAATCGTTTCTTCTCTTGAAAGACAAGATGGCAAAGGAGCCATGGGTGGACCCCCAGTCCAGGATGGAGTCACAGCTGAGACCCACCCACTCCCTGTGGCTACACAAAGCCGGGCCTCCACTGATCCACCCACCGCAATGCACAGCTCTCTCCCGCCCTCAGCTGACTGGTCTTCCAGGGCACAGGGAGGGACTGTCCTCCTCCTTGGCCTCTGCGCCACAGCTTCATGAGCAGTTCTTCCAGCTCTTCCCAGCGGTATCACCCGTCACTCAGCCCTCTACCTCTTCTGAAGGTGTTTAGTGCACTCAGATATGGTCAGCTGTGATGGGGCTTGGGCACCGTGCTACAGAGGTGACCGGGAAGTTGTAGACCTTGGACGCTTCAAAACGCATAGGATTTTTGTGATTAAGTAAACACCCAACGAGTATTTATAGAAATTATAGGCATTTTCCTCCACCCGTCACCTTGCAATGTCAACATTTACAAACAAGCAGGTGTGATTATCACAGGTTCAAAGAATAATTATGCACATTCAAGCTGGAGGGATCCCAGGAAACCATTAACCAGCTGAACCTGGGAGTTTTACCCCCGAAAAAAAGGCTCTCTCTCCTCCTAGTCTGAGCCTCCTTGCCTGCTCTGAACACAGTCGTCCTCACACATTCCTTCATTCAAGCATATGAGCAAAAGAAGTACTCAGAATTCCCAGATTCTACTTACACATAGACATGCATGTGCACATGGCTCTCATAAAACACACAAATCATTTCATGGTAACATGCGTGGGTGTGGATGTACCCATGAATCTTACATGTGCAGATACACACACATGTGTGAGTTCATACAAGTATATGTGTATGGGAGTTACATAAACTGTTGTCAATTTGAAAGGATTAAGAGTGAAGGGTGGAGTCTAGCCTGTCAATCAGGTCGCAGCTTGATGACCTCGTTTGGAAGCATTAAGGAGACAAATAGCTCTCAGGAGGCGGGACACTGGCTCACTCCCTGAGAGACATTGCAGCTGACAAGACACATGGAGCTACTTCAGTGCCGTGAGCTGGAGGAGCCACGTAGAGACCCCTGCCAACACTGAGATGCTTACACCACCACTGGATCTGCAAGACTTCCCACCACAGGCCTGTGATCTTCCTGCATTCAACATCATTGCATGTGTTGCATGAGTTTGAAGAGGACTTTATAGATTGATATCGGCCATATGAGCTAATAAGGGACTTATGTACTTGATCTGGTCTGGGCTGGGGTTTTCTTAAAGTATAATTACTCTTTATATAAAGCTCTTTCTTATGAGTGTCTATGAATTTGTTTCTCTAGTCTACCCAGACTAACACAATATTCATGCACGGATGAATCTTTTACACACAGACATAGATAAGAGCATGGGTTTATACTCTTTATATGTGTATATACATGTACATATGGGTCTTGTATGCACACACATAGATACACATGAGTTCATACACACATATGCATACAAACATAGAATTCATACACACAGACATAGACATATTGAGGAGTTCATATAACATGGGCCCGAGCACACAGACAGGGGTAAGTGCATAGGTTCACATATGTTCATGTGCATGCAGACAAGGTCTTAGATATATGGAAATAGATAAGTGCATGAGTTCATGCATGGATGTGCATGTGGATCTCATACATAAACATAGAAACATGGATGAGTCGACACACACATATGTGAATGCCCACATGGGTCTTATGTATGCCAATGCATAGGCACAGATGAATTGACACGTGTGTTTGTGCATGCACACATGGGTCTCATCTCACTGAAGCCTTTGGACATAATAAATGAGGTCCCATGGGAGCTCCTGCCCCAGCTTCTCTGGGTCACGGTGGGCTTCTGCAAGCTGCAAGGAGTTAGGAAGCTGGCGATGGCTGCAGAGAGAAGAAATAGCTACAGGAGGGATCTTGGGGGGAAAGAAGAACTCTGAAACTTGCTCCTTGAAGCTTGCTCTAGCACTGTGTTGCCATACACACACGTGTTCATGTGCTTCTCTGCGACATGGTTCTGAGGGAATTTTGCATGGATGCTGCGTGAATCAGGGGACAAGTGTCACATGGGAGACTGAGACTCCCATACCTTGGATGGCAGGCAGGGTGCAGGGCATGGAGAGGGGCAGGCGCCGGTGCATGTGGTGAATGAATGAAGGTCCATGCAGCAGTTCTCAGAGCTGGGACTACATGGTTTGGGGTCCTCCTCCGCACCTCCCGCACTGGAAGCACTCAATATTCAGCGTGATCAAGAACTGGTCGTATTGAAGGGAGAAGCGCAAGTTACACCGAAGGCATTAGAGGAAGGAATTTGCAAAATAACAAATGAGATGTTATTTAAAAAATAACAAACAGATGTGCCCTGGAAGCATTCGTTAGCCTGTGGCAAGAAATTTGCAAGACCGGTACCTGGTCCATTGACTGGGAGAGATCCATATGTATGCCCATTCTAAGGAAAGGTGAGCCCGCAGAATGCAGAAACCACTGAACAATAGCGTGAATACCACAGGTAAGTCAGATTCTGCTGGACATAATTCAGAAATGGTTGCAGCAGTACATCGACAGGAAGCTTCCAGAAATCCAAGTTGGATTCATCAGAGGACGTGGAACTAGGAATATCACTGCCGGCATCAGCTGGATCTTGACTGAAAGCAGAGAATATCAGAAAGGTGTTTACTTGTGTTTCACTACTATGCAAAGGCACTGAAATGCACAAATCATAACAAAGTAGAATAACATTGTAAAGAATAGGAATTCCAGAGCCCTTCCTTGTGCTTGTGCAGAACCCGTACATAGACCAGAACAAGGGAGCCCTGCAGGGCATAACATCGGGGCAGTGTGCGTCAGGATTTTATTCTTTCACCTTACTGACTCAGTCTGTATACCGAGCAATACCCCACGGAGCTGTGCTATACAAAGAAGAATGGGGAATCAGGGTTGCGGGAAGGCTCATTAACAAACTGCCATATGTAAATGACACCACTTGGTTTGCCCAAAGCAAAGAGGATTTGAAGTACTTGCTGATGAAGATCCAAGACTTCAGCGTTGGCTAAGGATCACACTTTAATGTAAATAAAACAAAAAGCTCACGCTTGGGCCAATAAGCAGTGTCATGGTGAGCAGACTAAGGGGTACAGTTGTCAGGAAGTTCCCTTGGTTCCCCAATCATGGCAGCAGCAGTCAAGAAATCAAACGACGGTGGTCTTGGGTGGCTCTGTTCCCCAGCCGTCTTCGCAATGTGGAAGAACAAAATCGTCGCTTTGAGGACTCATGTGCACCTGACCCCAGCACAGTGCTTCCGGTCGCCCCATGTGCGTGTGCACGTTGACCCATGGATAGGAAGACCAGAGAAGAAAGGATGCGTTTGAATGACGGCGTTGCTGGAGGATATTGCCCGTGCCGCGGTTACCAAAAGAACAAATAAAATCGTCTCGGGAAAGGGATAGTCAGAACGCTCCTTAAAAGAAAGGATATTTTTTTTAAAGCAAGAATAGTGAGATTTCATCCTATGCATGTTTGAGATGTTATCCAAAGGGATCAGTCCCTGGAGCAGGTCATTTTGCTTGGTAAAATATGAGGGCAGCAAAGGAAGATCAGAGCCCGTTGTGTGATGGGTTGACCCAGGGCTGCAACAACACAACAGTCGGCCATGGCAGCCGTCGTGCGGATGGTGAGGGAGTAGGCAGTGCTGGGCTCTGTTGCACCCAGGATTGAGTGGGTCAGTGTGACCGCCCCAGCGGCCCTTTCCAGGATGTGGTTTGTGGCAGCCCTCAGACTCCGAGTCAGCCCCTTGGGAACGCAGCCAGTGGGAAGGCTGAAGCAGAGGAGCGCCGTGACCTGCGCTACACTCTGCTGTGTGGTGTTTCAGTCATTCTGGCTGCTGCGTGCAGAAGGGATTTCTGAAGGGCAGGGAGAGGAGAATCACAGGTAGGCATTTCCCAGCGAGGGAGGTGGCTTAGTCTGGGAGGGCGGTCGGGGTAGGGCAGGGGCGTGGAGCAGAGGACAGGGTTGGGGATTCTGAAGGAGAAGATGGCAGCACTCGATGAACTGGATCCAGGCTGTGGTAGAATGAACCGCGTATTCCTGGTAATGCGATTGCCACCCTGGGCGGCTCGGTTAAGCAGTTGACCACTGGGTGAAAGGTTGGTGGCTCCGACCCTCGGAGATTCCCAGAAGACAAGCCCGGTGATCTACTTGCGAACGGGCACAGCCTTGGCAGCCCCATGGAGTGGTTCTGCTCGGTACACAGGCGCTAGCATGAGTCAAAATCAATTCAATGGCAAGGAGCAGCAGCAACCTTGAATGTGGTTTCCCTCAGGGTGCAGGGCATGTCTTTGTCCCCATCCCTGTGGACCCAGCCTTGTGACTTGCTTTGACTTGTTCTTGGAAGTTGAGATAGTTTATTGTGCCAACCTGACTGATAAAATATATGTGGGTTAAATGAAGGGTGGAGGGATAAATGGCGCGGTGAGCCTTGCCTTTCAAGTTCTCGGGTCTCTTGCTTTGTGATGGTTGGACCAGGGTGCAGCTGCCTTAGCCAGTTCCCTGCCTCAGCTGGCAAGGCTCACGTCCTGCAAGACATCCCTGAAGAGAAACCACATGGACCTACCCAGATGCAGCCCTGGGTGCTGGAGCACCTGTGTGGAGACCCCTGCCAGCGCTGAGGTGCTTACATGCTCACTGATTCGGCTTTCCTCCTGCAGTCGGCATCATTGTGTGTTTTTTGTGAGATGGAGGAGGACTTTGTGGATTGGTGTTGGACAAATGGGCTAATGTTGGACTTGTGGGCTTGGGCAGCACTGGGTTGGGATGCTTTCTTGATGCGCACTTACCCTTTATATAAAACTAATACATATGAGTTTCAGTGAATTTGTTTCTCTAATGAACCCAAACTAACACAGAAGTGATAGCGGGCAGATGCACTGACAGGCATTACTTATTTTTTCTGCCCTGCCTGAGTATTTACTCTGCTTTCCACGCATAGAATGCCCCTGATTGTAACTTATCGGTCAACCTGGGCTCCGGGTGAGAAGACACATGGACACCCCGCCCCCTCCTCTGGACCTTAATGAGTATGGGAAGCTCAACAGAGCCTCTGAGTCTGAGATTAACCTGCAGATTCAAAAAGAAAGCCAAACCAACTTCCCATCCAGTCTCGGGACTCGTGTGCTTCAGAGTGGAACTGTGCTCCATGGGCTTTCGATTGCTGGCTTGTCAGAAATCAATGTCCAGGCCTCTCTCCTGAAGCAGCCCTTGAGTGAACATCGGAGCACGACCGTTGACACCACCCAAGGACCTGCAGGTTCATGGGCCAGAGCCAACCGTGCATTGTAATCAGCGCTCCCGAGACCATTGTGCCCTGCAGCACAAGCTGGCTGCCACACGAACTCCTTCTCGATTGGGGCTTAGGCAAAGCTACCTGTGTGGAGCGTGGCTCCATGGCGTGATCGGGGAAACAAGGGAACATCTGCAGGTGAGGGAGGCAGGAGGTGGGCAAGAGGCTTCGTTTTTGAATGCATTTGGCGAAAGAGGAAGGCATATTATTTTCTGGGAACTAGATGCATCCTCTGCACTCATGCATTTGAGAAGAATCTAATTATTTGCACTTGAAACTCAACATCTCCCATAAATCTTTAAATCCCTTATACTCAATCTGCTCATTGTCAAACATTTTCTTCCCTGAAATCGCTTAATTCACATTTACTGGAGAAGAAAAGAATTGGCAGTGAAAACTAGTTTCCCCCACGTGATACTGAAAGAGCTGACAACAGAAGTGGAGGATTAAGAGAGGATTAGATCCATTAGCAGTGATCAGATCACTGTCGCTGTGAGGGAGGCGGTGCGGGAGTGTGCTTTGAGGGGCCAAGGTGGGGATGAGACGCCCCTGATGCCACACCTGCATCATCATGAGAAATAAAATCCCCAGTGACCTGATATGATGATGACTGGGAAACCTTTCCTTAAAAGACCAAGTCATGCTTTCCCAAGATGTTATTGATGCTAGGTGCCATTAAGTTGGATCGGACTGGTAACTCACAGCGACCCTCTGTCCCACAGTGCAAAACAATGCCCGGTTCTGCACCATCCTAAAACTGCTGTTATGTCTGGGCCCATGGAGGCAGCCACTGTGTCAACCCGTCCCTCCAGGGTTGATTGTGCCAACCTGGCCAATGAACACATGTGGGATTGATTGAAGGGTGGAGAGGTAAATGACTCAGCTCTTTCTTTCTTGTCTCTTGCTCTTTGATGATCAGACCAGTGTGTGGCTGCCTTAGCTCGTTCTCAGCCTCAATCTGTAAGCCACACTTCCGGTGGGACACCTAACCCATGGACTGTGTCGCCCTAGTTTAAGGTTCCTTCAAGACCTGCTTCACCACGCTACTGGAGTGTACATTGCTTGAGCTGGGGACTGTCGGACCCTGTCATCTGGCTGACTGATGGTGACCTGCCTTGCTGTTTGCTGCCTGTGGCCAGATAGCTTGAATTGCTCTACAGAGAACTGACTACCTTGCGGCCCTCAAGACTTGAAGGACTGTCAGTGTATTCTCTGTCTCACAGAAGTGAGCTGCACTGAGCCACTTGTACTGCTCTGTAGATTAATTATATATACACACACACATACATACATTAGTGCTCTGGTTTTGTTTCACTAGAGAACCCTATCTAACATACGGGTCGTCCTTGTTTTTAATGACCTTCCACTTTATGCAGCATGATGTCCTTCTGAAGGGACTGGTCTTTCCTGGTAACATGCCCAAAGTGTAAGCGTCCTCACCTCTAAGGAGCACTCTGGCTGCATTTCTTCTGAGACAGATTTGTTTGTTCTTCTGCTAAGCCAGGGCACGTTCAATATTCTCACCGATGTAACCCAACGACATCGGCTCTCCTCCAGCCTTCGTCATTCTCTGCCCAGCTTTCTCATGCACATGAGGCGATTGAAGGTGCCGCCTTAGACAAGGGTTGAAAACGCTAACAGTATACTCAATTGGCAAGCCATTTCTTAAAGTGTCTCGTTCACCCAACCCCACATCGTCACAATTAGCATTGTAATGGCTATGTAATAGCTTGGTGGATGGATATGCCATTGTATATTTGAAGGTTTTATGACATAGTTTAATTTCTCATCAATAGTAATATCTGCTCGAGGGAAGATGTACTTAATTGAAAAAGGCAGGAGAGAGAAAAATACTGCCTTTTGTCTAAGACTATGAAAGTTAAAGAGAGTAACAAGTATTTGTGGTGGTAGATAGAATTCTGTGTCAAACCCTCAGCTTTACTGTGGGAGACCTGGGCTCTATTTGTGGGGGTGCAACTCATGGGCAGACGATAGCACACCCGTCTGTCAGTGGAGATGTGCGTGTTGCTGTGATGCCGAACAGATTGGAGCAAAAGCTCTAGACTTCGACAGACTAGGAAGAGAGGCCTGTGCTGAAAATACCACGGACGGCCAGAGGAGCAAATGATCTGTCTGGGAAGTGCAGTCTGAATGCTCCCTAGAAGCGAGGATAGCGAGATTTTGTCTCCCGTGTATTTTGGACGTGTTAACCGAAGGGGCAAGTCCCTGGCCAAGGGCGTCATGGCTGGAGAAGCAGAAGATCAGCACGAGAGAGGTGGACCCTCCAAGACAGGGATGGCCTCAGACACAGCAGCAATCATGAGGACAGTGAAGAACTGGGTGGGTTTGGGTTTGGGACGCACGGGGTTCCAGAAACGGGCCAAGGAAAGCACTGTGTATCACAATCAATCAACTCTGCAGCAGCGTTTAGCAGTAAGGTACCTTTTAAGTGTTATCAATCACAACAGAGCTTGCTTTAAAGGAAATCTTATTATCAAAATTAAGTTTATTTATTTTCTTCCCATATTTCTCAACATTATTGTTTTTAATGCCCTTTAAATGGAATTTCCAGTTGGTGGGAGGGACAATTCTGGGATGATTTCCTTTACATTTGTGGTGGGGAGGGTTTGTCTTCCTGGAATGGCTTCTTACATAAAACCACGTTCATGGTGACAATCCTGGTCAGAGGCATTGCAAGGAGAGCACCCCTGTCCTGTGCCATCCCACCATTGCTATGTTGCAGTCACTGCATTTATCCATCTTGTCCAGGCTCTCTGTCTTTTTTGCTGCCTGTCTAACTTTACCAAGCATGATGTCCTTCTCCAGGGACCGTCTCTCTCAATCACCTGGCCAAAGCCCATGAGACAAAGTCTCAGCATCCTTGCTTCTAAGGAGTATTCTGGCTGTACTTCTTCTGAGATAAATGTATTTGTTCTTCTAATAATCCATGATACTTTCCGTATTCTTGACCCACACCGTAATTTTACCCCATTGTTCTCTGGACTTCTTAGTCATTGTCCAACTCTCACATAGCTAAGAGGCCATTTCAAATACCACGGCACAAGTCAAGTGCGTCTTAGTCCTCAGGGTGACGCCCCTGCTCTTCAGCAGTTTCAAGACGTCTTCAGCAGCAAATTTGCACAATGCAACACATCGCATGGCTTCTTGGTGGTTGGTGGTCCCTTGATTTCTGCTCACTTCTCTCTCCTGCGTCTCTTGTAAGAGTCAATGTGATGCCAGCCAGACCTTACATCAGACAAGGGCTGTGATCCAAGTAAGGATGTCACATTGCATCCTAATACTTTTCAACTGATTGGTGGATATTGATCACATCACTGGAAGGGGTGAGGGGTGCTTAAATCATTACATCATGATGTAATGCCATGTTGTATCATTATATAACTGTCACGTCGCATCATTACATACCTACCACATTACATCATTACCAACTGCCAAACCACTGAGAACCAAGGATGATCCAGCCAAGGGGACACATATTGGGGGGGGGGGGTGGCAATTTGGTCTGTGACAACCTAAAGATTCCAATTCTGACACAAGACACAGAGGGAGCAGAGATCCTAAGAGCCTCCGCATGGCCGTCCCTGCAGAGCACTGAACAATCTGGGAGAATGCAGGAGGAGGCAGGTATGAGCAGCACTGAGGTGGCTGACCGAGGGAGGGTGCCAAAGGAGGGTGGGGGGACACGTCACTCAGCTGAGAGATGCCGATTAGACAGCAGCCCTGGATATCGAGGGGGAAGGAGACCGGTGTATTTTGACAGGATGGGTCTGAGCGGGCTAAGGTGGAGGCAGAAGGTTGTCATCGTCCAAGGGACGCATCCCACAGAGCAGGAATGGCCAGGCTGGGACCCTTTGGGACAGTGGGAAGGACACTGGTGAGAAGGGATGGTCACAGGCAGTGATGGCAGAGTTGGAGCAGGAAGTAAGTGAAGAGGGGGTGACAGATTATTAAGATCTTTTGATGGACTTAAGTTGAAATCTCCTTTGATGATTTCAGTGTGATTGGTTTTAGGGTCTCCCGTGGTAAAGAATTGAAACAAATGATGCGCTGTGTGATTTCAGACATTAACCATACTGAAGCACATTCCATTGAGTCCCTGGGGCAACAAGAGACCGTCCCATTGTGCTGTCACCCCAGGGGCCATGGGGACTTGACCATCAGAGCGGAAAACAACACGAGAAGAGGGCAGGATGCCCCACATACACAACCCAGGTACGGCACGGATGGCCCTGAACCCCCAGTTACAATGCTCTCGATATTCCTTTCCCAGATGCCCCTCTTTTTCAAATATGTAAAAATCCCCTTCCTCCTCTGTTGGGAGTCCTGGTGGGTAGTGATGATGCATTGGGCTGCTAAACTCAAGGTCAGCAGTTCTAAACCTCCAGCCACTCCTCAGGTGAAGAGCGAGGTTGTCTACCCCCATGAAGAGTGACAGTCTCAGAAACCCACGGGGGCAGTTCTGCCCTGTCCTGTAAGGTCTCCATGAGCTGGCCTGGACTGGAGGGCAGTGGTTAGGCTTTGGGTCTTCCTCCATTCGGGAGGCAGTTGGAGGGAGCATCTCCCTGGCTCCTTGTGTTGGGGATCACAGGACACATGTGCTTCCCTCCCTGCCAGCAGCCCGTGTCCAGCATCTGGACTTGACTTCACACCAGGCAGAGGCCCAGCTTTGACGGTAACACAGAGAGAAGGGCGCCAGACTGGGGAGCTGGGTGTCATCTGCTGAGAGGGGCATAGAGCAGGAGGTTTGACTCCGGGGGTAATGGGTAAGCACACCGATGGCTGGAAAGTCAGTGGTTCGAACCCTGTCAGCCAGAAAGACGTGGCGGTCTGCTTCTGCGAACATGGCAGCCACGGGAAGCCCGCAGGCCCATCCCCAAGGGCTGCGCAGCGCCAGGGTCAGCAATGGGCTCTTCCTGTGCATCACGAGGTCAGCGACCAAGACATCAGGAACAGGTCCTGTTTAGAAGCGGTAGCTGTGAGAGCCGGCGCTGCAGATGGCGAGGGACTCCAATGGGATGGACGGAGCACCTGTAAAGCAAATCTGGGTTAGCCGAGCGCCCCGGCGCTACTCAGGACTGCCCGCTGCAAGGTGACGACGCCTCCCTGCACACCTGTTTCCTGCGCTGTCTCAAAGGCTCCAAGTTCTGGTTTCTCCACCACCCTTCTGAAACCTGGGAATTACAAGAATGGGAACGGAGTCCATAGCTGTCTCATTTAACAGAGACCTGGTGGCGTGGTGGTTAGCAGTTAGGCTGAGATCCACAAGGTCAGCAGTTCAAAGCCACCAGCTGCTCGGGGTTTCTACTCCTATTAAGAGTTAGTCTCAGAAACTCACACGGACAGTTCTACCCTGTCCTACACGGTTGCTATGAGTCGCAATCAACTCGACGGCAGTGAGTTAGCACCACAGTGGTTCAGTGCTTGGCTGCTAACCCCTCAGCCGCGCGTGGGAAGCCCTGTGGCGCAGTTGTAGCCATCAAGAGAGGCACTGTGGGTCAGAATCCCCTCAGCGGCAGTACGTTTCTTGCCTCTCCAGGGAGGAGAAGTCAGCTCTGCTATTGCTTCCTCTGTGGCCCTGGAATCCTTCAGCGCTCTCTTGTGGTTGTGGAGGGTGTGGAGGGTGCAGAGCAGAGGGGTGACGCCAACGGATGGACCATCGCTCCTTTCCCGGGAGGGTGGCTGTGTTCTGTTGCCAGCGCTGGGTCTGCCTCGTGGCCGCCCTAATCCAGCAGAAGGAGCGGGAGCCCTGTCCAGGGCATCTTCGCCACCGTTGGGAGATTCCAGCCCATCCTTGCAGCCACTGTGTCCACCCAGCTCCCGGAGGGCGTCTCTCATTTTTGTTGGAACCCTTTCCAACCACGGTGGCCTTTCCTAGCAATTAGACTTTCCTGGGGATGTGGCCAAAGTAAACCAGACAAAAATCTCAACAACCTGGCTTCTGAGGAGCATTCTGACTACACTCCTTCCAAGACAGGCTTGCCGGCTCTCCCGGCAGTCCGTGTTACTTCCAACATTCTCCGTCCGCGCCATGACTCGAGGACACCAATATTTCCTCCAGCTTCCTTATTCGTTTCCCAACTCTCCCCTCCAGACGCGGCGCCTGAAAATGCCGTGACGTGGGTCAGGAGCATCGCAGTCCTGTGTGACCTCTTCTGCTTTGACACTTTCAAGAAGAGGGTCAGCAGACTGAGCCCTGGGCCGCTGCTTCCAAGAGCATCAACTGGATCCAAGCCAGGTCGAATCCTCGACCGCTCCAAGCTTTGCTCCACTTATCGGGATGGTCCGGCTGTGAGGCTGTCCGTTTTCTTAACAGGGAGCTGTGTTCCCTACCGAAGGCTATGACCTTTGACCTTCCTGAGCAAGAGCCTCGAGTCCTCCTCATTGTCAGCAAGCAAGATCGTGTCATCGGCACATCGCAGGGTGTTAATAAACCGTCCTCAATCCTGATGTCGCATTCTTCTTCATATAATCGACAGCTGTGAGTCTGGTTCTTCTGGTTCGGGTTTTATAGCCCAACACCGTAAAACCCAGAAAACCGAACTCGTGACTGTCAAACCTATTCCAGCTGATAGCAACCCTGTAGGACAGGGTAGGGCTCCCCTATGGGCTTCCATGACTGCAACTCTCTGTGGGAGTAGAAAACGTCCTCTTTCTCCCACAGAGGGGCTGGCGGTTTTGAACTGCTGGCCCTGTGGTTTGCAGCCTGCTGTGTAACCCATTTGCTGTCAGGGCTCCTTCAGCAAAAGAGATCTGACATTTGATTTCTAGCCTGCTGCTTTCGTGTGTGTGTGTGTGTGTGTGTGTGTGTTGTGGATCAGAATAGAATGAAACCCTTCACAACTTCAATTCCTCCTTCAGAAGTTGTCCCCAGGGGAGGGTGCCCCAAGGAGCTGGCCACAACCCAAAGTCAAAAACCTGAGACAGGCTCCGTTCCTTCCAGAAGAGGGAGGCAGGTGATGTCTGGGGAAAGCCTGGGGGTCTGGAATTCCAGGCAGCCCTGCCAACTCGGAGCTGGTTCGTCTCTCTGGGCCACAGACTTCTTATCTCTAAAATGAGGGTTTGGGCTCCAAGTCTCACAGGTGCTGTCCAGCCCGAGACGTTGGGAATCCCACTTTCCTGATGACCGACACTATAACGTCACAGAGGCCTGCCTCCGCGCCTCGGAATCATCCCCAGTCGGCAGCAGCCGCTCTATTCTCGCTGAGGCCTCCCTGACCGTCTTATCGAGTAGTTAGTTAATAAACCCCCAGTGCTTGAGCAGCAGCAGCCCCGGCCACTGGAGGGGGCCAGAGAGCACAGGGCTGCTGACATGCCTAACACTGGGAGACGCAGGCACCTCCACTCTGGCCTGCATGCAGTCACCCACCACTCCTCTGAGAAACACTGAGCACAGGAGAGCAGGGCCAGGGGCCCCAGGAAGGGCTGCCCAGCACAGGGGTCCATCGTGGAAGTCGTCTGCCAGTCAAAAGCCCCAGGTTCATTGCCACCTGGTTGTTATTGTGAGATGCCCTGGAGCCGGTTCCGGCTCAAAGCAACCCTGTGCAGGGCAGAGCAAAACACTGCCCGGTCCTGCGCCCGCTTCACAAAGGTTTGAGCCCGTGGTTGCAGCGACCGTGCCGATCCATCTTGTCAAGGGCCTTCCTCATTGCCGCTGCCCCTCCACTTTACCAAACATGATGTTCTTCTCCAGGGTCTGGTCTCTCCTGACAACACGTCCTAAACATGTAAGAGGAAGTCTCGCCCTCCTGAGCAATAGAGAGCACTCCGGCTGTACTTCTTGGGAGACAGGTTTGTCTTTCCGGTAGCAGTCAGCCCATGACTTTCCATCTTCTCCTCCAGCACCACTATTCCAATGCACTGATGCTTCTTCCGTCTTCCTTTTCGATGTCCAACTTCCCCGTGCCTGTGAGGCCGGTGACAGTACCGTGGATCCAGTCACCCGAGAGACAGAAGGCTCCTTTGAACGAGCATGGCAAGGTGTCACTGTGCATGCTAGGGACACACCATCAAGAAAGGCCACCAAAGGGGGCTCCGAGTTGGGAAGGCAGTGAGGTTGTCATTGTTGGGTGTCACTGTGTCATCTCATTCAGAGCTGTGTCAGAGTGGGCTGATCAGAGAAACAAATTCATTGACACTCATAGTGTGTCAGAGAGAACTTTATATCAAGAATTAATCATGCATCAATAAAACATCCCAGTCCCAGTCCAGATCAAGTCCATAAGTCTGATATTAGCCCCTATCATCCTATACTAGTCTATAAATTCCTCTTCAGACTCATGTCGCACATACAATGAACACAGTCTGGTGGGTGGAAAGCCTTGTGGATCCAGTAGCAGTGGAAGCATCTCAGTGAGTGAAGTTCTCCACGTGACTCAACAGGAAAGTGAAGCAGAGAGAGAGAGTGCCCTGCCTCCAGGGAGGAAGAGAGGCTGTGACCTGACTGACAGGCTAGACTCCACCCTTCCTTCTATTTATCAAGTTCACATGAAATGGTGCTAACTACCCAAGGGTCTTCCTCCTTTTTCGCTGTCCCTCTACTCTACCAAGCATGCTGTATTTTTCTGGGGACTTGTCTCTCCTGGTGACATGTCCAAAGTGTGTTAGACAGAGTGTCACCGTCCTTGCCTCTAAGGGACATTCTGGCTGCACTCCTTACAAGACAGATCATCTGTTCTTCTGGCTGCAAAATCAGGGAAGTGCTCCGTGGGGTGAGCTCAACCACACCACAAGCCTCAACTGACATCCACCACCAGCTGCTGGGGAATCACTAGCTCAACCCCCGCTACTCTGGCAGCTGTTGGAGCACTGAGTCCGAATGGCGTGGTGGAAGTGGGTCATAGCATCAACAGCATGAGGGGCAGCAGACCTAATTCCCTTATCAGCTCCTCCCTCGGGTTCTCATTTGGGCTTTATCATCTGATCAGTGGAGTACAATACACCACACACAACAAATACATGAAATACATTGAAATACACAAAGACTATAAAAATGGAAAGTGACTATATATAAATGCATTTATGTTTGTGTGTGTGCGTGAAAACATTCCAAAATGTGTCTTGTAGATCAGCCAGGGTGACATCGCTGATTGGATGGCACTCCTATTTGTCCTAGTAGCTAAAGGTCCTAGGAAAATAAATGGTTTTCTCTCCCACATTATGCAATTACATACAGGACATCGCCTGCATCCATCCGTTCAGATCCATTACACTCGACAAACTGGCCAGCTAATAAAAATGCAATCCTCCTTAATTGGTTCATACGACATTTATGAACTGTTTAATAATAAGCACCATTTCATCGACCTTCATCCTTGGTCTCAAAACTTCCTGGCAATATAACACAAACGCCCCCCAGGCAGCCGCCCTGCTGCAGAAGCAGTATTTCTTCCTGGGCCCTGGAGGTGGTCAGCTGGAAGTGAATGGATTTTCCTCGCTTCACGCTAGAGCCACTGATGGGGAGGAGACCTGGAACCTGAAGGCATCTACCAGGAAGAGCAGAGGCTATGGCCCTGAGCCTTGTGGGTGCTGGTCAGGAGATTGGGCACCCCACAGTGAACATGAGCCAGGTTCCACATCCTGACCCCCAACTCAGAAAGCTGCCAAGCCGGCGCTCATAAACAGCCATCCATCACAGAGAGATGAGGTCGCTGGTGCCAGACCAGCTTAGGGGCCAGTGGCTGAAATGCACTGGGCCTTCAGATGATCACAAGTGAAAAACAGAGAAGAGGCTGTCAGCTGGTGTGAGTTCTTTGAGAGGTGAGGGAACGGAGGGAGGGAGGGAGGGAGGGAGGGGAGAGAGAGAGAGAGAGAGAGAGAGAGAGAGAGAGAGAGAGAGAGAGAGAGAGAGAGAGAGAGAGAGAGAGAGAGGAGAGGGACTCAGTTCAATCACTTACATTCTCTATCATCCTAAGTCTAGTAGGTGTGCTCCTGCTGAAAGCTGATGGAACTTCCCCTTCAGAGCTTACGTCTCCAAATGACTTCTGATCGCGCCACACACACACACACACACACACACACACACACACACACACACTTCTCTTCTTCTCTTTCTTTCTCCCCTCTCTCTCTCCCTCCCTCCAGAACACAGGCATAGGCTCTCCATCCTGACTTGACATTGTCCCCCCACCCCGACATTTGGGGGCTGGTGGGAGGAAGGAGCTCCACCACCAAGATCCTGCCCAAGAGGGAGACATTCTAAATGGACATCAAGCTGAGAGCTTCTCTGGTCAAATCAGAGGAGCCACTGGCTCTAGGCCACCTCTCCTCAGGGCAAGGCTCCCGTGGGTGTCCTAAGAGGGTGTGTGTTCCAGGAGCACAGAGTTGGGGAAGAGTCATCACAGGGGCTGGGACAGAAACCCCAAAGGACAGGCATGTATGGTCCATGTTCAAGGTGCAATGTTGCCCTGCAACCTTGAGACAGGAAGCTGGGTGGGCTGGTGTCTGGATCTCTGTAAGTGGGGAAGGCAGTGGGAAGAGGGGCACAGGAAGAGGAGTGTTTGGCAGGAAACTGTCATGAAGCTGCAGGATCTCAGCTGGGTGAGGGGGCACAGACAGACGCGTGGGGGGAACTGAGCAGAGAAAGTGTGGCAAGGTCCATGAGTCATTAAAGCCAAAAACCACTGTACAGGGGCTCTCCATGTGGGGAGGGAGTGGCCTTCTGAGGAAACAAGCCAGGAAAGGAGATATTGGAGAAAGTGGGGCCTAAAAATGGCGCTGGGAGTGGATGATGTAAAGGGGATAGGGTCAATGGAGCTGGAGGTTGAAACCAGACACTTGATGACTTATCCCCAAGAAGGCTGATGACCTCAAAATGGAGCTGGCCTGCAGATGGAGGGGAGACCATGCCTTAAAAGACAATGCTTTGGGGGACTCCGGGGAAGAAGGTTGAGTATCAGCACGGCTGGCCAGTGTTCTCATAGTTAAGATGTGTTCAGTCCCCATGATGAGATCTGCTTTAAGCAGTGAATCCATTGAAAGAAAAATTCATCTGGGATGTGGTCTACTTCCAATCTATGTTGCTGCTCTGGAAAAGCTAGCTTGCTTTATAGTGGGTCTACATCTTGCAACCGACTCATCATCTGACCGCTAGTTCTTTGGACTTGAGCAAGCAGTCTGCCAGATAACCTGCCGATCTTGGGAGAGTCATCAGCAGGCTGACGTATTACCTGCCAACCTTGGATCAATTGACCTACATATCCAGCAGCCTTTGGTCTGACCTGCTGCCCTGGATTCCTAAGCCCTTCTTGCTTTGTGAGCCAGGAGAAGCCTCTAGCCTGACATCTAACCCATGGACTTAGAGCTTGCTCACCTATACAATTGTATGAGTCATGTCAATGACACAAACCTCTCTGTGTGCTTACACATCTAAGCTGCACTGGTTTTCTTTCTCTAGAAAACTCAGCCTAGCACAGAGAATAGGAGATGGGGTCTGTAGGTCAAAGGGTGATAGCGGTGGGGTGGGTTTGAAGGCGGAAGGGGAAGAAGGCCGTCAGCAGGAGCACACCTGCTCGACTTAGGATGATAGAGAATGTGAGTGATTGAACTGTGTGCTTCCTCCACCCAAATAAATGTGGAGTGTTTAATCCTGCCTCTGCGATCTTCTTTGGAAACAGGGTCTCTCTTAGAGATGTGATTAGCTTACGGATGAGTGTGTTAGGTTTGTATCTCCAGAGAAGCAACACCAGTGAAACTTATCTAGGTCTTGTATTAGTGTGGGTCCTCCAGAGAAGTAAAGAAAGCGATTTATATCAAGAAATGGCTCACGCTGGTATACAAGTGGGTAAGTCCAATCCAGTTCTAGCCTGTGGTCAGCTGTAAGCTGAAGATTTCTCTTGGCTCCCGTCACTGCAGGTGCTGGTGAAGAGGAAGTAGAAAGATGAAGCCAGAGGGCCACAGGCTGGTGGATGCTAAACTGAGTAATTTGAGATTGGGCTGAATGAACCAGTAGACACTATAACAGGTAGCGTTAGTCTGAGTAGACTAGAGAAACAAATTCATAGAGACTCGCATGTGGATAGGAAAGAGCTTTATATACAAGAACAGCTGAATATTGAGAAAACAGCCCAGTCCAGATCAAGTCCATAAGTCCAATATTAGCCAATATATCTGATACCAATCTATAGAGTCCTCTTCAGACACCTGAAACACATGCAATGACATCAAATGCAGAAAGATCACAGGCCAATGGGTGCAGAGTCTGCGTATCCAGTGGCGGCAGAAGCATTTCAGCGCTGTCTCCATGTGGCTCCTCCAGTTTCCAGAGAACAGGGTCTATCAGTGTAGTGCCATGTATCATGTCAGCTGCTATGTCTCCCAGGGAGTGAGCAGAGAGAGTGTCTCCCACCTCTGAAGAGGAAACACAGGAATTCCCAGAATCCTCAGGAGAAAGTCATGCCCACACAGAGGTCTCATTGGCTATGACCTGATTGACAGACTAGACTCCACTCCTTCACTCTTAATCCTCTCATGTCCCAAATTGACACCAGATTATGTAACTACCACAGTCACATACCAGATTCAGCAGAAGAGAGCTAGAGTCCACACACTGTCATTTAAAAGAAGAGTACACCGCAGCTCGAGTGAAGCCTCCCTCAATCACGTCAGGGCTGGGACTGCATCATTACTGTTCTGCTCCTTTGAGTCGGTGCTGACGCATAGTGACCCGGGTACAACAGCGTGACACACTGCCCAGTCCTGCGCCATCCTCACAATCGGCATCATGCCGGAGCCCGTTGTTGAAGCCGCTGTGCCATCTTGCTGAGGGTCTTCCTCTTAATCGCTGCCCCTCAACTCTACCAAGCGTGATGTCCTGTTCCAGGGACGGGTCTCTCTGATAACATGCTGCATGTGGTGAAGTCTCTTGCCGTCCTCGCTTCTAAGGAGCGTTCTGGCAGGAAGGTGACAGGCAGGGCAAAGTGAATCCAAAGTCGGTGGATCCGATGCCAGACTACTGAAGAATATCAGGGTCAGCAGTCAAAAGGGCAAGTTGAGTGTTCACGTGCAAAGTACCAGAGGTGGATGGGCCAGCCGCAGCACCCAGATCTAATTAGACGCAAACAAGCTTTTCTGCAGCATCTACTGATTCAGAAAGTAGGCCCCATTCCTGAGGAGATCTCCTTTCAATTGCTTCAAGTTGTGACCTGTGTCCAGGGATGCACTCCACCATAATTTTCTTACACTGCTGCGCTTCCCCCAGCAGATCCCATCGTGGAGTGGATTACATCTTGGGTGGTTAATAGGCTTCAACTGTCAAACAGTTGAAAGTCTGGAGCCAGCCAAGTTGACACAAATCCTAACTATCTGAATGAGATCATGCCAGACTAGAGTGCGTCCTAATCCCCCTCCCCCGCCCCGGGGGTGTCTTACAAAGGGGAGGGCAGGCTTGGAGACAGGGTCAAACACAAGGGCAAGATGCAATGTGAAGGTGCATCTACAAGACAGAGAACACTAATAGACGCCCAAGGCTACAGGAGTGGAAAGAGTCCGGAAAGGATTTCCCCTCCCTAACCCCAGAACGCACACAGAATGCCATCTCCCTGAGGTCAGGATCCTAGACTCCAGACCAGATTTGGGAGGCACTAAGTCCCTGTCCTTCACAGCTGCCCACCGGTCCCAGGAGCCCAGTGCAGAGAGGGGGAGAGACAGAACAGGCTCAGTTGTAAATGTCATCAAGTTGGTTTTGACTCACAGCACGGCTCAACAGCAGAACAAAACACTGGTCAGTCCCGCCCCATCCATGCAATTCTTGTTATGTTGGAGCCGATTGAACAACCTGCGAGGGCATTTTTTCAGAGAAGAGGCTGAGGAAGGGGCAACGTTTCCTGCATGGCGGCCACGAGTGTTTCCTACAAAGAAACACGTCAGTGAGAAATAGACCCTGCTCTTCAGGTATCAGAATATCAACACCGGACTTAGTTATGAGCTAGCTGGTTCTCCATCTTCCAAGCTGCATCTCTTGGACCATTCTTCTAGACTCACCTCTCCCCCTCCAGCCTGTTCTTCTGCCTTGTTCTTCCCCTTTTAAGAACCCTGTGGTTACATGAAGAAGGTATTGGACCTTTAACCACAAGTTTGTGGTTCAAGCTCATAAGCCATTCCTTGGGAGAAAAATGAGGCTATCTGCTCCCATAAGGATTTCCAGTCTCTAAGACCATAGGAAACAACTCTATTCTGTCCTAATTGAAAGGCCGGAAGTTCAAACTCCCCCAGGAGCGTCATGATCAAGAAATGAGACAGTCTTCTCCCATAAAGGTTATCACCTTGGGAAAGCTGTGGAACAGATCGACCCTGTCTGGTGGCTTTGAGTCGGAGTGGACTCTTGGTTTCTTTCAGTGATTGCCTTGGGCCGCTCCAGAGAACCAGACACTTCCTATGTTAGATCAGACTGAAGTCTACCTTAGCTTCATCCACAACCTTAATTCTCCTTCACCACTTCCCAGAGAATGTAGGTGTATTGGGGAACCATCATTCTGCCTGCCATGCTTCAAATGGAAGCTCTCCTCTCCTCCGGTGTTACTGTTAGCTGACATCGAGTAGGTCCCCAATTAATGTGACCCCATGCACAACAGAACAAAATATTGATCAGTCCTTTGCCACCCCCATAATTGGTTATAGATCAGACTATTATGATCGAAAGGGTTTTTCATTGGCTGACTTTCTGCAGTAGATGATGAGATTTTCCTTCCCAACACGTGGGCCCTGGAAGCATCACTGTAACTTTGTCACCATCACAGCACCACACAGGTTTCCAGTGGCCGATGGGTGGTGACAGTGTATGGAGAACATTGGCTGGGAACTAACCTGAGTCTCCTGCATGGGGCTAAGGCCTCCACCACTAAGCTCCTGGCTCCTCTGTCCTAGGCTTATGTCTCAGTGGTATAATGGAAACACCACAGGTGGAGAGTTTTGACAAAAATCATTTTATTCTCTCACAGTTTAGAACTCTAGGAGTTCAGAATCAGGAGCCAACTCCAGGGGACGGTTTTCTCTCGGCATAGGCTCTGGAGAAATGTCCTCCTCAACTACCTTCTCCTGTGTCTAGGAGGTTCTCAGCGCAGGGTCCCTGAGTCCACAGGATGCACTCTGCTCCCAGCTCATTTTACTTGATGCTGTAGGTCCCTCCCTCTGCGCAGGATTCTTTCTCCGTTGATCAAAGGTGTTGCAGGCCACACCCAGGGAAACTCCCCCTACATTAGATCAGTCTGTGACCTAAATGTTTGCATTCCACTGTAATCCCTCTCCAAGTGATTGGCTGATCACATCAAATTGCATCATGGGAGGTGATTCCAACTTTACACAACTGCCAGAAAACTGAGGAACAAGGTCCAGCCTAGTTAACATATTTTGAGGAGATACAATTCTGTTTGTGACAGCTTATATAATTCTACTTGGTAGGGAAATGGGGGGCACCAATTGAAAGTCCTTCCTTTGACGATTGTTGTTGTTGTTGAGTGCCGTTGAGTTGATTCAACTCAAAGCAAACCCACATGATAGAGGAGAGCTGCCTAGAAGGCATCCACGGCTGCAACCTTTACATGATCGTGGACGCGTTACAAGAAGAGATAAGTTCCTGGGAAAGAATGGGTCCCCACTCTTGAGGTGGAGAGTCACAATGAAAGAGGAAGAACATCAAGGAGACAGCGTGACGCCATGGCTGCAGAGACAATGGCTACAACTTAATGACTGTGAAGATGGCACAGGACGGGATGGTTGCCTACCGTTGTGGTGAGTCGACACCTAACAACCACCATCTCTACAGGAGCAGATGGCCCAGGTCTCCCTCCCTTGGAGCCGCTGGGTGAGTGAGAATGGCCAGCCTTTCCCATCCATTTTGGTCCTTTTGTGCTCACGTGGGCACCAATAGAAGTGAGACACACACACACACACACACACACACACACACACACACCATCCACACAGTCGCCAAAGACTGGAGTCCTCAAACTCAGCCTGAGATCAGTGAGTGTCTGTCATGTGTGGATGCTTGTGACTCAGGTCCCCATGAGGGGCTGAGAACTGCCTGGGCGGTGGGTGCGTCCAGGATGAGGGTGGTCAAACAGAAGGAGGGGGAGCTGAAGCAGGATGAAGACAAGGTCCCCATCATCCTGCTGAAGGGCCTCTTGGGGTGGGGTTGGGGTGAGACGGTGGAGTCACTCCACCCCCATTTTTCATTAAGAGCCATGTGCGGCAAATGATTGGAAGTGTGTTAATCGTTTAATAAATTGCACCTCCTTAATTCCTTTCTCAGCCACCAACCCTCCTCCTTTCCTTATGAAGTCCCAGAAGTGGGGAAGATAGGAAATCAATACAAATGAAGCGTCAATTAACGGGCCAGACACCACTCCAGGTATTCATCTGCAGGCATTGCTGAGAATGCAGACCTGCCTGGATCCCAAGGGCCAATTGGACACTGGGTTTCACCTTCTTGCACCCCATCCTCACTGTTCCGGTTCCCTCACCTCCCTACTTCTCAACCAGGCACCATGGAGTCATATACTATCAAGGCCCTCAGACAAACAAGGAAATCTTCATTCACCAGCAATTGTGCTCAACAGCAAATTACTCTGAACATTTTTATTAAACCCAGGCCAACCCTATCATTAAGCTATCAAATGGAGTCTTGACATATTTTAAACACAAGACAGGAATCCCTTTTGAGGTCTGTTGAGGCAGACTTCCTGTCCCTGCCTCTGAGTGACTCAGAAGGCATCCTCGCTGACTGCACTTCACCTACTGCACTTGGCGGTTGAGGGGTTTTAGCCAAGCCAGTCTACAGACACCATTTTCCCAGCAGCGCGTGCTCACTCTGTGTCTGTGTCTGTGTCTGTGTCTGTGTCTGTGTCTCTGTCTGTGTCTGTGTCTGTGTCTGTGTCTGTGTCTCTGTCTCTGTCTGTGTCTGTGTCTGTGTCTGTGTCTGTGTCTGTGTCTGTGTCTGTGTCTGTGTCTGTGTCTCTGTCTGTGTCTGTGCCTGTGCCTGTGTCTGTGTCTGTGTCTGTGTCTCTGTCTCTGTCTGTGTCTGTGTCTGTGTCTGTGTCTGTGTCTGTGTCTGTGTCTCTGTCTCTGTCTCTGTCTGTGTCTCTGTCTCTGTCTCTGTCTGTGTCTGTGTCTGTGCCTGTGCCTGTGTCTGTGTCTGTGTCTGTGTCTCTGTCTCTGTCTGTGTCTGTGTCTGTGTCTGTGTCTCTGTCTGTGTCTGTGTCTGTGTCTCTGTCTGTGTCTGTGTCTCTGTCTGTGTCTCTGTCTGTGTCTGTGTCTGTGTCTCTGTCTGTGTCTGTGTCTGTGTCTGTGTCTCTGTTTCTGTCTGTGTCTGTGTCTCACTCTGGTCATTCTCGAGATTGTTCAAACATTTTCATCGGCTGCTGCATGCTCGGAGCCCTGGTGGATGGTTGTTACGTATTGAGCTGCAATCGCATGGTCCTCAGTTCGAAATGACCAGCAGCCCAAGGAAGACAGTCTGGCCTTTCTACTCCCGTCAACAGTTACTGTCTCGGGAACCCACAGGGGTCTCTGTGAGTCAGCGCTGGCGATGACAGTGGGTTTGGAGTTTGGTTTGCTGCATTCTTAAGAGACCACCCAGCACGGCCATCAAGCTGATTCTGACTCATTGAAGCCCCGGGGCAGAGCAGGGCTGGTCTGAGGCTGTCAAGATTTACAGAGCAGATTGGCTCTTTCTCCCATCATGGGAGTTACATAATCTGGTGTCAATTTGGGACTTGAAAGGATGAAGAGTGAAGGGGTGGAGTCTACTCTGTCAATCAGATCATAGCCAATGAGGCCTCTGTGTGGGCAAGGTCTCCTGAGAAATCTGGGAATTCCTGGATTTCCTCCTTGGAGGGAGAAGACAGTCTCTCTCTCTCTCTCTCTCTCTCTCTCTCTCTCTCTCTCTCTCTCTCTCTCTCTCTCTCCCCCCCCTCTCTCTCTCTCTTTCTCTCTCCTCACTCCCTTGGAGACTCTCTACTAACAATGCTCACTCCCTGAAAGATACTCTACTGCAAGACACATGGCACTGTGACAAGAGACCCTGTGCCCCAGGAACTGGAGAAGCCACAGGGAGACCCCTGCCGGTGCTGAGATGCTTACACCACCACTGGACCCACAAGACTTCCCACCCACTGGCCTGTGATCTTCCTACATTTGGCATCATTGCATGTGTTTCGTGAGTCTGAAGAAGACTTTACAGATTGGTACCGGATATATGGCCTAATATCAGACTTACAGACTCTCGCCCTTCCTCAGTGATGGACACCAGAGCCCATGGCAGTCCAGGCATCCTCGGGGGCCTCGAATCATGTCTCATGTAAATGTCCTGAGCCTGCGGACGAACAAGAAGTCTGAAAGAGCAGGAGAGGGACTCGAGGGCAAGTGGGGTAAGGTTTCACAAGGGGCTCTCTAAGGACAGCCCTCCTTGCCTGTCGTAGTTAAAGGAGTTGATGCCATCGGGTTGTCTGAAAGGGAAGGGGCAGAGTCCAACCTGTCAATCGATCCCAGCCTGGTGATGCTCCCAGGAGGATGTGGCCTTTTGATGAGAGACATTGAGAACGTCACCTTCCTCCGTCTCTCTCTCTCTCTCTCTCTCTCTCTCTCTCTCTCTCTCTCTCTCTCTCTCTCTCTCCCTCTCTAGATCCTTTGCCTTCCTCCTGGCTGGGATGGTATCTGCCTCCAGGGGCAGCACTATGTGGGCCCCCCCTGAGAGAGGTTGGCACCCTGCCATATTTCCACAGGCCTGTCCACGAGGTAGACGCCTGTGAGCACCCTGTACTTTGGCTTCACCTCTCTGAGCCAAGGCCTGCAGCTAGGTACGTCTGAAGAGGGCCCGGCTAGCATCAAACTCATAGACTGGAGCTGCAAGGGCTGGGATGCGTTCTTGATATGGGATTTCTTCTTGAGGTAAAGCTCTCTTGCACATAGATGAGTGTCTCTGGACTGGTTTCTCTAGACGGCTGGCTGCACACGTTGCCCTAGAAGAGTAAGCAGGTGCACTATCATAATGGCCAACAGTGCCACCACGACCCTGGCCTCTTTCTCACCAATGCAGTTTTCTGTTTGCTTAAACCTTCTTCCAACAAATCCTCTGGGATCATCCCCTGTCCTTTGGAGAAATCTATCAAGTTTGCCCCCTTGGGATTAAAAAATACCAAACATTCCCTAACCTTCTGAGCTGACCATTCTGCCTTGAGTTTGACCCAGCAGATCCCCTCTGGAGCCACTTTTTGTTATTTTTGTTGTTGTTTACAACAGTTTTGTTGTCATACAATGTATATATCATAGAATTGAATCATTCAGTCATTCATATATGTCAAGTGGGGCAGGGGTACAACCACCATGTCTATCCGAGAGCATTCCCTACACAGGGCTGATTCGCCCACAAAGTGAGCCGTGCTGTCACCATCAGCTCCAGCGGAGCCCCCTTTGGACTGGACCTCTTTCAAAGACACCCACAGAGGTGAAGACCCATGTCTTAGTGAGAGAGCATGCCTGCAGCCCTCCACAGGGAGCAGAAACGTGGTTAAGCATTTCTGAAGAAGCCAGTCCATGCGTGTGCCTAGAAACGCTGGCGGCGATACTTCTTGGCTGACCCTTGGACTCGCTCACTGCTCCGGAAGCCAGAAACCCAGACTCAGTCCCACTGGGCGTCTTGACTCCCTGGAGCGGCCCCCGCAGCAATGGCACCAGTGGGTGGTGTCTTTAACGAATAGAAAGGGACCTCCTCGCAGTTCAGGAGGTCCAAGGGTGCACTCTGAGCACTGGTTCAGGGGAACAGCCCTGCCGCTCTCCGTCGGCACAGCCTGCTTCCTCTTCAGATCACCTGCCTTCTGCTCGCCCTTTCAGGACCCTGTGATCACAGTTTGATCACACCGGGCCCACTGGATGCTCCAGGACGGTGGCCTCCTATCTGCATGTCCTGGGCTTGGTCAAATGGGCAGAGTCCTCTTGCAGCTTCCAGGGAAGGGACATAACACATGCGGGGAGTGGGGGTGAGATGGAGGTGGCCTTCTTGTGCCGACCACAGCAGCTGTAGCTTCATCCACCACAGCAGGGCAACGTAGGAGGGCCGGTTTGCACAGGCCCCTCTGCAAGGGAGGAGAGGTGGGGAGGGCAGGGCATATGTGGAGTCGACGACGAGACAAGGTGTGGCAGTGATGTTGTCGTGCCCACTGGCTGTGCCACGATGATCTGGTTTGTCGGCTACGTCATGGTGCCACCCTCCTCAGGGCTGATGTGATCGGGCCTGGCCTGATGTGAGGGAATTAGGGTGGGAGGCAATGTCTTCCATCCAGTCACAGCCCTGGTCTGATGCAAAGGGGCTCCCGTGCATCAAGGACATCTGAACATTTTGGAAATGCTCTCCAGCTCTCTGCTTGTTCCCAAGCATGCACCCACTTTCATCATCTGACCTCCAGGTCTTGCAACTTGAGCCAGCAGCCTGCCATACTGCCTGCCAGCTGTAGAATTCCTTAGCTCCTGTAGTCTGGGCACCAGCAGCCTGCCATGGA
The DNA here is from genome assembly GCF_050624435.1 of Tenrec ecaudatus. Taxonomy (NCBI): domain Eukaryota; kingdom Metazoa; phylum Chordata; class Mammalia; order Afrosoricida; family Tenrecidae; genus Tenrec; species Tenrec ecaudatus. The sequence continues at coordinate 3,253,754 of NC_134531.1, read as the reverse complement.
GCCTGCTAGTCCTGGATTGCTCAGCCCCTGAAGCTACATCAGCCTGATAGCTGATCCATGAACTTGGAACTTTCCAGCCTCTACAAAAGTATGCACCATTTCTTTGAGTTCTCTCTCTTTGTCTTTCTGTCTCTCTCTCTCCACACGCACGCACGCACACACACACACTCATGTATACGCACTTCACTGGTTTCATTTCCCTAAAAAATAAAAACAGGACAAGGCACAAGGGGCAGCTGTGACTGTGTCTTTTCTCACCAGTACTGACGAAATTGCCTGGCCGGGTTGCCCAGTGTGGGTCACAGCCAGCCCAGCAGAGGCCTCCAGCATGCTCGCAGAGAGAGCAGGCACGTAGATGTGTCCCACCTGACCAGCTCCACAGGCAACTCTGGCCACCACAGACAGCGTTCAGCCCAGCCAGGGAACGTTCATTTGTATTGGAGAGCACTGAGCGAGGGCAGAGCCCAGGTGTGAACAGGATGCAGGAGATGCAGGAGAAACAGCCAGAAGCATATCTCCTGAGGGGTTGGGGGCCTGGGATTCAGAGGCGTGACATTAAATCAACCGAGACATCAAGGTGTCAGCTGGCACCAGGCCCCCAAATGCCAGGCCCGGGCCCCGGAGCGATGAGCTGTTCCAAGTAGAGCAGACAAAGAGAATAAGCCACTTGTTTCAGGCTAACGAAGCATCTCGCCACAAGGTTGTTTGGTTCCAAGTGATGCTTAATTTCCTCTGACAATATTAATCACAGATTACCCGCATGTGAAGTATCATTCTGAAGAAACAGGGCAGGCTGCACAAAGCTCCGAAACACAGTCGGGAGAGAAAGCATCATGAGGTCTTAAGACTCTAGAATTCGTCATCTAGACATCAACTTTCCAACTGACTCCTCCTTACCCGGCACACACACCGCTGAGCAAATCGGAGGGTTCGGTTTGACACCAGGCGGGATTCTCAAAGGATCAGCATTCCAAACTCTTCCTTGGGCCTCGGAAACACTCCAGTTATGCAGTGATGAATGGACGCTTGAACATGGCTGAGGTCTTGCTCACAAGTCTTTCTTGTCCACAACTCCTAGTATCACCTCCTTAGTCAGGATTGCGTAAATTGAATATGCGAGCTCCTGGGGAGGAATGGGCTAATGGGGTCCCAGCAGAGCGGGCTGGGCACGAGCCTGAGAAGTGGTGCCTCATGAAGTGCAGAGCAGATGGGAGGTAGAGTCCCGGGAGAAGACCCCAGGAGAGCACTCACTGACAAGCCCAAGAACAGCAAGGCTCGTCGGTAGAGACCATGGGAGCGAGGGGGGAAGTCTGCATGACCGACAGTTGGTTTGGACAGGAAGCCTCCAGGATTAGGAAAAAGCAACGGCCTGTTTGGGGGATTCGTCCCCTCAGGCAGCCTCCGGACTCCCTGGTGTGTCTCGGAGGACTTCCGTTGTTAACAGGGAGCAGGCCTGGGCCCTGGAAGATGCTCTGTGCCATGTGAATTCTTCACCAACGAACAACAAGGCCATGAAATAACAGGCTATCTGTCCTTGCTGGCTCTGTGAGATAACATGTGTACAGACAAAAGACTATTTGAGCTTTACAAGAGCAGCCATAAAAAAAAAATTTTTAAACCCAGGTCCCAATCAATACCATCTCAGCCGCGCTACAATGGGGAGGCTGCTGTGCTCTGCGCTGAGTAAGCTTTCTGGTCTGCACACTGATCGCAGACGGCTAATAACTGGCTATTGATAACAGCAGTGATGGCGGCCCTGCGGGCCCTGGCAGCACCACCAGCTCGGCAGAAGCCCGGCGCTGAACATTAGGTTTTCATGCACACCCCGGACCTTCCCCGGGCAGGCCAGCAGCTGCCCTCGGAGACCCAGCCTGAAGTTCAAAACTCAGCCCCACTGAGGCCGACAGCCTCCTCTCTGGCCCCAGTCCATGCACAACTGGACCCCACTTGTGTGTGACTGTAGATTAATGCTTGCCAGGGCCCATTCCTGCACGTGGAGGGAATTCTAGAGAAGCATCTACCGACAAGCTTGGGGTCGCAGGCCTGGTAGAGGGCCTATAAAACAAAAGGAGGAGGCCTCCCTGCGACAGGCTGACCCCTGGCTGCTGCAATGGCTCAAAATGACAACAGCGGTGAGGACGGCCCAGGACCCGGTGGTGTTTGCTTCTGTTGAGCAGAACCAACGGGGTGACGCCCAGTAACAACACCTGAGAGGCCGGTGGTTTGAACCCACCCACTTCGGAAGACCCAAGAATTGATGCACTCAACTTGTGGTAGAAGAACTGTGGAGAAGAAGGTGGACTGTCCCATGGGCTGCTTGCAGGACAAACAGATCTGTCTTGGAAGGAGTGCAGCCGGAGTGCTCCTTAGAGGCAAGGGTGGAACGACTTCGTCTGACATACGTTGGACACATTGTCAGGGGAGACCAGCCTCTGGAGAAGGACATCATGCTTGGTAGAAAAAAAGAGGAAGGCCCTCAAGGTGATGGACAGACACCTTGGCTGCAACAATGGGCTCCGGCAGAGGAACAATGGTGGGATGGCGCGGACCGGGCAGTGTGTCCTTCTGTTGCACACAGGGTCGCTATGGGCCAGAGCTGGCCCTATGGGACCTAGCAGCAGCAGCAGCAGAAGCCCTGGGGTACAAAGGCTTGGAGATCTCTTTCCATAAAACCACCGCTACTGAAAACCCGATGGAGCCCAGCGCTACTCTGCCACACAGGGACATCCTGAGTAAAGTTGATAGCAATGGATTTGGCTTTGGCTTCCCCTAATCCAAGGCCACTGGAAAGGATTGGCTGTGGGAGATGGATGGGAAGTGCGCATAAGAGTATATCATGGAAGCATCTTTAACATGGGTGAAGGGAGACAGCAGACGGTGTAAAATATGAAAAAAATTATAAATCATCAAGGGTTCACAAGGGGAGAGGGGGGAAGGGGAGAAGGGGCGGGGAAGAAGCTGACACCAAGGGCTCAAGTAGAAAGAAACTGCTTTGTAAGTGAAGATGGCAACATATGTACAAATGTGCTTGACACAGCGGATGCATGGGTTGTTATAAATGCTGTACGAGCCCCCAGGCGAATGTTTTCTTTAAAAACAAACCCTGTGTGGGTGGCGGACTCTCAGGGGGTGAATGGTGCCTCCCTTAAACACGTGTCCACTGGGCGGAGATTTGATCCTCTGGTTTGGCAGTCGTGCGATGAGCCCTCACTGTGTGATAGGACATGATCGGTGATCCCGTTTCAGATGATTAAGGCGAGGATACGACACCCTCACTCATGTCACTGCCCTGGCCCGACGTAAAGGGAGCTTCCTGCGCGTATGCACGACCAGTAACATCTTTATCTTACAAGAGGTCAAAGGAAAGGGAGGGGGGGAAGGGAGGGCAGGGGTTACCTACTACCACCCCCAAAAAACTAAGGGCAATGGATCTGGGTCCCTGCATTGAGAAGCTTCCAGATGCAGGGAAAGACAGATGGAGATCACCAAGGGATTCGGGGCCCACGGAGGTTGAAGGAGACAGACCTGTCCCCACTCTCCTCTGCGCAAGCATCTGCCGAAGGGTTTGTGCCTGTCCTGCTCCTGTTCTCATAAAATGGCACCTAGACAGCCGCCCTGTGACCCGGGTCACCTGTGCCCGTGGCGTGATCATAGCCAATCGGTCTCCCTTCTGTCCTGGAATGCCCGTGTTGACAGGAGGTGCTGGAAGAAAGAGAAATCGCTGAATGACTGGAGCCCCCGCTGACCGAAGCACATTGCTTCATAGCAGGCCAATTGACCAAGAGCGCCATCTTCATCCCCAACTCGCATCGAGCCAGTGGGTTCGAGGCGAGGGGCACAGAAAAGCGAGGCAGTTGCTCCAGGCACTGAGGCTAGTCCTCCATCGGGCTCAGGAATAGTAAGAGAGACATGGTTACAGAAAGGTGTGGCTCTTTCTTGATTAAGGATCACTAAGGATAGATTATTTGAGTGAAGGATTCAAGTTAAAAACAAAAACCTCACTGCCACTGAGTCAATGCCGTCTCACAGTGACTCTGTAGGACAGGGCAGAACTGCTCTGTGCGTTTATGAGACCGTAAGTCGTTGTCCCCTCTCTTCCTCCCAATGGCTGGTGGTTTGGAAGCGCCGACATCCCCGTTAGCAGCCGAACACATAACCACTGTGCCACCAGGGCTCCTGAGTGAAGGACGACCGCATGCCAAACATGACCGAGTGAAGACAAAGTTAGGGGACTCTTGACTTCCTCCCATTCCAGCCACATTCAAGTTCAGGGTAAGCCCAAGGGAGTGTGGAATCTGAGCAAATGCCCGTGGGTTCCCCTTGCCCCTGGGACCCCTGCTGCCTCCCAGCAGGTGGGCCAGTGTCAGTCCCTCCCAGAGCACTGGACCTGAAGACTTGTCCGGCCTCAGGCACCAAGCAGAAGCTGCCTGAGAGAGATCTCTGTGGACCTAGGGGCTGTCGGGGAAGTGCAGAGATTCAACAAGGAGACACTGCCAGTCACGTTCCACCCACCCACACACAGGCCGGGCAAGGCTCCAGGGGCCGGCGTGATGGAAGGGTCGGTCCTTCCAGAACACACACCAGGCACCAAGAGCACCTGTCTGACCCCAAGGCCTGAGAGCACCCAGGCTTCGCATGACTGTCCCTCCCTGTTGTTCGCCCCATGGGCTCAGGGGTCCCCTCAACAGACCTGCTTCCCCCACTCACTAAAACCCCACTCCTGGCAGCCCTGCCCGTGGGGTCAGAGGAGAAGTAAGCTCCTCTGGGCTGTCAGTGGCCACCAGGCCACTCCTCTGAGGTGCCCCTGGGAGGGCTCCCACTGCCAAACTTCCCGTTAGCAGTTCAGCATGTGGACCATTTTGCACCCCAGGGACTCCATGGCCACACTTGCTCACTACCAGAGGGGACTCTGACTTGCAACGGCTCTCCAGGGCAGGAGAGAACTGCCTCTGTGGGATTCCAGGACTCTCATTCTGCAGGAACCTTCCTCAGGCCGCGACCCTTTCATATGTCTCTCTTGTGGTGGTGACCCCCAACCATAACATTATCGTCGTTGCTACTTCATCACTGTCATTTTGCTGCTGTGATGAGTCGGGCGACCCCTGTGAAAGGGTCATTCAATTCCCAAAAGGGTCTCGACCCACAGGATAAGAACCGCTGCCAAAGACTAGCCCCTGATTCCAAACAGCTGGCCTGTGGTTAGCAGTGTAACAGGTAACCACTATGCTACCAGGATGCCAGCTCCCAGGGAGGATTTTTTCTGTCTGCTCCAGAAGGTCCTTGTCCCCGTTCAGCATCTGTGGGTCTTGCATCTTTCGGAGACCTCTATGCATCTTGCCATCAATCTTTCCCAGGTGTAGAAGGTTCTCAGCAGAGACCCCAGGTCCAAAGGATGCTCTCTGCTTCCAGTGATTCATTCTTGGTAGTAACAGGCCCTCTGATGTCATGATAGCCCCTTCTTACTCCAAACTATAGGAGCCCTGCTGGCAGAACAGTTAAGTACTGGACTGCCATCCCTGAGGTTGTCAGTTTGAGCCCAACCAGAGGCTCTCTGGGAGTAAAGATCTGCCAATCTGCTCCCATAACGTGGCAGCCTGGGAAACTATGAGGTAGTTCTACTGTCTCATAGATCACTGTAAGTCAGAATAGACTCAACAGCATACAACACTCTGAACTTCTCCAAAATATTGGAAAACTCCCTATTCATCCACCCATCGTCCATTATTGTCTATTAATTCATCTGGCATCCATCCACCCACCAGTCAGCCATCATCCATTCATCTACGGTATATAGTATTCCAAAAGAACCATAAAAATATGGAGACCTCAAAAAGTTCATGGAAGATGGAACTATGGGATAATGGAAATTTCCCACACACTTCTTGAAGCCCCTAATACACAGGCATGTGGATTTATGAAGTTGTGTAGAAATGAACTTGTAGTCATCTCACTTAGGGAGCTGGACCTGGAGCGAAGGACAGAAATGCAGTTCCTGTCTATCTCCCCAGAGATTCCTCGACTCTGAATTCCTCCTGCTCACTCTACTAGGTATAAACCCTAGAGATTAAGAAGCAAAACATGAGCCTGGAGACCTATGTGACTACAGGCCTGTAGCAATTGCAAGACGGAAATGGCCTAAATGCGCCTTAGGGGAGGGAGGGATAAACACGTTGGAACACTATGCACTCACAGGACCATGTGAGGATGGATTGGACTGGTGCAGGCTGCTCAGAAGGGGAGGCCCACCATCCTTGCAGCCTGGCCAACACCAAACCACACGCACTGCCATGGAGCCAGCGACCCTACAGCTCAAGGTAGAACAGCCACTGAGTTCCGGGGACAGTGTGTCTTTACAGGAGCAGAAAGCCATGTGGTGGTTTCGAACAGCCGACCTTGCAGTGAGCAGCCCACAGCAACTACTACGCCAGTAGGGCTTCCTCCTCATCTGGGCATTCAGGAAGAATGTCCAATACAGTGTGCAGGACTGCGGTCTACAGCATCCCAAATCCCGCAGTCCTGCCTAGCAAGGTCACCGCTAAGGGACCAGGTCCCAAGGCTCAGTGAGGCACATGCAGTCTCCCACTGGGAGTCGGTGGAGAACTAGGCCTGGAGCCCGGTCCCCTTCACGAGCACCACCACCAAAAATAAAAAAAACCACGAAGCACAAGTTTTAAGAATCTTTAATTTACAAACTGCATTTCACATTTCCAGAAGAATTGTTGGGCTCTTGTCTCGAGCCCTGGTGGTGGTGCAGCGATTAAGCGCACAGCTGCTGAGAGGTCTGCGACAGGAGGCGGGAGAAAGCTGTGGCAGTCTGCCTCGGTTGGACACGTGTCGGGAGATCTCCTGTGTCCTGGGGTCACTGTGGGTGGGATTTGATGGCAGTGCAGTCCTGCACGTCTGCAAGTCTGACGAGCAGACAGTGGGCTTGGCCCATCCCTGGCCTCCTCCTTGGGCCACCGACCACAAGGCTGTGGGCAGCTCATGGCAGGGAATCGGGTGTCACAGTCACAGAGGTCAACAAGGCTCAGGTCCGCTCCCAGGCAACTAGGAAGGAGGATGGTCCTCCCCTCGGATGCTCCGATACTTGGCCATGTCTTCTGGGAACACTTTGGAAAGTTCTTGAATCAACAGACTTTTAAATTTCTATGAAAAAAAAAAAGCAGTCACTCTTTCAGTTTTAGACCCATCACTCATCACTCGAGCTGACAACAGTGCACTCACACACATACACACACCTATCACACATACCACGGGTCCGCTGTGACCCAAGTCAGGTTAAAGCAGTGGTTCTCAACCTGTGGGTCTCGACCCATTTGAGGGTTATGACCTTTCACAGGGGTCACCTGATTCATAAGAGCAGCAAAATAGCAGTTATGAAGTAGCAACGAAAATAATTTTATGGTTAGGAGGTCACCATAACATGAGGAACTGTACGAAAGGGTCGCAACATTAGGACAGTTGAGAACCACTGGGCTAAAGGCTGCTGCCAATCGCTTCTCGGCCTTTTGGCTAAGACCAAGTAGGCTCCTCCTGCCTACTCACCCCACACGCAAGGGCAGAAAGCCCTGGAAAGGGAATCCCATGCTCCAATACAGCTGGCTCCCTGTGCATCCATCAGGCTTTACCTGACAGCTGATGATGGGCACTCAGCCACACCAGAGGCCAGTCCCAGTTCCCAAGAGCCTCGGGCACCCCCAAGCCCTGCCCCGCTCAGTAGGGCAAGCCCCTTCTGCAAACCCCCCTTAGAGGCAGCTGCATGCCTGCCAATCCGCAAACCGCTTTCTTCTCAGCTGAACAAAGCAGCCCAGGGGGCACAGTGCTAGGGCACTCGGATGCCAGCCCCAAGGTCGGTGCTTCCCAGCTACTAGCCTGCCCGAGGTCGACACTCAAGCCCTGTGACCTGCAGCTCTACCAGCTGGCATCAGGACAGAACCGAGTCCCCGGGAAGATGGAGGGGCTCCAGGCGGCCCCTAGAGAGCGTGGCGGCTTCAGGGGATAAGGTGCGCACTCATGGCTGGGCTGGGAGGTGGGCAAGAAGAATCCTACACTGAAACAGGGAGCTCACCTGGGGGCCAATCCCACCTGACCAGCACCCACCCACACGAGTCCACCAGAAGCAAAGCGGAAGAGAACCATGTTCATGCCACACCCAGCTGCAGAGTCTCATCCTGCAAAGAGCACTGGAGGGGCATCACCAAGTGGGCTGCCTGGAGGCAAGAGGCCAGCACATGCCCAAGCCTGAGCCAGGGCGCAGGCCCAAGCCTCCGAGTTCAGGAATCAGAGGCATAGAGAAGCCTGAGGCCACTAACCACTGCACCAGCCTACCTAGGACCTTCCTACCTCCCACCAGCAGCTGACAAGCACCTTCTTGACACCCCACAAGTCCTGGCTCACGAGCCCCACGCTCTAACAACAAGGTGCAGGAACCGCTGGGTCTTTGTTAAAGCTCTCCTGTCTCCTCCCACCTCCCTTCCAAAGCAGCTCTGGTGGCAGGGCAGTGAAACCCTCGGTGTGTGGGCAGGCTGTGCGGAGGCCTGGGAAGGGAAGGGTCAGTCGTCCAGCCCCGGGGTGGGAGGGCTGCCTTACCTTCATGGTGTCCATTTTGCCTCGCACCTGCTCGTTCTTGGCCAGTGCCCTCTCCAGGCACTCCTTGGTGTACAGCTGGGGGTTCCGACCTTGATCGATATACCTGGACAGAGAGCAGACACACCTCCATCACCCCTCTCCTGGAACAAGGGGGCTGCCTCCCAGAGGAACCACAGCCGGGTCCAGGGAGCTGCTCTTGTACGTAACTGGGGACCCCCAGCCGTTCCACACTGACCACTTCGTAGCTTGCAGAGCTTTGAGCCGGTTCTACCCCTCGCTGGAAAAGGGCATCTCCACTGGACAACCCGAACCAGCCTCTAAACTGGAGCAAGATCCCCAGGGAATTCCACCGTGGCCCAGTCTCAGCACAAGGGGCCTGCCAAAGGCCACCCCCATCTGTCAGCAGGCAACCCAATCATTCCCACGTTCCTAAAAAGGTCAATGATGAGATTTCCATGGCGGTGGCTCCTGTGAAAACGGAGATTCTGGCTCAGGTAGCCTGGGGTGGAAAGGTCCTCAGCTGGAGGTGGTGCCGAATGAGCCCGGTGGCCAGCTTCTCATCCTGAGCACGCACTCCTGTAACAGCACACCTCGCCCACACCCTCAAAGGAGACGGGGGCCAGGGCATGGCCTGGGAGACAATGACGCCATGCCGGGCCCAGGCCCGGGCCCACAGCTTTGGGCTTGCCGTGAAGGGCTTCAGGGGCCGTACAAACAAGGGCAGGGCCACAGGCAGATGCCTCCAGCCCGGCTTCCACGAGATGACTGCACTTCCACTCAACTTCACTGCACACACGGCGGCGTCGCCCCAGCATTGGGACTCTCGTTTCTGCACAAAACAGTGACTGCTTGTAGCTGTCGGTCCTTATCTCAGTCTTCTTCGTGGCAAGACTTCAGGATGCGGCTGGCGGAGGCCCATCTGCATCATCTCCCGGCGCCTTCATTTCACACACTACACACCTTGGTATCCGCCTGCCTGTGACGCAGAGCCCCGACAGCACTCAAGGCGGGCTTCCTGGGGGTGTACAGTCTCTCAAGCCTTTTCCTCCTATCAGGGCAAATAGCATCTTTTGCCAGGACCAGCACCCCCAGAGACTTCCGGAAACAGCGGATGACTTTTTGTGTGGTTTGTGGCTGGGCTCTGTCTGGAGCTGGGTCGCTTTATGTCAAGGAGGCTGCCGACTCCCATTGCACCTTACAGGCTGGGAAAACCCACAGGAGGAGTTCCGCCCAGCCCCGTAGGGTCCTCACCATCAGTACTGACTCCACAGTGGTAAGTTTGGCGTTGCTGAGGCACTACTGGCTTGGGGGTGGGGTCAAATTTGTCAGTCACATGGTAGCTTGATGACACCTCCTTGGGGGTGTGGTCTGTAAGGGACTCTGGGACCAGCATCTCCCTGCCACTTTACCTTTCTCCTCCCTAAGGCTTCACGGAGACTGTGTCTGCCTCCAGGCCCAGCCCCATGTGGGTCACTGAACCGAAAAGCTGCCATGCTACCACGGGCCTCGGCTCCACAGGCCTGTCATCTCCCTGCATCGCCTTCCTGTGTCAGCCACCCACCACTGGGGATTACAGTCGGACTGGGCTGGGATGTCTCCTTAACATGACTTCTCGGTGGTTCGAGGTCTTACTTGTACACAGGTGGGCACACAGGTGATTTGTTTCTCCAGACAAGCCTGCTTCACACAGTCTTTTATGTCCTAACCTCATGCCTACCATTCCCACGAAAGAGAAAGGGGCATCCAGTGGCAGCTCACCTGCCTCGTTGGCCATGTGGGCTCTCATCTTCATGGTCCCTGTATAAAGTCCGCGAACAGGCAGGCTTCCCGAGGGCACGCTGAGCCAGCCGTGGAGGAGGAGCTGCTACCCCACACTGCGAGTGTGTCAATCCCATAGGCAGGGGAGAAGTGCCCCTGCAGCCTCTCTGAGACTACGGCTCTTTATGGGAGCCCCGGAAGCGTTAACGCGTTCCCAGGTGGGCTGCCAACCACGAAGTCAGCAGTTTGCGGCTGCTAACTGCTCCGAGGGAGACAGATGAGGCTTTCTGCTCCACAATGGGTTACCGCCTCAAAAACTCACCAGGGCAGTTCTGCCCTGTCCTCTAGGGCCGCTATGAGTCAGAATCGACTTGATGGCATGACGTTTGAGAATTCTTGACAGGACTAGATAGCCTCACCTTCCTGACCCAGCACTGTTGACCTTGGGGTGAGCAGCCAGATTCATAACTCGCCCTGCCAACAGGGCTCTATTTGTTCAATAGCAGAATGAAACTGTTCTAGTGGGGGCAGTGGGTGGAGATAACATTTGGGAATGTGTTCATAGCTGCACAATACAGTGAATGCAACTAATGCAGCTCAATTTGACACGTTAGATGGTTAAAAAGGAAGGAAGGAAAGAAGGGGAAGGAGCGGGGTACAAAGGGCAGGGAGAAGAGGAAGAGGGAGAGAGAGAGCAAGGACTAGGCAAAGATACTTACTCAAACACTTCTAGTGGCACCATAATGTCATGAAGCTGCTGTCTGCACTTATCGATGTCCTGTAAGCCAGTGACGATAAAATTCCTGGGGAGAGGCAGAACAAAGGCACTGAATTCAGAGCTCTCCCCCCTTGGCCCGTCCAGATTCTCCGCAAGCAAACCTCTCAACTGCATGGGGTTCACTCGGCTTACCCCACTCCCCGAATTACCCACAAGAGTCCCTGGCACGCCCCCCAAGAGGTGTCTGCTTTTCTTGCCAACACAGAGGGGCCCGAGTCCTTCGGGAATCTGATGAACACTGAGTCCGACGGAGCTACTTCAACAGACACAGGTTCACAGCGTGCACTGCAGCGTAAGCACCCGCAATGAGTCCACTCCTCAAGACCACTCCTCCCAGGGCGGCCTGGCTGCCCAAGCCCGCTATCCCCAGAGCCGAGGGGCCTCCAGCCTGGTAATTAGCGTTCCTCCCCGCCGCCCGCCCAGCTCCCGCAGACGGAGGCAGCGGGGCAGGGGTCGGAGGAGGGTCCCGCTCGCCCTTACAGTTTCTGGTTGAGCCCGGCCTGGCTGCTGGGCTGGAAGTCGCTGACGATGATGCCGAGCTGCCGGATGTTCTCCACGAACTTCTCCAGGTGCTCCTCCAGGTGATCGAACTTCTCCGCCATGGCTGCACGGCGGCGGCCAGCCCCCGCCGCCCAGAGCCAGCACCACCACAGCCCCACGGCCCGCTGAGCGCTTCCGGCTTCCGCCCGCTCCCCCCGCCCCCAGCCACTTCCGCTTCCCCCTACGGCGGGAGGAAGGGGCGGGACTTGGATGCGAGGACCAGTGGGCTGTCGAGGGCGGGCTGTAGACGGTGAGGGACGGGGCGGGGCGCAAAACCTGGACGCGGAGACTAACCGCAGGCCGGGGGCGGGACCTGAGCTTCGGGGCGGGGCTGCAGTGAGGGCGGGGCTGGAGTCCAGGATTAGCAGCATTCTGGGGGCGGGGCCTGGTTGCCGGGACCCACCGGCTATGCCGGCGGAACCAGGGCGGAGGCGGGACCTGGATTCTAGGACTAGCGATTTGGAGGCGGGGCTTTGTACTCCTGGGCGGGGCCTAAAGTGAGGGCGGGACCTGGAGTCTAGGATTAGCGGTATGCAGACTGTGTAGTGGTTGTGCATTGGGCTGCTAACTACAAGATCAGCAATTCGAAGCCAGCACCGGGAGAAAAATGAGGCTGTCAGCTCCCGTAGGATAATCGTCTTGGAAGCCCATGGGGGCAGTTCTATTATGTCGTACCCAAAAAACAAACTCATAGACTCGATAGTCAGAATTGACTCAGTGACAGTGAATGATGGGTTGGAGGCTGGGCGCTGGGGCAGGTTCTAGTGCAAGGGCGGGGTCTGGATTCTAAGCCTACAGACAAACAGGAGGCAGGGCCTGGTGGCCTGGACCAGCGAGATGTCTGGGCGGGGTCTTGCAGGGGGCGGGGTCTTGCAGGAGGCGGGGCGTGAAGTGGGGCCTGATGTGGACAGGGTTTTTTATAAGATGCCCTGCCAGTGCACGGAAAAATTAATGCTCCCCAAATGAAAATCTGTGTGACATAACGCCCCGTAGATGATGCAGAAAGCATGCAATGAAAAGAAGAGGAACCTCACTGAGAACCCCTGGACTCCAGCCACCGGTTCCTTCACCCTCATCACGCCCCAGCGCCTCCTCGTGCAGGGCCCAACCCTCTGCAGCTGCCCTCCTGGCTGCTCGCCCTGTGGTCAGCCAGGCTGCACACCTGCCACGTGCACCAAGTCGCATGTCTGTACCTGAGCACTGCAGCAGCCAGGGCACCAACGCGATTTCACCCAGAGCCATCCAGTGCTGCGTCTACCAACTCTTCTGACCGCCACCTCCTCACCCTCCACCATGAACACCCTACGTTTGCATGAAGGCCTTGGTGTCCACAGGTACATCCTGTAGCCTGCACTGACCCTCTCTCTCCCTGCAGGGGATGACCCACCATGGTCTCTCCCCCCACCCTCTCTGTAGAGTCCTCCCACCTGGCTCTCCCCACATGCTCCCCAGGCCAGGCCCTCACCCCTCCTGCCACCTTTCGTAAAACAACCGCCTCTTGGAGTCTCTTTTGCTGAAGAATAGACTCTCCTAAGAGACAACTCTCAGTAAACTGCCTTTCATTTTTCTAACCAACATTCCATTCTGGTCATATCGCTTCATGCTTAAAAAAGCTTTCCCTGGCAGGGTGGCACTGGGGCCAGCTGCCATCCTGTGAACTCCAGGCTCTGTGACATCATGTCTAGCAGCAGGAAGCGTAGCCTGTCCTGCACCATCCTCCCAGCCGCTGGCCCAGCGTTGTGGCCTACCCATCTCACAGGGGTCTACCTCTCATCCTCCTAGGCCCTCTGCTTCATCAGCCAGGTCCTCCTCTCCCAGAGACTGAAGGTTCCTGATGACATGTCGCAAGTAACGGAGTGAAGAGTGTCCTGTGGTGAGCCGTGCAATTCTCATGGGCTGATCTTTGGAAGTACATCACCAGGCCTTTCTTCCTAGTCTGCCTCAGTCTGGAAGCTCTCCTGAGGCTCGCACACCATGGGTGACCTCTGAAATGCTGGTGGCATAGCATCCAGCAGACCAGCAACTGGTAACCCACCACAGTGTGTTCCCTGGCAGACAGGGGACGTCTTTTCCAGCCTGGTGGAAATCCTGGTTGAATTTGCTTCTTCAAATCAAACTCCCATTCCCATTGAATTGATTCTGACTGGCAGCAACCCGACAGGACCAGTAGAACCGCTTCTATGGGTTTCTGAGGCGGTCACTCGTTCCGGGAGTAGAAAACCTCGTCTTTCTCCTGCGGAGTGGCTGGTGATCTCGAGCTGCTGACCTAGTGGTTAGCAGCCCAATTCTGAACCCACGATGGCACCAGCGTTCCTCTTCGGTACCTTCATGCTGATGGTGTGTGCTTTCCATTCCCTGAAGCCTATGCAGCCTGGGGCACACCTTAGGCAGCCTATCACCAACGCCTCTCCCACCTGTGAGAGAACAGGATGCCCGAGCAGGTGGGTGTCCTGTCAGACTTCCTGGACCAAAGATGCCAGTCAATGCCGCAGACCCAGCAGGTGTGGGTGGCCTCTCTTCTCGCTCCGAAGACGACGCAGAAATGATGAGTACTCCTGGGGACCTTCAACTACAGTGGAAATGAAACAGACCACAGGATGAAGGGAATGAGTTGAGAGCAAGCACTTGTAGATTTCTGGGGGAAATTAAATGACAGATGTTCATATAATTTAAGCCTGGCTAAGTACTTACCTTACATTTAAGGGTATGCCGTAGTTAGAACATATAATCTACAAAATGTTCGAGAAGGAGAATAGGAAGCGACAATCATCTCAATAAAAAGAAATAAGACAAGCGATTAAAGGAATTCCAAATCAAGCATGGAAAATAAAGCTCAACTGAGTTGGAAGCACTAAATACAAACGTAGCGGTAATCACACTCTGTAAAAATTGATTTCACTAGATTGTTGTTTGCACAATAGGTGTCCTTAGTTTTAAGGATTGTTTGTTTTATTATCAACGAACTATATCACTTCAGAGCAGCATCTAAAACAAGGAGGCTGAAAATAAACAGATTGGGAGAACAAGATGTACCAGGCAATTTTTAAAGGAGCTGTCTAAAGCAACATGAATACTGGATAAAATAAAACTTAATGAAAATAAAAAGAGGCTTTTAAAGATTATGAATATAAAAGGGATCCTAAATTTAAAAATATGCTAACATTAACCTAAATGTAACAACATAGTCTTTATGTGTCTCGGGAAAATGGACAAATTGCAAAGATTAATTAGCAATCCAAAATTATGGCAGGAGATTTTCAATACCTCTATCATAAAATAATAAATTAAGTGAATTCCCAAAGACTGTTAAGGATATGAAAGACTCTATGAATGTGGGTGTATAATGCACACACACACATCCCCACCACGTATCTGTCCGTTTCTCACACGGTGGTGGCTTATGTGTTGGTGTCATGGTGAAAGCAATGTCACAGTATTTGAAATGAGCAGATTTCAACAGAAGTTTATGATTAAGAAGAGAGTACAAAGAAGAAATAGACTGTCGACTTCAAATGAATTTGGCCACTGAAACCCTGTGAATGGCATCAAAACAATGTCAGTGACTGAAAACCTAATTAATAGAAGTAGAGCATTGCCAGAGACAGTGAGAAAATGAGGCCCTCGGGGCGGAGGGCACTCCAACCTGGAATCCCATTCAAAGTGGATATCAAAAAAGACTCTGAACTCCAACCTGGAATACCATTCAAAGTGGATATCAGAAAAGACTCTGAAGCTTGTTCTTGTTCACAGAGCAACTAAGTCAAATGCAAGATATGCTGAAGTCAAAGAGCTGGATAGAAAGTTTCAAAGGCCAGCTCAAGAATACAAAGTAAAATACGTTTGCAAAGACCTATAGTGTTTAGAGCTAGAAAACCAAGAACAAAGAACGTGCTCGGCATGTCTTAAGCTGAAAGGACTCAAGAAAAAGAATTCACACCATGAGTTGCAATCTTGAAAGAGTCTGTGGGCAGAATATTGAATGATGCAGGAAGCATTAAAAGAAGATGGAAAGAATATAGAGTCACTGTACCAAAAAGAACTAGGCCACATTCAGCCATGTCAAGAGGTAGCTTATAAGTGAGAGTCAGTGTTGCTGAAGGAAGAAGTTCAAGCTGTACTGAAAGCATTAATCCCAACAAGGCTTCAGGAATTGGTAGAATTCCATTTGAAATGTTTAGACAAGCCAGTGATGCACTGAAGGCACTCACTGATGTAGGCCAAGAAATTTGGAAGGCAGCTCCCTGTCTTTTTAATGATCTTTTGCTTTTCTCATGGATGATGATGTTGACTGTCCTCCCTCATCTCATCAGGCCTTCTGTCAGTGGTGTTCAATGCAGCAAATCTGTTCTTTAAATTTGTGTGGGATACTTAAGGTCGTATTTTGGCTCTTGTAGACTTGTTTTAATGTTTTTCAGCTTCAATCTGAAGTTACATACGAGCAATTCATGGTCTGTTCCACAGTCAGCCCATGGCCTGACTTTAACTACTGATATTGAGCTTTCCACAAATGTAGTCAATTTGACTTCTACATATTCGGGAGAAGTCCATGTGTATCGCCTTCTGTGTGGTTAAAGAAAAGAATTTGCGATGAAAAAGTTGTTGGTCTTTCAAAATTCTGTCATGCTATCTCCAGCTTTATTTCTATCACCAAGTCCATATTTTCTCACTACTCTTCCTTTCCGTTTGTTTTCCATGGCCAAGGATTATCAATGCATCTTGATTACATGCTTAATCAATTTCAGACCAAGTGCATAAGTAGAATTCTTTAATTTCTGCATCGTTAGCTTTGGTTGTTAGTGCATACATTTGAATAAGAGTTGTATTGATTGGGTCTCTTTGAAAGAGGGTAGATTGTATTGTACATCGCAGATAGTCTTATACTTCAAGACAGATCTTGAAATGTAGTTGCTGGCCAGGCATGCAACCCCATCCTTCTTGATTGTGTCACAGTCGACCATGAGAGGAGGTCAACACACTCTCTCCGCTTCACCTTCCTGTTGACAAGACACATGGAGCCATGCTGAGACCTGCGAGGGCCCTGGAGAGTCACTGGATCCACAAGACTTTGCAGCCACTGGGTTGTGATCTTCCTGCATTTTGCATCATTGCATGTGCTGTGTGAGACTGTAGAGCAGGGATGTCAAATTGGCGGCCCGTGGGCCACATGTGGCCCCCGAGGTAATTTGTTGTGGCCCACGATGCTCTGCAAGAAAACATGACGAGGGAATTGTGTGTACACTATCGCCTCAATCTCCCCTAAGCGTTATTTTCTTCAAAACTTTTTTGTTCTGTTTTCATATGATGCAATGGAGAATACCAGGGCTTGTGTCAGGAGCATCTTAGTTTTCAAAGTAACATCCTTACTCTTCAATACTCTAAAGAGGTCTTGTGCAGCAGATGTACCTAATGCAAAGTGTCTTTTGATCTCTTGACTGCTGCTTCCATGAGCATTGATTGTGGATCCAAGCAAGACAAAATCCTTGACAACTTCCACCTTTCCTCCATTGTTCATGATGCTATGTTCTGGTCCAGTTGTGAGGGTTTTGGTCTTGTTTATAGAGGTATGCAATCCATACTGAAGGCTGCAATCCTGGATCTTCATCAGCAATGTTTCAACTCTTCCTCACGTTCAACAAGCAAGGCTGTGTCATCTGCACACCACAGGTTGTTAACAAGCCTTCCTCCAATCCTAATGTCACATTCTTGTTCATAAAATCCAGCTTCTCTGGAGACTTGCCAAGCATACAGTTATAGAAGGATGGTCATAGGATGTAACCTCAGGCACACTGTTTCCGATGTTAAACCATGCAGTGCAACTACCTCGTGATCCATGGGCAAGTTCCTGAAAAGCACAATGAAGTGTTCTGGGATTCCCATTCTTCTCACGGTTGATCACGGCCCACATGGTTGAATGCCTTTTGCAGTCAATGAGATCCATGTAGTCAATGTGTTTCCTTGCCTATGTGAGACATAGGATAGGTAAAGCTATAGAGATAGTAACTAGATGGATGCCTTATTGGGAGTGTGGGAGGACAGGTTAGCGAGACATGGAGAGCTAATGAAACTTTTTAACATGACTGAACTATTAAAGTGTGATCTGTGAATTATATGTCCATAAACCTATTTTAAAGTGGAGGAAAATAGATCAAACACACTGCTCTGTGTAAATCAGTATAAGCCCCCTTGAAAATGTTGAAAAACAAGGCTGTTTATTTCAAAATGGAGGTGCGCCTGACCCAAGGCATGGTGTTTTCAGTTGCTTCATAGACACGTGCAAGCTGAACATTGATTGAATAAGGAAGACTGAAGGAAAACCGAAGCTGTTGAACTGTGGTGTTGGCAAAGAATATCGAAAGTCCCATACTCCTCTGGTTTAAAAAGGCGAACCCAAACAGGTAAACCGTGGCAAGTCTGATGATGGAGAGAGAGGAGGGAAGGAAGCAGAGACCCCACCTTAGTCATTCAGGAGCAAACATGAAGTCCTTGCAGTCCAAGTGTTCGCTTGCAGCAACCCAACCAATCTAAATAGAGAATGGACTGGCCCAGTAAACAAAGCTCTATTTCCACATGGAGAAAGAGCCCCCCTCCCGAGTTTGCAGCTCTGTGCTCCAACAGGAAGAGCACAACCAGCTGCTGCATTCGCCGACTCACGCAGTGACCCCGAGGGCCAGCGCGGGGCTGGACTCTGCAGGACTCTCATTGGCTGGCTCTCCAGAGGTCGATCAGCGGGCCTTTCTTTCCAGAGTAATAGGAACTCCAACATCCATCCTTTTGGCTACCAGTGGCTGAAGGAATGACTGGCACCCCCCAGGTCCCCTCAGATATGGTACCACGCCCTATATGGTTGGAGTACGTGTGGTCTGAGTGACTGTGGGCTCTGAGTTCTGTGTCCACAAACATTTTGCTTTCTGTTCTCCCACTGATATCCATTAGGAGTGAGAGCTGCAGGGAGGGCTGACCGTCTGTCCTGGAAACTACCCAGTTATCTCTGGGGACCATTGAGTGTGCAGAGGTGCAAGAGAATTTCCCTGACACCCGCCCCCCCCACCACCACCACCCTGCCCCCAGCCCTCCCCAATGACTCCTCCATTGACTCTGTTCTTAGCCGAAACCAAAACCAGTTCGGAGCCACCAAGCCAGCCTCGGCATAATCTCCCTTAATGACAACACAGTGAAGCGGTTAGTGCTCTCCTCGATGCAGCCAATTCGGTTGGGAGATGCAGTTTCCCATTTGTACAGCCCGGCTCCAAACTGAGGAAAGATGGAAACCCCCAGCCGGTGAGGAGGCCCAGCCATGAAGCTCTGTGCCCTGGAAACCTGCAGAGCATGTGGACCAAGAGCCGGGAGGGACCTCATTTCTCCGAGGTCAGCATGCTCTTCTGCTGGGAACTTCTCACTGCTGGATGTTGTGACCTTGGAATCTGGAAGATGCGTTTCCCGTGTCCTTTTTCTCTTTCACTCATGTTGTTTTTGCTCCATCAGCACTCAGCGCCTCTCAGGGATGCTATTTGGAACATTTTTGCCTATTCGTTCTAATTTATCATGAGAATTAGAGTCAATGTCAGTTCAAAAAGAAAAATTCAGCTTTCCTACAGGGAGGACGAAACAGCTGCTTTCTGCTTTTCCTCTTGTGGATTTTCAGCACTTCGGCTGTTCTGGCAGACGGAAGACTGGCAACTGTGCTGTCTCGGTGATAGTGATGAGGGTGGTGGTGGTGGTGGTGGTGATGATGATGATGATGATGATGATGATGGTGGTAGTGAAGATGATGGTGATGATGGTAATGATGATGATGGCTATTAGGCCAAGTTTCTAGAGGAAACAAATCCAGTGACACTCATCCATGTATAAGGAAGAGCTTGATATCAGGAAGTAATGATATATCAAGAAGGTATCCCAGCTCAGTCCCACTCAAGTCTCTTAAGTCTGACGCTAGTCCCTCTTCGTGTAGCCTCAAAACAGTGACCCAGGGAGCAGAAAGATCACAGGCTGGCGGGTGCAGTCATGTGGGTCCCAGGAAAGGTGGCAGGTGTTGGCAGCTCTCGGCATCTGTGGGCCACCTCTAAAGGCAGAAGTCCAGCAGGCAGGAAGACAGAGGGGCAGGCACCAGAGTCCCTCGCTCGCATACAAGAGGCCACACCCACAAGGAGGGATCATCAAGCTTCCACTTGACCGACGGGTTTGACTCCATCCCTAGCTCTGTGTGTCTAGTTGACATTAAAATCAGCCCACTATCACAAAGGCGCTGATGATGAGGATGGCATGATCGTGAGGATGACGGCATCTGTCTAGCATGCTACTAAGCACTTCTTCTGTTCATCTTATTGGGTTTTCATCACCCTAAGAAGAAGCTGCTAAAGTTTTTCATCATCTATGGTCAAATGTAAACCAAAATAAGGTGGCACTGAGTGGAGAACTGGAGAGGCAGAGTGATTTCACCTGGTTTCTCAGCCCTAGCCTCTCCCAGCACTACACCAAGGCATGGCTGTTCAAATGCATTACCATGCTTATTCACGCTACTGGGATCACATGACAATGGGGTTTGTGGGTTGTGCGTGGAAAGGGACAGAGTGGGCTGTGCCTTTACACTCGGGGGAACTGAGAAACAGCAGTGTTTTCCCCCTCTATCCTGGCCTCTCTTGTTTGATTTTGTTTTTCAAACATGTATGACTTTACCAGGAATCTAGGATCATGTACCAGGATTAAGAAAGCAATAAGATGATGTGAGGAACTAGTCCCTGGAGAAGGACAGCATGCTTGACAGAAGGTCCAGAGAAGGAGGAGGCCCCTCGGTGAGCCAGATGATCATGGAGCCGTAACAATGGACTCCAACACAGCCCTGCTTACGAGGACAGCAAGAGGACTGGACAGTGGTATTTTCTGTTGTACAGGGGCTTCTGTAAGCAGAGGTCTCTAGAACCGGGTCACTCTGGGCCTGAGTTGGCTCAATGACATAAAACAACAACATGCATCCAGCCTCCAAACTGCCACAGGAACCAACCCACCAATGGAAGTCTGCCATGGGTTTCCACTGTCAAAACGTGTCACAAATTCAAGACAGAACAAGGTAGCGTTGCAGGAATGGAGAAACATCCAACTCCAGCAAACCATGCAGACATGCCCACAAATACAGAGATAGAAACCCTGTGTGCGTGTGTCTGGTAGACCACGAAAGTCGCTCTCTGCCAGCTCCCGTGAGCCCTGCCAGCTCAGAAGCCAGTGGTCAAGTCAGCTCTGACTCACGGTGACCCTTTGGGCTCCAGGGAGAGCTGGGCCCCGTAGGGGCTGTCAGTGGCTGGCTCTTAGGAAAATCACCAGGTCTTGCTGAATGAACCCAAACACCCAACCTTTTTCTGGGCACCTGAGCAAGTTTCCCCTCTGTACCACCCAGGGGTTCCTGGACACCCAGGCCCCAGAAGAAAGCTGATGATCTTAAGCTATGTTTGCCTGCGCACGCACACACACACACACACACACACACACACACACACACTGAGGACAGACGGGTTGTGTTCAGGTGTGTTCTTCCCATTGTGATGACTCAGCAAACCGAGTCTTACCTTGCAGAAATGCCAGGTGCACGTGGACTGGAGCACCTGCTCGGGAGAGACAGATCCCTGGGCAACGCTACAGCAAAGCACATCTGAAGCACTGAGAGGAAGCAGCCCGGGTAGGAAAACTACCAAGACTCTTCCGTGTGGAAGGCCAGGGCTGAGAGGGGGCAGGGGTGGCACAGTCCTGCACCGAGGTCTGGTGAGGGATGCAGATGCCACGTGGGCCACAGCAGCAACCCCCAGGCCCATGGCTAGAGAGTACTTTTCATTGTGTGTGTTCTGAGGAGCAGAGTCCCAAGATGGGGACCCCATGCAGAACACTTTCCAGGGGCAGTGTTGTCTGTGAGAGGGAATGGGGAGGGAACGGGAACTTAGGCGGCAGGACCAAGATGAAAGTCTGACCCCAGGGGGAGGGCAGAAGAAAAACAGAGAGTGAAGGAGGGGGGTGGGGGGAGGGAGGAAGAGAGGACAGAAAGAAGGAGATTCCAAGGGGAGTTTGCTAAGACCCTGAGAGGGTTTCTCAACCCCAACAACAGAGTGCTGGGTGTCCCGGGAATGAACATGGCTCGGCGCCACCCAAGGGAGGCAGGACCTCAGGGCAGACACTGCAGCAGGTTTCCGAGTGAGGCATGGGCTCCGTGCTTGATCCGCTCTAGATAGAGTTAGAGCTAGAGACAGAAAGAGGGAGAGTGGGGTGTCGATTTGGGCATGGATAGGGCCATTGCAATGATTCATAGCAGCCTTCTAAGACAGCGCAGAGCTGCTCCATAGGGTTTCTGAGAAGATAAACCTTTACAGGTACAGCCTTGCTTACACACACACACACACACACACACACACACACGCACACAAGCACGCACCTGGCAGGGCAGCTGGTGAATTGGAACTTCCTGCATTGAGAGCACACATTTCGACTTGCTAAATCCATCCACTCGTGGTACTTTTGTTATAGCTGCATTAGACAACTGTGTTAGCCCAGGTGGACTAGAGAAACAAATTCACGGACACTCATATGTGTATAAGAAAGAGGTTTATATGAAAGAACAATCGTATATTGAGAAAACATCCCAGCCCAGTCCAGGTCAAGTCCGTAAGTCCAATATTAGTCCATATGTCTGATACCAATCTATAAAGTCCTCTTCAGGGGCCAGCCCCAATACCAACTAAGTGGACACCATCCCACCCCACCCCCCCACCCAGAAGAATTCACTTCAGAGGACAGCACTGAAGCTACAACTCACTAAGAGGGACTGGTCTGGTCAGAGCACATAGGAGCACCGAGGCAGGAAAGGAGGGGAAAAAAAAGAGTGAAGCACATCCTGGCTCACCAAGCCCTGAGGACAACGTTCCTGCTGAGAACAGCAATGCACAGAGATAACCACAGGGCCGGCCTCGCCATGGGACACAGCGTTCCTCATTGACCCATAGCACCATTGGGGACAACATGGGAGACACACAGTGGGAATTGTGCCCGCCCTGAGCTCACTACACCGAAGCCAGCCTCTCGGGGCATGCAGCAAAGCAGTGCAGGGAGCAGAGCAATGAAGTTCCCAGGGATAGATGTGGTGCCAGGGCATGGCACCCCATCAGACTCGACTGGAAAGCACTCGCGAAGGACAACAAATAAACCCTGAACTATTTATAGTTTTTTTTTGTGTATTGTTGTTTTGTTGTTGTAGCTATTGTTTTACTTCCTATTGTTGCTTCATTGTACTCGGTCTTGTGATGGTGCATAGCATGTCTACCTGGAAGGGATACATGGGATAAACAAGCCGGAAGAGAGAATAGCAAGATGACAGGTTTGGGGGGAGACATGGGAGAAGAGGAGGCGGGGGAGGGAAAGGAAGTGAGTGCTAACAAGCTCAGGGACAAGGGAATAACAAGTGATCCAAAATCAGTGGCAAGGAGGGTGTGGGAGGTCTGGCAGGGCTGGATCAGAGAGGAATTCCTGAAACCCAAATGAAGGTTGAACATGATAGTGGGACAAGAGGAAAGAACTAGGAGGCTAAGGGGAGTCATAGCGATTTAAATACAGTCATATACAGATCTAAATATATTTATATATGACAAGGGGGAAATAGATCTAGGTACATATATGTATAGATTTAGTATTAAGGAAGCAGATGGACTATGGGCCCCTGCTCAAGTACTCCTTCAACACAAGAACACTTTGTTCTAACAATTCGGCATTCTGAGATGCTCACCTTCCTGGCACGATCACGGAAGACAATGGATGCACAAGCAAATGTGGTGAAGGAAGCTGATGCTGCCCAGCTACCAAAAGATATAGCACCTGAAGTCTTAAAGGCCTGAAGATAAACAAGCAGCCATCTAACTGAAAAACAACAAAATCCACATGGAAGAAGCACACCAACCTGTGAGATCACAAGGCGTCTAAGGGATCAGGTATCAGGCATCAAAGACAAAAAAAAAATCATAGCACTGTGAATGAGGGGAAGTGGGGGGTGGGGACCCAGGCCCCGTCTGTGGTAAATTGGACATCCCCTTGCAGAAGGGCTGTGGGGAAGAGACGAGCTAATCAGGGTGCAGTGGAGCAATGATGAAATATACAATTTTCCTCTAGTTCTTGAATGCTTCCTCCCCCCAACTCTCATGATCCTAATTCTGCCTTACAAATTCAGCTGAACCGAAGGATGTACACTGGTACAGATAGGAACTGGAAACACAGGGAATCCAGGACAGATGAACCCCTCAGGACTAGTGGTGAGAGTGGCAATACCAGGAGGGTGGAAGGAAGGTGAGGGGAAAAGGGGGAACAGATTACAAGGATCTACATATAACCTCCTCCCTGGGGGATGGACAGCAGAGAAGTAGATGAAGGGAGATGTCAGAATGTGTAAGATATGACAAAATAATAATAACTTGAGGAAAGTATGAGGAGCTAATATCAAGGGCTCAAGTAGAAAGCAAATGTTTTGAGAATGATGATGGCAATATATATACAAATGTGCTTGATACAATGGATGAATGTATGGATTGTGATAAGTTATATGAGCCCCAATAAAATGATTGTTTTTAAAAGTTCTCTTCAGACTCACAAAATACAGACAGTGACACCGAATGCAGGAAGATCACAGGCCAGTGGGTAGGAAGTCTTGTGGATCCAGTGACAGTGGAAGCATCTCAGCACTGGCGTGGGTCTCCACATGGCTCCTCCAGCTCCAGGGCTCTGGATCCATCAGTGTGTCTCCATGTGGCTTGTCAACAGGAATGTCTTACACAGGGAGTGAGTGGGCTTGGCCTCCAGTGAGCTATTTATCTCCTTAGCGCCTCCCAATGAGGTCATCAAACTGCGACCTGATTGACAGGCTAGATGCCACCCCTTCACTCTTAATAGTCTCAAGTTGGCACCAGCATATGTAAAAAGCACACTAATGAAGGCCTCATCCTTTTTCCAAGTCGCTGTTGCTGCTGCTGCTGCTGCTGCTGCTGCTCCTGGTAAGCGCCAAGGGGCCCTGTCCACCCACAGCAACCCATGAACAACAGCCGCGAACACCGCACGGCCCCCATCTGTGCTCTGTGTGAGCCCATTGTTGCGGCCTCTGGGAGCATCTGCTCACTGGGGTCTTCCTCTTCTTTGCCGCCCCTTCTACTTTACCAAGCACGATGGCCTTCCCTAGGGACTGGTTTCTCCTGACAGCATGCCCAGAGCACAGGAGATGGATGATGTGCTCCTCCCAGCCACCAAAGAGCACTCTGGCCGTCCTCTTTTTTAAACGCAAACTCACTGCCGTCGAGTCCAGGCGGACTGTGTGTCCTTCCGGCCGCCCACCGTTCTGCCAACAGTCTTCACGAACACCCGCATTCGACTGCAGCAGCGCTTGCTCGGCCTTCCTGGCTCGTCGAGTCTGGGCCAGAAGATGCGCGCATTCACTGGCGGTGCAAAGCGTCTGAGACAGCGGGTGGTGAGCACACTCACGGCATCGTGTGTGCTGAACGAAAGCTGTGCCTTCGCCCACAGCACAGGCAGCACAGTGGCGGAGGGGTAATGTGTTGGGCCGCTAGCCTCACGGTCGGCAGTTCGTAACCCCCAGCCACTCCTCAGGAGAAAGATGGGGCTCTTACTCGTGTTTTAAGAGTTACCGGCTCGGAAACCCACAAGGGCAGTTCTGCCCGGCCCTGTGGGGTCGCTCTGACCTGGATGGGCTGTGGTGGCGAGTTCTTCCTGTATGTGCTATCACCCACCCACGACCAACAAGTGGATCGTGACTCTCGGGGCCCCACAGGACAGAGTGGAACCGCTCGCTCCCCTGGGGTTCTGGCTGCCTTGGCTGCTTCCCACGGAGCGGCTGGTGGGATCAAGCCACTGACCTTCCTGTTAGTAGTTCAGTGCTTAACCCACTGAGCCACCTCGGCTCCTCAACCGGTTTGGCGCATGCCTCTGTCCCCAGCGCGACCTTCCTCAGCCCCAGAGCGGGGTGGTCTTCGCCTATGGTCTTCCTGGCTCATCTGCTGCTGCTGATCCAGATGCGGTGGCCTCCCGGGTTCTGAGTTCTGAGTCACAGGCCAGCACAGTCTTCTGAGCACCACCGTGACGGCAAGTGGAGCAGGGAGTGCCTGAGCACTGACCCCTCCGAGGGCGTTTGTCCTTCACCCAGGAGCCACTCGGGCGGATTACCTGTTCCCAGGTGGACAGCACGGCCCAACTTCTGAAAACACTGCTGGCTCAGACACTTCTTGCCTCCCGGGCGAAACGTAGCCCTCTCCTCCAGCTTGGGGGGTGGGGGGTGGGGGTGGGTTTCTCTGGGCTTCAGCACGATGGCTAGGTGCTCAGCTGAGGACGGAGTGGGTGCTTCTTAGCTCACGACTATCAGGAGCCGTGTGACAGGTGTGTCTCACATGGGGGTCTGTCACTCATGCCGGGAGCCAGCTCTCCTCTAACTGTCCTCCATGCCTCCTTCCTTCTCTGGACGCGGCTCTCCCTATGGGATTCCTCGTGGGGAGGCCGGTGGTGACCCAGCGGGCAGTTTTGCCATTGCCTCTGCCCCACACTGAGGTGTGAGCTCCCAGCTGCTCCCTGACTGTGGGGGGCAGGGGTGCCTCGGCGCACTCTGCAGGACTCACTCAGCCAGCGAGTGGCCTTCAGGTCATGTCCTGAGGGACCCGGGAGTGCCCTGCACTGCACTTCCGGGCATCATCCGTGTGTGTGTGTGTGTGTGTGTGTGTGTGTGTGTGTGTGTGTGTCTGTGTGTGTGTGTGTTAGCTTGCATGGGTGGGTGTGAGAGGAAGTATGTATGTGATAGTGTGTGCTAGTGTGTGTGAGGGAATATGCGTGTGCATTAGAGTGTAAGAGATGTGTGAGAGTTTACGAGTTGAGTGTGCACGTGTGAGAGTATGTCCGTGTGCATATGAAAATGTGTGTGAGAGAGAGAGAGAGACTATGTATTAGAGATGGTGTCTGAGTGTGGAAGGGTAAACGTGAGGGAGAGTGTGTGTGAGAGGGCTTTGTGTGTGTGTGTGTGTGTGTGTGTGTGTCTGTGAGAGAACATGCATGTGTGTGAGAGAGTATGTGTTTGTGTGTGTGTAAGAGAGAGTGGTGTGTGAGAGTGAGTGTATGTGAGTGAACATATGTGAGAGCGTGGGGGGAGGGAGATAGAGTGTGTGTATGTGACCCACTTTTTGTATATTTCAGATGTGATTAGATTTACCATCCACCTTACACTAGGACTTCGACTTAGATCGGTTGGACGTGATGTCAGCAGAGACTGTCCCTGGAGAAGGACATCGTGCTTGGTAAAGGGGAGGGGCAGTGAC
This sequence comes from Tenrec ecaudatus, assembly GCF_050624435.1. Classification (NCBI taxonomy): domain Eukaryota; kingdom Metazoa; phylum Chordata; class Mammalia; order Afrosoricida; family Tenrecidae; genus Tenrec; species Tenrec ecaudatus. The sequence continues at coordinate 3,226,760 of NC_134531.1, read as the reverse complement.
AAGAGGAAAGCCCTTGAGGAGACGGATGGGCACAGAGACTGCAGCAATGGGCTCAGACATCAGGACACAGGGTCACTGGGGATGAGACTGACACAGAACACCTAACAGCAGCAGTCCCACATTACGCTGCTCACCGTTCCCCGCCTGTAAAGGGCTACAGTCTCAGAGACCCACAGGGGCAGTTCTCCCCTGTCCTGTAGGGTGCCTGTGAATGGGAATCCACTCTCGAGGCAGTGAGACCGGGCTGTGGCCTCGTGAACTAACAAAGAAAATGCTCTCCCCAAGCAGGATCGCCACACAGAGGATGGGACACACTGGTGCCAGGCAGGACCACCACCTCCCCCCACAACACGAACGGCCCTGCACACCATGCAGCCCCTCTGAGAGATGCCCACTCCGTTTCCTGGCCAACACGTCTGGGTGTGCATGCAGGCCGGTGGTGGGCAGTGCAACTGTTCTCCCTCGCCCTTCGTGGAGCTTTCCGGACCCTTCTGGAAGGATCTGAGGCAGGTTCCGAGCACTGCGGAACCTCAGCCTTTGAGGGAATCTGAGGCGTTAGAGGGGACTCGTTTGGCTAGTTCCACGTTTACACCGTGGTGAGCGCAGATCGTACAAGCACCTTGATGAAGTCACACTCTGAGTTCAAGGACGCAGCCGTGGACAGCAGCCTGCCAGGCCAGTACTTTTCCACTCCTCGTGCCCCCTGGCTGAGAGAGCAGTGTGCAAACCGGGCATGAGGGCACCAAATGATGACAAGAGCCCAGGCATGTGGGAAACTACCCCGGCACATTCCTGGGATTATTCACCTCAGGCTGTGCTGCCGGGCTGTGTGCCGACAGGTGGCTTCCAGCTCCCCACAATGCCGTGTGGCGGAGTCGTTTTAACTGTGGGTGTTAGTCCGGGTAGACTAGAGAAACAAATTCATAGACACTCATATGTGTGTAAGAAAGCGCTTTATATACAAGAGCAATGGTACATTAAGAAAGCATCCCAGCCCAGTCCAAGCCCATAAGTCTGATATTGACCCATACATCCAATTCCAATTTATAAATTCCTCTTCAGATACATGAAACGTATGCAATGACACCAAATGCAGGAAGATCACAGGCCAGTGGGTGGGAAGTCTTGTGGATCCAGTGGCGGTAGAAGTATCGCTGGTAAGGGTCTCCACGTGGCTTCTCTGGCCCCAAGGTTCTGACTGCCATCAGCCTGTCTCCATGTGGTTTATCAACAAGAAAATCTCGCAGGGACTGAGCCAAGAGAGAGAGAGTTCCCCACCTCCAGGAAGGAATACCGGAGTGTCCAGAATCCTCAGGAGAGGGCCATGCCCACACAGAGGCCTCATTGGCTATGACCTGATTGACAGGCTAGACTCCACCCCTACACTCTGAATGCGCAAATTGACACCAGATTATGTAACTGCCACACTGTACCCTAGGGTTTCTTAGCTGTCACCTTTGTGGGGGAAGATCAGCAGGTCTTCTCTCCCACAGCATTGCTGGGAAGTACAAACCAATGGCCCTTGAGTGAGGAGCTGCCAAGGACATGACAAAATATGAATGCTGGCTGGCCACCACGTCTCTGTGGGGCTGATGGGCTCAGAGAAGCTGCCTCATAATTAGCAATTTTTCAAGTTATTCTGAGGGCTTAAGATCTTGAAGGTGGAGATTTTCACAGAGCAGCTGCTGTGAGAAATGTCTTTCATGCCTTTTCTTCCAAAATTTCTGCTGGGTTCTAAGGCTTTGTTTATAAGGCCCCCAAATCATTTCTATTATTAATTCTCCTCTTTTCTGTTTACAGTAAATTCCATGGGGTGGATGATACTTCCGAGGTGTCATTGAACTTGGATGTCTGTTTCTTTGGGGTATTTAAATGGGTATGTCCTACTGTGGTGGTTTCTGTGTTGCTGAGATGTGGAAGCCATGTCACTGGTATTTCAAATGGCAGCAGGGTCACTCGGAGTGAACGGGTTTCAGCGGAGCCTCCAGACAAAAAACAGACAAAGAAGAAGGAATAGGCTGTCACTTCCAAAGAATTGCTGCTGCTGCTGCTGCTGCTGCTGCTGTTGTTGTTAGGTAGCATCGAGTCATCTCTGACTCACAGTGACCCTGTGCACAACAGAATGAAACACTGCCCAATCATGTACCAGCCTCACCACTGTTCTTATTTTTGAGCCGATTGTTGCAACCATTGAGTCCATCCACCATTGAGTCCATCAACCATTGGGTCCATCAACCATTGAGTCCATCCACCATTGAGTCCATCAACCATTGGGTCCATCAACCATTGGGTCCATCAACCATTGAGTCCCTCAACCATTGGGTCCATCAACCATTGGGTCCATCAACCATTGGGTCCATCAACCATTGGGTCCATCAACCATTGAGTCCATCCATGTCTTTGAAGGTCTTCTTTTTCACTGCCCCATGACTTTCCAAACTGTATGCCTTGCTCCAGGGGCTGGTCTCTCCTGACATGCCCAAACTACATGAGATAGAGTTCGGCCATCTTTGCCTCTAAGGAGAAATCTGGTTGTAATCCTTCCAAGATGGATTTGTCGTGTCCATAGTACTTTTAGTATTCTTCACCCACACCAAAATTCAAACACGTCGATTCTTCTTTGGCCTTGTTTGTTCGATATCCAACTCTCACATGCATATGAGGTGATAGAGAATACCACGGCTTGGTCAGGAGCACATTAGTCCTCGAAGGAACATCCTTGCTCGTCAACAGTTTCAAGAGGTCTTGTGCAGAGGATTTACCCAGTGCAATATGTCCTTTAAGCTTTTCACAGAGGACCTGGCCACTGGAAACCCTATGAATATCATCAAAACATTGTCAGTTACTGTGGTAGTTAGATAATCTGGTGTCAACTTGAGGATTCAGAGTGAAGAGGTAGAGTCTAGCCTGTCAATCAGCTTGATGACCTCATTTGCAAACACTAAGGAGTTAAATAGCTCACTGGAGGTGGTTCACAAGCTCATTCCCTGTGAGACATCCCTGTGGAGAAAACACATGGAGAGAGACTGATGGAGCCAGACCTCTGGAGCCCCGTGGAGACCCCTGCCAGTGCTGCGATGCTTACAAAGCCACTGGATCCACAAGACTTCCTGCCCACTGGCCTGTGATCTTCCTGCATTTGGCATCATTGCATGTGTTTCGTGAGTCTGAAGAGGACTTTATAGATTGGTGTCAGACATATGAGCTAATACCAGATTAGGGACTTGATCTGAACGGGGCTGGGATGTTTTCTCAATATTCAATTGCTCTCGTATATAAAGCTCTTTCCTATACACATATGAGTGTCTATGAGTTTGTTTCTCTAGTCTACCTGGACTAACACAGTTACTAAAAACCTAAAGACTAGAGACAGAGCATTATCTGACAGTGCCAGAAGATGAAGCCCTGGGTGTGGAAAGCACTCAAACTATGACTGAGGAAGAGCTGCCCTCTTGAAGTAGAGTCCACCATAATGTCTCAGCTGGAGTAACACCTGTGAAAGTAAAGTCTCTGCTTTGCTGATGGCCAACTCTCTCTGCCTACACAGAGCACACAGTGACCTGGGGCATTTATCCCACGCAGTCACTTCAAGAATGTTGTTCATTGTACAGAAAATGCTCTTTGGGACACGGAACCTCAACTGGAAACAGGTTGACAAGACAGACCCCACCCACCCACATCCCTGTGCGCCTGCCCAGTTCCCCCATGTTGGTCCTGGTGGATTGAGGAGCAGGATGGAACTAACTCAAGGTGGTGGCCCAAACTGCTCATTCCAGGCTTCCTGGGAAATGCCCTGCTGTTGGCAAGCATACAAGGGATCCCTCAACATGTAGAGAAGGGGGCTTTGGGGCTCGTGAGAACTGGGGTGCTTGATTCACGCTGAGGGTTGTGGCGACAGACAGAGCTCTGTATCCCTGTACAAATGGCACACATATCTGTGGTGTCCACTGGGGTAGGCCATTGTGTCCGACTCCCCGGTCAGACCGGTCTGATGCTCTTACTAAGCGGGGCGTGATGGGACCAAACGGCTTGAAGACAACAAACGACCCTCTGCCATGTGGGCGGGCAGCTCCTCCCATCAGTGTGAAGAACCAGCTTCCCCAGAGAGGGTTCTGTCTCCAGACGGTCCACAGACATCTTGTCAGATCTCTCCACTCCTCACTCTTCCTGCTACCTGACCCAACGGGCTTGGGGGCCAAGCCTTCAGGAGTTTCCAGCCTATCACCTGCCCTACCAAGATTGGGACACAGCCTGAAGGGGTTCTGGCCTGTCACTGGATCTGTGGATTTTAGACTTGTCAGTCCCCACGATAGCCAACAGCCAGCCCCACTGCCATCAAGTCAATTCTGGCTCACGGTGCCTCTATATACTGTTTCTTGACAGGAAGTGTCTGCAGTCTCGTCTTTCTCTGAAGGAGTAGCTGGTGGGTTTGAACTACCAACCTTTCAGTTAGCAGCCCAACACTCAATCCACCGCACCACATCATCAGGGCTCCTTGGTCCCCACGATCATGTGAGCCAATCCCTTAAACTCTTTCTCCCCCTCCGCCCCCCGTATATGTGTGTGTGGAACACACACAACACGCGCACACACACGATCCCTGGCATCACAGTGGTTAAAGTGTTTGGCTGTGAACTAAAAGGTTGATGGTTCGAATCCACCAGCTGCTCCATTGAAGGAGGAGGTGGTCAACTGCTCTCATAAAGATCACAGCCTTGAGATCATCCCTCTGGGGCAGTTGTGTTCATCCTGCAGGGCCAATTGACCCGACCGAGGCAGCGGGTATTCAGACTGGGAGGCGTGCCCTTACTAAGCAGGGACCTGATGCCTAACTAGTGGGGCAGTGCTTAGCCAAAGGTCAATGGCTCCAACCCACTAGCCATTCCCACAGAGAAAGATGAGCCCGTCCACTCCTATAAAGATTACAGCCATCTCCCACAAAGATCTGCAGCCTCCGAAACCCAGAGGGGCAGTCTTCTCTCTCCTGTCGGATCACGATGAGCGGGAATCCGCCCACCAACAAGGGGGTTGAGCTTTTTGATACATGTAATTAAAGATCAGCCTCGTAAACCCTGCAGCGCAGTTCTGCTCTGACACACGTGGGAGTACAATGAGCTGGGACTGACTCCATGGCAACGTGTGTGTATGCGTACGTATGTAGGCATATGTGTGTATGTAGGCATATGTGTGTATGTATGTAGGCATGTGTATGTGTGTGTGTTTCTCTAGAGAACCCTAACTCAGGTCACCCACGATGTCCTTTACCAGGGACTAGCCTCTCCTGGTTGCATGTCCAAAGCACACAGGTGGATTGTTCTCGTCGCTCGGTGACCTGGAGTCTGCTCTGACCCCTGGACACCCATTAACAACAGAACAAAACACTATCCTGCCCTGTGTGTTCCTCACAATGGTTCTTGTGGTCTATGCCATTGCCATGGCCACTGTGTCAGTCCATATCCTGGAGGGTCTTCCTGTCTTTAGCTGCCCCTCTGCTTTACCAAACATAATGTCCTCCAAGGACTGGTCGCTCCTAACAAGATGTCCAAATTATGTAAGATGACGTCTGGCCATCTTTTCCTCTAGGAGCACTCTGGCCTTACTTTCTTTCAGTACTTCTGCTAATACTAGCCGCATGGGGAGTGGAATTTAAATCCATGAGGGCGATGAAAGACATCCAGCATGAGCCCTGGCGGCCACACCAGCGCCTTGGGAGGCAGAAGGGTGACTTACTGTGAGTCACAAACTCTAGTCAATGGGCTCTTTGTGATGAACCCTCCTGAGAAAATGCAAGTCATCAAAGCAGCCCATCTCAATTGTCTCCAATGTCAAAGATACTCACAGACATGCTTCAAGGTGAGTTTTGTTTGTTTGGACAACAGCTCACTCCCTGGGGACTGGGTTTCACTCCTGGAGACAGAGCTGCGGTCACCCCATTCCTCTCTAGGGACACGCCACAAAGGCAGTTGGGTCCCTGGTCTCCTTCTGCTTCCATTGCAGTGGCTCCAGGAAGGTGAATAAGAGTCCAGTGTTCCCTGCCAAAACACAGGGGAAGCCACAGTGGCTCTGTGGGCAGTGGCTCCAGCTGTGCTCTGGGTGGTGGGCACAGTGGGCAGGTGGGAGCAAGAGCCAAGCCCCCCGGGAGCCACCAAGGTGACAATCACCTTCAATGCTATCTGCATCTTGCCACTTTCTCTCCAGGTCTGAATTGCCTCCTGCCACCACTGCATGTGTCTTAAAGAATGTTAAGCCTGACCCACTGTGGTCCCATGGACCCATGCCAGCCTCACAATCATCATCCCTGTGCTTAAGGCCGTGGATGCAGTCACCGTGTACATCCGCCTCGCCGAGGGCCTTCGTCACGTGCACCGCCCATCCACTTTACCAAGCTGATGTCCTTCTCCAGGGACTGGTCTCTTTGTGATGTTAGACAGCTTGCAGGGCCCGGGTCTTACTCCTCTTTGCCTTCGAAAGACTCTGGACCCAGAAATACTTAGTGAGTCCAAGGAGGGTCAGCATGCTTCCGCTGCCATGAAGAGAGCCGGCCTTCTGTGCATGTCAGGAGGAGGAGCTGATTGCTCGGAGACAGTTCACTCTGCGCAGCCAAATCCTAAATGACTCAGGCAAGGTCAACTCACCGACTCCAGAGCCAGTCTCCCTTCCTTCCTTCCTTCCTTCCTTCCTTCCTTCCTTCCTTCCTTCCTTCCTTCCTTCCTTCCTTCCTTCTTCTCCTCCCCCTCCCTCCTCTGATGAGTATTGAGAGGCCCATGCAAAAGTCTCGTGGGAAAGAGCGCGCCTGAAGGGGCTGGGCTTGGAGTGCGATTGCTCCCCGCCTGCATCAGGACAGACCTTGGGCTGGGAGCTGTGAAGCAGCGTCACCGCAGCCTGCACACCTTGCTCTCAGAAGACGCCACTCTCCACGCGGGGAAGAGCTCGCAAGCCAAGGTTAGTGATCCCCGCGACCAGACACCTGAAAGTGACAACGTGTTGGTGACAGATACGTTGGGATACGCAGGAGGGGAAGAGAGCATTTCCCAACCACTCTTTTAATTACAGCTTAGGCAGAGCAGGCTGTCAGTCCCACCTTCCTTCAGGAGGCGGTCGGGAATGTCTCCGTTAATTATGACTGTCTGCTGGTTGTCAGCGAACTTCACCATCCCCGACTCCACCCTGGCTGCCGTGGGGCTGGGTGCCAAGAGATTGTGTGGTTCCCCAGATGGTGATGGAGGCCACTGGGCCAGCCGCTCGGACCCATGTCTTTTCTTGGGCCAGCCATCCGGTCAACACAAGTACCACCACCGTGTCTGTGGCACTAACGCCACCATATGTCAGTGTCATCGTTCTCACTGGTAGGACGCACTGGTGGCTTGGCCGCCTCCTGCTTGGAAGGCAGGAAGATCAATGAGTGTTTGGAGCCGCCATGGTGACAATGATTGGGTCTGGAAAAGGAGATGGAGACAATACAGTGGAAAGACCTCGTAAACCCTACCTGGACCAAATGATCAAAGGTACCATCACCCGTGATGTCGTTGCATGTCACACAGTCCTGACAGCCCATGGCCATGGAGCTACCCTATGGGACAGAGCAGAATGGCTAGAACTGCTCCGTAGGGTGTCTCTGTTGGACTGGCCTCCCCAGGTTAGCAAAACCAGTGGCAATTGTGGGTGTAGGAATATAGAAAGAAACATACATATATCTCTAGAATGGGCTCCCACATTTGTAGAAGTGGGTGGGTGTCGAGTCGGTGGGTCGGGTGGTAAACTGGAGGTTTCTCTTGACTTGTTTAGCTGTAGAAGCTGAAGAACCAGGCAACAGGGAGGCTACAGGCTGGTAGATGCAAAATCAAATGAATCCAAGATTGGTAGCCCACTAATGGCTCTTTGAGATCAGCAGGCAATATGGTTAGAGGTCAATCCAGCAGATGTAGGAGCCAGATCCACCGGAAATGAAGTTTCCCAGAGAATCGGCTTTGAAAGGAACATGCCACGCCCCCACAGAGTGCTCCTTCCGATTGCATCAAGGCTGTGCCCTAATGGAGGCGCTCCGCCCCAGCTCTGCCCGCGCTCCGCCCCAGCTCCGCCACAGCCAGCTCTGCTGACTGCGCACAGTTCATGATCTTCTGCTGCTGCTGTTGTTATCCGGTGCCATCGAGTTGGTCCTTACCCACAGCAACCCCGTGCACAGCAGAACAAAGGTCCTGCGCCATCTTCACGATTGCTCCTACTCTTGAGCTCATGGAACGGACAACAAAGAAGCACTCAACATGAGGAAACATCAGAGAAGCCAAAGTGAGGGACAGTCCACAAAATCCCTGCCCGACACCCCTCAAACTGCCCAGGCCACAAAGACATAAAGATGAAGACACAGACCACGGGAGACTAAAGAGAGGAGATGATGAAACACACTGTGCTGCCCTGGGGGTCAGGAACAACCGAGGAACCGGCGAGGTCCACACAGGGGCTGAAGCTCACAGAATGTAAGTGCACTGACATTGACCTCATGAAGGTCCCATGGGCCCCTGGGAGGTCATGCCGTACAGGGCTCAGCTGCTAACCAACAGGCTGGGGGCTTGCACCCCCCTCCCCAGAGACCCCTCAGAACAAGAGCCGAGAATCCAAGGTAGAAAATCAGCCACTGGACGGCCGTGGAGCACAGCCCCACAGTGGCACGTGGGGTCTCCACGAATCGGCGTGGACTTGGCAGCAAGTGGGGGATGAGGAACAACAGTCCCGAACGGCTTTGTCCCACGGTGGGCAGGCGGCCCCGTGGTAGAGCTTTAGCCTTCCATGCACAGAGGATATGTGGTCAGCACACGTGGTATCAGGAGAGGCCAGTCCCGGGAGAAGGACATCATGCGAAGTACAGGGGCAGCGACAAAGAGGAAGGCCCTCGAGGAGATGGATGGTCACAATGGCTGATACCACGGGCTTGGCCATCAGAACAATTGTGTGGACTGTGCAGGACCTGAAGTGTGTCGCTCTGTTGTGCACAGGGTCGCTCTGGGCTGGAAGCAACTCGATGGCACCTAACAACAAGGTGTACGAGGGAACAAAACACTGCCCGACCCTGTGCCAGCCCCAGGATGGTGGCAGGTCTATGGAATGCTCCTCAGCTGGTTCTCAGACACAGATTGGCAAGCTTTCTTCCTGGTCCATCTTAATCTGGAAGCGCCACAGAAACCCGCCCCACGTCATAGCAACACACAAGCCTCCACAGATACATGTGTGGTGACTGTGCTGTGCATGGAGCTGACTGGCTGGGAATCACATCTGAGAACCTCCTGCAGGAAAGAGAAGATGCAACCGCCAAGCCCCCAACAACCTCACAGCGTGACCCTGAGCCCCTATGCTGCAGAAACCACGCTGTAATTGGTGGGGTTACAACTTCCAGCCTGGGAGAACGAACCACCACCAGGAGCTTCCCCTCCAGGAGACGCTGGCTGTGTCTTTGCAGATGGTGACCAGCACGGGCAGGATGCAGACAGGAGGAAGGTGGGGAGAGAAGGGAGCCAGAACACTAAGACTCACCCCAGCCCCCATTGATTCCATAGGACAGAGAACTACCCCACAGATGTCCAGGGCTGTCAGCTTTTAGGAAGCTGCTGGGTTGAAACTGCTGACCTTTTGGTTAGCAAACACGTGCTTTAACCCCTGAGCCACCAATGCTCTGGGAAGTAGGGAGACTGGTTGCCATCAGATGGATTCCAATCCACAGCAACCCTGTGGGACAGAGTAGAACTGCCCTCAGAGGGTTTCCAAGCCTGGAATCTCTAGGGAAGTGGATGGTGACAGCTCACCACCACCTGCAGTGAACACCCCAACCTGGAACCCGCTGCACCGCCAAAGAGAGGAGGAGGAGGTTGACGCTCTTCCAGTGGAAACTCACTTCCTACTTGAGCTGAAGGTCAAAGTCAGCTCCCCTATTTGTGTGATGCCTTGTAACTAGAAGTGTCAGGCAGCAAACACCCCATGGAGCACACAGAGACCTTCAGCCCCATTCCCAGCAGGGGAGCAGGAGGAGCACGGGACGGGGCCCACGTTGAGGTCGGTGTGGATGGAACCAGGAATGCTCAGGGGGGGAACTGACAGAGGGAAGCCCCATGAAGGATCCAGGTCCCTTCTGCGAAGCATCTCGATGTCAGCGAGCAGAGAGAGGGGCTGAAGAAGCCCAGAATCTGTCCTAAGGAAACCCCACAGCTCGCCCCCATCACGTCTTCTCCCTCCACGGGGCTGCCAATGTAGAGTTTCTCACTATTTTTATTTTCCTGAGAAATTATCATGCTTTATAAATAGCCTTTTAAATGCCAGGCTCGCCGGTTGGATAATCCATCTCTACTCTTCTCCTGCTTCCCGCCCTACCTGCTGCCTGCCCTTGGGCTTCTGGGAGTCGGCGTCCTGAACCAACCCTTGTGTTTCTCTTCTCCTCATGGGCTGGGTGTCCTGCGGCTGGGAGGGGGGCGGCGTTTAAAGTCTCATTGCCTCCTGACTCTGGCCAGCCACTGGAGGTCAATGGAAAAGCCAGTTGGAACAAAACTCAAAATCGTGATTTTTTTTAAATGGTTCAGGTTCTCTGATTGGATAGAGACCGGGAAACCTGAGCACCTATGAGCCACAGACCTCCCCTTGACTCACCTTTCCACCAATCAGCAGACAGGTCTACAGGCTGAACAGCAAAAATGCCACGGAGGAGAGTGTGCCTCGACCAGTCCAGGTGGACAGGCAGCACAGGCCCAAGGGTAACACTAAGAAGGCCGGACAAGATGCGGAAGAAGGAAGACGGAAACAGGGAGCCCAGGAGGAAGGGAAGACTGCCTTTGATGTCACAAAGCAGAGGGGGTATGACTTGCTGAATGGGAAAGGCAGTTTCTCGTCATGCAGCCACCCAGATCACATAGAGAGCTACAAGGAAGGGAAGCAGCTGTGGAGCCTGACAGCCATCCACAGAGGCCACGCACGCAGCCAGCTCGAGGGACAGTAGCATCAGCACTCTGGGCACTGTGGGCATGAGACATCCCTCACCCCACCCCCACCGCTACACACACACTGTCAGCCCCAACACCTTGTCAGGACCAACTGGCTGCTAGGGAGGAGGTAGCAATGAGCCATGAGGAGGCAGAGTATAATCATGGACAGGCAGCGGCATGGACACTGAGGGCTGCAGACACTCAGCCACCCAACCCCTCCTCCTGAGTCAGGAGCTCCCCTGCCCGCCGCCCCAGGTTATGGGGTTGCTCCAGAGTGAGCTCCTAGGGTCCAGAGCACTCATTCTCAATCATGGTACATGAGTCACACTCTCGTGTCTTCATCGCTAGAGCATGACTCTGTGGATGTGGGGTTTCTAAAGACTTCCACGCTCCAGCTGGGGTGTTTCTAAGTGCTGCAGAAAGAGAAGGCATGGTGGTCAGGAGGAAGGCCAGCACCTTGGACCAGGATCACGCTCGTCCAGGGCACCACCTGGCCTCTACTCTCTCTTCTAAGCCCTCATAGTTGGAAACCAACTGCCATCAAGTCAATTCCAACCCACACATACCCTGCAGGACAGCACTGCTCCTTGGGGCTTCTGAGACTGAACATATGTACAGGAGCAAACAGCTTCATCTGCTCCCTGGCATCAGATAGGAGGCTTGAACTGTCCACCTTGCAGTTAATAGCCAAGCCCTTCACCTGCTGAGCCACCTGTGCTCCTTTTGGGTGTTAGGTGCCATTGCTTCCAATTCATAGCGACCCTGCTTACAACAGGATGAAACACCCCCAGTCCTGCGCTGATTTTTCTGAGGTGTGAACCCATTGTTGTAGCCACCGTGTCCATCATCTCCTTGAGGGACTTCCTCTTTGTCACTGTCCCTCCACCAAGCATGATGTCCTTCTCCAGAGACTGATCTCTCCTGATATCATGTCCAAAGTACGTGAGACAAAGTGTCGCCCTCCACACCCATGAGGAGTGTTCTGGATGCACTTCCTCTTCCAAGACAGGCCTGTTTGTTCATTGGGAAGTTGTGGTCTTTTCAATATTCCTCATTTAAATGCATCGATTCTCCTTTGGTCTCCCTCCTTCATGATTCCAATTAAGGCATCTGCTCTCCGACAAGGCCACACGGGCTCACCATAATGACATGGCACAGCCTCCCATGTACTGTCCTGAGGACCCTGAGGTGGACTTGGTGTGGGACCCAAACCCCGAATGGGTGCTCCTGAGGGTGCCGTGAGCAGGGTGCTGGAAACAGGAGAGCTCTGGTTAAGAGGCTCAGCTCCATGGCTCCTGTCTGGCTGCGCTGAGAGCACCCTCGGCACCCTGGGCAGTCAGCACCTTGCCCTTGCTTTCTGCTTGGTCAATAACTACATATTGATGCCCTCATGGACAGGTGGGGAGACCAGCAGTGCGGCAGAGACAACATATTACCTGGAGCCTCCACGCCTGCTAGGAGATCACACCAAAAGGCCATGTGTGTCAGAGTGGAAACGTGTCCTGTTGGGTTTCCAAGGATAATCTCTCAGAGGCAGTGGGCAGTGACATCATCTGTCAATTTGAGGAGGGGTGGAGTCTAGCCTGTCAATCTGGTCACAGCTTGATGACCTCATTTGGAGGCGCCACGCAGATCAACAGCTCACTAGAGGTCAGATACACACAGACTCTCTGGTTTGTCTTCCTGCTGACAAGACACATGGAGCTACACTAGAGCCCGGGAGCTGGAGGAGCCATTTGGAGACCCTGCCAGCATTGAGATGTTTCCACTGCATCCGCAAGACTTTTCACCCACTGGTCTGTGATCTTCCTGCGTTCAGCATCGTCACATGTGTTGCACGGATCTGAAGAGGACTTTATAGATTGGTATCAGACATATGGGCTAATATGGGACTTGTGGACTTGATCTGGACTGGGCGGGGATCTTTTCTTAATATACAATGACTTTTTGCATACAGCTCTTTCTCGCACACATATGAGTGTCTCTAGTCAGCCCGAACTAACACAGACATTTCTTCACAAGACATTTCTTCCAAAGTGCCTCTGGCTAGTGCAAACAGCCAACCTTCTGATTCGTGAGCGAGCACCTAATTATCTGACACAAACACACCCCAGGGACTTCTCATCGGACCTGAACTTTTCTCTCTTTGCCTGGCCCTTTACCCCCTGCCTACACTGCCATGAGATGCTTTTGCATGTTATGGCTCACACGCACGACACTGTTACCCACTGCTGTGAAATTGTTTCCGACTCATGGGAACCCTGTGGGATGGGGTGGAACTGCACCACGTGGTTTCCAAGGCTGAAAATCTTAATGAAAGCAGATCGCCTCTTCCTTCTCCCATGGAGTGACTGGTGGGTTTGAACCACCGACTTTGCTGTTAGCGGCCCAGCACTTGACTCCTTGAGCCATCAGGGTTCCTACGCATACCTCGTGGGTAGCCCAGAGATACCGTTAAACACTCTGAGTTGCCTGAGCAGCCCCGCCTCCACCCGCAAATCCCAATAACACCAAGAAAGGCTGTGTACCCCTGTTCTGACAACCAGGATGTATAGTCTATGTTGCCGTGGGGTTTTCAAACGCAGGATTTATTTATTCAGTGAAACCAATCGTGGTTAACTTAAGTACTTAAATCACTTTATGCCAGTGACCCCAAGAGTCACCTTAAAGGGAAAAGAAGGCTCTGGAAGGAAAGGAAAGTAGTTGCTAACGACTAACTTTCCACCGGGATTCATGAAAACTGAACAATCCATCTCATTACTCATCACGGAACGAAAAACCAAGGATCAGCAGGTGAGTGACCCTTTGACCCTGACTTTGTTCCCTAGGCACACACACAAAGGAGTCTCACTTGAACTGTGCCCCCATGCACCCTGTAACCACAATGTCAATGGAAGAAAAGTACGTGACTAGACCAGGCAGGAGACCACACTTTCCAAATTACATGTTTCTCCAGCTTCGCACTTTAATAATATCTCATATAATTATACTGTGTTACAGTGGGTGATGTCACAGATGCACTCCAAGTTGTTGTGGGTTTTTCCCTTAAGATTTTTCCGTGGCCAGGCTGCGCCAAGCTGCTTCCCCAACCTTCAAGATGTTCTCGTCTTTTTATAGTTCCTACTAATAAAAACAGAGAAAGGAATCTCAAGGCAGCTGCTGAGGGGCATCTTGACTTGAGAGATCGGCGCCCTGGCTGGTGTCTGGCTGTCGTGGTTTTTTGCAGAGCCGGTGGGACTCTTGTGTGAAAAGTCATGGCCATCCTAGAGTGGAAGCAGTCCTTGACTCAGACCCACGGCGACCTCACAGACAGTGGAACGAAACATGGTGTGTCGGGCCAGGTAGACTAGAGAAACATCCAGGGCTGCTCACATGTGTCTAAGAGAGAGCTTTATATCAAGAAGCAGTTAGATGTCAGGCAAACATCCCAACCCAGTCCAGATCAAGTCCAAAAGTCTGATACCGGTCCACGAATCCTTCTTCAGACTCGCACAGCCACAAGCAATGGTGCAAATTGCAGGAGGATCACAGACCGGTGGGTCAAAGTCTTGCGGACCAAATGACGATAGAAGCATCACAGGGCTGGGTGCAGGTCTCAGTGTGGCTCGTCAACAAGAAGGGAAAGGCAGAGAGAATGGCCACTGCCAGAGAGCCATTGATCTCAGTAGGGCTTCCAAATGAAGTCATCAAGCTGCGACCCAACAACAGGCTAAACTTCGCCCATTTCTTCTTACAGGCACCATGTTGGCATCAAAAAACCTAACCATCACACATCACCTGTTCATCCTGCGCCACCTTCAAGCTCTTGGTGATGCCTGGGCTCTTGGCTGTAGCCACTGCATCACTTAATGACTCAGGGTCTTTGTGTCTGTTGTTGGCCACGCAGGATGTCCTTCTGCGGGGACTAGTCTCTCCTGTTGGCACGTCCAAGTACAGGAGACGAAGCCTCACCATCCTCGCTTCCAGGGTAGTGCGCTGGCGGTGCTTGCCCAAACTGTGTGACGCTGCGTGGCCCCCGTGCCACTAATGACTCCCAGTATGGTCCATGACCCCTGCTCACCCCAGTTATCTCTTCAGCAGATGCACAGGCCAGGAAATACCTGCTGGCTGCCTGTTCGGTAGCAGGCCTGGCACAAAGTCCCAAAACTCACCAAAACCAAGCCCACAGCCATCGAATGAGCTGTGACTTGTAGCAGCCCTGTAGGACAGAACAAGACTTCCCTGGGTGTTTCCAAGACTGCACATCTTTATGGGAGCAGAGAGCCTCATCTTTCTCGGGAGGAGCAGCTGGGGGTTAGAACTGATGACCATGCAGTGAACAGACAGGTTAGGGATCCTGTTACTGATTTGATTTGATAACGTGGGCTCGGCAATTACAGAGAATATGTTTTTATTTGAACGTTTATATTCCACAAACAAGATGTGTGTGTGTGGGGGGAATAAATATAGATAAGTTTTTAAGTTCATTTTTTTAAGAGAGAGAAGAGTCACAGCCTTAACCCCCCCCCCTTCCAGACCCCTGTGCCTCAGAGCTAAACCTTGGTCTGGGTGACTGTCCACGGAGGAGGAGTACACCTGAAGTGGACTTGGGTCCTTGTGTCATTGGTTTCAAACAAACGAAACATCTCCTCGAACCTGGGAGCCCTGGGGTGGTACAGGCAGGTAACGGGCTTGCTTGCTGGAGGGAAAATTAGTGGTTTGAGTCCTCCCAGAAGATAAGCCAGGTGGTCTCCTTCCAGAACACCGTCCCTGGACCTGTGGAGCGGCGTTCTGGTCTACAAACCTGGGGCCATGGGGGGTTGGAGCCGTTCCATCAGCAACTGGCATGGTTTGGATGAAGCTTGGATCCGCTCCCGTCCGCTCCCTGCACTAGCTGCTGCTCCAGCAGGCTTGCCACTGTTGTTGTGCTTGGGGTGCGTTCTCCTTAACTTAGCTCTGATGAGTAGCTGAGATCCTCCAGGGGAAACTGGAAATCTCTTGTGTGTGACAAATGCATCATCAGGACACTCAAGTCTACGCTTCTGTATTTTTAACTTAGGGCCCACGGACAACCTGTCAGCTTTGTATTCATGTTTCAAAAGCCAGCCATTATTGCATCATAGACTTGTATTGAAGGAGCCCCGGTGCCGTCGTGGGCTACGCACTAAGCTGCGAATCACAGCGTCTGAGGTTCAAACTCACCAGCTGTCCCAAGGGAGAAAGCTGAGGCTGTGTGTGCCTGTAAAGATTTAAAATCTCAACCCACCACCCCACCCCCAAGGGACAGTTTTATTGCGTCCTGTAGGGTCCTGATGAGTCGGGATGCTCTCAATGGCAGTGAGTTTGGTTTGGTGTTTGTTACTGAGGACAGTGGTGGTACCTTGGTAGAAGTCTCACCTTCTGTGTAGGAGACCCGGGTTCGAGTCCTAGCGAGTACACCTCATGTCTGTCACGTCACCACACAAGGACCCCTGCGGGTCGGTCGTGTCACGTGGCGTCATGTCATACCACAGCCACTACCGTCTCGGCAAGGCCGGCGTGCTCTCGTGATGAGCACGTTGCCGCAGACCATCAGACCTAAGGCAGATGAGGGAGAAAGGCCTGGTGATCTACTCCCTGAATCAGCCCCAGCCAAGATTGTAGATCATCGAGGTTTGCTCCACAAGACCCCAACCGGGGATGGGAGCAGATGGGGCAGGGTTTCATCAGCTGTGTGCCAGGAGTCAGGGGCCAACTATAAAACCTCCATTCACTTATTTGTTTTACTTTTCTTAAAAAAAAAAAAAAAAGCCATGTCTTTGAAGTGGGAGAGAAGAAAGTTTGTGGACTGAGGGTGGGGGGCATTCCCAGGGAAGCGAACCTCAGTAGACCTCAGGTGGACTGGTCCCTGGCAGCTCTGCCTTTGCAGCCGGTACCCGGAGCCAGGCTTCGCATGACGTCACCACCGGGCGGTCACTGTTGCTACTCACCTTGACCCACTTCCTCTGCCCAGTCTGGCCGCAGCTGCACCTGGGGAAGACAGATGGTCTGTTCTGCCCCACAGCCAGGGGTGTTTAAGGCTGTGATTTAAACGCTGCCAGTGACATCATACCCAACATCCGGATGGAAAGCCACTCTCACAGGAACTGAGCTAGACGAGGGAGCTTAAAAGAGTCTGTGGAAATCTCCCACCATCATTTCATTCCATCACCCACAACACTGGGATGCCTCCTCCTAGTTCGTGGAACAACAGGGGTGGCAGCGGTGCTGTACGGTCAGTGCCTCAGAAGGACAGAGCCGCCCCCCCCCCATGTTCTCTGCCATCTGTCAGTCTGTTGTCCTGTGGTGTCCTGAGTGTGTTGTGGTGCCAACTGCTATGCCACCGCTATGGCTCACAATGAGGTCTTGTCCCATAGAGAGCGTGGAGATGAGCCCCCAGGTGGGAAGGCTGTCAACTCCACTGGACTGTGACAAGGGCATCGAGCACACCAGCGATTGTAAGAACTGGTGAAAGAATGGGGACCCCCCCCCATGTCCACGGGGTTGCCATGGCTCAGCATCAGCTGGATTAAGGACGCCCACCTGGTGCCTCCGGACTAGCTTTCATCATCTCCATCAGACGCCTCTGCCCTGTCACCCTCCGCATACACGCCATATATCTCCCCTTCCTTTTGTGCCCCATCACCCCATGCTATGTACAGTTCAGCCAGAGCCAAATGCATACACCTAACGAAGCGTCTCACCTGGGAGATGTTCACAAGTGGCAAAAAGCTTAACTCTTCTTAAGAGCAAAAATGCTTCCTCTGAGAGGTTCTTTCCTCTGTAAATGGGAGGAACATACAATGTCCCCACCACCCTCTCTTGTCCAGGAAACAGGATGGACAAGTCCCAACCTGCTCATCCAAGGGAGCCAAGAGTCTCTAGAGGAAGTTTGATAGAATGGTCAGACCTCAGGGGGCACAGCCCTGCTGGACCCAGCTGTAGAGCGGGTGGTGAAGTGGCTAGCCCACTGAGGAGTCCTTGGGTCTCTTTAGCACCAGCTGACCAGCGGCCTCTTATCTTCCCAGCCTCTTTGAAAGATGGCAGCTGTGACCACTTCAGAATTTCTGCCTGGCTCAACTTCCACTGTTGAAAAAATGAGATCCTGGAAGAAGCAAACCCTCCTTTGTGATCCGAGGATTGTAAATAATAGAATTCAGTCAGAGGAAGGAATTGCACTAGACCTTAAATTCTGAGCACCCCTTTTGCAGATGGCTATGGATGACAGTGAAAGCTCAAAGTCTATTTGCAGAGTGCCCACATGGATTAATTCTCTAGTGGATCCACTCTGACCATTGGCCAGGGATGTGATTAGCCTGGACTAGACCAAGGCATTGAAAAGTGGATTCATGCAGAATGTAGTTAGGTAAAAATCTAGCACTTTGTCGTATCTTCTCTCATTTCACTCATTTAAATTCATTCTTGTTGTCATCATTTTATGCTTTATTTTGGACTGGGGTTTTCTGCGTTTCTCTTTTGTTCAGTTTTCTGTTTCATTGTGGTTGTGGAGTGGTTGTTTTTTGTTTGTTTGTTTTACTTTGGTCTGGGTTCTGGTTTGATTTTCTTGATATGAAATCCAGAAGAAGGAAGTCTATTCACCTGATAGCTTCTTAGGGAGGTTGAGAAAAAATGAGAAGCTAATAAAAATAAAGTACCAGATTGAAGAAAATGTTCTAAAATTGATGTTGGTGATGATTGTATAACTTTAAAAAATATATTTGAACTATTTAATTGTATGATGTATGAGTTACCTGTTAATAAAACTGCAAAAACCACAGCAACAACAACAAAAAAACAATGATATACTTGAGAGAAGAAAAGGTGATTACCAAGGAGCGAGAGGTCCAGTAGGCCTTGCAAAGGAATGTGGACTCATTCACACTCTCCAAGCCAAAGCAGGACTCAGCCAGATAGGATATGAGCAAAACCCCTGAAAACCACACACCCATGTTCTTTACAATGCTATTCACAACGGCGGAAGGATGGAAACCATTCAAGTGCCCATCGATGGATGGACGGATGAGCTATGGCACACAGTCATGTACATGATGGAACACTACGAAATGTTAAAGAATGCCCATGACTCTATGAAACATGGATTCATAGCGTGGGTGAACATGGCGAGAGTTCCAAACCCAAACCCACTGCCATGGAGCCAGTTCTAACTCACAGCGACCCTATCAGACAAGGCAGAATGGCCCCCGTGGGTTTCTGAGGCTGCAAATGTATTCGGGAGCACAAAGCCTCCTTTTTCTCGATTGGAGCAGCTGGTAACTTCTTACTGCTGACCTTTCTGTTAGCAGTCCAACATGTAAAGGACTATGCCTCCGGGACTCCTTGTGCTGAGTGAAATAGGTCAATCACAAGAGACAAACATTGCATGAGGCCACTTGTGTAAAAGGTCAAGGAAAGTTTTATGGCATATGGCAACGTCCTTTGAAGTTTACCAGGGATTAGAAGAGAGGAAGGGACAATAACTAGAGTGTAAACAAGCAGTCATTTGGTGGGGAGAGAAAAGCAATGTTTGTGGCTGCATTGCTCCATATAACTCAGGGGGGATTAGGTTTAGGATCCCCCTATCCTGGCTTGAATTTTTTAGTATAAAAGAGAAAACCCAGTTCCTAATCAGGCTCCTATCCACATGTATGTGACTAAATTCCCTGCCATTCTTCTTGCTGTTGGCAAGTTGGCACAAAACACTGCACCGTCCTGAGCCATGCTCACAGCCGCTCCTGTGCCTGAGCCCCGGACGCAGCCACTGTGTCCGTCCACTCATGGAGGGCCTTCCTTGTCTTTGCCGCCCCTCCAGTTTACTAAGCACGCTGTCCTCCGCCAGAGATGGGTCTCTCCTGAACACATGTCCACAGCAGTGAGACAAAGTCTTGCCATCCAACTCTATGGCACGCTGGCCTGACTTCCTTCAATATCGATTGGTTTGTCCTTTTAGCATTCTATTCCACTCCAGCACCACAATTCAAATGCGTCGATTCCTCTACAGTCTTCCGTATTCAATGCCCAGCGTTGCCATGCCTATGATGTGATAGAGAATACCCTGGCTTAGGTCAGGTTCACCTTAGTCCTCAGAGTAACATGCTTGCTTTCCTGGAGCAGAAAGCCTCGTCTTTCTTCAACGGAGCAGCTGGCGGTTTCAAACTTCTGACCTTGCTGTTGGCAGCCCTGGTAACCCCTACCCCGCCAGGACTGCAGCACATGCGGAGGGGTTAGGATGCCGGCACACATCTGTGCTTAGGTGCCATCGAGTTAGTTCCAACTCAGAGCAACTCCACATACGAACACTGCGTGGTCCGGGTCACCCCACAACTGTTCTGGGGATTGAGCCCATTGCTGGAGCCACTGTGTCCATCCATCTCATCAAGTGTGTCCCTTTTTCCACTGGTCCTTTCCTTTCCCAAGCATGCGCTCCCTCTCCAGGGACTGGTCTCTCCTGACAACATGTCCAGAGAACATGAGAGGACGTCTCGCCGTCCTCCCTCCTAAGAATTATGCCAGCTGTACTTTTCCAGGACAGATCTGTTTGTCCTTCCGGCAGTCCATGGCCCTGTCGATCTTCTTTGCCAACAGATGTGTCTTTTCCTCTGCCGTCTTCCTGGTTCATTTTCCTGGGCTCACAAGCACTGAGGTGATCGAAAACGCCAAGGCTTGGTCAGGCACACCGTGGTCCTCAAAGTGATGTTTTTGTGGTTTAATACTATCAAGAGGCCTTTTGCAGCAGAACTGCCCGATGCGATGTGTCTTCTTTCGGAGTTCTTGACAGCTGCTTCCACAGCCTTGATTGCGGATACCATTGAAATGAAATCCTTGACCACTTCGATCTTTGCTCCCTTCATCACGGTAGTCGCTCATGTGAGGTCCTGCTGCCCACAGTGGGTGATGCTTCTCAGGGGTACGAGCAAGTGCCTTCCAAGTGGATTGTCACAGACACACACATACGCAAAGAGGTAGGCAAACGTTTATTTAAGCATAGATTGAAAACGCTTCCAGAGCACAGGGGTCCCCCTCTAGAGTTGAGAAGGACCCAGGGCTAGGGAAGGTTTCTTGGTTCTGTCAGAACTATCAAAGGGACAGGGACGGAGGCCAGCAGGTGATCGTGCTGCTTTCTGATGAGATTCCTCTCGGGTTCCCTGCACATTCCTCTAACTCAGGCCATAGTCCCACGTCAGGATGTTGATGGTGAGTCTCCGAGCTTGGCTTCAAGGCCCACTGTTCCCTCCACAGACAGAAGTCCCCGTTCTGTCCCTGTTCCTGATGACGGACACATATTGTGGGGAATGCAATGCAATCTGTAACAACTAGAAAGTGTTGGTGCTATAGAGACAGCACGTATCTGTCAATATTCTTTAATACTAATCATTCACTGCCCAAAACTTCCCATCTAGAGAAAAAGATAGAGCAGGATGGGTGTTGGTTTATACAGTTTCTAAGCAGATTTCTGAGCAGGAAAGTGAGATCTCCACCATCCTCTCTCTCTTCACACTCTCCTGATCCTGGGCAGGGTAGCCATCTAGTCACCCGATTTGCTACTCGTGGTTGTTCCTGGGCCTGAGCCCATGATTGCACCCACGGTGTCACTCCGTCTCCTTGCGGGCCTTCCTGCCTTTCCCTGCCCTTCTGATTTGTGACTGGTCGCTCCTGACAACATGTCCAAAGACGAAACCCCCTTTCTTGAGGGATATGCCTCTGAGTCACCACAAAGATCAAGGAGGTAGAAATAGGGGTGACCCTTGTATGGCCCCACCCAAACCCTTATGTTACAGGTGTTATGTACTGAATGAAGAACAAACAAGTCTGTGCTGGAAGCAGTGCAGGCAGACTACTGATTAAAAGCCACAATGGTGAGATAAGGCCTCCTTGGCTTTGTGCGTGAGACCAAGAGGGATCGGCCTCTAGAGAAGCTCATCGTGCTTGGCAAAGTCGAGAGTCAGCACAAAAGAGCAGGACCCCCAGTGAGATGGATTGGCACTGTGGCTGTGTGTTAGTCCAGGTAGACTAGAGAAACAAAGTCATAGACGCTCGTATGTGTACAGGAAAGAGCTTTATATATGAGAGCAATTGGATATGGGAACAATATCCCAGCCCAGCCCATATCAAGTCCATAAGTCTGATATTATCCCCTCTGTCCAATGCCAATCTACAAATCCCTCTTCACAGGGATCACCCCATTACGCTACACGCAGGGAGATCACAGGCCAGTGCGTGGAAGGTCTTGTGGAACCAGTGGCCTTGTAAGCATCTCAGCACTAGCAGGGGTCTCGCATGGCTCCTTCAGCTCCAGGGCTCTAGCGTAGCTCCATGTATCTTCTCAACAGGAATGTCTCGCCAGGAGTGAGCGTATGTCTCGCCTCCAGTGCGAGCTATTATCTCCTTAATGCCTCCAAATGACTCATCAAGATGTGAACTGATGGAGAGGCTGCGCTCCACCCCTTCACTCGTCAGTCTCAAATTGACACCACTCTTAAGTCTCAGCCTGTCACAATGGGCCAAAACATAAGAACAAATGTGAGGACGGTGCCAACCGGGCAGTGTCTCATTCCATTGTCTGTGGGGTGGCTAGGAGTCAGAACAAACTGGACAGCCCCCAACAACAGTAACGTGGCCTGATGGCACCCCTCCAAAACACCTGTGCCAGCCCGTGCATGTCCCTGTGACCGTGATTGGGGATGGTGTTGTTGTTCAGTGCTGTAACGTCCATTCTGACCCATAGCCACCCTATGCACAACGGAACAAACACCCCCGGTCCTACCCCCACTTCACAACTCTTCTCATGTTTGAGACCTTTGTTTCAGCCACCACCATGTCCAACCATCTCATTGAAGGCCGTCTGCTCTTCCACTGCCCCTCTAAGTCACCAAGCATGATGTCCTTCTCCAGGGACTGGTCTCCCCTGATACCATGTCTAAAGGACATGAGATGAAATCTCGCCATCCTTGCCACTAAGGAGCATTCTGGCTCGACTCCTTGTGGTTTCGGGGTGGGATTTCCCTCTTATCATCAGTCACAGGAGCTCTGCTCATGTGGTCAGGAAAGCATTGGATAACCTCAAGGTCAGCAGTTCAAGCCCATCGACCAGCTGTTTGTCAGTATAAAATCGAGGCCACCTTCCCCTGTGAAGATGGGCACCCTCACAGTACCCTACATAGAATGCTGGGTGTCAGGATGGCCTCAACAGTGGGGTTTGTTTTGTTTTGTTATCAGTCAAGTTAAACGAGGTCGCACTGGCATAGTGCCGGTCCTACCTCCAGTTCCTTCTGCACGCTATCTTAGGAAGGAGAAGTGCACCCACAGCAAGAGTGGTGCACACCACAGCGCGCTATCTTAGGAAGGAGAAGTGCACCACAGCAAGAGAGCCCCACGCAGATGTGTCCACAAGCAGCAGAGGAGCCCCCAGGTGGCGGCCGTCACTGGAAGCCGGGAGAGGGCCCGGAACAGTTCCCTTCTCAGAGTCTGGGAAGGAACCTACGTGGCTGGCACTCTGGGCAGGATTTCCAGCCTCCAAAATGGTGAGACTATAAATTCCCGTTCTTGAAAGGCACCCATTCTCTGGTATTCAAGGTTTGCGATGCCAGCTGACCCAGGCGCCCCCCTCTCAGAACGGGCCCCGTGAGTCAGTCAGGGAAGAGGGGGCTGTCCAGACAAACCTTCAGCTGGACCTCACTGGTGGTGAGACACTGTCCACCGAGCTGCAGCTGCCCAGTGACTGGCCCACAGGCAAGACCTGGCCACAGGCTGCTCTGGGGGAGAATTCCTACAGACAGACCAGCAGCAGGGTCTCCAGAAACATCTCCTGTCCACGCTGCTCCGACCCCTAGCCAGAGACACACCCATGCTGGCTGGTCCCCCACCCCAACCAACAGATGTCCCCTGTGCCTACTGCTCCACTTCCTCACCAGAGACAACTCCTCTACCAGTGATACGCCTGTGCCTACTGGGCCACCTCTGCCTGAAGATGCCCCCTGGGCCCACTGGCCCAGCCACTCCTGGATGGGGACTCCGCCGAGCCCCTCAGGCAGTGCCAGGCTTCCTCTGACCCGTCAGCACTAGGTGGCCTCCGTGAGCTCACAGCTTGTTTATGCACCTGTGTCGACAGTGATCCCAGCCTTGACTTCCCATGATGCCTGGGGGAGGGATCAAACCACTCACATCTGAGCAGGACCCAAGAGGTTCCATTTAATTGGCCTTCAGGGAACCAGGTATCAATGTCCTGAAGACACTCCCCTGGCCCCACCCAGGTGAAGCCACCTGTCGCCAGGTTGCGCACAGCTGAGCCCCTGCTGCTGCTTTCTGTCCCATTGGATTTTAGGGGCAAACGCCTCATCCCCTTGCTGTCACACTTAGCAAACGTGTCCTTGAAGAAAGAATGAAGCCATTCTCTGGCCTCCCCGGGCTAAGAGGGAGCATTTTCAATGTGATCTCCGATTACAAGGGAGTCAAGACGAAGGGTAATCGCCTGTCAACGTTGAAGTCACCAGACTCCGTCATTTGATAGGAAAGGGGAAACGTGAGAGGAGAAGTGAAAAATATCTTTTCACACCTGCAGAATTGACACCTGCAAAAAAGACTTCCTCCGACGGGAATCACGCAAAAACAACGTGATGCTAGGCTCCGGTTGACTAGAGAGGGTGGGACGCAGCAGGAGGGCGGCCGGCAGCCGGGGGGCTCTGGGGGCGTCCAGGGCGATCTCTGTCATGTAGCAGGGCAGGGGGGCTGTACTGCCCCTGTGACGGGCTCCCTCTTGGCACAGCAAGAACCCTGGACAGCACACGTCTCCTCTGGCTTCAAGAACCCTGGTGGCACTGCGGATTAAGCATTGGGCTGCTGTTAAGACGTGTTCCCCAGAGAAGCAAACCCGGTGAGGCTTGTGTGCACCTGTGCACAGAATGAGAGGGGTGTCCGGAGACGGCATGCCCAGTGATAGGAACAGGTACATACGGTCCAGTTCAAGTCAGGCTCCTCCTGATCCGTGGATGCTGCAGAGCAGGAAGCAGGCGGAGAAAGCAGAGAGAGTAGGGGGCCCGAGCTGGTGGATGCAGAGGTCTGAAGTCGGCCGAACGGGTCCACCATCAGTAGCCCGAGGACGGCTCCTGTGAGCAAGCAATGGAACGGGAGATTGAGGGGCCAGACACAAGATCCCAAGCCAGCAGAAGACGAAGAGCTAAAGAGGATGCGACTCTTCTCGGTCTCTCTGTCTTATACAAAAAGGCTTCTGTCCCTAAGGAGGTGCTATCACCCTCTGACCCAATTGATAGGTTGGGCTCCAGGCCTCCCCTTACCCAGAACTGTCTAGTTGACATGATCCCAAGCCACCGCAGCTGCTAATCAACAGGTGGGGCTGTTGGCTTCCACCAGCTGCTCCACAGGAGAAGAATAACACAATCCACTCCCGTATAAATGACTGCTCTCAGAAACCTTGGGCGGGGGGATAGGGGCAGTTCCACTCTGTCCTGTAGGGTCACTATGCGTCAGAACCAACTTGGTGGCCTGGGGATACAAGTTTCAGACAGTGTCTCATCAGACTCAACCAGCTAGACTCAAGGGGGAAACAGCCTCCAGACAAGCAAGAGATTGAGAAAGACTTGATTCTCCACCACCAGTGGATGAGGGCTGGTGAAAACGTCAAATAATCCATAGAAGTGAAAACATTCTGAGTCGACCAAGGCTTGATGAACTCATTGACCCTCAGACTGTAGGGAAATGTGTGTCTCCCTAAGGAGCTTGAGGCTCTCCTCTACATGACCCATCTTTTCCCTTCCCGGAGAGTAACATCATAGTCAGTGTAAAATCGATACACTATGCCTAATTGTTGTTGGTTGTGGTTCGGACCACCCTTTAGTTCTGCCTGGTGACTTCCACAGGTGGGTGACGCCTGCCTGGTCCTGTGCCAGTCGCACAATTGCTGCCATTTTTTTAGCTCTTTGTGACCACAGCCATTGTTTTGATCCATCTCCTGGAAGGTCTTTCTCCCTTTAGCAGAATCCACTTTACCAAGCATCATGGCCTTTTCCAGAGACTGGTCTCTCCTGATAACATGTCCACAGTGCACAAAACATGCTCTGCTCAGTAAACTAAAATCGATCCAAACCCACTGCTGATGAGTGGGTTCAAACTTAGTCCTCTAACTTATGGCAGCACTCGGAGTTGGTGTGGAACTGTCAGGCAAGCGTTGAGTCCACCAACTGCTTCTGGGGTGGAAGATGAGGTGTTCTGCTCCCATAGAGACGGACAGTCTCGGAAACTAGACATCTGAATAAGCTTCGTGATGCCGGATATTTTGTACGCCATTTAAGTGTGCTAGATCTACCTATAGTTATTGTTAGGTGCCACTGGGTCAATTCCGACTCATCAGGACCCTGTATACAACAGAACAAACACTGCCTCATCCTGTGCAGACATTCAGTCGTCCTTATGCTTGAATCCATCGATGCAGACACTATGTCCATCTAAGAAGACTTTTTCGCTGCACTCTGGCTTTACCAAGCATTCTGTCCTTCCTCAGGGAATGGTCTCTCCTGACAGCCTATCTAAAGCACATGAGATGGAGTCTTTCCATCCTTGACTCCAAGGAGCATTCTGACTATACTTCTTCCAAGTCAGATTTGTTTGTTCTCTCGGGATTCCACAGAACTTTCTCTAGCACCGTCATTCAAGTACATCGATTCTTCTTCAGTCTTCCTTATTCAATGTCCAGCTTTCTCATGCAATTGAAAATACGTTGGCTTGGGTACAGGGCACCTTAGTCCTCAAAATAACATCCTTGCTCTTCAGCACTTGAAAGGGGTCTTGTGCAGCCAATTTGTACAAAGATCTCTTGACTGCTGTTTCCATGAATATTGATTATGGATCCAAGAAAGATGAAATCCTTGACAACTCCAGCCTTCTCTCCGTTTATCATCATGTTGACTATTGGTCCAGTTTTGGAGGTGCCTCCAATTCAAGTTTCCTCTTTCAAGTGACTCCATGGGACAAAGTAGAACAGTCCCCTAGTGTTTTCCAGGCTGTGGTATTTACAGACGTGTATCACCAGGTCTTTCTCTCAGGGGTGGGTTCGAACCACCAACCTTTCAGTTAATAAAAAAACTCATGCACTTACCCAGCTTACTTATCTAGCTTGTTAAGACTTCAGCAACACTGGTTGCTGACTCAAATAGAAGAAGATCCTTGAAATTTTTATTTTCTTCTCCACTGGATAGTAGACATCATTCTCATTTTTGTGAAGAGGAAGCTTAGATTTCACAGAAGTTCAGTAACTTGCCCCAGATGAAGTGGCTCTCATTGTGGGGAACGACCTATTCTCCAAAACACCTCTACTGATCACGTGAAAACCACCTCGCATGGAAGGCCGAGAGCAGGAATGAAAGCGGCTTCACAAGATGCCGTAGACCAGTGGCTGGCACCACTGGTGACATGACGGTGGGGAAGTAGGTTGATCAGGACACGTGCTAAAATTCACATCAAACAGGACAACCGTATCCTTCCCCAAACCACCTTGCCACTCAGCCTGGTCTTGCGACTCGCTCGGTCTGAGCCAACAATTTCTTGTCATGTTCTTTTTATCTCTTGCCGTCCTCATGCAAAATCAATGGAATTGAGTGAGCTATGGATTTGTTCCAAGCGTGGCCTTCTTTGCTGAGGGCAAGAGAGGAGGCAAGAAAGAAAACGGAGGTCACCTATGATCGGATCAGAATGTGGCCAGGTACGGAATAGTCAGTCACGTGTGGGAATAAGTAAATGAGGGATTCTCAACTGCCCTCCCAAGGAACTCTCACTGTAGAGAGGAGCCTCCATGGCATCGTGGGTTGTATGTTGTGATGCTAACTTACCACAAGGTCAGCGGTTCAAAACCACCTGCCCCTCTAAGGGAGAAAGACAAGACCTTCTGCCCCTGTAGTCTGGAAGCCCCTGGGAGCAGGGTGACGCTGACCCATAAGGTCATGAGGAATCAGCACCCACGTGGCAGCAGTGACTTGGGGGGGTTTCTTCCTGTCTGTGAACAAGGCAACACCCGCAGGCATGTTCTTCTGACTTTCCCCGCTAATTCCAGCCCATTTTGATGCGAGTCCTCAATGTGAAGAGTAACACTTGACCATCTGTCCTGAAATGCGATTGAAGTTGTACTAAAGTCACGCTGTGGCAGCGTCTGAAGAAACAGGGAGGTGAGAGCTGGAGATATTGAGGGACACCTGCATAACAGAAAATGTTGACCAAAAAAAGGTGTTGAGCCTCACCCATGTGGTCTCTAGTCAAGGAGCCCTGGTAGCCTGTGGGTTAAGCATTGGGCTGCTAACCACAAGGGCAGTGGTTCAAAACCACCAGTCGCTTCTTTGGAGAAAGAGGAGACTCCCTGCTCTCGTAAAGAGTTAGTCTCAGAACCCCTGTAGAACCGCCCAGTCTGCCCTGGAGGGTGGTTAGGGGTTGGAATGGGCACAACAGCAGGGGGTTGGTTTGGGCTGGGTTCTGAAGGCTGAGGTCCCTCAGGGGTCCCTCCTGGGTCTCACTGCTGCCTGTCACTGGCAGTCCGCAGAGGCCAGCACTCCTTAGCTTGCAGCCCCTTCCCCCCCTCCAGCTCCATTCCAGCCTCCAGCAGCAGCCCACTGACTTCTCCTTGGGCCACATCTCTGCCCCACTCTCCCTCCTAAAAAAAGAAATGAGCAAACAGACAAACTCAACCTTGCATGCATCTGGGTGACCTCTGACTCGGTGACGTGTGGGGCTCGTCACAAGGTGGGTCACACTTCCTCCGGCACGCACACTTGCCTCACGTCACAGGCCCAGCTTTGATGCAGACTGTTTAAAAATAGCCCCTTTGGGCCAGAGCCCAGCGAGCTCACCCATTCGCGCCTGCACTCGCTTGGAGACGTTCCCGGCTGGAGGCTGAGGAGGCTGGCAAAGAGGGGACGTGCCAACCAGGCTCTGGGAGGACCAGGGAGCCCAGGGTGGCCAGCAGCCTTGGAGGGCTGCTTCTCCCTCAGCATGCATCCTCTGGGCCTTCTCATGAGGGCATTGCCACCGAGTCTGGCCTTCTCCACAAGGACCACCACTTGAGCATCCCCAGGCCCCGTTCCTGTCTCTGAAGGCAGTGTGCTGACTCACGACATGGGGCGCTCTGTAAGACAGGTGCAGGCAGCTCCTGGTCCACACAGTGACCCTCCTGTCCCCAGATGGTCAGGCTCAGCAGGGCTGTGTCTCACTGACCCTCCCTGCTCTTTCCAGCTTTAAAACGGATGTGATTACATTTTAGTTGACTTCACCAGTCACTAGCCATACCTCACCATCCGGCACATGAGCACGAGACACTTGAACTTGAAGCTGGTGGGGCCAAGAACAGGTTTTCCAGTGGCATTTCGTTTTAATTAACTTGTCATGAAGCCTGTAGCCTGTGAGTTCGTTCTGGCCCATAGCGACCCTGTGGGACTGGGTAGAACTGCCCCTGTGGGTTTCAGAGATGGCCACTCTTTACAGGAGTAGAAAACCTCTTCTTTCTCCCACGGACCAGCTGGTAGTTTCGAACTGCTCACATTGTGGTTAGCACCCCAATGCATAACCACTAGGCCACCAGGACATAGCCACTATGTCGCTGCAACTCCCACCAAATGACTGAGTAAGACTCTGGAAATGGTCCCAAACAGTACGCCCAGCCAAGCCATGGTGTTCGCCATTGCTTCCTAGGGTTCTGGAAGACAGGTATGGAACAAGGAAGACTGAAGAAGAACCCACGCATTTGAATTGCGGTGCTGGAAAGTACCATGGACCGCTAAAAGTCAAACTGGTCCGTCTTGGAAGAAGTAGGGCTAGATGCTCCTGAGAGGCCAGGAGGGTGAGATTCCAGCTTCCACACATTGGTGGTGTCATCAGGAGAGATCGGTCCCTGGAGAAGGACATCCTGTTTGGTAAAAGGTGGCGGGCAGTGAAAATGGCTCAGGCATAAGAACAACGGTGAGGATGGCTCAGGACTGGACAGTGCATAAGGTCGCTATGAGTCAGAACCAGCTGCTTGGCAGGTAGCAACAACACGAACATAAGGCAGGTGTGACACTAGGAAAGGGGATCGGGCTGTTTCGGTTACCTCCAAGCCCCACCCCCAGCTATAAGGACGAGCCCTCTTTGAACCAGCAGCAGCAAGAGAAATCGCATGACCACCAGAAGTGGAGCACCAGAGACACCAGTGGCCAAGGCAAGACCACGACACAGAGAGCAGAGCAGCGCCAAGACTACAGAGCTGTGAGACGGAGCGGCAAGCCGGCTTCCTGGCCACAGAGGCAGCAGCCAGGGGACCAGGGAACTGGAAATAGACTTCACTTCAAGGTGAGGAGAGAGGGTGCTGTGGACCAATGATTGCTCCCTCGATGTCTCCTGGTCCTGGCCTGTGGTTACCTGTTACCGCCCCTAGTACACCCCTTTAATCACGATTGTTGACTGTGAGTTCTGGAGGGCTCTTGCAATGAATTGTTGAACCCGGCATGGGAGCCGAGCATCGTGGGAGGAATGGCAGGTGTCAGAATAGGGGAAAGAAGGCTGAAGGCTGGAGGCACGTCTGACCCCTGCCTCGTGGCAATAGGGAAGCCAGAGGAGGTCAGATATGGCCACCCCGTCTGTGCTGGTCACTGCAGATGTGTGTCCAAAGGCTTTCTCTCAGCTCGACAGCCTGCTCTGCCCTTCAGAACCCCTTCCAAAAGCAACTAGGTTTATAAACGCTGCATCCCGTGAGACAACATCTTCCACCCTCAATGCCTCACTTTGAAAGCCACAGCATTGTTTATATAATGAGTTAGAAAACATTAGCAAATGCTCTTCGTGAGGCTTGCTGAGGAGAGTATTCTGTGCAGAGCTAGCCGAGTGACAGAGCTACACCATGAGCCTCAATGCCAACGGTGATTGTTCTCCATCTGGCAGATGAGAATGGTTGGTTTGTTTTTAAGTGTGTGTGTGTGTGTGTGTGTGTGTGTGTCTTATCTAAGCTATCTGGGGGAAGCAATATCTATTTTTCCAAATTGCCTCATTTTTTTTGTGCTCTGCGAAGGCTATCTTTGCATAAAATCCCTTTTCAAGAAAAAAATATTGCGGCACAAATGAAAAAGCAGCACTAAAGAGAGAAGAAGAAAGTGATGAAATTCAGAAGGATGCACTGCACCCACTTGCTCCCCTAGATACTTATACATGCAGAACTCTGCCGCGAGGTTTAGGGCTGTTCTTCCCATGCCCGTGCCCTGAGCAGACGGGGGTCTTCCCAGGCTTGGTGTAGCCCTAGGGGCAGGATATGGGGAAGGGTGACTTTGGGTCATCTTAGGGGCACGTGCATTGTCCCCCACAATTACCGGGACTGCCTTCTTTCTATCAAAGATGCTCTCCTGGCCACTGTGCAAGCCCGGGTGTGCAGACAGCCACTCCACCTTTGTCTTTGGTTCCCAAGAGCCAGGCCACACTGAGGTCGATGCATAGAGGCAGACCAGACCAAGGAGGACCATTCGATGACTCGATGCCGACTAGCCTCCAGGGGCAATGATGTAACTGATCATGACCAGGTGATGAGATGGGGTGCAGATAGATGCTGAGCACTCAGGCTTAGAGAGCATCCTGGTTGGTGAAAATAGCTGCTCTCAGCAGGGCTGGGGAGACCTCAGCTCAAACCTCTCTCGCTCTCGCTCTCTCTGTAATAAGTCTGTAATTGCAATTCAGTGGATTATTTAATATGGCTTTTCTGGCCACGGTCTTTGTTACTCCCACCACACAAAACCCATTGTTTTCCTAATGGGTCTGAGTAAGAAGGTGGAGGAAGATACTGATCCGATGATATGACTCAGCTATGAGTGATTACAAATTAACAGGGCTCATGGAGATTGCCGTCCTGCTGGGCAGAAACCGAGCCAACTCAGAAACAGGAGGGTACATCTCACTGACAGCAAGAGAGAGCATCAAGGGTGCCTTTTGGATCACAAGGTCCCTGTGGTCCAGAGATGCCAGAGGCAGCTGGGAAGCCAGGGGAGTGGCCACAGGCAGCAGAATCAGGAGGCGGAGCATAAGACAAGGCAGTGGACTGCCCAGGCCACAGAGCAAGCAACACAGGAGTGGGTGCCTCTGGGAAGTTAATTGGGGGAGGTGAATTTGTCGACCCATGGAGCTGGATCTCAGTGCCTTTGAGTTGAGGATCATGGAGGATGGCATGCCCTTTGGGCATTTATTGGCAGCCTTAAAAGAGTTAGTAACACTACCTGAGCAGGACAGACGGCTGGCTGTGAAGCTGAGGGCCAGAGAGAAGCCTAGCCATGGGCAAGGCAGAGAAGAAAGTGTCCTGTCTGAACTACCGTGCCCTCTGAGTTCCTCGCATGAATCGTAACCCATTAGCTTCCCTAATAAACCAATGATCATTAGCATTGTCTGTGAGTTCCGTGTGGCCATTGCAATCAACTCTAGAACAGAGAGTGCAGTAGGAGGGATGGTTGATATCAGAATTGGTAAGGAAGGTTTGAGGGTTGGGGGCAAGCCTGATCTTAGCCGCATAGAAATGGGCATTGCTGATGTGGAGTTAGATTTTTTCCCCTCCCCCTTGCATAACTGGAGGGGGTCAGACACCATGGCCGGTCCACACATCATTTTCTCTTTTTTACTGTAGTCTCAAGCACGGGGTACTCTCCATGAGATTCTGTGAGGCATCCCAGCAAATTAGCAAGTTTAAAATCAGCCTCCTGACCAGCAGGTGCCATGTGGATCCTTAAACTTGTGGCTGGCATCTGAAGAACAGTGTCCTTTTAACTGTGAACTCTGACCTAGCTCCGGGTGGCAGAGGACAGAGTGTCATGTGGAAGCGGTGAATGGGGATGGAGAAAAGGCAATGAGGACTAGGTCAGTAGCCTCCGTTTACTGAGTGGATTCATGCTGAGCCATAGCATGTGTTACCATTATCCAGAATAGTTCTACACCCCTCCTCCCTATGCAATTTCTTTGGGGCAAATGCATTTTGGTGTATGTGACTCACTGCCATCAAGTCAATTTTGACTCATAGTGACCCTTTGGGACAGGAGAGTTCTCACTGCCCCCTCTGAGTTTCAGAGACTGTAATTTCTTTTCAGGAGTAGAAAGCCCCATCTTTCTCCCAAGGAGTGGTTGGTGATTTTGAACTACTGACCTTATGCATCAACACCCAGTGTGTAAGCACTATGCCACCAGGGTTCCATTTGTATGTAAAGAGTATTGTAGTTACTTAAGGATACCATGACAAGATAGCATAGCATAACATAACAGCATAGCATGGCACAGCACAACATACCATAAACACAACATGTGTTAATCTGCGTAGACTAGAGAAACAAATTCATAAACACGCGTATGTCTATAAGAGAGAGTTTTATATAAAGGGTGATTGTACATCAAGAAAGCATCCCAACCCAGTCCAGGCCTAGGTCACAAGTCTGACATTAGCCCGTATGTCCGACAACAAGCTGTAAAGTCCTCTTCAGACTCACACAACACATGCAATGACGCCGAGTGTAGACGATCACAGGCCAGCGGGTAGAAAGTCTTCGGTGGTAGAAGTATCTCAGCGTTGGCAGGGGTCTCCACATGGCCATTCCAGTTCCCAGGGCTGCATCAGGGTAGGTCCAGGTGGCATCTCCTCAGGGAAGCCTCACAGGAAGTCAGCCTTGTCAGTAGGGAGTCTCTAAGGGAGTGACAGAGAGAAAGATGACCCCTGCCTCCTAGGAGGAAGTGCCAGATTTCCCAGAATTCTCAGGAGAAGGCCATGCCCACAGAAGTCACATTGGCTATCTGCAGACTGACAGCCTAGATTCCACCCCTACACTCTTGAGCCTTAAACTGACACCAGATTAGGTGACTATCACACTCCACCTTGTGCTATTGTTGTTAGGTACCATCAAGTCAACTCCGACTCATAGTGACTCTGCACACAACATAGTGAAACACTGCCCGGTCCGCACCCGCCTCACCTTGGTTCCTGCGCCTGGGCCCTCTGGTGCAGCCAGCGTGTCATCCATCTCTCCGAGGGCCTGCCTCTTGTTCACCCCATTCCACTTGACCAAACTTTATGGCCTGCTGCAGGGACTGGTCTCTCCTGATGATAGGTTCCAAGCATATCCAATGTGCCCAAACCCGTGTGGGTGGGTTTAAAGAACACACATTTATCTCCTGATAGTTCTAGAGGCTAAAGGTTCAACCTGGGGTATGGGCCATGTTGGTTCCTTCGGACAGTTCTAAGAATGGAATTCTTGGATGCCTCTCTCCTACTTCCCAATGAGCTCGATGAAATGAGTCCAGTAAAGACCCCAGGCACTAAGGAGTCAGAGCTTCCTGGTAGTTGCCTGTCTTTGGCACTCCTTTGATGCTTGTAGTTGGATCTGCCTCTGCCATCACATGACACCTGTCTTCTCTGTTGTGTGGGTGACTCGCCTTATTAGAGGACACCACTTGGTAGGGATCAGGACCTACCTAGCTGTGGTGTTACCTCACTGATTCCATTGGACCTGCATTCCATTTGCATCTGCAAAGAAAAAGAAAAAAACACATGTCTTCATGCAAGATCTCATTTTCAGGTTAGAATTATAACCTTGGGTTTGGGGAGACACACCTTCACTCAAACAGGAGGCTGATGCTCTGTCAATGAAGGATAAAATAGGACAGTGTCTGAACACAGCATGCCAGGGCATGAGCAAGCTTAATCTAGCATTTCCTTTCAAAACAAAGACATGAAGCACACTTGGCAAAAGTGCTACGTGATGGTGCTTCTGAGGCAGAGTTCTCGCCTTCTTGGAGGGGAGGGTGACCTAGGTCCAATTTCTAGCTAATGCCCTTCCTGGGAGGCTGCCACCCAGTCAGTGGACGCTTGCATGTTACTTCGATGCTGCTGTATGGGTGGAAGGAGAGCTCCTAGACTAAGACCAGGAAGCAAGACTCAGGGTCTACAGTCAATCATCAACCCCTGAAGACCCTACAGAGCACAAGTCTGCAATCCATCTGGGGGTGGAGCAAGACCAGGTGGCCTCTTGCTCAGAGTCAGGCGGACTTGAGGAGCAGCTGCCCCAGCAACAGTGAGGGCAAGGAAAGGGTGGGTGAGAACAGGTCCCATCAGGGCCTCGCCCATCAGAAGAGCCAGCATTGGCTCACAAAAGGTTCACCCTTTCCAGATTCAACAAGCATTAGCTCTGGGTCTTCACACAGCAATTCCCTGCCCTCTGGACAGAGAGACTCTGTGTTCCATCTGATGGCATTCTGGGCTCAGAAGGGAGGCACTGGAAAGGTCTGGGGATTAAGCCCAGCAAGTGTCACCCACACCCCAGTGAGTCCAAGAAGTCTTTTCAGAAGGAATGGCCAGGTGTCCACACTGCCACAGCTGTGCTCCATGCCACAGGACAGGGACCCGCCACTCCCATTGTGGTTGTGACTTCCATAAAGGACCCTGTCTCGGCGCTCACGCAAGCATGCCACCTTGGCCAATGGGAGAGTGGGTTAACCTTGAGAAAGGGTTAACTTTCTTCCAAAGAGCGACTGTAGCTTGTGTGTGTCCTTGTGCAAATGTACGTCACCGCCTGTGTGTCCCAGAACACTCCTTGCTGGTGGAAAGGTGTGCCGTGAACATTTACACTTCGACAAGATCAAGGACAAACTCCGATGCCGACAGTGAATGTAGCGATAGGGAGGGAACTAACACTTGGCAGAGGCAATCAGAAAAATCATTTATGAATACAATAAATATTTGTTCTCCATTATCGCCAGGATCCAGCCCCCACCCCCAGAGAGATTTCGCTCCATTTCTGCTTGGGAATGCTCTGCATGGAATTCAAAGGTCTTATAAAAGCGACTAGGCTTACTGGTCCAATAGAGACGGGTAGAACCCGAGACTATGACCCTGAGTCACCCTCAGGTCTAGAAATAAGCTCGTGGCTCAATTTTCCGCCAAGTAATACATAGGTCTGTGAGGGGAACGGTCAAATGCAAATGATGCGAATGACGTGGCACTGAGGGGAGCGCAATCAGTGAAATTAAAATGTGTGTGACATTAAAGAACAAAAGCGGAGATGCAACTTCAATGACTATGGTATAATTGATTCAAACTGTGATATTTCCCATCCCCTCAAACGCACACAGAAGGTGGACAGTGAAGAAGGAAGACGGGGGGATGGATGTGCTCCAACGGTGGTGTCGGTCAAGACTGTGGGGTATTTCACCGACTGCTGGAACCATGAGCAAACCAGTCTAGGAGAAATACAACCAGAGGCTCCTAGCAGAGAAGCTGGTAAGACTTCAACTCGTTTCCTCTGGACACTGGTAGTTACAACGTCTGGTGTCAACTGGAGACTGTTCGGAGTGAAGGGGTGGGGTTTAGCCTGTCAATCAGGTTGCAGCTTGATGACCTCATTTAGAGGCGCTGTGGAGAAAAATAGCTCACTGGAGGCCAGACCCACTCTCTACTTTGTCTTCCTGCTGACTAGACACATGGAGCTACGCTGATGGAACCAGAGCCCTGGAGCTGGAGGAGCCATGTGAGGGCCCCTGCCAGAGCTGAGATGCTTCCACTGCCACTGGATCCACAAGACTTTCTACCCACCGGCCTGGGATCTACTGCATTCAGCGTCATTGCATGGGTTGCCTGAGTCTGAAGAAGAATTTAAAGACTGGTATCCGACATATGAGCTAATATCAGGTTCAT
This sequence comes from Tenrec ecaudatus, assembly GCF_050624435.1. Lineage (NCBI taxonomy): Eukaryota > Metazoa > Chordata > Mammalia > Afrosoricida > Tenrecidae > Tenrec > Tenrec ecaudatus. The sequence continues at coordinate 3,190,133 of NC_134531.1, read as the reverse complement.
GGACTTGATTTGGGCTGGGCTGGGATGTTTTCTTAATATACAACTACTCTTTGATATAAAGTTCTCTATGACACACATGTGAGTATCTACGAATTTGTTTCTCTAGTCAACACGGACTCACACAGACATGTCATGAGGAAAGCCCAGTCGCAGGAGAAGGGCATCCTGTTTTGTAACGGGAAGGGCCAGTGAGATGAATGGACTCTGGAGCCACACCAATGGATTCACCCACACCAATGATCATGAAGATTGCACAGGACCAGACTAAGTTCTACGTGAGGGCGGCATGGGCCAAAGCCAACTGACACCAACCAACCATCCAGCACATTTGGTGTGGGTGCACCTCATAGACGTGATACTGATCATCAAAGTCAGAGGACACACTGTACATCCACCTGAAATGCAAACACAAACCCAACTGAGCTGCAGTGCTACAAACCAGAACAAGTTGGCTCTACTGGAGGATTGAGACAGGCTTGACTGGAAAATGCGGCGGAACTTTCCGGAGCGAAGACAGCATTCCATATCATAAGAGCGGTATTAGTCACACAGACCATACATTCTCCCAACCCCACTGAGCTGCACCTTTCAGATCAGTGCACTCCATGGTATGTAAATCAATCCTCTGTCTAAAATCGTTTTTAAAATAACATACTATTTTTGAGAACTAAATTGGCCAGGTTTATTTTCAGTGATGTTTCTCAAAGCTGACACGGGAGACTGAGACATTTTCTGTCCTCCATGGCTCGTAAGATAAATAACAGAAAAGCTCAAAAGACTTCATTATCGTCTGATACTTGAGCAAGGCGTGATATAAATTTAATACATGTTCTCAGCTCCGACTAATTATATTACTTCCCTCACCACCCCTCAGATTTGTCAGGAAGCAAGGATGGCTCTCCTTTCTCAGAATACTCTATTTGGACCTATATTTAGACCTTTCACACAAGGAAATCATATTTAAGGTAGCATGGAATAGAGACACTACCTTGCCACACAATATCAGCTGTCATTCCACACTTCCACATAACCAGAACCTAAATGTCTTTGCCTCAAGCAAAGATGAAAAGGACAGGGGAAATGAGATCATTATCTCTGGAGATCTCCTTAGGGCCAAGCAGTTCCTTCTTCAGCGATGAATGCATGGCTCATCCTCTCACTCAAGCATCCCGTTAACTGCCAGAGAAAATCTCTCTTTCATAATTACACCAGCCATCGCAGGTCCCTCCTTCTCGGTTCAGCAAGTTAAGTACAGATGGGGAGGAACATCTCCGGACCTGTCACCGTGGCTGCTGACACAGCTCCTCCTCCCGGGAGTCCATGAGCCAGGCCACGGTTCTGCTTGCCCTCTCAGCTTTGGGGGGCCACGAAGGGAAGGATTAGGATGGGACCACCAGCTCATTATGGCTGTGGTAGGGTTGGTGAAAGTGAAGGAGCTGGGGCCCCAAGCAGCCCAAGGGTGACAAGGTATTGGCAGCCACCCCAGAACTGACAGCGTGTAACCAGGTATGCGGATTGAACACTTCAGCTCATGGATGAGCAGCTAAGACCAGGGGCACCTACTCTTTCCTTTGGCTTCCTGTGGACCCCCCCCCCCACTTCTCTTCCAGCTCCTCCAACACTACAGTGCCTTTGCCACCGAAACTCTGGATCAAATGTCTCCTTTGGAAACACTCAGTGTCCCTGGGCTGTCCGCTCACTTTGTAGAGTTCATTTCAACCCATCACGACCACATGGAATTGGGCAGCACTGCCCCCAGAGCCTCCCAAGGGTGCGATCTTTATGGAAGCAGATGGCCTCCTCTTTCTCCCATGGAGCAGCTGGTGGTTTGAACTGCCAACCTTTGGGTTAGCAGCCTAGACGAGCTCCTCTGTTAGGTGGTACAAGCAGCTCACTCAGCTGCTAACGCCAAGGTTGAAGGTTTGAGTCTACCCAAACCAAAAAAAAGCAAACAAACTCATTGCCACCCCCTGTGGGTTTCTGAGACTGTGACTATTGACCAGGACTAGAAGGCACAGTCTTTCTCCCTTGGAGCTAGTGGTGGTTTCGAACTGCCAACTATGAAGATCAAATCCAACACAAACACACACACACACTCGCACACACAAAAGGCAGGTGATCTACCTCAAAGATATCTTCACACAAGGGGGACCCCACAAAAAAAAAAAACCCAGAATTTTGCGGTTTTTTCAAAGCTATGTATTTAAATTTTTTACAAAAAAAAACTTTATTACACTTAATGCATTTGTCAAATCTGTGATTCCATTCTTAGAAACATTTTTCAAACTCATCTGCTCCAGTGGCTGACAGCACCTCCCTCGTTGTTTCCTTCACCTCTTCTCTGTCGTCAAATCACTGTCCTTTCATGTCCCTCTTCATTCGCAGAAACGAAAAACAAGGTCAGGTGAGTAAGGTCCGTGGGGCACGAGAAGCATGCTGTTTGGGGCCAAACACTGAAGCACTGAGACGGCTGTGTGAGCAGGTGCATTGTCGTGGTGCAAAACCAGACCCCGTCTTCCACATATCAGACCCTTTTGTTGCATACTGATATGCAATCTTCTCAGAACTTCTAAACAGAAAGCTTGGTTAACAGTCTGATCTGGGGGAATGAACTCCAAATGCACTAAAAGTCAACATTTTCGTCCATTCAGGAAGTTGACAGATGTCCAGAATGAGGTTTGTCATTGATGGACATTTCACCTTTTTTAAAATGAGGAAACCACTGTGCACTTGAGTTTTTCCCACAGCGCTGTCCTTGCAAGCTGTGTCCACCGTCACAACAGGTTCACAGCCACACGCTGGTCTCTTAAATCAGCCATCACAAAAAATGAGGGTCAACCAAAGCGGCATTCATGAAAAAATTCAGGGACCAGAGAGAACCTTCCCAGGCGACACCACTGAGTGAGGTGCTTGACGCTCGCCTAGTGGGGAAAATGCGTGCAGCTGGCACAGATAGGAACTGGAAACACGGAATCCAGGGCGGATGAACCCCTCAGGACCAGTGCTGAGAGTGGTGATACCTGGAGGGTGGAGGAAGGTGGGGTAGAAAGGAGGAACCGATTACAAGGATCTACATAGAACCTCCTCTCTGGGGGATGAGGAACAGAAAAGTGAATGAAGGGAGACATTGGACAGTGTAAGATATGAAAAAATAATAATTTATAAATTATCAAGGGTTCATGAGGGAGGGGGTAGGGAGGAGGCAGGGGGGAAATGAGCAGCTGATACCAAGGGCTCAAGTAGAAAGCAAATGTTTTGAGAATGATGATGGCAACAAGTGTACAAATGTGCTGGACACAATGGATGGATGGATTGTGATAAGAGTTGTACGAAACCTCAATAAAATTATTTTAAATTTTCTTTTAAAGAAACATGCTTATTACAAAGCTGTGCTCCAACCAGCACAGTTCTATTTGGAGGGGCACCCCCAATATATATGTATCAGCCATTGAGGTGCCTGTGGAGCACAACGCTGCCCTGAAAGACACACACAGTCAGCGTGATCAGACTCACTCCATGTAGCTGGGTACAGAGCTTCTCTCTCCACGTCTGTGTGCTAAACTGTATCAGAAGGGGCTTCATAAATGTCATGATTGGCAAATTGACTTTGTTTATTTGTGAAACCCGATTTATTGGCACATAATCCACATACCATACAATCCAGTAGTTCAATCCTCTTACAAAGAGTTGTACAATGGTAACCACAATCGATGTTAGAACAGGTCCTTCTTTCTTGTACTCACTGTTATTGTGCCTCTATTTCTCCAGCCTCCCCCGCCATGGCCCCAAAGAACCATTAGTCCATTACTGTCTCTATAAATTCACCCACCCTGGATTTGATATACTGAAACACATACCAAAAGCAAATAAACACTAGCAATATCAAAGCAAACTCTCAATCAAAAAGAAAGCAGGAAATATTAAAAACTAAAACAAATATCATTCCCTCCTTCCGATTATATTACTTACAATCCTTGGATCACACGGCCGGTGTGCTTTTTCCATGTGGGCATGGTTGACGCCTCCCTTGGTGCCCATGACCCTGGAAGCAGGAACACGAGCAGTGAAGGTCAAGCAGCAACAGCACAATTTTGTAATCATCCCCACTCGCAGCTGCCTGAGACGAGGAACACGGTGGGAGGGAAGCGCGTGAGCGCAAGTGTCTGGTGCTGCAGGACCCGGGAGGTAAGAATGACCAGACCACGGCAGAGCAGTGGGTTTGCTGTCGATGGAGATGACTCAGTGGACCCCTTGTGGGAGGATAAGGACGAACCCGGAAGGTTAACGCCCATCAGTCAGAGCTTCCGAAATCTCCTGGGGTGCCCTTACAAGGCCGCGCAGCACTGGTAGCTGCAGGGCTCGTGCAGGTGAATAGCCCGCAAGCATCAGGGTGTAGCGTACACTGAACTCACGGTCGGCCGAAGCTCTTCTGTGAGAGTGAGAGCGTTCACTTGGAAGGTCTGGGAGGCAGAGGAATAAAAGGAGGACTGTTGGGGTTGACTTTGAGGGCACCTGGTGGCATAGACGGTTGAGTGCTAGACTGCTCACCGTAAGCCAGCCATTGGAAACCTCCAGCTACTCCACGGGTGAAAGATGCGACACGCGGCTCCCACACAGCCTCAATAACCCAGAGGGCGATTTCAATCTGTTTTATAGGGTCACTCTGAGTCAGAATCAACTTAATGGCAGTGAATTTATTTTTTGTTTTGCTTAGTTGCTTGGCTTGTTTGTTTGTTTGTTTGTATTAGAGCTTCTCTTACCAGCCGAAGCAGGCTTCCTGTGATGTACTCACAAGTAGTCCCAGATTCCTAAAGAGCCATCGGAAGAAGGTCATTGATCACGATGGAAACCCTTCATTGAATGTCATGCCCTTCCCCTTAGAGCCTACACACATAAGCTGTCCCAGAGCATCCGTACTGGGGAACAGCTTTCAATACTTACGATGAAGCAGCAGCAGCAGAAAAAGTTCCGTCAGGGACCCTTCCCTCTTACTCAACGCTGTCCAGGTGGAGATGGGAAACTCTTCTGCACATGCCCCAAGAATTTAAGGTGACCAGAAGTCCCGATTTTTAACAAGTTTTCCCACGTCCTGTGACTTTTTTTTTTAAAGTCCTGATTTTTGGAAACAATGCATGACAAGCTAGGGTATACGGTTTTCGGCTGCCATGTGGCTATTTCACCAGGATATGAGTTTCATCAATGGTGTCCCGCTTTACCAATGTTAAAATCTGGTCACCTTACCCAAGATGCACGTAGCTGAGAGACCCAAAGGGAACAATGTCACAGAGCAGCTCCCACCCGCAACTCCTCGAAGATATCTTGGTATAAATAAACTCAAACACCCACTGCCATCGAGTCAAAGCACCCCTGTGGGTTTCCAAGACTGTCACTGTTGATGGGGAAAGCCCAGTCTTTCTCCCTCAGAGCTGCTGCTGGTTTCAAACTGCGACCATGTGGATGGCAGCCCAACATGTGACCACTCCTTCTAATGCACATCTCCACCTGGCATCATAGGTGAGGGTCTGTAAAAGGGGTCTACCTTCAGCCGATGCCCCCCCCCCCCCAACAACTAGGTCGTTAGGTGGCCTGAAAGCACGGCTTCCCATGCTTCCACTTAGCACAGTAGTCAACTGACCCCAAAGCCTCTCCCCAGCCGTTTTGATACATGAACACCTATGTGATCACGATATGGCATGCAGTGTAATTTTTTCCATCTACCCACCTTTGGTGGGGAGGGTTGTCTGCTCCCTGTTGCCGGTGATGACTTCGGGACTCTCAACTCCTACGCATATGCCGAAGGGCTGTCTGGACTTTTTAAAAGCACTTGGGATTACAATGGCTATTTTCAGAAACCAGAGACAAAACGCAAAAGTGACTTCTTTACCTGAAGACCCCAACTCTTCTTTTTTAATAGCTGAATTTTACTGCATCTTAAAAATATCATCCGTTGTCGTCGTTATTGTTGTAGTTGTTAGATGGCAGGGAGTCGGTTCAGACTCCTCTGGACCCCAAGGACAGAACAGAACATTGCCCGTTACCATGCGACCCTCACAATTGTCCGTATGCTTGAATGCATCCCTGCAGGCACCGTGTCAAGGGCCTTCCTCCTTTCCAGCCTCTCTGCTGACCCAGCATGGTGTATTTCTCCAGGGACTGGTTTTTCCTGACAGTCTGCCAAAAGTATGTAAGACAAAGGCTCACCACCTTTGCTTCTAAGGAGCGTTTGGCTGCACTTCTTTTGAGAGAGGTGTGTGTGCTCTGTGGGCAGTCCAAGCTTCTTCCAGTCCCCTTCCCAGCACCGTCATCCAAATGCACCCATCCTTCCACCTTCCCGATGCAGCATCCGACTTTCACAGGCTTAGGAGGCGACTGAAAATACCCTGGCTTGGGTCAGGTGCACCTTAGTCTTCAAACTAGCATCCGTGCTGGTGCTGCAGATATACCCAAGGCAATGAATGCATCCTCTGATGGCTTGGCTGCTGCTTGACTGCGGATACAAGCAAGACAAAATCCTTGACAATTCCAACCTCTTCTCCAGTTAGCATGATGCTCCTGAGTGGTCCAGCTATGATGCTCCTGTTCTTTACATTTAGTTTCATTGCCTCTAAAGGTTGCATATGTCCATCCACAATGTCCCATGTCCTCCTCCCTTCCAGCAAGTAAAGCTTTGTCATCTGCATATCTCAGGTTGTTAATAAGCCTTCCTCCGATCCTGATGTTCCATTCTGTTCCACATGAGCCAGCTTCTCTGAGGACTTGCTCAGCATACAGATCGAATAAGTATGAGAATACAACCCTAACGCGCACACACCATTCCTGATTTTAAACCATACATATTCCCTTGCTCTGTTCGCATAACTACCTCTTGATCCGTGTGCACATTCTGCAGGAACACAATGCAGTGTTCTGGAATTTCCATTCTTCTCAAGGCTACCCATAGTTTGTTATGGTCCGTGCAATCCACTGCCTGTGCATGGTTAATAAAACATAGCATCATCCTGGTAGTCTCTGCTTTCGGTCATCTGACATCAGCAATGATATCCTTCATCCCACATCCTCTCCTGAATCTGGTCTGAACCTCTGGCAGCTCCCTGTCAATGTACTGCTGAAACCACAGTTGGATGAACTTCAGAAAAATTTTACTTGCATGTGACATCAATGATATTGCTCCATAGCTTGAGAATTCTGTCACCTTTCTTTGGAATAGGCACAAATATGGATCTATTCCAATCAGTTGGCCAAACAGCCTTCGTCCAAATTTCTTGGCATAGATGAGACAGTGAGTCCCTGGCTCCCAGACCTTCATCATTTTTTTGGAAAATTAAGCTAGCTGAATTTTATTGCTACTTAAAAATATCACCCACAGGTCTTAAGAATCATCTAGCCTCATTTCAATAGCTGCAAAACTTTGAGTTCTTACCCATTAGCTTGTTGAATGGTTTCTTTTTCAAAGACACAGATACCATCTGTGATCAATTTTGTGTTGACTGGGCTGGGCCAGAATTCTCAGTACTTTGGCAGTAAGGCTTCCTTCCCTCAGAGCCTGATGAGGTCTCCTTGGGGATGCAGCCTATCTCATATCTATAAGTGGATACTGTGATGTTCTCACTCTCTCTTCTTCTTCTCTCTGCTGGTCTGGATCCTGCATCTGGTTTCTGGGTACTTGGGCCAGCAGCCTGCCATGTGGCTTGCCAACCCTGGGAGCTGTTGGGACCCTGTCGTGTTGCTTGCCTTGGATCCACTTGACTCTGCCTCCACCAGCCTAGGATTTTTCCCACTTCCTATTTTATCTTCCTGCTTCCTGTAAGGTGCCACTGGCTAATACTAGCAGGAGCCTCGGTCTCAATCTGGCACAGGCATAGAAGAGAATAAAGATCTCATACATGCATAACCTTACACTTTCAACTTCTGAAACTGAGCTATTCAAGCACCAGTTAAGAAAGAACACACTGTAAAGACTTCTAATTAGCCCTCCAGTATCCATGCCTCCCTGCTTTCTTTCTCATTGGTGAAAATGGGCACGTGTTTTTGAGTGGAAGGCCACATTTCCCACACTCCTTTGGAGCTAGAATGTCCATGCAGTTAAGACAATGGTTGGTAAGCAAAGGTGGTTATGCATTTCACATAATTTAGCCACAGGCATTTCCAGAGACAATAATGGGTGACAACTGGAGTCGTCCTGAATCCCTGGGTGACCTCATGGAACAGAAGCTATCTAAGTCCTCTGCTCTGTGACACACTGTTGTGGTTGGCTGCCTTTGAGTTTACAGCCTACTCATGACCTCCCCGTGCTCACAGGGTTTACTGCTTTTCGGATGACGGTCACCAAGGTTTTCTTACTCGTGCATCTCAGTCTGTCCAGCATGATGTTGTTGTTGCTGGGTGCCTCCGTACAGCAGACTGAAATGCCACCCGCGTCTGCGCCACCTTCAGAAGCGCTGCTGTTATGCCCGCTGTAGGCTTAGCACAGCGTCAGTCATCTTGGTGAACGCCTTCCCTCTCCGTGAGGGACGTCCTCTTTCTCGCTGACTCTCCACTTCCCCAAGCACGATGCCCTCTGCAGAACTGATTTCTCCTGAGAATACACCCAAAGCATGTGAAGTGAAGTCTCCCCATCCTTGCTGCTAAGGAGCATCCTGGCTGTACATCTTTAAGACAGCTTTACCCGTTTCTCCAAAGTCAACTCAGCGCCACACCAGCCGGCAAGCCTCCTCGGACACAAAGGTGGTGGCTGTGCCTGCGGTGCACTGGCCAGAGGGCAATCCCTGGCTCCTGCAGGAAAGAATTGCACCCCTGAACCCTCACTGCCTTGCCTGGCAACATAGGAGAGAAGTGAGCCCCTCACGTAAGCCTTGGAAAGGCCCTCTGATAAAGCACCTGGCACAGAAGGGGTGAATAAGCCCTGGTACCTCCATATAATAGAGTCTTGCCCATGAGTAAGAATGATGGCAATCCTCTTAAACACCACAAGACACGGACAAAGCTAGAGAACACGAGGCTTAGCAAATGTAGTCAATCTTACGAAGATTAATATTTTAAAACGCCGTTATTATAAGGAAAGATGAAGAAAACGAATGTGATTTGTACACCAACAGACAAGACTTTGGTGACTATCAGGCATCCAGGGGGGGGGAGGACAGGAAGAGGGAAGGGATTAGATACCAGATATCAGGGAGGGAGGGAAGAGGGGGGTGGGGAAGAAGAGAGAGAAGCACACAGATGAGGGTTTCATGGCTGTGGCTGATTTTATTTCTTGAGATGGGCTGTGTGAAGAATGCATACCATCTGCTTCTTTAAAAACAAACAAATATACCCCCAGATTCCTTCTCCCTCAAACTTGAGTGGCTTTAAAAAGCAAACAAACAAACAAGGAGGGAAAGTAAAATTGAAATGGACTTGGAATCTTTACTGACAAACAAGTTCATTTCAAACCAACAAAATAAGCACCTAACGGACCATGACAAGCTGTTTTAAAATACCCCTAGTTCAAGGGAACCACAGGGTTGCCATGTGTTAGAATCAACTCGTCAGCAAGAAAACTGTAGGCATCCTGATGGCATACTGACTAGGAGTTGAGCTGCCAAGATCAACAGTTTGAAACCAGCAGGCGCTCCCCAGGAGAAAGATGAGGCTCTCTATTCCCATAAAGAGGAGCGTGGTCTTCACTCTCTCATATAAAGCTATTGTTGTGGTTGTTCTTAGTTGTCTTTGAGTCAAGACCACCTCGTGGCCACCGCTCCAGATTTCCACAAGGAGACCCCCGGGCTCTCTTACAAGGTCCCTCCAGGCCTGTTAGCAACCAGCCTTCGGTGAGGCACCAAGCATCTCCTCACTCAGGGACACCTGCAGACGCAACTCAGCGACCCCATACCAGGCAGGGGCTCCCTACCTCCTCACTGACTCATAGTGTGGCCCTCTGGGTTCCTTTTTCTTCTTTTTTTTTAAATTAATCATTTTATTGGGGGCTCTTATAACAATCCATACATGAATTGTACCTGGCACATTTGTACATATGTTGCCATCATCATTTCCAAAACATGTTCTTTCTCTGGGTTTCTGAGCTTGTAAGTGTTCACGGGAGGAGACAACCTAGTCTTTCTCCTGCAGAGCTGCTGGTGGTTTCAAACTGCTGGGGATCACAGCCCAACTCATAACCAGAGAATCAATGGGGAGATGGAACTCCTTTGCCACCCAGAGCTAGGCTTTGATGTCAAACAGGGAACTGGAATGGCCACTGGGAGGCCAGGGTTAGACAGAAGTCGCTTACCTCAGGGTTCCCGGTTCTGAACAAAAGAGGCCATGTAGCTATGGCCACCAAAGGGGGAGGGAGGAGGAGGAGGCTAGAAGGAAGTGGGAGGAGCTAGGGACCCACTGGGTTCTCAGAGACCATTTGATTTAACTAAATGCACTCCTGGCAGCTGGCCCAGTGCTGTAAAGCTTAATCTTCAATAAGCTGATTATTAAAAATGTTTGTGAAGTTTTTTTTTCTCATCGTAACTACCAGACTCAACTTTTCAGAACATTCGAAGATCAGATAAAAGGCGATCTTGGTAAGAATAAAAGTGTCATTTCCACATACTGCTCTCATCCTTGGACAGGTTGTCAGGAGGGACCAGTCCCTGGAGAAAGACCTCATGCTTGGTGAAGTAGAGGGTCGCGGAAAAGGAGGAAGCCCCTCAGCGAGTGGATGGACACAGCACCCGCAATAATGAGCTCAAACAGAGGATGGCGCTGGACAGGGCACACGGTGTTTCCTTCTGTCACACGTACGGTCACTATGAGTTGGACACAACCCATCGGCACCTAGCGAGGGCTGTGCAGTGCTGGGTTCTCAGACTGGGTAGACTCTGCCTGGTGGGGCGGGACTTTGTAGAGCCTTCAGAGATGGAGGAAGGAGGGAGTCTTACAAACCACAGGGAGCTTCCCCAACCCGTGTCTCCATCCTCCTTTTGCTGGAGTAGTGTCTCCATCCTCCTTTTGCTGGAGTAAAGTCTCGGACCCGAGAGAAGGGAGTGGGGAGACGGTAAGCCAGCATGTAGCTCACGCAGGGACCTTGCCATTTCCATGGACCTGGTGCTCCTGCTCTTGGCCCTGTGCCGCCTGAGGGCTCTTGCAGCAGCAGCATGGTGACGGTTCTGCACGTTGCTTGCACACTTAGGATGGTTATGCAGACCCAGGGTGCCCTGTGCTCTTCCTAAGGACAATGTGCCTGCTGGGGACCATAACCACCTGTCCAGTAGGTGTGAGTTTTCTCAATCCGCCCTCTCTTGTGGTCAAGTCAGGCCATTTGCGGTTTCTGAGCTAACACGTGACCTTAGTTATTTTGAAGAGTTGCTCGGAGCGACCATAAGGGTACAATCAAGGTCGATGTCCATGGAGATGGTCAGCGTCTCCACTCGCTGGTCAGTCCTGGTTTGGCCTTTTGTCCCAATTCTCTTGTTCTCAAAAAAAGAACCTACGTTCTTTAATATCTGCATATGATAGACTTGATGACCACCCTGATACTAATTCCAACTAACTGATGATGCAACTCTCCCCCAGAGGCTATCCACACTCGGGCTTCACCGGAAGCCGGGCTCTTCCTGAGCTGTGAGGCTCCTGGGAAACCCACAATCACGGAGCTTGGAGGCAGAGGGACCAAGGTGTGGGACCCGGCTGGGAGGAGCCAGGGCAGCTGAGTAGCTGAGCCTCCTTTGCTTCATCAACAAAATGGGTCTGAAAAGGCTGAGCCATCCCATGGGGCAGTTACACAACAAGGCATGTTGCTCCTGCCTGCCCTTCACCCATGCCAGCTTTCTGCCCTTCAAACCTCCTTCCTCCCCTGTTGGCTTGGTGGGCGAAGCTAACCGAAAGGTGCTGCTATCTTCAACATCCGCCCACTCCCATAAGGCTCTGCGGACTCCAAACACTTAGGGTGCCCTTGTGGTGGACTTGTATGGGGCGCTCTGACTGATGGTGTGGTTTGAGGTTTGGGTGCCCCTCCTAAGTTGAATGAGCTTACAGGACTTCTGAGATGGGTCATTTTGCTACAAGAGTGGTTCAGGGACATGCAAACACCCAGAGCCGGACACCTGTCACTAGCCTTAGCTGAACCTCCCAGGGCCCTCAAACCAAATGGGTCTCCCTCCCTCAGTGCCCACTGATGGTGCCCTGCCCCCCTGGCCACCTCTCCAGGAGAGAGTCCTAGTCGTGCCCAAGGGGCAGGACTTCAAAAAGCCTGCCTCTGCTCTTAAGACACCCTGAAAACCCACCTTTAACAGGCTAGTCCTGCACGTGTCTTCAAGGGTCACAGGGAGTCGCTTTGCAAGGAGAGCATTCCCTTTGTTCGCAGTTTGGAATTTGGGGAGGGCCACTGGTATTGCATCCTAAGTCGCTGTGTGGACTATGGAGAATAAATGAGTCCTCCGGATGGGCTAGGCCTTCCCCCAGTCCAGATGGAAGGCCAGACTGCAGCAAGCAATGAATTTCTGATTCCTCCCCATCCTGGGCTCAGGGTCCCTTTCCTGAATTCCTGCGCCCCTTCCCCCACCCCGCCCCAACCCCTGCCCCGCTGCGCACTGCAGCAGGCCACAGCCCGGAGAGTGCTTGCTGGGCGACTCCAGCAAACATTCAAGCGCTTTCAGCACCTCCTGGTGCCTGCCAGCTTCTAGGGCCCCCACCAACTCTGCTAGAAACCTCACCAGGCAAACTTGAGAGTTTCAAGGGGTTAAAGGAAGACGGGGGAGGGGCGGGAAGCCCTGGTTGACCTCCCCCTTCCATTTCTCCAGCGCTCCCTGGGCCCTCAGAGACCCCGGGGATAGTGCCAACCGTGGACACAGTGGGACTGCCTTTCTCCGCTACCTTTCGGACGCAGCTCTCTCTGGTCCCCTCCCGCTGGGACCCCACTCGGGAGCACAGGGTCCCCGGCGAGGCGGGCGACGGGTGCGCCAGTCCTTTACTAAGCGGGACGCGAAGCAGCCCACCTTTTCCCCCTCCCGCCCCTGCCCCTCTCTGGCCCGGCTTCCCACCTTTGCATCAGACCTCGGGGAAGTGACTTCTCTCCCACCCCATCCCCACCGGCCCCAGACCGCGGGCAAGGACGCGGGGACGCCTGACCCGGGGAATCAGCCCAGGGTGCCTTTCCACCTTTCCCAGCGCTCGCGTCCTCCGCAGGGTCTAACGGGCCGGAGCGGGGTGGTCTGCCTGGGGTCGGGGTGAGCGCACGGTGACCCGGGGACCGCGGCCGGTAGCTGGTGGCCGCGCGCTGTCTCCCCCCAGCGGCCGCGCGCGTCGCCGCGGGAGCCGGGCGCCGGGGGGCGGGGGGCGGGCGGGGCGCGCAGGCAGCCGGCGGCTCCGCCCCGACCCCCCGCCGCCGGTGCCGCCCCCGCCGCCGCCGCGCGCGCCTCAGACGGAGCAGCGCCTCTGCAATGTCAGCAGCCGCAGCGGCGGCGACGCCAGCGCCAGCGGCCGGGACCCCGCGGTAGCCGCCGGCGCGCACGGCCCGGCGGGCACGCACGAGCCAGCCGGCAGCCACCTCGCCTTTCCGGGCTCGGCTCCGCTCTGCAGGCGGCTGCGCGCCGCTGGGACCGCGACCCGCGGGCGCCGCGCACAAAGGGCCGGCCGGCCGGCCAGCGGGCTGTGCGCCGCGTCCCCCGCGCGCCCGAGCCCGAGCTCCGCCGGCGCCCGCGCGGCGCGTCCTATGCCCGCGGGCTGAGCGCGCTGCCCGCCGGGGGCCGGGCCGGAGCCTAAAATGGCCACGCTGCTCCGCAAGATCGGGCTCATCCGCCTGCACAACCGCGACACCGAGGACCCCAAGCACCACCACAACCACCGCGGCGGCGGCGGCGGCCCGCAGAGCGCGTCGCTGCGCGGCAAGGGCGGCGCCAAGAGCGGCGGCCACAAGGCGCCCGCGCCGCACCCCGCCGGGGCCGGCGACGCCAGCCCGGGGCCCGGCAAGGGCCGACGCGCGGCCGAGCTGGCCCCGCGCGAGCGGGCGGCCCCGGGCGCGGCGGGCGCAGCGGGCGGCGATCGGGCGGCGGGCGCCAGGGCGGGGCCGGGCCCGGCGGCGGCGGTGGCGGCGGGCGGCAGCCTGGTGCCCGCGGCGCGACAGCTGCACTGCACGCAGGTGCGCAGCCGGCGGCTCATGAAGGAGCTGCAGGACATCGCGCGCCTGAGCGACCGCTTCATCTCGGTGGAGCTGGTGGACGAGAGCCTGTTCGACTGGAACGTGAAGTTGCACCAGGTGGACAAGGACTCTGTGCTGTGGCAGGACATGAAGGAGACCAACACGGAGTTCATCCTGCTCAATCTCACCTTCCCCGACAACTTCCCCTTCTCGCCGCCCTTCATGCGGGTGCTCAGCCCGCGCCTGGAGAACGGCTACGTGCTGGACGGCGGCGCCATCTGCATGGAGCTGCTCACGCCGCGCGGCTGGTCCAGCGCCTACACGGTGGAGGCCGTCATGCGCCAGTTCGCCGCCAGCCTGGTCAAGGGCCAGGTAAGGGGCGTGGGGGCCGGGAATGGACGAGAGCAGGACCCCGGAGGCTGCCTCGTGGGTTGTCGGGGGTCGGGAGCAAGAGGGCGCAGGCACAAATGAGCACTGAGGGCCCTGGGACCCCCACCCCAGTTTCCTTCTTGGCCCGCAGGCCTCCGGGGGCACAGAGGATGCGAGGCACAGGCCGACGACGGGTAGCCAAGGAGAAGCGGGCGCGGGGACACCCTCGTCCCCGTCTTCTTCCGGGCCCACCCGGAGCCGGGGACTCGAAGGAGCATGGACAGCTGAGCGCAGTCCCGCAACAACGGGTTCTCCTTCTCAGCCAATGGCGACTTGGGGAGGGGGCGGGCACGGAGGGCGCAGGGTGCAGAAGGAGGGGACTGCTGAGCGCAGCGTCCCCCAGGTCTCATTTCCAGCCCCCCGCTGGCGGAGGTTCAGGGGGCGCTAGGTGTAGCGGGCTGAGGGGCAGCCGGATGTAATGGTGACAGGAGCCCCGGGGGTCTCCTTTCCTTCCCGCAGGCAGCTGGGGCGCAAGCCAGAGGGGCATCAGAGTGCACTACCCAATGGGGTCTGGGGTCCGGGAAGGACCATGGGTGCAGCGTGTGGGTACCCGCCCTCCCCTCTCCGGGCTCTCCCTCCTGCCAGGTCTGCTCGCTGGAGACTACTGTTCCTTGTCAACACGCCTCCCACCCAGAAATGGCCTTAGTGTCCCCGCTTCCGCCCCTAAGATCTTCCCTACCCTGCTCCCCAGTCCCTGGGCCGGTCTTTCTGATAAGCGGTCCCACTCTGACCCCTTGCTCCCGCTTTGGCCTGAATCTTCTCTTTGGGTCCCTCCTCCATTCTCTCTCCCCTCCGCCCACGGGAAGCCCCTCAAGTGGCATCCGCGTCATGCTGGCGGGCCTCAGGCCCTCTCCGTCGCCCCCCTTTGCCGGCTCACCCCCATCTCCATCTGAGTAATCTACGTGGGGGTGGGAACTTTGTGTACCTGGGATCCGCGTATCACCCCTACGCGCAGTGCACAGACGTGCGCACCACAAACAGGCGTGCGCAGGTTTCTAGGGCCGTACCCAGAAAGGATGCCCTGCGGAGGGCCAGACTAGCGCCCCGCTCCTCCTTCTGAGCTGAATCGAGTGGAAAGGGCAAAGACTAGGTGGGAAGGGAGCGCTTCCCTCAGCGACTAGACCAGACGTCCTGGGGGAATGTTGCCCCTCTCCGCAGGCACCTCCCCCTCCCTGCTCTGAGGTGTGGTTCAAGGTCTTGGTCTACTTCAGACCATGTGTTCCCTGTGGCTAGTGGGTTCCGCTTTTGGCTGCTAACTACAAGGTCAGTCGTTCGAAACTGCTAGTCGGAGGCTTTCTACTCCCACTGTAATCCCACAGAGAGCAGTTCTACCCAGTCCATGTAGGGTTGCTATGAGTTTGTGTTTGTAGAGTTTGTCCCTGCCTGCCGCCAGCCCCCGGTATTGAATTAAATCCTTTGTGTTTTATTTCACACTGTCGGTACCCACCGCCGCCCTGTCAGACCTGACTCACATGGGGTGGCGGAGAACTGTCCCCGCGGGTTTCCAAGGCTGTGCGTCTTGTCCCGCCAAGTTCCTTGTGGCTGCAGTCTGTTTCCCAGCTCTTAACCTACCGTGCCACCAGGGCACCTGGGTAATGCCAACAGTTTCATTCTAACTGTGGAACTGGTGGGGGTGGGGGCGCTGTGAGGCTGAGCTGGAGTGAACTACCCCCCCCCCAGGACTTGAGGGTGGAGAGTGAATGAATGAATCTTCCCAGATCTGTCTCTTCTGGGCTGTGGACCCAGTCATCCTGGCTGCCTATTCCCATGCTTTAAGCCCGTGACCTTGTACAACTCGGGGGGGGGGGGGGGGGGGGGGGGGGGAGCTGTCCCTGAATCGACAGTAACCATTCTGTAATAAGGTTGTGGTTTTATGGGGCGGGGGCATCTCTTAGCTCCCGGAAAACGTGTTATTTGGTAGCAGGCCCCAAGGGACCCCTCTGAGCTTTCCACAGGGGTGTTGTCCAGAACCTTTGAGTCCTGTTCCCTGTCCCTGCCTCTGCCGCTGTCATCCTGGGTCTCCGTGCACAGCGTGTGCCAGAAGGCAGAGCGAGTCCCTACTGGTGGCCAGCAGAGGGCCCAGATAACTCTCCGAGGGCCTAGGGCCCCTGAATCAACATTGGATTGAGGGTGGGAGGGATGTCACATCTCCAGGAGACCATGTGTAAGTGGGACAGCGTGTCCGAGGCGTCCGTCGCGCCAGGGACAAGCTGGCCGGGATGTACGGAGCCTGTGCTTCAGTGGAAGCCATGGGGGCAGAAGAGAGTGACAGCTGGTATTTTCAGCCAGAACTGATCAAATAAATGATGCTTGAAGAAGTTACCGCAAAAAAAAAAAAAAATGACCGGGGTGCTTGCTTGATAAGGATCCCTGGTGATCACATGGGGTAAGCACTGCTCTGTAAACCACACGGTCGCCAGCTGGAACCATCAGACCCAGAGGCGGTCAGCTCCCCTGAGTGTGCAGCCGCTGAGACCCAGCCGTGTGGTTCTGCTCTGTCCAGCAGGGCCTCAGCCAGTGGGAGCCAACTGGCCGGCAGTGGGCTGGGCTTTCTGGTTCTACCAGCGTTGTGTCAAACCTGGCTGATCAGATGCTTCACCAGGACCATGTGCCTTTTGTTCTTTCTCTCCAAGGAGGATGTCTCTGGGACTCTGAGGAAGAGCAGTGTGACCTTGTAGATTTGGGAGGGATCCCTAGGTCCCCCTGGACAGGGCTTTCGCCCTGAAAGGCGCAGCCAGATCAGATGCTGAAGCAGATGGGGGCAAGTCCTCCTAGGCTTCTGAAAGAGCATTTCTGAGTGATTTCGCGCTTTGCACTTTCACCTGAAATGCTATGTATGAAGAGTTCTGCTTCCATGGCCAGATTTGTCTCTTAAAATAGGCTGGGTCTGTGTGTGTGTGTGTGTGTGTGTGTGTGTGTGTGTGTGTGTGTGTGTGTCCAATGGCCAGCGATGATTTGAAGACTGGGGAGACTGGGAGACGTCTGGGAGCCAGGGTCATGGAAATGGGATAATGGGCACAGAAGAACAGACTGTCTCTGCGTTGGATTGAGGATGGGAGGGACATCACATTCCCACTTACCCTTCAGCGTTGGGCGAGTGTGTCCTCACTTGGAAAGGATTCAGGACCCCTGGGGGCGCAGTGGGTTTCGGGTGGGGCTGCTCACTGCAGAGCCGGCAGTTTGAAACCATGGGCCACTCTGAGGGAGAAAGGTGCGACCGTCTACTCCAGGAAAGAGCTGCCATCTCGGAAACCCATGGGGGGTTGGGGGGGGGCCTCCCTGTCCTGCAGGGCCGCCATGCATCGGGCTCAACTTGGTGGGTTTGGTTTTGGGTGAAAGGATTGAGCAGCAAGTCTTCTTTACCGTCACCTTCGAAGAGCATTTGAATCTGAAAAGGCTTCTGGCTCTTTCTTGCCCTGGTGCCCCTTGCCACTGAGTGCAGGCCCCTCGCAGTGACCCTGCAGAGTGTAACAGCCCCCAGGGGGTGCCAAAACCAAACCCACCAAGTTGAGGGGGTGCCAGAGGCTGCACCTCTGTGCAGAAGCAGACTGCCCAGTCCCCTCCCCGGAGCGGCTGGTGAGGCTGCACCACCGAGGGTCTGCTTAGCAGCCAGGGGCTCTTCTCTCCCCCACCGCATCTAATCAATTCGGGCCGACTGCAGCCCTGTGGTGCCCAGGGAAAGACCCCCAGGTTTCCAAGGCTGTGAATCCTTGAGGGTTGGAACCACCCACCTTTCCACGAGCAGCCAAGCACTTAATCTCTGGGCCACCAGGGCTCCCCTGCACTAAAAGACGCTGAATAAGAACCGCATGCTTCTACCCAAGCTTACCTCCCGCTCTGACACAAGGACCCAGCAGTGCTCCATCGGCACCCTGGCAAGGCCCGGTGAGCTGCTTCCCATCGTGAGGAGCATGAATGGGCCGACTGAACAATGTCTGCAGACCTCACTGGATGGGACTCACCAGCTGCATGAACACACACACACACACACACACACACACACACACACACACACACTGCTCGAGAACACAACTGCGTGGTGTTCAGAACAAGGTACGGCCGTCCCGTTCTTCAGAATCTTTAGAATCAACGTGAAAAGACTGAACATGCACTTCCCAAGTTCGCCAGGGCTCATTATTGAAAATCGCTATCTTACATGTCAGTTTATTAATTTAATTACATCTTAATTGCACTCCATGCCCCTCCCGCCCACGCCCCCCCTCCTCACACACACACACAGCACATTGTGTTGTGTTATCCTCTCCAGATTCTGTGGTATATAATGACCTGGATGACGGGGGGAGGACTGGGCCATTTCTTAAAGCCCAGGTCCCATTGAGTTGAGAGTTCCATGCGGATTTGAACACACCCGTCTCCCAAAGAGACTCATTTAAGCTCTACATTGAGAATTCCAAACACCTTTGTGCACTTGAGACAAGGAACGGGGGCTGATGTTTGGGGGTTCTGTGTGTGAAAGGATGGGATTGTGGTCACGTAGCTTCAGGTCCCCAAAACATGATCATGTCCTAGGATTGAGTACAGACTCACTGCTGATAGACTACCCACTGTTCACACTGTAGTTACCAGATGGTTGTTGCTGCTCAGTGGTGGGTGCCTGGTCCCAATGACAGGGGCCTGGTGTACAACATTGCTAAACACTACCCGGTCCTGTGCCGACCTCACACATGTTCTTCGAGTTGAGCCCATGGTTGCAGCCACTGTGTCCATCTGGCTCGCCAAGGACCAGCCTCTTTGTCCAGCATGATGGCCTTCTTCAGCCCCTGCTCTCTCCAGACCACATGTCCAAAGCACTTGACATGAGGTCTTGCCATTGTCACTTCCAAGGAGCATTTGGCTGCACTGCTTCCAAGACGTGTCTGGTCATTCTTCTGGCAGCCCACAGTCTATCCAAGATTCTTCGCCAACAGCATGATCCAAAGCCATCAGCATCTCTTCTGTCTGCATTACCTATTACCCAGCTTTTCCATGCATATAAAAACCCAAAACCAGTCACTGCTATCGAGTTGATGCCAACCCACGGCGAATGCCCTGTGGTTAATTTCCAAGACTCTTAACTCTTCACGGGTGGAGAAAGCTCCATCTTTCTCCCGTGGAGTGGTTGGTGGCTTCGAACTGCTGACCATGCGGATCACAGTCCATCTGACAAGCACATGCCCAGAAGGTCATTGAAAACACCCTGGCTCGAGTCAGGTGCACCCTAGTGCTTGAGGGACCATCTCTGCTTTTCGCTAGCATTCTAAAGACGTCCCTCGGGAAAGGTTTGCTCAATGTCATGCGTCGTCGGACCCCTGGGCTGCTGCTTCCATGGGTCTCGGTGGCAAATCCAAGTACACGTACAATGAAATCCTTGGCGGCTTCGACCTCTTCTTTGCTGACTATGGTTTTGCCTATTGGCCCCGTAGTGAGGGATTTTTTCTTTGTGCTGACACTTAACCCATCCTGAAGGCTGTGTGTAGTCTGTGAACCTCTTCAGTAAGCGCTTCAAGTCCTCTTTGCTTTCAGCAAGCAGCTACCCAATGACCCCCACAGTCATAGGTCATGTGCTTTGGGAAGACAATCAAGATTAGGGATTGCAAAAAAGAATCCATACTGTTCCCAAACCAATCACTGGTTAAGAAAGAATGCCACGTGCCTTTACACGCACGTTCTTCTGTTTGTGGGGGTCTCTCTTTGTCTTCAGCGAGGAGTCCTGGCAGTGGGGTGGTTCCAAGGTCAGCAGCTCACGATGACCAGGGGCTCTGTGGAGAGAGACAGCGCTTTCTGCTCCGATAAAGAGGCCTTAGAAATGCACGGGGCAGTCCTACTCCGGCCTCTCGCCTTGCTGTGGTCAGCATGGATCGATAGTGCGTTCGGTGTTGGGGTTCAAGTTTATGAAGTAAGAAGGGGCCGGTTTTCCTCACAGGGTAACCGCCCGTTTACCCTTCTGAATTGAGGATGCCCTAGACTGGTTTTGTTTCCATGTCTTCAGGGAAATCAAACCATTGCCTGGGCCTCATCTGTTATATAAGGAAGATGCCTGCTTACACACTTCCGTGCACAACGTAGAAAGGCGAGCTGCGTCACACAATGAGAGACAGTCGGCCACATAACGAGGCGTTTGCCCAACTGCTCACGTGGTCCTCATCGTCAGCATCTCGTGCACGATGTCGGTCGCACTGTGGCCGTTCCCCCATGACATGGGCGTATGCATCACTTATAGGATCTGTTTTGTGTTGGAACTATTGGCCTGGATGCCTGGCCTGTTCACCTGTTCCTAAACTCTCATCTGACTGAAATAGAGACCTTCTGCAGTGAGAGAAAAACACTTCTCTGTGGTTTTTCAACGTAAATGGTAAAAGTGTTACATGTCTCTTTTGAGCTCACCACCAGCATCCTTTATTGCTGGATCAAAGCATTCCACTCTGCAGCGTCTGAAGCAGAGAGGTGGCATTCAAAGGTGGTCTGATGCTGACTTGAACTACCTCACTGTGTAAGCTGAGCCCTGGACTGCCTGGCCGGAAAGCCTGTGTGTGCAGGGATGTGCTCAGGGAAGATCCTGAAGGCCATTTGGAGGGAATACCAAAGCTGGCTCCTAGGGTCAGATCAGCTGGCGGTCCCGCTGTCCTTGGTAACAACTGCGACATTGCCAGGGGCAGGAGACAGATGGCTGTCAGATGACAGCTTCTCACTCCATCTTCTCAGAGCTGACCGCAGGGCTTGGCATGAAGGTGGCAGGATGTTGACAATGCTGCAGATGCTGAGGGTCATGAGAGTGCTTGTCGATGCTGGAGATACTGAGGATGCTGGGGATACTGAGAAGAGGGACAGGGAGGATGCTGGGGATTCTGAGGATACTGAATGATCCTGGGGATGCTGATGATGCTGGGGATTCCGAGGATACTGAATGATCCTGGGGATGCTGATGATGCTGGGGATTCCGAGGATACTGAATGATCCTCGGGATATTGGGATGCTGAGGAGGGTGGGGATACTGAGGATGCTGGGGATTCCGAGGATACTGAATGATCCTGGGGACACTGGGGATGCTGAGGATGCCGGGGATACTGAGAATACTGAATGATGCTGGGGATACTGAGAATACTGAGGTACTGGGGATACCAAGCATGCTGGGACATTGAGGATGGTGGGAACACTGAGGATGCTGAAGATACTGGGGATACTGAAGATGTTTGGGGATGCTGAGCATGCTGGGGATGCTGCCAACAGCATCCCCTGGTGAGTCCCCACCCCTTCCCAGTCTTTACTGTATGAATTGTGCCAAGATCAGGGCCAGTAGCTGAGTGTGGAAAGGTGGCTCGACCCAGCCAGGCAAATTAATAGGACTCTCTGTTCTAATAATAGCTGATGCAGGGCAGGCTGGAAACCAGCTGGCGGCACTGGGAGCTCTGGGGGTGGCAAGGCTGGCTGATGAGTGCATCGCTGTTTCCGGGGAAGTCCTGGATTGATCCTGTCCATGGGAACAGACAGTCATCCCAGAGTGAACAGGCCTGGGGCCATTTGATGCTGAGGCTGGGCTGGGTCCAGGTCCAGGCTCTTGAACACAGGCAGTAGACAGGTGTCCCAGTTGTCTCAGGGGCTTGTGCAGCTCGGCTTTGTTGGGAGAAACTCTGGTTCAGCATGGGGCTGGAGGGGGATGTGGGGACACAGGTGACCCCCTGTGAGGTCTTACCTCCCACACAGGAGACCCAGCGGTGACTTCTGCCTCCTGTCTATCAGGGGAGGCTCCGGTGTGCTGGGGTGCTACTCAGGTTCAGCGGTGCTTCCAGACTAAGACTAGGAAGCAAGACCTAGAGATCTCCCACTGAACCTCCGCTGTGGAAAACACAGGGGTCACAAGTTTGAGAGCACTGAACAGGGGCCCACCTGGGGCCAAGGGCCCACTCAGTTGCAGCTCACAAGTACACAGATCTATAGGTCTATATTTATATGTAGGTCTATATATATGCACACACATATGTATATATGTGTATATACAAGGGGGTAACCCCCCAAAATGGATTTTTCCCCAAAACTATGTATTTAAATTTTTTTACAAAAAAACCTATCACCTTCAAAGTCCTCTCCATTACACTTAATACATTTGTGAAATCTGCAATTCCATTCTTGAAAACATTTCTCAAGCTCATCTGTTTGGATGACTGACAGCACCTCCTCTTTTTTTTTCTTCACATCTTCTTTGTCAAATTGCTGTCCTTTCATGTCCCTGTTCATCGGCGGAAACAAAAAGAAGTCACACAGAGAGAGGTCAAGTGAGTCAGGGGTGTGGGGCAAGAGAGGCATGCTGGCTTTTTTGCCCAAAACTGGCGCACTGAGATGACTGTGTGAGCAGGTGCATTGTCGTGGTGGCAAAACCAGTCCCCTGTCTGCCACAATTCAGGCCTTTTTTTTCCGCACACTGTGACACTATCTTTTCAGAACCTCTAAACAGAAAGCCTGAGTAACAGTCTGACCTGGTGGGACGAACTCCAATTGCACTGCCTCCCACATGTCACACACATCTTTTGGGGGTACCCCTCATATATGTTTGTCTACATGTATGTGTATCAAACATATATATGCACACATGCATGTAAAAACCAATCTCTAGTGAGCTGATCCTGGGTCAGAGAGAACCTACACCGTATTTCTGAGACTGTCAATCTCATGAGAACCAAGCAGCCTCAGCTTTCTCCCACAGAGGGGTTAGTGGGCTTGAAGCACTGACATCATGGTTAACAGCCATTGCTTTCCTGACAGCCTGCAGGACCATATGTATACGCACATGCCTGTAATTGTGTGTCAGGAGAAAGGCACGGCTTTCTGCTCCTGTAAAGAGTCCGTCTCAGGAAGCTGCAGAGGCAGTTCTACCCTCTCCTGTAGGGTCACCCTGAGTCTACATTGGCGTGATGGCAGTGAATTTGTTGTTGTTTATATGTGTATGTACGTCTAGATTCATGTCGCACACACATCTGTGTATGATCTATGTATGCACACACATGAGGAGCCCGGGGCTGTAGGCACACATGGGGCTGCACTCGGCATGGTCGGCAGTTGGGTGCTGGAAAAGAATGGTGACAGTACCATGGACTGCCAACAGGACACGCAGATCTGTCTTGGAGGGAGCACAGCCAGAGTGCTCCTTGGAGGCCAGGATGGCGAGACTTCGTCTCACGTACTTTGGACATGATGCAGGAGAGGCCAGTCCTTGGAGGAGGACATCATGCTTGGTGACATGGAGGGGACATGAAGGAGGGAAGGTCCCTGTTGAGATGGACTGACACAGTGGCTGCAACCACGGGCTCACACGTGGGAACAGTTGTGAGGATGGCACGGGACCAGGTGAGATTTTGTACACAAGGTGGCTTTGGGTGGACCTGATTCAATGGCCCCTGACAACAACATAGGAGCCCTGGGGGCCCTGCCGGGTAAGTGCTGGCCTGTCAACCAAACGACCCTCGGTTCAAGCCCACCCTTCACTCCGAGGAGAAGGTGAGGCTTCTGCTTCCATGAGGACTTGCGACCTCAGAAACCCTGGAGAGGGCCACTGGGGTCAGCATCAACAGGGGGACAGTGGGCTTTTCCTGCGGGCTGTACCTATGTGATGTGCTGGTGGTTAGACAGTCCTGCAGAGAGATGTTACATGGTCATACATCTCCCTGTAGGACTGTGCAACCACGCTGCACTATGTGATGTGCTGGTGGTTACAGTCACACAGGGAGACGGATCATACGTATGTGATGTGTACAGTGGTTTCATAGTCATGCAGAGAGACGGATCATACATATATGGTGTGCATAGTTGTTCCATATAGACATACAGAGAGATGCATCATGTATGTGATGTGCATAGTTTCGTATTCATACAGGGAAATGGATCAACTATATGGTGTGCATAGTTGTTTCATATTCATACAGGGAGATAGATGTATCATACATACAGGAGGTACATAGTTGCCATCCATATCATATATGTGGGTCATCTTCAGAGAGCTCCAGGGGAAATGGAAGGAGAAGCTGGTGAGGCTTTCCCACAAAGGGCTCATGCGTGCAGGTCTGCCTCGCAGGCACTGTGGGCTCGGCCCCAGACCCCATAAGAAAGTGCATGCCCCCCCCCAGTGGGCCCCCCGGGCGTTGGGATTTCCCAGTGGGTGTAGGAGCTGAGCTGACCCCCTTCCGCTGTCAGTCCAGTGTGCAATGAGAATCCACGGTACACTTCGGAAACGGCCACAGCGTGACCCAGGCCGTGGGACCCCAGGCAGCGACAGGCCTGCTGGACCGGAGCATCCCAGTACCACGAGGTCGCCTGAAGAAGGGCCGTCATTCGTGTTTTCTAGGACAGAGAAGAAATCCTTTCAGCCCACAACAGAACTCACCCAGCGGGCAGGTCTCTAAGGGAGGTCCGCACACCTGAGAGCAGTCGCCCTTTGAGATGAGAAGGTCCGAGTTCAGAAGGGCTCTGGTGGAAGGAGGCGGGGAAGCCGGTCGGCTGAGGAGGAAGTGGGCTGGGTGGGGTTGTGTGGGAAGAACATCAATGGACGGGAAGTCCAAGGTGTCGAGTGGAAAATTGGTGGTCCGCTCTACAAAGCTTCCCCCAGCTCACAGTAGAAAGCCCAACACCTCTTCTTTGAAGCGTTGGAAACCCCCAAACAGAAAGGGATGCTCCCACCATCCAGCGTCTCGACTCTCCAAGGTGGTGGCTTCTAAAGGGCCCTCAGGGCTGCCCCGGGCTCATCTCGGGTGGGGGTCGTGGGGAGAATCCTGATGGGACACTTCAGGGAAGCCAGCAGCCGGAGAGGGAGTGGGCTGGGCGAGTGGGAGGTGAGCTGGGGCTGATTCATCGGGAGGGTGGCGGGAGTTTGGACGTCCCTGTGAGTCAGTGCTTTCAGCCCTGGACCCACGCTGGGGACGGAGATCCTTGCCAGTGGCCCATGACTGGGCACAGTCGCCTTGGCTTGGCTGTTTGGAAAAAAAAATAGCTCTCTGCTCTGATACCAAGTAGGGCAGGCAGGAGAGCTAGACAGGACCTGTGGTCCTAAAAATAGTCCCAGCCAGACCTGGAGAGCCTGCTCCCTGGTGCGGGCTGGCGTCTGTCCCCCCAGAAGATAACTGGTGATAGCAATACCAGTCGCTTCCTTGTGGGGCTGGGGGAGCGCTGCCTGGGAGATAGGATGTCACCACCCCCGTGGTGCCCCGTCTGGGCACGTGATGTCAGAGATGCATCCGTGTTGTTAAGGTACGGCGTACCTGTTGGCTGGTTGGTGTCTGGGTTTCCACATGGACAGTAGGTTGAGGTCCACATGTGATCGAGGGCTCCCCCGTTCCTGTCTGGGACGTACTATTTGATGTTAGAGATATGATCATCTTGTTAGGGTACAGCGTGTTGGTTGGTTGATCGGCTGGTTGGTATCTGGGTTTCCGCAGGGACGGTAGGTTGGGGTCCACATGTGATTGGGTGCCCCCTGCTCTTGTCTGTTGGAAACTGTCTGTGCGTGAATTGGGTGATGGCTTACAGGGCAGATTGTCGTTGGTCTTATTTCAAGGGTCTCATCCACATTCTGGTGCCCCCTCCTTATCCCCTGGCACAGAGGGTCCCCGATTTACTTGGCCTCCTGCCCCCCTTTCAGTAAAAAGGAGCCCCTACACATGGTGTTTCATGCCCCCTTCCTGTGACTCAATGACCCCCAACTCCACCTGGATGCCCACCACCACCACCCGGCACTTCCCCTTGGGCCCCAAGGGCGGAGGGGAATGAGCTCCCACTTTGGGACACTCTGCCCTGGGGCGACCACATGCGGACCCCGTTTGAATGGAAAGAAGCCTCTGCCTGGCAGGACGGGGTTGGGACCAGGAGGAGCAGCTGGAATGGCTCTGTTTCTGTACGGGGGCCCCTGATGGAGCAGTGGGCGATGCGTTGGGGGGGTGCGGGTGGTGGATAAAAAACATGAAGGAGGAAGAGGAGGAGAAAGAAGAAGAAACCACTGAATTAGTTAGTTTATTGTACCAACCTGGCCGAAAAAACACATGTGGGATTAATTAAAGGATGGGGGGGATAAATGGCTCAGCAAGCCTCGCCTTTCGAGTTCTTGGGTCTCTGGCTTTGTGGTGGTCGCACCAGGGTGCAGCTGCCTTAGCAGTTCCCTGCTTTAGCTGGCAAGGCTCACTTCCTGCAAGACATCCCTAAGGGGAAGCCACATGGACCTACCCAGATGCAGCCCTGGGTGCTGGAGCAGCTGTGTGGAGACCCCTGCCAGCGCTGAGATGCTTACACACTCGCTGACTCAGCTTTCCTCCTGCAGTCGGCATCATTACGTGTGTTTTGTGAGATGGAGGAGGACTTTGTGGATTGGTGTTGGACATATGGGTTAATGGGTTAATGTTAGACTTGTGGGCTTGGGCAACACTGGGTTGGGATGTTTTGGGGTTTTTTTGATGCACACTTAAAACATATATATAAAAAACTCTCTTATGTTGTGGATTTGTTTCTCCAAAGTACCCAGACTTATCTAACCACCTTCATGGGGAGGGAGGGGGCGGGGCTCACCGTTGGGATGAGTAGTTGACAGTGTGTTTTTCTTTGTGTGTGTGTGATGTTCTGCAAACAAAAGGGAGAGAAGGACTCATGAAAGGAAATGATTTTTTTTAAGGAAAGAGAGGAGGGGCACTGCCTTCACAATCGCAGATCCTTCCCCGTCGCCCCAAACACACACGGGCAAGCGGTAATCCCAGGAGGGCGGAAAGGTACAGTGGAGTCTGCCTGATGTTCTTTCCTGACATGTGAGCGGGTTTCAAACACACGGAGATGAGTGAACGCGGGAGCCCCGGTGGGGAGAAAGACAGGGTTCCCCCGTAAAGAGCTGCAGTCTCAGACACCCCCAGGCCCTTCTGCCCTGTCCTGTGGGGTCCCTGTGAGCGGCATCGACCCAACGGAGTGCACATAGATACTCTTAGAAGCCCAGTCAGCATAGTGGGTTACAGGTTGGGCTGCTAATCGCAAGGCCAGCTGTTCAAAACCACCAGATAAAGGATGAGCCATAGTGCTACAATGCTGCACTTCTGCCCTGTCCTGTGGGGTCGCTGTGAGGCAGCATCAGCTGATAGCAGTGAAGTGGAAGTAGGTTTCATCTCCCTGGACGCCCTGTGAGTGTGGAGGAGCAGGGGCGGGTGGGGAACAGAGCGTGTGAAGGGCCCCACCCAGGCCACAGTGCGTTTCTGTGGGGCCCGAGCATGGGGTGCAGACAGGCGGGGCTCAGCTGCTCACCCCAAAATCGGGATGTTTGTGTGCACCCAGAGGCTCCTTAGCAGACAGGCCTGGCTGTCCACTTCTGGGAACCTCCTGGGGCACAGCTCTATGCCAGCACCCCTGGGGTGCATGAGGCAGGCAGCTCAGCACAGACTGGTTAGGGAGCTGGCTCTTAAATGATTCCTGTCCAGGCCAGCCACTGGGGTTCTTGTGCCCCTGCTCAGACAGCACCTAAGAAGAGTCTTGTGAAAACTCTCTAGGGAGGGGAGTGGGCAGCCAGGGCTCAGCCTGTCCACCCGTGGCCAGCACACACACACACACACACACACACACACACACACACGACAAATCGCCCCACCACCACCTTTCAGCAGCTACAGCAGTGAGTTTCTGGTGGGGGTGGATGTCGTCTGTGCCCTGCCCCCCACCCTGGGGACTCACTTGGCCTGTGTCAGCCCTGACTCAGTCCTCTGGAAGCCCTGCTTTTGTGAAGAGCCTTGCCATCTATTACGCCCAGCCTGTGCCCCGAACAGCTGGCATCGACCACAGGAAGGCGTGACCCAACCGGAAATTAAAGAGTGGTCAAGAAAGGGCGGGATGGCCAGAACCGTGAGCCCTGGACCCAGCTCTCATCTGCTTGAGAGACCATCTCTGTTCCCTGAGTGGACCCTGCAGGGACATGACTGAGGAGAAGCCGTGTGGAGGGTCCCCACTTGAGGCTGACCTTGCCTCCTTTTCCTGGGGCGGATAGCAGGGAGGAGGGCAGGCTGCGTCTCTCAGAGCTGCTGAAATTGAATACTGTGTAAAGCCCTAAGGAACAGAGATGGCCTCTCAGTGTCCAGGGAATGGCCCCCGGGTGGCTCCCTCTCCATCTGATCTGGGGCGGGGCTGTCACGGTCCCCCCTCCTGCAGCCCCATAATTCCCGGGGTCCCTGGGAGAGTGCCCCCTGGTGTCCACCAACCCCCATGGCAGCGTGTTTGCCTCTGTCTCTTCAGTTCCACGTCTTGTGCCCGGGGTCACTATGGGTCAGAGCCAGCTCAGGCGCACCCCCCCCCCCCAACAACAACTATGTTGTTTAAAGGAGTCTTGGTGGGCAGGGTTAACATTTGAGGATTACCCCCAGGGCAGCAATTTCAGAAGTTCATCTAGACTCCATGACAGCCCATGAGAACGAGACATTCCATTTCATCATTTCTCCCCTTCTGGTCAAGATTCATCTGGGCAATCTTACATCAAGAAAAAACTCTGTGAGTCGGGCACCATCCAGGTCTCCTGGTCTCATGCAAAGGAGACTCTTGTCCAAGGAGGCAATCGGTAGGCATTCCACCTCGACCATCTCTTTTTTTAATAAAAGAAGTGACATCATTGTTGGGATAACTATAGGTGGGAAGTGTGGCCCAGAGCCTTGGGTTCACTTCCACCGAATGCACAGAGGGAACCCTGTTCTCAGCTCTCTGTAGTCCACAGTGATGGCCGACAGCCAGGTGACTCAGGCTTTTCTGTCCTCGGTTCCCATCCCCCTCACCCCCGTAGCCCTTGCTGAAACCACTGCCTGTCCAGGTGGGTCATGTCCTGTGTGGCTTCCCATTGTCAGAGCATGGTTGCTCCATCAGGAGCCGTTTTCTGAAAACAACCTAGATCCCCTTACTGTCCAACCTCAGACTTCCCATCCACTCTTCTCCAGCTCACGCTGGTGTCAGGATGCTATACTTTGTCCACAGCCTCCTCTCCTCAAGGGAAGAGGGCTCAGGAGCACCGGTGGCTTGATTACGTGCTCTTCTGCCTACCAGAAGGCCAGCAGTTTGAACCCACCCCCCGGGCCACAGAGAAAAGTACTGGCAGTAGATTTCCATGATGATGGAGGTTGTTTGTGTGAGTCCAGGTAGACTAGAGAAACAAGTCCAGGACATTCATATGTGTATAAGAAAGAGCTTTATATCAAAGAACAATTGTATATTAAGAAAACATCTCAGCCCAATCTAGATCAAGCCCATAAGTCTGATATCAGCCCATATGTCTGATACCAGTTTGTAAATTCCTCTTCAGACTCATCCAGCACATGCAATGATGCTGAATGCAGGAAGATCACAGGCCAATGGGTGGAAAGTCTTGTGGATCCAGTGGTGGCGTAAGCATCTCAGTGCTGGCAGGGGTCTCCACGTGGCTTCTCCAGCTCCAGGGCTCTAGTGTAGCCCCATGGGTCTTGTCAATGGAAATGTCTTGCAGGGAGTGTGTGTGTTTGGCCTCCAGTGAGCTATTTGTCTCCTTAGTGCCTCCAAATGAGGTCATCAAGCTGTGACCTGACTGACAGGCTAGACTCCACCCCTTCACCCATTGACAGGAGATGATGTCACATTGTTGTTGGTGGTGGGGTTGTTGTCAGATACTGTCAAGTCAGTTCCAACTCATCGCAGCCTGGTGCACAACAGAGCGAAACACTGCCTGGTCCTGTGTCATCCTCGCCGTGTTAGACTGGAACCCATCAAGTCCATCCCAGCTCATCCTGGGCCACGGGCAACAGAAGAATGCCCGGTGCCAGCCCCACAACAGGTCTTATGTCTGAGTCCATTGCTGCAGCCATTGCGTCCATCCATTGCGTCCATCCATCTCACTGAGGTCTCGCTCCTTTTTGCTGCCCCTTTTTGGTGTCCTTCTCCAGGGACTGATCTCCCAGTGCATGTAAGACACCATCTCACCACCCTTGCTTCTAGAGACTTCTGTCCGTGTGTTGCTATGATACTGAAAGCTCTATGTTAATGGTCACCCAACGGGAACACATTTCAGCAGGGCTTCGAGACTAAGAACAGCCTGATTCGGAGGAAACCCTCCTGGGTAACAGTCCAGTGCAATTGCAGCCTTCGGTTCGTTGGCTGCTACTCTCAGGAGCCTTGATGGTTAATCCAAGGAAGATGAAATGTTTGACAAGTTCTGTCTTTTCTTAGCCTCTCATGGTGTCACCGATTGGTTCACTCGTGAGGATTTGGGTTTTCTTAACATGGGCTGCAGCCCATACTGAAGGCTGCAGTCTTTGATCTTCATCAGCAAATGCTTCGAGTCCTCCTCACCTTCAGCAAGCAAGGCTGTGTCATCTGCATACTGCACGTTGTTAATAAGCCTTCCTCCCATCCTGATGCCACACTCTTCTTCATAATGCCCAGCGTCTAGGATTATTTGCCGAGCAAACAGATTGAATTGTAAAGATTACAACCTTGGAAACCCTATGGGGCAGTTCTGCTTTGTCCTCTAAGGTCACTCGGAGTCGGGATTGCCTTGTTGGCAATGAATAGTATAGGAAATTATAATCGCTTAATGCTTTTAACCAAATGTTCTTGATGTTCATTAAAGATTGTTGGTGTGTGTTCCTCCTCACAGAAAACAATGTCTTTTGGAAATGTTGCTGATTCTATTTAGTTCCAAGATTTTAAAAAAACTAGTTCTTGGATCAGATTTGCATTAAAACCCAACTCCCGAGCCAGATCAGGAACCCTTCCAGAATAATCACAGATAAAGCAGAGTGAACACTGGTTGTGTTGAGAATTCCACGGCTGTCCATCTTCCTTTTCCATTTGGAAAGGTCCTTTGGTTCATGGAATTCAAGAGAAACTTGGTTGAGGTGTGCAACCTGCAGGCATGCTTGGACTTCCCATCAGCATCTGGGACCTTGCACGGGGTATCGTGACTGCTGGCGCCCCACCAACAATGGCCACCAACCCCCCTCTATGCCACATTCCGGGAGCCCCAAACGTTCGCCCAGAATCCGAGGAAAGGCTTCCAACGTTGGCGGGCGGGGGGAGGACTAGACGTATCCAAGGCTCTTCCCACCATTTAAGACTCTGGTGGGGAGAGATAGAATTTTCACCAGAAGAATGAACGGCTTGGGGTTCGTGGAAGTACCTGAAATGTTAGCTGTTTGGGGGCAGGGTGGTGGGGGGCATGGGGACGCTGGGGTTTAGTCTGGGCAGTTTCCACGTTTGACCAGTACTGAAACTTCCCCATCTGAGCTCATCCCAAACACGAACCTCCTCAGCATTCATCAGCGGCTGTCATCCTAAGAAAGGATATTGCTTTTTCACAGGGACGTGGAGTTGGCAATATCTTGGTCGGTTTAGGAGCCGGGGTGGTGTTGCCATAACGACCGCTCAAGTTCCCTGAGTGTGTGCAGCAGCACAGGCAGCACGGAGAAGCAGTCCGCCCGGCGATGCTCAGCCTGTTGTCCTCACAGTCGCTCCCTCCCTCCCTCTCCCGCCTTCCCTCCTCAGCCAAGCAGCTCCCCTCTCACTGAGAGTGTGTCTGTTGCTCTCGTCGCTGATAAAATTCCATGCCATGAAGTTGATTCCCACTGGTCCAACCTCTGGGAAAGAGTGGACCTGCCCCTAGTGCTTCCTAGGAGGAAATCTTTGGGAAGTCTGTGTTGCTAAGTCTCTTTGCACGGTAGAGCTGCCAGGTGCATTTGTACACAACACACACACAGCCAAGCTCTTTGCCAGTGAGTTACCAGAACTCCAATTCCCACACCACTCCCACCCACCTCAGGTCAAGGTCCCAGGAGACCTGCTGGGTTTTTCCTGCACATCTCTTCCCAGCCATGTGCCCACACTGTTGTCCCAGCCCTCGTCCCCTTCGCGCTGTGACAGGAAGGGCCACTGAGGCCAGGCGGTGGGCAAGAGTCAAGTCAGTGGCCGTTGTTAAACCCTTTCAGGCCTGTTGAAATCAGGGGATCGATGGCCCCAACCCTCCTCCGTGGATCTGCCATTGAAAGACTTGGGGTGGAAGGACGAGGACTCCTTGGTCAGTATCCAGCCAGGAAGGACATCAGACCCCAACCCTGAGTGTGGGAGGGGGTCGTAAAGACGGAAGCCTGCAGGCGACCTCAGGAGAAAGAGCATGACCTCGAAGGGAGTGGGCACCACCCCGCAGTGGTTGAGGTGCCCAGGGTTGAAGTGGGCTGGTGAGGCCATGTTCTTGATGCCACCATGGCTGCTATTGCTGGCTGTCTGAGTGAACTTTGACGCCTGGTGACCCGTGGACGGCAGAAGGAAATGCTGCCCCCTCTCCGCTGCAGTCTACAGCTGTGGCCACAGTGTGTTGCCAGCCTTCCAGCCCTGGGTCTCCGCTCCCGGCTTGGTGGCGCACAGTGTTCTCCCACTGGCAGCCTTTCTCATATGTAGGTCCTTAGGCCTTGATTCCTAGTCCGCTTTAGCCCGCAAGATCCACTGAAACTTGGTCCCCATGGGTGGCCCTATTGGTGTTTGAAATACTGGCAACTCAGCCGGCTTCCAGTGTCAAGGCCAGCACAGTATGAGGGAGAGACTGACAGACAGGTGGTCCAGGACAAGCACAAAAAAGACCATAAATCCCAGCGTGGCGTTCACTCTCAGCTCTGCGATGTACAGGAAGTTCCCGGCTGTGCAGCCTCCCGAGAGCACAGGAAGGCAGGCTGGGTCTCGGGCTGCTGGACCACAAAGGACTTGAACACCCCAAGTTCCTTCCCTTTCACCCTCCAGGGGAGCAGGGATCAAGCCAGATTGGACTGCCCCTCAGAGGAAGAGGGAGCTCACTGCTTCTCCTGTCTGTCTCCAAGCACCATGAGTCGGTACTATCAAGCTGCCAAGTCGGAGAGGCCTCTCCTTCGGGAGAAGATGGCCCGCCGTAAAGGGCTGGGCAGGTAGACTTACCAAAGGACATAAGCAAGTCAAAGACCACCCCTCACTTTGTGTATTTCTGGGACAAAATCAGCTCAAACATTCCCTTGGGCCTGTCCCGTAGATTCCCATGGAAAGGTCCTACGTAAGTGGCCTCTTAGAGCTGAGGGGAATGTTCGGATCGTGACCACTCGGACTTCCTATCATGTCCTCCTCCTGAGCCTGCCTGGAAAGGCTGCTCTTGATTTTCCATCTTCACAAGAACAAAGCAGGGATGTCGACGACTCTTATAAGCATGCCTGCCCATGGCCCTTGGCCCAATAGGAGAAAGTACAATGCTCCCACCGAGCAGCTGGTGGATTCGAACCACCAGCCCTCTGGGTGGCGGCCCAGTACTTACCCCACTGCCCCACCAAGGTTTCTTCCTATAAGCATGGGTTGAGTGATTAAAGAGAAGGTAAAACATCAAGTAATAATCCCACCTTCCAAAAGTATGTCTCTGAAATCATCCATTAGATGCTGTTAGGCAGGGTTCTCTAGAGGGACAAGAGGAACTTAGGATCCTATATGTATGGATAGGTTTATACAGCACGAAGGAATGGAACAGCAGTGGAACAGTCCCCACAGCAGTACAGAAGGCTGACCTCAACTCACTTCTGTGGAACAGTTAATAAGGGTCCAAGATCAAGGAAGCGGACAGCTGAGTTTTCACTCAGGCAATGCAGGCAGAGTCTGCCCACAGGCAGCAAGCTACAGGGTGGGCCACCAACAGTCAAGCAGCTCAGGAGCTGAGCGAAGCAGGCCCAGATGGGATATCGAACTCAAGCAATGCAAGATGACAGGATCCATCAAGCTCTAGCAACATGATCCACAGGTTGGGTGTCCCACAGGTAGTGTAGCTCACAAGTTGAGGCGGAGAACTAGACAGATTGTCCCCAAGAGGACACATCACCAGAGAGCAAGAGAGAGAGCTATGTATCTCTTTGCCCTCCCATCAGACTGTGACCTGATGAATCCCACATGTTCCTATTGGCCAGGTTGACACAATAAGCCTACCTATCATATGCTGCCTGCCTTTTCTTTCCCTTCCCTGTTGTGTTTTCTATGGAATTACATAAAGAACGGCACAGTGTGCTCAAGCCTGGGCAGCCTGGTGGCACCATGGTTAGAGTGCTTGGCTGTTAACTGGAAGGCCGGCGCTCGGAGCCCACCAGCTGCTCGGTGGGAGAAAACAGCAAGAGTCTATGCCCACAAAGACCGTTGTTGGTGTCGTCGATCCAGCTCTGGCCCACAGTGACCCCGTATAAACCAGAACGGAACACTGCCCAGTCCTGGGCCATCCTCACAATTATTCCTGTGTTCCAGCCCCACGCAGCCGACACTGCGCCCATCCATCTCGTCGAGGGCCATCCTCGCTTTCACTGTCCCTCCCTCCACTTGACCAAGCACGATGTCCTTCTCCAGGGACTGGTCTCTCCTGATGACATGTCCACAGCACAGGGCAGCCTCCCCACCCTTGCCTCTCAGGAGCACTCTGTGTGCTTCTTCCAAGACAGGTGTGTTTGTTCTTTTGGCAGTTCAGGGTCCTTGTCTGTCAGGGTGTCCTCCTGTGGTGGCCTGTGTGTCTCTGTGATGATGGAAACTATGTTACTGGTATTTCCATGCCAGCAGGGTCACCCACAGGGACCCGGTCTCTGCAGCGCTCCCAGACTAAGAACAGGCTACGAAGAAGGAATAGGCTGCCCACTTCTGAGGAATTTGCCGTTGGAAACCCTATGGATCGCATCAGAGCCGCGGAGATCATAGCCCGGGACGCCGTATCAGGTCATCCGACTGTCCGATGAGGTTGCTATGAGTCAGAATAGCCCCAACAACAAAGGGTTTGGTTGGGGCGGGCGGAGGACGAAACTTAATGCTCTCTCATCTTATCACCCTCCGGGCCTGTTGACCTCGCTGTTTTCTGCTGTCCTCTTAAGCCAGTAGGTCACAGCGAGCACAGGGGAGTGGCATTTCGGAACTATCGTCGCACATTCTAGAGGAGGTTCCATTCTGGGGTTGGGTGCTAAATCCTTCGCAGATTACGTCCTGTCAATCTTGGAAGGCCCTTGGCTGTCCTCTGCCCCATGGGGGTCTCAGTGAGTTCAGAGAGACTTGAATAACCGCAGTGGGCAGCCAAAGACTGAAGACCCTACATGAGACCCAGCTCCAGCATCCAGACAGACAGACGTTGTCTCGCAGGGGGAAGAAATGCAGCGCAGCTTCTCGGGCGTCCTCGGGGAACGGCGCTGCTCACACAGGCACCTTGGTTCCGGTTCTGTGAGGTCCTGACAGGCTCTATCAGACGGGGCTGGTTCCACTGCCCTGCATTTAGAGTTCTTGTGCCCCTCGGGCCGAGGATGGCAGAGGCGCTTACGGTGGGAGCTGCAAGCAGACTAGGACATGAGGCAGCCTCCCTGGCGGGGCTTCCTGCAGGATGGACCTGGGGATACCAGGCAGCCCAACCCCCTGGCAGGCAGGTCTGGCTCCACTGGAGGGTCGCACAGACACAGGGAACCCCTGTGTAGCAGGTCGTCCCTGGACCATCCCAGACGCTTTCCTGATGTTTCAGAATTGGCGACTCGTTACCCTCTGTTGTTGATGTCGGGTAGCACCGAGTCAGTTCTGACACAGGGCGACCGTGGACTCATGCGACAGAGCCAAGCACTGCCCGGTCTTTCGGTGGTGTCACGGTTCTCACTAGGTTTGAGCCCATTGTTGCAGCCACCGTGTCAGTCCATCTCATGGAAGGCCTTCCTCTTGGTCGCCACAACTCCTTTTCCGGGGAATGACTTCTCTGGACAGCAAGTCCAAAGTCTGTGAGACAGTCTCCCCATCCTTGCTTCTGAGGGGCACTCGGACTGCCCGTCCCCCAGCCGTCCCTGTTCTTCTGCAGCGCACGGCACATGCAGGGCTCTTCACCGGCACCACGATCGGCTACCTCCGTTCTCCGGACTCCCCGTTCACGGTGCACCTTCCCGTGCAGGTGAGGCGACCGTGGGAGGCTCCGCGGCTTGATTCACGCCCACCTTAGCCCTTCAGGGGGCAGACACCTGTGCCTCCTAACCCTTGAAAGAGGTCTTTTGCAGCAGGGCCCCATGAGGTTGCCAGGCTGCGACTTCGATGGGGGTCGCTTGTGGATCCAAGTAAAACGAAACCCACTGAAACATCAGCCTCTTCTCCGTGTCTCATGTCTCCGCCTCTTGGTCCAGGTCTGCGGGATTTTCTTTTCTTGATGTGGAGGTATAATCAGAGAGGGTGCTGGAGAAGACTCTTGTGACTACTGTGGGCACGCCGAGCTGTGCTGGAAGAAGCCCGGGCAGCGTGCCCCTTAGAGGCCAGGATGGCCAGACTTCGTCTGGCAGACTTTGGACGTGTGGTCAGGAGAGGCCAGTCCCTGGGGAAGGAAGGCCCTCGTGCGTGGTAAAGTGGAGGGCGGCGAAGAAGAGGAAGGCCCTCAAGGAGGTGGATGGACACCGTGGCTGGGACAGTGGACGCCAGCGTACGAGCCGCGGTCAGCATGGCGCAGTGACCCGTCCTGTTGTGGACGGGGTCGCTGTGTGTTAGTGCTGACGCGGTGGCATCCGCGGGAAGAACAGTCATAATATAATCCGACCGAATGCTGCAGGCCAGACTGTGTCCTGTCGTACTGCAGGTGGTGAGGCTCGTTCTCCCTCATGGGGTCCGGCTCCTCAGGTCCTTGGCTCAGCTCAGCATGCACGTTCAGTACGTAGGGTGAGCGCACACAGACGTGGTGCAGACCTGTCCTGACTGTAAGCCGCCACCACCCCGCCTCCCTGTGCGAAAGCTTGCCTCGGGGTCAGGGGAGAGGGAGGTTCCCCATGAGCCCAAGGCAGCGGTCCGGCCCTCTCCTGCTTCACACCATTAGCCTTCCTTTTGTCGCGATCCACACAGCCGAGTGCCTCTGTAGAGACAGCAGATCCCACGTGAAAACACAAGTAAGCCCCTACGCGGCATCTCTGCTCTCAGCCAAGAGCCCTCGGATGCCAGCCCTTGTTCGATGTCCTCCGGTGAATCCAGGGTGAGTTTTTGGAAGTCCCCTGCCTGTTCACGACAGCCCTCCTTTTTCAAGTATCTTCAACCAAAAAACGTGCCTGTGCATGAGATCGTTAGACGATGTCCGTCCTCAGCTGGACCGCCGTTCCTTGGAAAGGCCACGAGTCTGGACCTCATCTGACTGGCTGGTCTTCTGGATTGCCCGGCAGAGATGAGTGAGTGCCTCTGGCATTGCGTCCGTTTGCTAAAACATCTCCGTGGGCATCCTGTCAACCCAGTGCCTTTGGGACAGCCGGGACTCTGTTCTGGCTCTTGGGTCCGCTGCAGTTGATGACAGTCATGATTCTTGAAGTGGCTCCATGGCTCCTCACGGGGCTTCAAACCAGTAAAACCAGTTGAGTCACGGCGGACAGATGACAAGGCAGTGGAGACAGATCTGAATTTGTCAAACGTGGATGTGACCGGAGGGAGGGGAGGTTACTATGGGATGAGACCCTGGAAAAGAGGACTCAGAAGACACGTAGTCCATGCTTTCAGGAGCCTGACATAGCTCACAGGACCGTGACCCAGACTCCAGAGAGAAATGCACATTGTGTGTGTGTGTGTGTGTGTGTGTGTGTGTGTGTGTGTGTGTGTGTTGTTTTCAATTGGGAGTTAATACAGCCATCATATTGTTCCATAGTCCCCTCACATCAAGCAGTATTGTACAGTTGAGATCACCATCCGTTTCCAAACCTGCTGTTCCTTCCTGGACTCCTTGACACTCACTCCCTTTTACCATCCACCACCACCACCACTGTGCCCCCCAGAAACCCATAGCCTCCTGCTGTCCCGATAGGTTCTTTAATGCTGGCTTTCATAGACACAAATTCAAGAAGGTGACCCCCAGTGATATAACACATCTGAGATCAACTCCAATATGAACAAACAAACAGAAACAGAAAATGTGGAAAACCAGACCAGGTCCAGCGGGAATCAGCTGGGGGACCAGCTGACAAAGTTTTCGCTGTTCCAGTCAGATTGATGCCTTGGGTCTTCTCCCCTCCCCTCTCCACTGCACTCTGTGTCGTAACCACTTTGCTCCCATCCCTCAATTGTGGACAGAGGGTTATTTCCGTGTAGACCCTACAAACGTATCTTGGGTTCCCATTGTCATCCATAGCATTTTGCAAACCAGATTTTCACAATTTAGGCTCCGATACTCGTCCCTCCTTTGACTTCGGATTATAAGATTTACAGTCCTTCGGTGAGCACACCCAGAGAAAGGGGTACAGCCGGCCACCATCTTTGAGCTGGGCGCTGTTGTTTCTGACTCTACAGAGGAAGAGACTGTTGCTATGCAGCACGCCCTTTGCCCTTGTTTTCTAGAAGGCAGGATACATTTGCAGCAAGGCGTTGGCCTGTCACGTGGGTCCTCTCTGGTGTTCATTGGGGGGTGCCACGCTTCGCCAGGGCGGGCTCCCTGCAGTTTCCCTGTGCCGTGCCGGTCCGGTCATAGTGAGCTGGGAAGCTCCAGCGGGAAGCCCTGGCCTGGCAGGCCTCCGGGGCGGGTGCTCTGATAGACTGCTGGTGTCACCCACCATTGTGTGTGACTCTTCTGGGCTTCTCACCAATGCTTGGTCCCCTGGGATTCCTTTTGGATGAGCGTCCCTGTGGAAAGCTTAGCGCTCAGTGGGTGGGAGGCAGTGAGATGGTGTCTGAATAACACCTGTTCTCGTCATGTGAGAGAAAAACAGGAGCCTAGCAAACACCTGCTGCTCCAAGTCTGTTTGCACCCAGGGCGCCCGCCTCCCCTCAAGACACCCTCTGTTGCTCCCAAGGATGGACTCCTCGGGAGTCCCCAGGGGCAGGGAAGGAGGCTCCACTCTCTCTGTCTGGCTGTCCCCTGGGGCAGGGAGCCTGTCCACGTGGGTTGAGAAGCTCCAGATCCAGTGAACAGCAGGAGGCTGTACCTGCAGCTCCCAAATCTACACCTGGCTCAGGTGTAAGCAGAGCTGTGCCTTCCCAGTCTCTCCATTTTCACTTCTCTGTGTTTGCATATCAGCTCCGCCCACCTCCCTCTGACGCCCAGGAAGCAGCCGGCTGCTAACCCCCAGGCTGCGGTTCAAACCCACCAGCCACTTCTTGGTGGGAGCCTTAGAGACTGGCAGCTTTGGAACCCCTGCACAGGGGCTGCTCTGAGTCCAGATCCGCTTGGCACCCTTCCCTCATGCCTTCCTCTCCCCCAGGCCCTCCAACCATTCGCCCACCCTCCTCCCCAGGCCCTCCTCCCCTCCTCCCCACCACCCATCTTCCCACCTCTTCCTCAGCCCTTTCTACCCTCCCCCACACACCTTCCCATGCCTCCACTCCCTCACCCCAAGGGCAGTGGCTCTCAACCTTCCTAGACCCTTCCATGCAGTTCCTCATGTTGTGGTGATCCCCAACCATAAAATTATTTACCTAGCTACTTCATCACTGTAATGTTGCTACTGTTATGAATCAGGTAACCCCTGTGAAAAAGTCTTTCTATCCCCAAAGGGGTCATGACCCACAGGTTGAGACCCACTGCCCTAGGGTCCTCCTACCCTCCCTTGACCCCTCCTACTCATTCATTGACTCCTCCCACCTTCTCTTTAGCCCCTCCTGCCCATCCCTCCCCAGCTCTCCACTCCTCTCACTCCCCTGCAATCTAGCCCAGCTCCTGGGGAGAAGGTGTGCAAGACTCTTAACTGTTTATGGGAGTGGAGAGCCTCACCCTTCTCCTGTGCAGCGGCTGGTGGTTTCAAACTGCCAACCTTTCTATTAGTAGCCCAATGTGTGACCACTTTGCCACCAGGCTCCTGTTACTCCTCCTCTAGGGCCTTGCTAGTGCCCCCTTAGCTGCTCCCCTGACCGTCCCTCCTGCATCTCTGGCAGCAGCGTGGAGGGGTGGTGCCAGGACCAGCCCTGGAGCTCAGGACGGCCTGCTGGATGCGGCTGCATGGCCTGGCCAAGCCCA
The DNA here is from genome assembly GCF_050624435.1 of Tenrec ecaudatus. Classification (NCBI taxonomy): domain Eukaryota; kingdom Metazoa; phylum Chordata; class Mammalia; order Afrosoricida; family Tenrecidae; genus Tenrec; species Tenrec ecaudatus. The sequence goes on along the minus strand of NC_134531.1, from coordinate 3,149,685 downwards.
GTCCTTCTTCCCACAGTCTGAGCCCTGGGTACAGTGTGCAGCACCACCCTCGGTCAGTGAGGACCCAGCGGTGCCCCCAGTCAGGTGGGTCTGCTGAGGCCCCATCTTCGAGGCCCCAATGCTCACCCATGCAGCCTGTGAGCAAGAAGAGAGCGACCACCCCTCCAGGAACCCCAGGTCCAACTCTCTGCAGTGACCCAGGCCCAGCAACTCCCTCAAGCTGTGCCCTTCACCCCACTCTGGGCTGAGCCGGACATAGACCCCGACAGTGCAGAGGGAAGTCTGGCTGGTCACCTGAAGGCCCAGGGAGACCTTGAGTTGGCAAAGCAAGGTCAGAGGTGTGGCGAGGCCACAAAGGGTCACTCAGTGTAGAAGCCTTCCTGGTCAGTGCTGAGCACATCCCCTGATCCGCCAGGGCTGGGACTTACTGGTCACAGCGTTTTAGGAAAGGAGGGAGGGGTTTCATTTCATCCCTTGAAATGCCGCCAGACACCACCACACCAGCCAGAACACGGGATGGGAGTCCCCGTGGCGTAGTGGGTTATGCATTGGGCTGCTAACTGCAAGACCAGAAGTTCGAAACCACCAGCCACTCTGCTGGAGCAAGAGGAGGCTTTCTACTCCCATAAAAATGTAGTCCCAGAAACCCTCTGCGGCGGTTCTCCCTGTCCTAGAGGGTCGCTGTGGACCAGTGGCAGTGAGAACAGGGAGGACCTTGGATTCAGGTGGGTACTGAGGAAGGGACGTCCTCACTGTCCCAGAACAGCCCTGGGCAGGTTGCCTGTTCGGGACACTGTAAGTGGGAATGGTGGGCCACCAGCCACAAGCAGCAACTCTGTGAATGTCTTTCTCTGTCTGGGTAAGTGTGGGACTGCTGACCTCCAGGCCAGTGGCTCAGACCACCAGCCCGTCTGCAGGCACGAGATTAGGGTGTCTGCTCCCAGGAACAGTGCCTGTCTTACAAACCCTGCACGGGGCTCTAGGAGTTGGGATTAACGTGATGGCCCTGGGTTTGGGAGAAAGCCGGCGTCCTCTTGTTTCTCTACCTCCTCCTCTTCCTCTTCTAATTCGTGTTCTTATCCTCCTCCTCCTCCTCCTCATCATCATCATCATCATCATCATCATCCTCGTGGTTGTCTTCCTCTTCCCCCTCCTCCTCTGTCTTCTTGGTGATCTGCTTCTATAAAGATTCAAGTAGAAAGAGCTCATCCAAAAATTCCTGTGGGGTGGGGAGGTGTTCCTATAGACTTCCATGGAGATGTCATACTTCACCGTGAAATTAACTTGCCAGCTGACGCTGGGCAGGAAGGGCCGACCTTCTGCCTTTCCCTTCTCCTGGAGCTGCTATGAAAGGCTCATTCCTGGCTGGTCTGCTCCTCCTCCTTCTGCCCACCTCCTCCTGCTGCTGCTCCTGCACCACCCCCACCCCCACCTTCCCCACGTCCCCTCCTTCCCATGTAGGCTGGGAACCTTTCTTTCAAAGCTCACTCGCTTTTGGGCCCGTGTGCTTTCTTTTCTCGACGTTCTCAGAGCCCCAGTCCCCGTGACACCCAGCCGTCTCCCTCTCACCCTGGGTCCTGTGCCCACAACGCCCACGCACCTTCCCTGGCACCATTGTCCCTTGCTGCCTCGTGGCCTCTCGTATCTGTCTCAGCACTTGCCCCCTCTCGCCAGCTCCCTGGCCTGCTGCTGCCCACCCGGTGTCTGCCGTGAGCGTGCCCTGGGCCATACCGGGCCACACGGTCCCCATCCTAGTTTCTCTTGCTGGTTCCCCCACAGATTGTCATGCTTCACTTTCCCTGTTTGCCTGGGGGCTCCAGGCTCCTTTGTATGGGGTGAGCTTCTCGGCTTGGTTTTGTCTGAAGTGACAACCCCCCCCCCTCCCAGGATGCTGTCCTTCTTCCCTGACACTGCTCCTGCCCTGTCCTTTATACTGTCTGACCCACTGTCTCTTGTCCCCACCCCCACCCTGTGTCCCTCCACAATGCTCACTCCTGCTAGGTCCACGCGTCTTCTGTTCTCTCCCTTCTCCCCAACCCTCGCCGTCTTAAGACTTACTTTTTTTGGAGGGCTTAGTTTCTTCCCTCTGGGTCAGTGCATTGCTAACCAGAAGGTTGGCTGTTCAAGCCCAGCAGCTGCTCTACAGGAGGAAATGAGGCTGCGTGCTTCCACCCAGATGCCCCTTGGAGATTCTGGGGGGAGTTCCTCTGTCTACAGGGTCACTATGCGTCAGGATCCACCCAGAGGCAATGGGCTTGGTTTGGGGCTCTGTCTCCCTTTTATCCACCAGAGAAGCCTTGGGCTGTGTTGGCAAGGACAGAGAGGACTTTGGGCAGTGTGAGAGGGGCAGGGGGTGTAGGACAGGCAGTGGGACAGACCCTGTCAGGAGGCGACCCCTCAGGCGGGCCAAAGGGGCAATGGTTATTTCAAGCAGCCAGGGGGAGCTGGTGAGGCCGGAGAGTTTTGCTGGCAGACCGGTGGGCACTGCAAACCATCACAGCGAGTTCATACAATTCATTGAGGTGGTTGTTGCTGTTACGTTGGGGCACAGGGGACATGCTTTATTATTGAAATCAATATTTACCACCCTCATTTTCTTGTGTCAGTTCCCTTGGCCAGTTCGAGAGGAGGAAGCTTTCAAATAATCCTCAGTTGTATTTTTCATGGTGATTAAACCCCAGAAAGTCTTAGGCACCTTAAATAAATCAATCAATCAGTAACCAACTGTGGCCGGGTCCGTGCCGACTTAAAGACCCTGTGCCGAGCTCCACATGGGGTGTAGTCCTTGTGGAAGCATGGAGCCTCCTCTTTCCACAGTAGAGCGGCTGCTGGCTTTGAACTGCCGCCCTCGTGCTTAGCGGTCTAACGCCCCTAGAGAATGGATGTTAATTGGAAATGTTATTGATGGAACTCTTGATGAGGAGCACTTAGCAGAAGTTTGGGTGATACAACAAGCTAGGACGGCCAGTTGGGGTCAACCCTCATTCTTGTGCGTGCGTCCTTACCTGCGTTGGACTCCAATGCCAAGGACTTCATGAAAATATCTCCAGGTACCTCTGCCTGCCCACCACGAGGGGAGGGCATTCCAGGAAAGCAGAGGCTAAGCTAAGTAACTCCTTTCTCCTCTCCACACGCCCGTCCTCTGCCTTCTTCCCTCTTGCTGGCGTTCACTGGGTCCTGCCTGAGTAGCTCCGACACACCCTGGGTCAATTCTGTCTCTTGACCTCTTGGAACTTGATCTTTGAGAGACCAACAAAGACTTCTTTCCACCAAGCTGTCAGTGTGCCCACTGGGGCTGGTAAGCAGTGCAGCACGACCACGCAGCCCGGGGCTTAGCCTGGTGGGGGCCCAGCTCATTGGATTCACCTCCTGAGCCCCCTGGCCCTCTCCCCCTACACTTTGTCCTGGGATCCGTCCCCACTCCCATGTGCCTGTGTCCCTCTGCAGATCCTATGGAGCCTTTCCAAAGATGTCTTAGCTTCTTGTCCCCTGCAGAGGTCTCATTTAGTTGTCAAGAATTTCACACCTGGTCGTGAACTCTCCCTTCCACAAAGGGTGCAAGTCTAGAATGCCTTAAGTCATGTCTGCAAGCACACACAAGCACCTGTCTCCTCTGCCCTGGCCGATGGGGTTGGCCTCCCATTCATAGATGCCGAGAGTGGGGCCCTTGAGCATTTAATGCCTCCACCTGGCCCGGCCATGAGTCTGACTCCCAGGTCACTGACCAAAGGAGCCACTCGGCCTGAGGTGGGCAGCAAGGGAGGCCGATGTGGCTATAGACGTGTGTCTAAGGAACTGAGCACCCTGGGAACTGGCTCCGCCTTGAGGGCTGGAGGTGGAAGTTCCATCATCTGTGTGCATGACATGACCGGAACCCAGTTGTGCACGCGGAAGTTGGGCATGGAAGAAGGAAGACCCAGGAAGAACGAGTGCCTTGGAATGACGGAACTGGCGAGGAAGACTGATGGACAAATCTGTCTTGAAAGAAGGACAGCCAGCAGGAGCGCGAGGGTGACAGCCAAGCTTTTCTCACCACACGAGACCCGGTGCGTGGAAGGGGCTTCGTGCTGGGTAAAGCAGCCAATCAGCAGGAAAGCAGAAGACCCTGACGAGAGGGTGGACGCAGCGGCTGCAGCACAGGTAAATGCAGTCCGGCAGCCGGAGGCAGAGGAGCGCTCTCCATGCCCGGAGAGCTTATTTCTGTGAAGATGGGTCCAGTGCGCCCGGTGCATGTCAGATGAATACATCGCAATATGAGGGTCCAGGGACTGACTGGGCATTTCCAAGGGGTTCCTGGACCACGTAGGATAGGACCACCACACCTGGGGGTTCCCTTGCCCGAGCCGTGGGGAGGACTCACTCTCGGACCTGCTCCAGCCTCTACTCCGGTGGAAAGCGTTCGCTGAAGACCCAGCAGGACTCTGCGCAGCGCAGTTGCAGTGGGAGTTAAGATGGCTGTGAGTCGGTTCCGGCCCTTAGCGACTCTGCCCACAGCAGAAGGAAACCCTGCCCAGCCCTGCACCACCCTCGCCATCGTCCCTCTGCTCCCGCCCATCGACGCAGCCACGGGGTCCGCCCAGCTCACTGAGACCCTTCCTCTTTCTCACCGCCCCTCCACTTCACCAAACACGGTGTCCTTCTGCAGGGACGGGTCTCTCCTGATGACGTGCCCACGTCTGTAAGTCGTCTTACCTGCAGGGTGTGCAGTCCGTGAAGATGGAGGTTCTGCTGTGAAGCCAGTCTCCCAAGTTCATCCTGGTTAAGACACTTAACTGGGGAGCCAGGACCGGGGCACAGGAGCCAACAGAAATACGAGGACTGTAGGGTTACAGCGATGCTGAGCTGTGCTGGAGTGTCCGATGGGATGCCCCAGCCACTGCTGCTGCCGCCGCCGCCGCCACCGCCACCAAGAGCCATTGATTCTCCTCCAGCCCACAGCGACCCCAAGGACCACAGAAACACTGCCCAGACCTCTGCCTTCCTCACCGCCGCCATGACGTTTGAGCCCTAGGTTTGTTCCAGTGGACTAGAGAAACGAATCCAGAGACACATATGTGTGTAAGAGAGAGTTTTATATCAAAGAGTAATTGTACAATAGGAAAATGTCCCAGCCCCGTCCAGATCAAGTCCATACATCTGTTATTAACCCATATACCCAATAGGAGTCTATAAATTCCTCTTCAGACCACACATTACATGCAATGATGCTGAATGCAGGAAAATCACCAACCAATGCATGGAAAATCTTGTGGATCCAGTATCCGTGGAAGCATCTCCGGGCTCTGGCTGCCATCAGTAGGGCTTCTTGTGGCTTGTCAGCAGAGAGAGAGTGTGGTCCTCCTCCCAGGAGAAAAAGAGGAAGCTCCCAGAATCCTCCTGGTGGGTGTTGCCTTGTGATTGACAGACTAGACTCCACCCCTTCATTCTCTTATCAAGTGGGCATGAAACTATGCGCCTACTAAAAGCCCACCATGCCAATCTGTCTCCTGGAGGGTCTTCCTCTTTTCTGCTGGTTTTTGCCGAGCAGACTCTCCTTTTGTCCCCGGCCTGGTCTCTCCTGACCAGCACCCTGGCTGTCCTTCCAGGGAACGTCTGTCTCTTCTTTTAGCAGGTCTGGGGCTGTCAACAGCCACTGCGAACACCCTGGTCCAAACACCTCCCCTTCGCTTCGGCCTCCTTGCTCATGGCCTGTCTGTCCTTTGCACGCTGTTCTCGTTGCCTGGTGCCCTCAAGTGAGTCCCCACCTGTAGCCGCCCTGCCCTGCGGCCAGCAGGACATAACGTAGCACCGGGTCTTCCTGACAGCTTCCTACACCTGTGCCAACGCTGCAGCCACCGTGCCCATCCCTCTCCTTCACTGCCCCTCCGCTTTAGCAAGGGACTGCCCCTCCTGACCTCGGGTCAGGAGGGTGACTTCTCTGGCTTGGAACCCTCATTCTGAGACTGCTGCCCCCTCCACCGCTGCACCCCAGCATTTTTATGTAAGGCCTATCGGGGTCACTTCCTTGTGGGAAAGTCGTCACAGCCATTGAATTCTTTGAAAATGGGGCCCTTGGTGGACTGGCCCAGGGTCCCTGAGTGGGAGGCTTTCACCCTCCCTGCCTCCTCCTCCTCCTCCTCCTCCTCCTCCTAGCCAGCTTCACCCACAGAGTCTGGGAGTCCTCACTTTGTGTCTGGTGGCTGCCTCCTGCACAGCAGCCCTGACGCCTCATTAGCAGCTCATTAACAACCACTGCAAGCAGTCAGGACCTGGCGTGTGCTCCTGGCTAATGTACCACTTCTGATAAGGTGTTGGGTTATTAAGGTTTGTAGGAACACAACAGTCTGATGGTGCCCACAGGGGGAACATCCCACTTCACCCATACCTGGTCCTCAGGGGGAGGGGTTGCTGCATCCACACTGCCCTGAGAAGCAGGGTTCAGGGAGGCGCCAAGTTTAACCCATGCGGGAAGGGACCCAAGATGGGAGGACACAGCCTACAGTGTGGGCCCTCGGGTTCCCAATGCTGTGCCTCCATGTGGCTTGGCATGGAAGGACATGCCATGGGAGCAAGAACACTCCATGTGTCCTGCTAGCATGTCTGTGGGCAGTGCCTCCTCATAGCTCTCAGGTGGACCCTTCCTGGATGGCCATTTGCTCATTCATCTCTCCTGCAACTGGCTCAGAGCAGGGCAAGGCAGACCGCCAGAGTCTCCAGCAGGCATGGGTGGCCGTTTACAAAGGTAGGACTGCCCACTCCAGTCCAGCCTGCCTATCCCCAGGGACGGTCCGCAGACAGCTGGCATCTGGATCGGGGTTCTCTCGGTGGTGCGGGAGGAGTGGGACTAGTGAGGTAGGCTGTGCATCTGAAGCTAAAACTAGATAACACACATTCATGGAAATTAATCTCTATCACCATCACCACCATCCCACCTCCGCCATCACTACCACCATCACCATCTTCATCTCCATCATCACCTCCTCATCCACCTCCACCACCTCTATCACACCGTCACCATCTACATCACCACCAAACCATCTCCACCACCAATCACCATCACCTCCATCATCACTTCCACCTCCTCCACCACCTCTATCCCTCCACGACCATCACCTCCACCACCTTCACACACCACCACCATCACCTCCATCACCACTTCCACCTCCTCCATCACCACTTCCACCTCCTCTCTCTGGTGGGAGACAGACTCTGTACTGGGGTCTCCCCTGGTCTCTCTCTGGTGGGAGACAGACTCTGTACTGGCATCTTATGTGGTCTCTCTGTTTCCTGTAGGGTCGGATCTGTAGAAAAGCCGGGAAATCAAAAAAGTCCTTCAGCCGCAAGGAGGCGGAAGCGACCTTCAAGAGCCTGGTGAAGACACACGAGAAGTACGGCTGGGTCACCCCGCCTGTCTCAGACGGCTGAGCCTGCGGGCCCCAGCCACCGCTCCACACACCGCCCCCAGCATCTCCTCGTCCACGCTGCACACCACCCCTCCCTACGCCAGCCGGGACTGAGTCCAGAGCGCCAGGAGGACTTCGTCTGAGTGACCGATGGACACAAGTTGACGGCCTGTGAAGGAACCCCCTCCCCACCCGCACCCCGTCCCCGCCCGCTGCACCCGCCTGACCTGGCTCCCCGCCCCACGGCAGCAGTACTTGTCCGCTGTGCTGTGTCCCCCGCCCCTCGCTCCAGTCACCTCCCAGCAGGCCAGCGTGACTCGAGGACGTGCCTGCGGCCCGTGGTCCGCTGTGATGACATTCACACCTCATCTATACTCGTTCGAACGGACGTTGAACACCGCGCCAGGTTCCAAGGACACACACGAACACCAAGACACAGAAACAGCTGCCCGTGGGCTTGGCCTGTGGGGAGGCCGGGGGCCGCTGGGGCCCCTCCCTGGGGTGCAAGCCCCCAGGGCCGCTGCAAGGAGACCACGAAGGAGACCCCCCCTGTGGCACACCCACAGCACCCTACCATGCCCACTGCCACCATCTGACCCATGTGACCATCCGTGCTAGTGACCATGAATGCCAGGACTCCCGGCGGGGGCCACGTGACATCCGACCACGTGCATGACCCAGTGGTCACTGCGTGCCCCTGAGGCTGGGCCGCGCCAGCGCCCTAGCTGCGACAGGGCAGCACGCCCCATCCGTTAATTCCCCCCTTCGTCGCCCTTTTCCTGCAGGACACGGAGCTCGGCCAGGTGAGGAAATGCTGTCGGAGACTCGTGTCAGGAAGAGATTGGAAATGTCCATCCACGTGGAAAGCCCTACTACGGGACACATTTTAAATAAAATCATGTACATCTGACGCCCCAGCCTCAGGGACGGGTCATTGTGGGCTCGCGGGCGGCGCCGGAGCACACATGAGCGTACACACGCCAAGAATTCCAGGGACAGGCGCCCACACAATGGGATACTTTCAGAGGCACGTGCGTGCGAACACACACACCCGAGATAGTTTCGGAGACACGGGCACGCACGCCGAGATAGGTTCAGGGATGCACACGCGCGCGCACACACAAACCAAGATAATTTCAGAGATGCGCGCACACAGCCACGCAAACATAGTTTCAGAGGCACGCGCGTGTGCACACGCGCCCAGATAGTTCCTGGGGCGCGCGCGCGCACATACACCCACCAGGTGGTACGGGCGTTGAAAGCTCCCAGTATTCGGTCCCCTCAGAGGCGCCCCCGAAACGAGGCCTGGAGAATCTTCTGGAAACCTGGCTTGGGGAACGTCGCTGGGCTCTGCTGGGCGTGGCTCAGGGACCACCGCGAGTTGTCGATGCGAAGGTGATGGGTTCTGGTTTGACCTCAAGGGCTGTGCGCTCCACGCTGGCCACAAACAGCCTCTTTCGTTCCGATGCAGAAACCCCTTGTTTTCGAAACATTAACCCAAATCCGTGGCCGCCATGAAGCCAGACCCACCCCCGCACACGCATGGCGGCCCCGCGTGCGTCAGACTATGCGCTCCACAGGGTTTCTTCAGGCGAATGCCAGGCCTGCCAGGCCTTTCTTCAGCGTGCTGGGGGAGGGGGTGGCTCGGGCCTATAGTCTGGAGGTGAGCAGTCAGGTGTGCGGTCAGAGTGGAGTAGAGAGGTTAGGAGAAACAAGCAGGAGGTGTCTGGGCACCCCTGGCTGACCCGCTGAGCCTGGGTGCCATCCGGTTCTTCTCACCAGTAGGAAGGAAAGAGACTCTGGACCAGATGGATGGGAGATGCCCCAGTCAGCGGCAACCCCTCGGAGAGACATGCCCCCTCTCTGCCTAGGGCCAGGAGACCTGGTGGCAAAACGTGGCCCAGCCCCTCCCCGATTACCCTGGAAGGAATGGGACCAGTGTTCAGACTACGGCGGGTGTCCATGGCACAATCCCAGAGACGTGCCAAGCAGGCATTGATGGCAGTGCTGCATGTTAACCACTGTGGGCCCTGGGGGACAGCAGCTGTGAAACTGGACATTGGGGACTTGGAGCACAGGTCACCGGGGAATCCCGTCCCCCCCACACACACCCCTGCCCTTCACCATGTGCCAGTGTGGTTCAGACTGAGGGGGGGTATCCATGGGCAGGTCCCTGGGGTACTGTTCAGACCCCATCACTCCAGGGTCATTGCTTTGGGGAGTCCATTGGGAAGGAGTACACACAGACACACTCATGTATAAGAGGGACCTCCAAAAAGCATGGAAAGTGAAATTTAAAAAATATTATATCTTTTCTACGGATTTTTTGAAGCCGACATATTTCAAATACATGAGCATGTCCACACGTCACTCAAGCTCACTGCCCGTGGAGTCAACTCTGACTCATAGTGGTGCTATAGGGCAGGTAGCACCACCCTGTGGGTTTCTGTACAGCGGCAGAGAGCCTCAGCTTTCTCCCACAGAGCGGAGATGAGCAGCCCAATGAGTAACCACTATGCCTTCAAGTGTATAATTTCTACATATGCATATAAATTTACATATACGTACAGATTTAGTTACATAGACATATATTTACACAAATTTATATACAAATCATGCTCTTTTTTTTCAACTAGAAGCCCTACTGGCATAGTGGATTATGTGTAGTTCAAAGCTACCAGTCACTCCATGGGGGAAAAACGAGATTTTCTATTGTCAAAGATTTACAGTCTCAGGAATCCACAGGGGTTATTCAGTGCCCACTGGAAGGCAGTGAGGGGTTATTTCACGCACGCACACACGTGTGTGTGTATGAAATGGGGAAGTGGACGGAGCAGGGAGAAAGGAAGCCCATCACTGAGATGGACTGCCACAGTGGCTGCATCAATGGGCGCAAGCCCAGGAACAATGTGAGGATGGCACAGGACCAGCCATGTTTCGTTCTATTATGCATGGGGTGGCTGTGGGTCAGAACCGACCAGTCGGCACCTAGTAACGACAACAACATGACAAATTGTCATGCACTTGACTGACCAGCTGAAAGGCTAGAGAATTTAGTCCTTTCAGGGACAGGCCTAGGAAGAAAGGCTTGGTGACCTACATCCCAAAATCAGCCCTGTGGAGCACAGCTATACTCTGACACCTGGGGCAGGGAGTGGTCCCTGTGGCTTGGCATCGCCTGGTTCACACGTCCAAGGGGGTTTCTAAAAGCCTGTGGGGCAATGGTGCAAGAAGGTAATGTCATCCCCACCCCACACCCTTGGGGTGGTAGTTGCCATGGGACGATTCTCGGGCAGGGCGACCCCAAGGCAGAGCACAGCGGCCCCACAGGGTGTCTGGGGCTGCAAGTCTGGAAGCAGGGCCCAAGCCCATGCTCTGAAGTGGGTCCAAAGGATCACCTTCTGACCAACAGCCAATCGCCAGAAGGATGTGTGTATGGATGTACCTTTACATGTACACATACCTGTACACTGTCCACACAGTACCCATGCCGACATGTACAAGTGTACAGGTGCACACAAAGTATGCACATACATGCATCTGTACACACATACTCACGTGCATGCATGCACACACGTGTACGCATGTATACACCTACAGGCACCCGTCCACATGTACATACAAGCTCACGTGAACACACATACACCACCCACATGCATACATGTATCTACACACCCACATGTACTCACATACCCACATGTATGCACACATACACGCATCCGCCTACATGTACACCACACACTCTTTCCAAAGTTGGGTTCCTGCATTGCTGTTTGTTGAAACCAATGGGACGGGTGTCAGCATCCGACAGGCTGTGCCTCAGGGACTGCTAGGACTGAGTGATGTCCCACAGCCACGAGGTCACCGGCTGGGTTTCCCCGCCCACCCCCACCCCTGCCCAGGACCCTCAGCGGCTTCTCCAAGGGCCTTATTAAAACTGGAGGGCACAGACAGACCAGATTCCATCATGACAACGGAATACCATGTTCCACTTCCATCGGGGAGAACGCCGTTTCCAAAGCAGTGGGGCGCAGCTGGAAGCGTGGCTGTGGCCAGTGCTTCCTCAGAGGGGCAGCCTCTGGTGGCCGGCCATCGCAGCCAGCTCGGGCTCTGGTCACAGTGGGGCTCCAGTGGCTGGCATCATCACCAAACCTCTAGGCCTTGGCCTTGGGGTCCAGGCCAATCGACCTTGATGGGTGCCCTGGGGGACTTGCAGGACCCTGGCAGGGTCCAAGAAGGCTGGCCAGGAGACAGCAAAGTGGCAAATGGCATTGTGTCTCCTGTGGGTACTGTGTGAATTGTCCAGGGGTCCAGGGGCTGCAGCGAGGTGGGGCAAGGGGCGTGGGGGAGGACATGTGTGGAGAGGAGACAGCAGCTGAGGACACTGAGGGCGTGGTCTGTGCTCCAGCTGGCCCTCCCCGGAGGGATAAATCTCTCACCACCTCCAAGTCCGAACATCCTCTCCTGGGCAGCTTCCTACGGCAACATGGCAGTGGGGGCTGCTCCCCAGAAGGCAAGCATGTGCGTCCCACCTGCAGCACGGGGAGGACCACGCGAGCCAGGTAGGGGGCACCTCCCTAAATGTCACAGGCACAACCACAACGGGGGTGGGGCCTGAGAGGTCCCTGTGCCAAGGTGCCATCTCGCCTTCTGATCCTCTGTCTTCCTACCCCCGGAAGCACACATGTACCTGCCACACGGTCAGTGTGGGCACAGGGCCTCCCAGCTGGCAGTGTCCCCCAAAGGTGCCCCTAGACATCCAAGGTGTCCCAGTGCAAGGGCCACCATGCCATTACCCGGGCCTGGGGACACTGAGGGACTCCAGCCAGACTTTATTTCCTCCAAAGACTTTAAAGTCATGTAAGTGCCCTCCCCTGAGGGGCTCTGGTGACTTGGTGGTTCTGCGTTGGACTGCTCACCACAGGTCAGAGGTTCAAAACCACCAGGCACTCCAAAGAAGAAAGTTTAGGCTTCCTACACCCGTAAAGAGTTAGTCTCAGAAACCCATGGGGCCATTCTGCCGGCTTTCTAGGGTCATTAGGAGTGGGCGGTCCACTCATTCACAGTCGGTTTGGGATTTTTTTTAAGGCCCTACTTCCCCCACGGTACAGCCTTTCCTGTCCAATTCTGCCAGCCTCTGCAGTATGCCTATCGCCTATTCCACCACCCCCCCTCCCCCTGAGCCCACCAGACCCTAGAAAGACCTGGAAGAGCAGAGCAAACAGTGCCGACGTTTGGGGAATCTCACAGCGACATTCACATCCAGATAAAAGGGGGTCTTTTTCAGCACGTGGGAGCAAGGTGTGCTGGGCGAACTGAATCTGGCAGGCAGAGAGTTCGAGGAGGGCACAGAGCCCAGGAGAAGCCAGACCCTATGTGGAGGCTGCCATGGCACTGCCAGTCCTTTCAGAAGGCTTCATGCCAGACGAGTCCTGGAAGTTGAATTCAGATCTACAGGCCGTCGCTGATCAGGAACACCATGAGGCCACCAGAGACACAGAGCTGTGAGCCGCCTACTGGGGCCCTCCCTGCCAGCTCTACACCCCTGCCGACCCAGGATCAGGGGCCAGGGGCTCTCATGAACCTTCCAGGTTCTGGTGCCATGTACCGTAGGCTGTGGTTAGCCTCCTGGCGGGGGGTGGGGGGGGAGAGGCAGGGAAAGGGGGTGCAGAGCCCAGGCCGAGGAGCAAAGGCGTGCTTCCTACAATGAATAGACAGGCTCCCTGTGGGGAGAGGTCATTCAGTGCGCTCATGGGGAAGACATGCAGCCCATGCCCACTGTGCCCTGCAGCGGCCTGTGGGTACCTCTGCACGTGCTGGCCTCGCTGCCTGCACTGGCAGGCCATCTATGACCTGTGGTGCCTAAGGCCACTGTGGTCAGTACATGGAAGCACTGTGGCACATCACGTAGCGTCTGCTGCTGTCGGGAGGTGAGGCTAAGTCGGGGACCCCTACTCAGTTGCCCCGTGTACAACAGGAGACCCCGCCCCATCCTACACTGTCTTCACAAGGATTGTGACGTCTGAGCCCATGGCTGCAGCCTGTGTCCGTCCGTCTCGTTGAGGGCCTTCCTCTCCTCGCTGCCACGCTGCCGTACCAACTGGATGTCCTTCTCCAGGGTCTCGTCTCGTCCCAAGGACTACACACCAAGGCTCCCCAGGCTTGCCGCTGAAGAGCATCCTCTCTGTGCTTCCTCAGCGGTCCCTGGTACTCGGTGTTCTTCACCGGCACCAGCATGCCACCACAGCCGTACTGCCGAGGCCTCCATATTCATGCCCAACGTCCACATGCAGAGGAGCCCATGGGAAACACCATCACTTGGTTCAGGTCCCTCTCGGTCCTCAGAGCGACACCCTCATATCTCAGCACTCCCAAGAGGCCTTGTGCAGCAGACTTAGCCAGTGTAATGTGTTGTTGGGCATCCTGACTGCTTCCCACTAGGAAGCATCCCGGGGATTGTCATGGTGGCCTGTGCCACGTTCCACTGGGGAGTCTCAGGGCCAAGCCAACATGCTGGCCATCCAAGCACACCAGAGGCATCAAAGGGATGCTGTGGTTATCCGGGCCCATCCGATGGCTTCTCACCCACATACGACGGGCCTAGCACAGCCCGGTCCTGCACCGCCCTCCGCTGTTGTCAGATTTCAGTGCAGGGTGACAGTCACCGTGTCCATCCACCCAGTCAAGGGCCTTCCACCTCTCCCTCGGGAGCAGCTCGGTGAGCCCCTTCTGAGAGGCCACAGCCTTGGAAGGCCGCGTGGCAGTCCTACCCTGACACACGTGAGTCACCTCGGCTCAACACGGACACGACGCAGGCTGGGCCCTCTATTGGGGGTAGGGGGTCACCTTTAGGGTTTCTGCCATATGCAGGGTGATGTTTTCCCCAGGATTCCCCTCCTTTCTAAACATGTCTCCCTTCCCGTCTCCTCCCCTACTCCGGGAGGGAATTTCGCAGACCCCTCCCCTGGGTGCCTGCCCCTCGGGGAGCTCTCTCCCCTCCATGGGGTTTATCTCAGACTCAGGTGCCTGCGTCTCAGCCATTTGCTGAGTCACCACTGGGGCCATCCGTGCCCCTCACTGATCCCCCACTGGTGGGACCACAGGAGGACAGAGCACAGGAGAGGTGCCCATGGGGTGGGCACCAAGGTTTATCTTGCTTGGCAGGAAGAGACCCCGAAAAGCCTACAGGCTCATCACCAAGGGCCACAGAGGAGCAAAGTCCCTGGGGGCCTGGCAGCTGTCGGGACAGGCACAGTCCAAGGGGGGCAGCACCTGTCAGAGGCTCCAGAGCCCAGAGGGCTGCTCACAGCCCTCTTCCCTCCTTCTCCTCACAGCACACTGAGCCCAGAGCACTGCCGTGGGTGGGCTGGCTCCCTCTCATGGTGACCTCCCCAGGGTCATGGTAGAACTGGGCCCCGTGGGGTGTTCGATGCCTGGGACTTGTTGATGCTGTTAGGTTGTCCAGCCTTTCTTCTGCTGTACAGCTGCGTGGACAATTCACTCGTGGACTCTCAGCAGCTGATCACATTAAGTAATGACCCCACCCGGGGACTCTTCTCACTCCAGGTGTCCACAATAGAGCGTTCCCTGCTGCCCCCCGCTCCGCCCCTGGGGACACACACACACACACACACACACACACACACACACACACAGCCTGGTCTTCTCCAGGGGCTGGGTGAGGAGCAGGGAGACTGCCTGGCTCTTCAGTGACTTCACACGCACACACACACATACAACACAAACAGACACACCACACACAACTCGGGGACGGTGCTCAAGATGAAGGGGGCTCATTAGGGAAGTGACCAGGCTTCCATAAGTCAGATCAGTCACAGTAAGGATAGTCCCTGGTCCCCAGTGGCCCCTCTGCATCCAGCATCCAGGTCTCACTCTGGCCGTCAGCGTCTCAGCCACGTGGTCCTCTGGCCTCAGCCTCTGTGAGCAGCAAGCTGTCTGCAAGGTCCACACACCCTCCAGAGCACTGGCCTGCCCCCACCAGTCACGGCGACTCACAGTATCCCCCCACCCCCCGTGGGTTTCCGAGACTGTCACTGTGGACGGGAGTAGAAAGCCCAATCTTTCTTCCACGGAGCTGCTGGTGGTTTAGAACCGCTGACCATGCAGATCGCAGACAATGCATAACCACTGCACCAAAGTAACTTCCTACCATCAAGCTTGCCCTGACCCATAATGACCCTATAGGGCAGGTAGAACTGTCCCTGTGGGTTTCTGAGACCGTAACCCATTATGGAACTTTCTCTAAATAACTCAGCTCTGGGCCACATATGACAAGCTGTACCCTACCCTATCCCCACGCCCATCCTCCCCACCCCCACCACCACCCCACCAATCGTGGGACCAGGCAACTCTTGTCTCTGGTTCTGAAACGTGTCTGAGGGACCAGTCTCCCTTTGTTTTCCTAGGACAGCCAAGGAGTGCGGCCACTCGTCAGCTTGGCAGCAGGCCTCAGCAGGGGAGGGACACACACCCCCATACTCTCTGGGCCCCGGTGTTGTCCGTGTCCTGTGGCATGTATGGGCCTTGGGGTTGGCCGTGGCTGGATGGGGGCTGTGGTCCACTCCGCTATGGAAGCAGCAGACTCAAGTGAGCCCACCTGCCCTCACGATGCCAGGGTCCTCTGTCCCTCAAGGACACCTCTCCGGGCCCTGCTGTCCTGAAACTGTCCTTTTATGAACCTCTGGTCCACAGTGCACCAGGGACACACGGGTGTGTTTTCCATCTCCTCTAGGACAGCTTGTGAGCCAGCTTCCCATAGGAGGCATTTTGTCCTAAACCCATCTAAAGATCAAATTATAATGGCTGAAAGCAAGTGGACTTACAAGCTTTCTATTTTCCTACTTCCCATATTCCCCCCAGAAAACAACCCAGTAAACAGTGTAGCTTTATCTGACCTCTGGCTAGACAAGAAAAACTACCATGAGGGAGAGGTCAAACGAACATCTACTCTCTACCCTATTATTTGTTTCTCCAGTGCCCCACTCCCAACGTGCCATACTGTGTTACTCTGGGCACTTTAGAGAATCAAATCCACAGAAACTCGTGTATAAGAAAGATTTTTATACAAAGGTTAAGTGTGCATCAAGAAAACATTCCAACCTTGTTCTGCCCAAGCCCACAAGTTCAACATTAACCCATATTTCCAACACCAATCCACAAAGTCCTCCTCCATCTCACAAAACAGAGGCAATGATGCTGACTGCAGGAGGAAAGCTGAGTCAGTGAATGTGTAAGCATCTCAGCGCTGGCAGGGGTCTCCACGCGGCTGCTCCAGCACCCAGGACTACATCAGGGTAGGTTCATGTGGCTTCTTCTCAGGGATGTCTTGCAGGAAGTGAGCCTTGCCAGCTGAAACAGGGAACTGGCTAAGGCAGCTCTACCCTGGTCTGACCATCAGAAAGCAAGAGACCTGAAAACTAAAAAGGCGAGGCTCCCTGAGTCATCTATCTCTCTGCCCCTCAATTAACCCCACATGTGTTTATCAGCCAGGTTGTCACAATAAACTAACTCAGTGGCCTTTCCTGGTGCTGACCTGCTGGGAGCAGATGGCATGGTATTCACGGAGGAGGCCCTGACAGTGATTGTCTCCAGTTTCTAGTGGCCACCTGGTCACTTAGAAATCTGTGACCAGGTGAGCCCTCACGGTTTGGGTGGGGTGTGAAAGAGCAGAGCTGTCTGACCTTTTGAGGAAAACGGGGTGCCTGACCCAAGCCGTGGTCTTTCCCTCCTTGCCACATATGTACGAGCAACCCGGGCAGCATGTAAAGAAGAACAAAGAAAATGTTCTGGTCTACCTTAGTCTGGAAGTTTTGCTGAGTTCTGTCCAGCATGGATGACGCTGCTGGTATTGGAAATGCTTGGCATGGCCCCTAGCCCCATGGTAACAAGCTGTTGTTGATCATGGTGGTGGTATTGATGTTGATGTTGTTGATGGTGGTGGTGGTGGTGGTGATGATGTTGGTGATGTTGCTGATGATGTTGTTGTTGACATTGATGATGATGATGATGATGTTGGTTTTGATTTGTTTTTTTAAATCATTTTATTGGGGGCTGATGATGTTGTTGCTGATGTTCATGATGATATTGTTGGTATTGATGGTGTTGCTTTTGTTGGTGTTGGTATTGTTGATGTTGTTGCTGCTGTTGATGTTGATGATGATGAGGTTGATGTTGATGTTGTTCTTGGTGGTGATGGTGGTGGTGGGGTTGCTGTTGTTCATGTTGTTGTTCATGATGTTGTCCATGATGAAGATGATATTGGTGGTGGTGGTGGTTTGGTTGCTGTTGGTGATGTTGTGATATTGTTTTTGTTGCTGCTGTTGTTGACATTGTCAATGATGATGATGTTGGTGGTGGTGGTGGTGGTGATGTTATTGTTGATGATATTTTTGGTGGTCATGGGGTTGCTGTTGGTGATGCTGGTGATATTGTTGCTGCTGTTGTTGATGTTGATGATGATGATGTTGTTGATGCTGGTGGTGGTGATGATGTTGTTGTTGTTAGGTGCCATCACTTCTGACCTGCAGGCAGCCTGTGTACAACAGAACAAAACACCGCCCGATCCTGCGCCATCCTCACCTTTGTTCTGTTTAAGCTACCCTGCACAGACTGACAGGTGACTGCAGAAGTTGAAGGTCCCCAGCCTATATTTTCAATCACCTCAGATGCATGTGAAATATGACTGGACATTGAATAAGGAAGAAGCGATTCATGTGAATTGTGGTGCTGGTGACAAACATGGAAAGTACCATGGACTGCCACGAGAACAAACAGATGTGTGTTGTGAAATACAGACAGAATGTTCCTTGGAGGCAAGGATGGTGAGACTTCATCATCTCAAGTACTCTGGACACGTTGTCAGGGGAGACCAGTCCCTGGAGCAGGACATCGTGCCTGGTGAAGCAGAGGGGCAGTGAAAAGAAGCTGCAGGAGAAGGATGGGCCCAGTGTCTGCATCAAGGGGCTCAGACATCAGAGCAATTGTGAGCGTGGTGTAGGTTCTGTTGTGCCTGAGGTCAGCACGAGTGGAGAAAGACCCATGGGCACCTAACGTCTCCCAACGCTACCCCTACCCAGGTAAGGAGACACGAGAGAACTGGGTTACCCCCTTCAGATGGGAGCAAGGACAGAAGGGGCTTAAGCTAGGGACTCAGACAATGCTCCCTCCTAGCACTGGATGTGAGTGGGCCCCCGCTTTCCCCAGCCTCGCTGCCCCTCAGCTCTCCTGACAGCCTCAAAGAGGCAGGCTCCATGCCATTCCTTCACTGCCCAAAGCTGCCCCTGCAGCGAGCTTGAAGACCCAGGAGAGCTGGCCCTTGTATATGCAGATGGGGACCACACGGGACTACACCGGCCTGCCAGGTGTATGGGGACCACACGGGGAGAACACAGGCCTGCCAGGTGTATGGGGACCACACAAGGAGAACACAGGCCTGCCAGGTGTATGGGGATCACACAGGACTACATCGGCCTGCCAGGTGTATGGGGACCACACAAGGAGAACATGGGCCTGCCAGGTGTATGGGGACCACACGGGACTACACCGGCCTGCCAGGTGTATGGGGACCACACGGAGAGAACACAGGCCTGCCAGGTGTATTGGGACCACACAAGGAGAACACAGGCCTGCCAGGTGTATGGGGACCACACAAGGAGAACACAGGCCTGGCAGGTGTATGGGGATCACACGGGGAGAACACAGGCCTGCCAGGTGTATGGGGACCACACGGGGAGAACACAGGCCTGCCAGGTGTATGGGGACCACACGGGACTACACCGGCCTGCCAGGTGTATGGGGACCACACAAGGAGAACATGGGCCTGCCAGGTGTATGGGGACCACACGGGGAGAACACAGGCCTGCCAGGTGTATGGGGACCACACAAGGAGAACACAGGCCTGCCAGGTGGCAGGTCAGCTCCCCCTCAGAGCCCTGGTTCCATCCCAGCGCCTCTACCCTCCCTGACCACCTTGCCCAGACTCCCCTTCGCCGCAGGTAGCTCTGTGTGGAAGTGTGAGTCTGCAGAGCTGGCTCTTTCCATGCAATGTCAGTCTACTCCCGGGCTCTTTCCGTCACCATTGTTCGGTAATTGGCATGGAGGACACAAGTCCCCACAACTGCTTCACTGTCCTGGAAGGTTTGGAGGGAGGCATGTTGGCGAGATGGCACGGAGCTCTGTCGAGGGCCTGGGGAAAGTACGCCCCACCCATCGATGTGTCACCACCAAGGGGCCCATTCAGTGGAGAGATCAGTTGAGTCAGGTACTTCTTAAGGCTTCTGGGTATATCGGGTGGGGGGGTGGTATTGTAAATTAGACAGGGGGTTACATTGTAGATCACCAACTCCATAGTCAATGGTTTCAACTGCTCATCAATCCCCATCACCCACGCCTTGGTTTCTCTTCTCCCTCCGGCAGACTGCAGTCTGCCATCTCACCCAAGTTAACACCCATCACCAGTCTAGCCCGTGGATTGATGAGAGCCCAGGCGGTGCAGGGGTGGACTGGGTAACAGGTCGGAGTCCAAAACCAACAGCCCCTCCGAGAGGGAAAGTAAAGACTCTGGACTCCTATAGAAGGTGCCAGTCTCCGGAATCCACAGGGGCAGTGCCGAAGGCACCCCTTTGAGGTATTTCCACAGCAGTACCCCCCCGTAGCTGTTTTAGACTGGGGTCTCAAGAGTTTGTGTGTATGTGTAATGTACATAATATAAAACATACTTGTCCGTCACCTGGTTGCAGAAGCAGGCAGGTTCCGAGTCCAGGTGGGTTATACATCCATGGGGCAGATGCCAGGCTCAAGGCTGCCCCTGCCTCACCCAACTGAAGGGCCCAGGATCAGCAGGAAGGTGGCAGGCTTGTGGCTGTGGAGGTGAATGAATTCAAGGTCAGCGGTTGAGACGTCCGGTTGCTGACAGCTCCCAGGATCAGCAGGCCACCTTGAGCATGTGTGAGACTATACTGCTGGAAGCTGTAGCACTGGTAAGGAGTCCCAGAGGCGTAGTGAGCTGCTAAGTATAAGGTCAGTGGTTCAAAACCACCCGCCGCCCCACGAGGGAATGATGAGGCTGTCTACTCCTGTAAAGAGTTACGGTCTCAGAAAGCCAGCCGGAGCAGTTCTTCTCTGTCCTAGAAGATTGCTTTGAATCAAAACCAACTCCGTGCCTGGGAGTTGAGTTGACAGGTCTCACATCCGCTGGGCCTTCCATGTTGGAGGGCCTCTAGACTGATCTACTTGTGAAGTTAGCCAGTGAAGACCAGCCCCACGGACCATGGAGCGCCACCTGAGACGGAAGTGCCTCCTCTTGGGCGCATCCTCAGGGGGAACTCGTCCCGGAGTGGAACACCATGTCGGCTACAGTGGGGGGCCAGAGAGGGGAGGAGGGCTCTCCATAAGCTGGGGGGCCACGGTGAGCGCAGCACCAAGGATGGAGACGAGGGCGCGGGGCGGGACGCTGTTCAGTCAGTCGCAGCATCAGCAGCAGATAGCTGTGAAGAGCAGCCTGCACTTGGCCCAGCAGGGCACGAGGGGCCCACCCCCAGGCACGGGTGGCACGCGCCAGCTTTCAAATGTCCGCAAGTCGGTGGGTGTGAAGTGATGGCCTCCGTCGTGTCAAGTGGCAGTGGTTTCCATTCGCGATTCTTCGATGACGAATGAATGGGTTCCGGTCGCTGTGCATTTCTGCGCCGTCTTTGAAGTCGCTCCCTTGGTAAATTGTCTCTCAGTGGCCTTTGCTCCTGCTTCTCTGGGCTGCGACCCTCTTTGTGTTGAGCTTGTTGGAGAATGGTCTTACTGTCCGTTCACTCCCTGGGTTAAGGCACTGTGGCCAGCTTCGCCCAGTCCGGCATGGGTCGGGGGCTCCGTCCAGGATGTCCACTGCTGAGTGGAAATCTTTCGTCACGGCACAATTCACTTCATCGACTGATTTTTTCTAAAAACAGCAATGTCATCTCTTTACGACATAGAGAAGAAATATAAAGGATAAGCCTCGTTATGGAGTACTGAAGACTACGACAAGAAGTTAACTCTTCCCAGTAAAAGTTAGGGAATTGAAATAGAACATGCGGCCATTGCTGGGAATTGGAATCGTCGAGTCCACGACAGTGAGTTTGGTTTTTTGTTTTTTCCTCGAAAACCATTTTTTAGGAGTTAATCCAGACATCTGACCACTCCCTAGTCCAATCATAGCAAGCAGTGTTGCACCGGGATAGTGTTCCTTTCTGTCGCACACAGGCTCACTCCCAGACGGCCCCTCGCAACAACACCCGCAGGTGCAAACCGATTGCATGTGGTTCTGACCTCAAACTTTGGCAGTTCAAGCCCACACAGCAGGACCCAAGGCCTGGGAATCTGCTTCCTTCTGATCGGAGTTGAGAAAACCCCAAGAGCGCGTGTACACCTGGATCGTGTACACCTGGATCGTCGCCAGGCTTCTTCATTCTTGAGGGAGCCGCTCCTTTGTGGCCACGCTCCATCCACGGTCCCAGCGCTGTGTCCATGCAGCCTGTTGAGAATCCGCCTCTTTCCCACAGACCCTCTATTTCCCCGAGTGTGATGTCCTCTTCCCAAGCCACGGCTGCACACTGACCGTGCAGGCGCTCTACTCAATTCCAGTTGCTTCAGGAAAAGACATGGGCAAGAGGGACACCAGCCCCAGCTCTCCCTCCTTCTTGTTAATAGTTGTGAGGTGCCACAGAGCCGGCTCCAGCCCACAGCAGCCCCGCGCACAACAGAAAACAACCCTGCCCAGAATCATAGTGGTTTCTGTGCTAGAGCCTATGGTTGCAGCCACTGTGCCAGTCCATCTCCTGGGCAGCCGTCCTCCATTCCACTGCCCCGCTACCTTACAGAGCACGATGCCCTTCTCCAGGACTGGTCCCTCCTGACAGCGTGTCCAGAGTTCATGAGAGGAAGTCTCACCATCCTCGCCTCTAAGGGACACGCTGGCCACACCTCCTCCAAAACAGAGCAGCGTGTCCTTTCAGCAGTCCACGGTACATTCAGCACCTCTGACCCACATGCGCTGATTCTTCTTGGCCCTTCCTTTTCCAGTGTCCAACTTTCACCTGCCTCTGATACCATGGAGAAGACCATTGTTTGGGTCAGGCACACCTTAGTCCTCAGAGTAACATCCTGACTTTTCAACGCTCTAAAGAGCTTTTGCCCAGCAGATTTACCCTGTGCAACCTGCCACTTGGTCTCCTGACTGCTGCTTCCACAAGCAGCGATTGTGGATCCAAACAAGACAACATCCTTGACAACTTCCA
This sequence comes from Tenrec ecaudatus, assembly GCF_050624435.1. Lineage (NCBI taxonomy): Eukaryota > Metazoa > Chordata > Mammalia > Afrosoricida > Tenrecidae > Tenrec > Tenrec ecaudatus. The sequence goes on along the minus strand of NC_134531.1, from coordinate 3,127,019 downwards.
CCTTTCTCTACGGACCATGGTGTTGCTTAGAGGCCGGAGGTGAGGATTCCGGTCTTCTTGAATGGAGCCATCACCCACCCTGCAGGCTGCAGTCCTTCATCACCACCAGCAAGGGCTTCAAGTCCTCCTCACTTCCGGCAAGCAAGGTGGTGTCATCTGCCTATGACACATTGCTAATAAGCCTTCGTCCACTCCTGATGCCACATTCTTCTTCTTATAAGGCAGCTTCTGTGTATATATATATACATTTAAATTTTAAACCAGGCTGTATTCCCTTGTTCTGTTCACACAACTCCCTCTTGATCTATCTACAACTTTCACATGAGCTCAGTGACGTGTTCTGGAATTCCCAATCTTCTCAAGGCTCGCCACAGTCTGTTACCACCACAGAGTCTAATGTATTTGCTTAGTCAGTGAAATACAAGTAAACATCTTTCTGGTAGTCTTTGCTTTCAGCCAAGATCCATCTGACGTCAGTAATGATATCCCTTGCTCCACATCCATCACTTAGGGGTGAGTTAATTAACCACTTGGCCAGTATGGTCCTTGGATGATGTTATAAATATCTAAATGGCCCTTGGCCATCCCTGCAATAGCATTTCCAAGACTATATCGCTGTAGGAGCAGGCAGCCCCGTGGTTCTCCCTGGGAGCAAGGAGACTGCAGCCTAGGAAACCCCACACTTCTTAGGGGGCTGGTCTACTCTGTGCTACAGGCTGACTGTGAACTGGAATCAACTCAGCGCTAAGCCCGCAGAGCGTCAACCAACAGGCAAGGCTAATGCCCACATTCACAAAATTGCTTTCCAGAATCACGGCCCATTTCCTCTCCCACCAGCACCGCACAAGCAGTGCCCTGCTCTTCCTCACCAGCCCGTGTGCCGGGGTGGCCAGGCATGATTCCGCAGCTCCCATCTGTGCCCTGTCTTTGAGGCAGCACCTCTTTTCTGCCACTCAGCTCATGGCGGTTGGTTTGCATGGTCTTGACGTTCATCCCGCGCGGGCAGCAAGCACTGTCCACAGATGACGTCAGATGTCTCCGCGTTTCTTTCTTCGGGCATCCCGTGGCCTCTCGTTGAAGAGACCGTTTCCTGCCCAAGTTGCCCCAGAATATTGCACTCTGCTCTGTGAAACGTACATGCTGGCTTTTGACATTTCTGTTTCTCAATGCAGGCACACTGGCTTTATTGTGGTTGTGGTTACTGTTCTTTAATTTAACAAAAAAATATTGTCCAGAGTATTCGCAGCCCAGCCTATGTCTGTCCATGAACCACTGAGTGGCCCTGATCCCACTGTGAGTTGTCCAGTCTTTCCCACGCCTCTCCCAGCTGCTCGCCCCTGTTCACGCACACTCATCACCACATCTTTGGAGATGCCGATGTCAGGCGGACCCCATCTACCATCACATGGATCTTAAAGAAGCGCCATGCTCAAGGCAGACCTTCTTGCCAAGTGACGATGAACTTCGGTTTGGCTTCAAGAAAACAGAAGGGGCTGTTTTGACGGAAAGTTTAACAACGGTGTCAGTGCGGTGATTTCAGGGGTTAGTGCAGCAGCTCTGATGGCTCCAGAGAGTCTAAAGTGTGTATGCAGTTGAAACTCTGTTCTTCATTTCCCAGGGATTCTTCTGTAGAATCTTTGATCGAAACATCACAACAGACGGTAGCTGGGAAGGCAGGCCGTATCCTCCTCCAAATTCTTGCCTCTCCTGCTTCCTTGGTTGCTCCAGGCGCAGAGACACCTATTGCTGTGCCTTGGCTTGTAAGTTTTTAAGACCCCCAGCACTGCAGAACAAAGTGGGAGGTAGAACGGAAGCGTGGAACATCATATTAGAACAACGATCTGGGACGCCCCCAACCCAGGAACCCTCATCTCATTTGTTGTTGTTTCACATAAGCAACCTCACTTTTTGGGGTGGGGGGTGGACACTAAGAGGTCATTGTTCTGATGGTGTGTTTCGATCACTCACCTTTTGCTAAGGACCATGGGGTTCTCTAGACTGCAGTCTCCCTGCTCCCAGGGAGAACCATAAGGTGGCCTTCTCCCACAGCGAGTTCATCTTGGAAACCTCTACAGCAGGGATGACGAGCTTTTTTCCTGCCAGGGGCCATCTGGATATTGATCGCATCATCCAAGGGCCACGCTGGTCAGCCATTTAAACAACTTTCTACAGGGGCGCAGCTTGTTGGCGGCCAGTACGATAATGATCTCTGCGTGTGAGGCGGCGGTCGTTGCTGGGTGCCATCAAGTGGGCTCCAACTCAGAGCGACCCTGTTTACAACAGGATAAGACACCCCCTTGCCGTGCGCCATCCTCACAATTGTGCTTGTGTTTGAGCCCATTGTTGCAGCCATGGTGGCCGTCCATCTCATTGAGGCCCTTCCTCTTTCCCTGCCCCTCTACTTTACCCAGCATGCTGTCCTGCTCCAGGGGCTGGTCTCGCTTGATAACATGCCCAAAGCACATGAGACAAGTGCTCTCCAGCCTTGCCTTGAAGGAGCATTCTGACTGTACGCCTTCCCAGACAGACCCGTTTGTCCTTTTAACAGTCTGTGATATTTTCAATGTTTTTCACCTGCACCACAATTCAAACGTGTTAATTCTTCTTCAGTCTTCCTTATTCAATGTCCAACTTTCACATGCATATATGGCTCAGGTCAAGGGCACCTTAGTCCTCACAGTAACGTCCTTGCTCGTCAAGACTCCAAAGAGGTCCTGTACGGCTGATTTACCCATGTTTATTTTATTCATGTGTGAGAACAAGCTTTTCCACCTCCACATCTAACCCATCTCCCCTTCAACTAACGGCCTTGCATCTCATCTTTGTCCTACACCTCGTGCTCATTACAGACTTTGGACATGTTGTCAGAAGAGACCGGTCCCTGGAAAGGACATCGTATGTGGTAAAGTGGAGGGTTCTCTAGGAGAGGGATGGACACTGCGGCTGCAACAATGGGCTCAAGCATAGGAATAACGGCAAGGACGGCACAGGACCAAGCAGTGTTTCATTCTGTTGTGTATAAGGTCGCTATGGTTCGGAACCAATCAAGGGCACCTCATATCAACAACAATGTGATCCTTCTTCTCTGTTCTGCTTCTGTTTCTAATTTCTGTCTCATTGGTCGTTGTTCTTCTGAATCAACACCACACCATCTGTGGTAGTTACATCATCTGTTATCTATTTGAGACTTAAGAGTGAATGGATGGAGTGTAGCCTGTCAATCAGGTCGCAGCTTGATGACCTCATTTGCAGGTGCTAAGGAGATAAGTAGCTTGTTGGAGGCAGGGCACAGGTTCACTCCCTGTGAGACATTCCTGTTGAGAAGACACATGGAGCTACCCTAGAGCCTTGCAGCTGAAGGAGCCATGTGGAGACCCTGCCAGCTCTGAGATGCTTCCACTGCCATTGCATCCACAAGACTTTCCACCCACTGGGCTGTGATCTTCCTGCATTCGGCATCCTTGAATGTGTTGCATGAGTCTGAAGAGGATTTTAGAGATTGGTATCAGACATATGGGCTAATATCGGACTTAAGGAATTATGGACTTGATCTGGACTGGGATGGGATGTTTTCTCAATATTCCATTGCTCTAGTCTATAATGCTCTTCCTCATACACATATGAGCCCCACTGGATTTGTTTCTCTGGTCCACCCAGACTGACACACCTTCTTAATCACTTCAGTTGTGTGGCCAGTCTCTATGTCTGACAGGTAAAATCCCAAATCAAGCCCAGTGCTGTCCCGTCAAGTCCAACTCATGGTGACAGAGTATGTCTTTCCCATAAGGTTTCCAAAGTTAGCATCTTTACTGAAGCAGACGCCTTGTCTCTCTCCCCAAGAGTGGCTGGTGGATTCGAACTGCCAACCTTTCCATTAAGAGCCCAATGCTTAACTCACCACACTCTGAAGGCTTCCTCGGATAGACAAACTCCCCGTTACTGTTCTTCTGTAGAAGGTTTGGAGTTATTCTCAGCCTCTGGGCTCATGAGAACCCTGCGGTGATTCTGATTGGGACTGCATCATGTCTAGACACATTGGGGAAAGAATTTGTAGCTTTCTGGTCTTCCGTCTCCCTAGTCATGAGCCCCCTGTTTACTTTACCTTCTGTGATGTTTTTGTGCATATGGGTTTTACAAATGCACTCTCAGATTTGGAATGTGTTCATTCATTGTTTGGGGTGTGTTTGTTTTTTTCTATTGTAATTTTTTTGGGCTACTGACCTTTGTATATCGATTTTATGTCCAGCCACCATGCTAAACACCCATTATTTCTAATCATCTGTTGACTTTGGGGCCGTGCAGTCAAGCGGTACAACTGCTGGTCTCTCCCAAGACGTGTGAAGAAAACAAGGGTGGGGAAAACTGGTTCTGATGGACCACAGGAACCTCAGCTTCCACAACCCCAGAACCAGGATGAGATGCTTACAGGTGTGAAACAAATTACAATGGACGTCCTGGAGAGAATGGGAGGACAAGATGGAGAGAACTCAAAATCCTAGAACAAAGACCAGCCTCTCTGGTCTGATAGAGATAGGGTCACTGAAACTATGCCCACTCATCAGCCTACGCTGGGGTTGAACTCACCCCTGTGAGTTCAACTCTCAGTCAAGCAAGAGGCCTGACAGAGAACCACAGCACCAGTGAGGTACACAGTCCTTAGAACAATCAGCCCCAGGAGACAAGTAGAGCAGCAATCAATGGGACATTTTCCCAGGGCTAATGCCCAGAAGGCAGGAGGGATAGGACAGGAGGAAGAGGGAGAGTGTCATTGCATTGTGGGTACTGTCATGAAACAAAATGCATATGAACTTTTGATGGGAAATTGATTTGCCTATAACAAGGAGTACAAGAAAGAAGAGAATGTTCTGGGGAACTTCCGGCAAGATGGCGACAGAGTAACACATACCAGAGGGACCCTGCAGAATTCAGCCCAGGAGAGATGCTTAGAGGGAAATTCAACACTGCTGGAATGCAGGAGGAGCATCATAAAGATAAGTAGGCACAGGGCCATGGGGTTTTGAGGGGCTGGGGGCTTTTGGCTTACCTCAGTGGAGGCTGGCTGGGGCTTAATCTTGACCTCACCACTGTCTCAGCCGGAGCCAGGACCATTTGGAGCCTGTAGGGCGGCTTGGTCTCAACACAGCTACAGTTTGCCACCACCCACCTCAGGGCAGGGACTGAACCCTGGCAGCTCCTCTCTGTGCCCCCCTTGATTTAGAGGACTGTGCAGGGGCATTTTCTCAACACAGTCACAGCTTGCCGCTGCCGCCTTGGAGCAGGGACTAACCCCTTTCAACTCCACGGGAGAAACAAAAGGCAATGGCAGAAGATGTCCTGAAAAGAATGACATGCATAGAAGTAGCAGACATTGAGCTGCCACAGAAAGAAATGTTCAGAATGCTACTTGAAGTCATACAGGATATGAGGTAAACAATACAGAAAAAGGATGAAATGATAGAAGAGGTAAAAGCCATAAGCCAAAGGGAAATACAGGAGCTTAGGGAGGAGATAACAAAAACCATTAGCACACTCACGGACCTCAAGAAGTGACTGGAGGAATCAGAGAACCGCATCAGTGACTTGGAGGACAGCCAAGCAGACTTTAACAAACGCAAACAAAAATCTAATAAGATCATCAGAGAAGCTGAAGAAAACTTAAGAGTTATGTCTGATGCTTTGAAGCGGAACAACATTCAAATTATTGGCTTACCGGAGGAAGACACAACAAAGAAGTCATCTGCTACAATAGTGAGAGAATTCTTGGAGGAAAGCTTCCCCAGCTTAATGAATGAAAACCAGGCAACCATTCAGGAGGCTGAAAGAACACCAGCTAAACTGAATCCCAAAAAGTTACCAAGGCACATACCAGTGAAATTATCCAACTTTGAGGAAAAGGAGAAAATCATGAGAACAGCTAGAGAAAAACAAGCAATCACATATAAAGGTTCCCAAATAAGAATATGCTCAGACCGATCAGCAGAAACTATGAAGAAGTGGCGAGAGTTGGAGTAACATATTCCAAAAATTGAAGGAAAACAATGCAAACCCAAGAATACTCTACCCAGCCAAATTATCGATCAAGATAGATGGAGAAGTAAGAGTCTTCCCAGACAAGGGAAAACTCTAAGAATACGTTAGAAGAAACCCAGCCCTACAGAAGATCCTTGCCGACACAGTATGGGCAGAAGAACAACACTCACCGAGCATAAATAAGAGACCACCACACAGAACAACCTCACCCAGAGGGCAAAAAGAGAAAACAGACCTCAAGATAGCATTGACTTAAATATAGAAAGACTTGAAAGGCTGCTGAGGTAAGCTTTAAAAAACAAAAAGGGGCAAAAGGGGCATAGGGGAAAAGCTACAGTATACAAACATTCCTGGGGTGAGGACCAGGTAATATGGCAGGGACCAGACCAAATTCAGGGATACACGTGGTAGACAACTAAAAAGGAGGTGGGAAAGGGAAAAAAATAATAAAAAGAAAAGGTTAGCGGGGGTACAGGGCACTAACCAACCCAAGGGGAGGGTATTGTTTGTGTCTCCACAGGGAAACAGGGACCAGACTTCAACCCGAGATGTGAATGCAAAATGCCGGCATGGAGTAGGGAACCAGTGGAGAGGCCTGGGGGCCAGCCTCAATCCCAACTACTAAGTGGACACCTGCCCCTCCCCTCAGAAGAATTTATTTTAAAGGACGACACTGAATCTACAGCTCCGGAAGAGGGACATATCTGATCGGAGCACGCAGGAGCAGATGAAGGTTGGGGGGGTGGAGGAGAGAGTAGCACATCATGGCCCACCGGGCCAGGAGGTCAATATTCCCAATTAGAGCAGTCAGTCAACAGAGAGGACCACATGGCCGGCCCCACTATGAGACATGATGTCCCTCACTGACCCATACATAGCTCTACAAGGGACAACACCAGAGACACAGTGTGAGAATTGCATCCGATCGGATCCTGCCACACCAAGGCAAAACATTACGGGGGTGCAACAGAACAGCAAGGGAATGGAGTGGTGAGATCCCCAGGGAATGCTGATGGTGTACTCTGGGACCAGGGCGTGGTGCCCCAACAGACTGGGCTGGAAAACATTCCTAAAGGCCATCAATCCTTGAACTAACTACAAGCTTTTCTTTATAGTTGTGTTTTGTTTTTTGTCATTAGTTTGTTGTTATTTTGTTGTATAGTGTTGCTTGGTTGTGCTCTGTCTTGTTTCTGTGCATGTTATTATCTCTGCAGGTCTGTCTAAATAAGATAGGCTGGATGAAAAATTGGAGGAGAAAACAATGAGACCAATAGTTCCATGGGGACATGGGAGACGGGAAGGTGGGGGGAAAGGTAGTGGTGTTAATAAACCCAGGGACAAGGGAACAACAAGTGATCCAAATCGGTGGTGAGGAGCGTGGAGGCCTGGTTGGGCGTGATCAAGGGTAATGTAACAAAGAGGTATTGCTGAAACCCTGGTGGGAACTGAGCATGATAGTGGACAGGAGGGAAGTCAAAGGAAATAGAGGAAAGAGCTGGAAGGCAGAGGGCATTTATAGAGGTCTAGATAAAGACATGTATATATGCAAATATATTTATGCATGAGGATGGGGAATAGATCTATGTGTATATATTTATAGGGTTAATATTAAGGTAGCAGAGGGACCTTAGACCTCCACTCAAGTACTCCCTCAATGCAAGAATACTTTTTTCTATTAAATTGGCATTCTATGATGCTCATCTTCCCAACACAACCACTGAAGACAAAGTGGGTGAACAACTAAATGTGGTGAAGAAAGCTGATGGTGACTGGCTATCAAAAGATATAGTGTCTGGGGTCTTAAAAGTGTGAAGGTAAACAAGCGGCCATCTAGCTCAGAAGCAACAAAGCCCACATGGAAGGAGCACACCAGCCTGTGTGATCACAAGGTGTCAAGGGATCAGGTATCAGGCATCATCAGAACAAAAAAATCTTACCATAGTGAATGAGTGGGGGAGTGCGGAGTGGAGACCAAAAGCCCATTTGTAGGCCCTGGACATACCCTTACAGAAGGGTCTTGGGGAGGAGACGAGACAGTCAGGGTGCGATGTAGCAATGATGAAAAATACAACTTTCCCCTAGTTCCTAAATGCTTCCTCACCCCTCCCACTGTCATGATATGAATCCTACCTTGCAAGTCTGACTAGACCAGAGGATGTACACTGGTACAGATAGGAACTGGAAACACAGAGAATCCAGGGCGGATGATCCCCTCAGGACCAGTGGTGTGAGTGGCGATACTTGGAGGGCATAGGGAGGGTGTGTTGGAAAAGGGGAACCGATGTCAAGGATCTATATGTGACCTCCTCCGTAGGGGACATACAACAGAAAAGTGGGTGAAGGGAGACATCGGACAGAGAAAGATATGACAAAATAATAATTTATAAATTATCAAGGGTTCATGAGGGAGTGGGGAGAAGGGAGGGAGGGGGAAAAATGAGGACCTGATGCCAGGGGCTTGGGTGGAGAGCAAATGTTTTGAGAATGATAAGGACAACGAATGTACAAATGTGCTTTACACAACTGATGTATGTATGGATTGTGATCAGAGTTGTATGAGCCCCTAATAAAATGATTTAAAACAATAAATAAATAAGTAGATAGATTGATAAATAAATAAAGCGATTCACTGCACAAAAAAGAAGAAGAAAATGTTCCAAAATTGATTGTGGTGATTATTGTACAACTCTTCTTGATCTGATTGATCTACTTAATTTTATGGGAAATGTGGATCATGTCCCCAAAAAGCTGTTTTGGTTTTTATTTCAATTTTTCAAAGAATAAGCTAAATAAAGTAAATTTTAATAGATCTTTCCTTCGAAAATTATGAGATTATTTGCTGATATAATAAGTTCTGTTTCACTTTATAATGTCTGAAATAATCATGTGAAATAAAGAATACACTGACTTTTCCAACTAGGAATAAAATACTTAGCAATTTAAAAAAAGGAAATTCAATTTGCTCTGTAAATTTTCACCTTACTTGCAGTAAAATTTAATTTTTTTAAATGGATGGGAGGAGCCCAATGGATTAACCAGGTTAAGTTCCCTATTGGTTAAATTAAGTGACCTGGTGTCTTCAGCTAGGTTCTCTAGAGAAACAAAAGCAGCGGAACTTATCTCTGTATCTGTAGAAAGATGCTTATATTGAGAAAGTGGCTCACGCAGCTATAGCAGGAGGCAAGATCCCCAAGTCCAGGGTCAAATTTCAGACTGGAGGCTTTCCTGATGTGCACAGTTGCTGTAACTGGCAAACCTGAGATCGGGAGGTCAGGTGGCAGGCTTGTGTGTGGCTGCACAGGAGAACAAATCTGCCATCAGCGGGTAAAATGACAGGCTGCTGCTGATTCTCAGGATCAGCAAGCAATATGGCAGACCATCACGTCAAGTCCAACAACCCAAGGTTTTAAAGACCAGAGGCAGGATCCTGGCTGGCCCAGCACAGAACAAGTGAAGCTTTTCCACAGCGTCCACTCATAATGGAAGGATCCCCCACTACTGAGGCAATTAACTGCACCAGGCTGTAAACCGAGTCAGAGTCTGGTATCCCATGTTAGAGGCTGTCTTCTCTAGTGACGCTGACATAAAAGAAGAGGAGTTCATATCAATAAAAGTGGCTCACACGGTTGTAGGAGAGGATAAGTCCAGCCTAGTTCAAGTCCATGGGTCAGAGTTTACACTGAACGTGCTTCCTGGATTATGCAGCTGCTGGTGCCTCTGGACCAGGAAGCAGGAAAACTGAAGGCCGATGATGTCAGCAGATCAGGCCTCTGGCTGGCAGAGTAGAACAAACCCAAGGTCGGCAGGCTCTGATGGCCCCCAGAGTCCATAGGCAATAGCCTTTAAGGCCAGCAGGCTATTGGCTCAAGAACCACAGATCAATGAAACAGCTGCAGGATCCCATCTACTTAGATATCAAGTAGGCCGTGCCCTGAAGCGACAGCATCAGGACCACAGCTTGAGTAACTGCTTACAGATCCCACACAGCAGATCCATCCACTGAGAATCCTCGCCCAGCCAAGTGGACACAGAACCTATTAACCACTGAAGCTGACACCTGGTGGACCCCGATTACACTGTGTTAGGTCAGGTCAGGGGGGTCGCTAGGTAGTTACTGCCAAACCACTGAGAACCCTGGCCCAGTCAAGTGCCTGCCAAATCTTAACTTTCACAGCAGGTCATCAAAGCCCCCAGTCCTATAACCATTTTTATTTGCATAAATAATTTTATTGGGGGCTCTTACAGCTCTTGTAACAATCCATGCATCAATTGTATCAAGCACATTTGTACATTTGTTGCCATCATCATTTCCAAACATTTTCTTTCTACTTGAACCCTTGGTATCAGCTCCTCCTTTCTTTCCCTCCCTCACCCGCCCACCTACCCTTGTGAACCCTTGGTAAATTATAAATTATTGTTTTCACTGTTTCCCTTCACCCACATTTCTGTTGTTCGGCTCCCTGGGGTGGGGAGAGTTATACATCGATCATGGCAATCGGTTCCCCACCTACAAACTTTTATAACTGCAATTGTGTATGTCTCTCAACCATAGTCCTTGCCCCATTTCTATAGTTCCACCTGTGACAATGACAAAGTGACCTGCCACCAATCATGGTCTTGGTACCGGTTTCCCTGGTTCTCCTTCATAGAGGGCAAACGCACTGGGTATGTGCTGATGGCTGTCCTCCTTCAGGATAATTGTCTTTGTGCTGTTTAAGGTTTAATAAAAGGTTCTTGATAGGGTCACAACAGGATAACCTAGTGGTTATCCATTGGGCCACAATCCAGAAGGTCAGCAGTTCAAAACCACCAGCTGCTCTGTGGGAGAAAGACAGTGCTTTTGTGGTAGTTACATAATCTGGTGTCAATTTGAGAGGATTGAGAGTGTAGGGGTGGAGTCTAGTCTGTCAATCAGGATATAGCCAATGAGGCCTCTGTGTGGTCATGGCCTTCTCCTGAGGATTCTGGGAACTCCTTTATTTTCTTCTTGGAGGAAGGAGACTCTCTCTCTCTCTTTCTCTTTCTCTCTCTCTCTCTCTCTCTCTCTCTCTCTCTCTCTCTCTCTCTCTCTCCCTCTCTCTCTCTCTCTCTCAGGAGGGACTGGCACAGTGGCTGCTGCGTCAGTGGGCTCAGGCACAGGAACAGTTGTGAGGTTGGCGCAGGAGAGTGCAGTGCTTCTCTCTGCTGTGCACAGGGTCACGATGGGTCGGAACCGACCCCTACCAACAACACGAGTCAGCATCAACTTGATGGCAGGAAGCTTGGCTTTGGGTTTTTGGGACAAAAAGGGTCCCTTGTGATCCCGTGGGCGAAGTTTTGGGCTGTTCACCACACTAAGGTCATCGTTTGAATCCACTAGCGGCTCCTCAAGAGGAAGAGGCAGCTGTCTGCTTCCATGAAAATGGACAGCCTCTGAGACTCGATGAAACCGTTTTCTCTGTCCTGTAGGGTCTCTATGAATCAGAATTGACTCAAGGGCAGTGGATTATGGGGTGGGGGGGTGTTGGTAGAACATGGAAATCCAGTCTCTGGAGTGGATAGGGTGTTTCTGAGACCTTGGCAGGGGGCGGGGGGAGCAGACTCAGAAGGTGGAAGGTGGTGCGGCTACTCCCCCCGCCCCAGAAGGGAGCCTTGTGGTTTGCCTTCCAGGCAATGCTGCTGGCTTAATAAGCAGGTTCCAGCTGCTGCCCACACTTGAACGTCACAGAACTGGATCGAGCAAGTGAATTCAGGCTTCGGAAGTAGTTATTTCTGCTAGTCAGCTTCTGCCTTCAGACACGGTTGGTGCGTGGCAAGGGGCCAGGCAGTGATGTCCACTTGGGATTCTGAAGGGAATCAGCCACCAGGCCGACTACCATAGGCGTTCTCAGGCCTGCTCCGGCGAGTGTAACAGCACAGAGCACCGCTGGGCTGGGGAATCACTGGAGGACCCCTTCTAAGAAGATGAAGGAAGACTGGGGGTGGCTGCGTGGAAGGGCTGTTTGGCTTATTGGAACAAGACCCGGAGGCCTGCAGCGAGGGGGGCACATTCAGGGAGAGCAGGGCTTAGTGCAAACGGCGTGGAAGCAGCTGGTCTGGGGCACTGGAGCTCCTCAGCAAGGCCTGCCGAATGTTCCCAATGCAGATGCCGGGCAAACGACCAGCAGTGCCCAAGGCAGACACGCCCCGTACAGAGCCCACAGTCTCGTGGGGAAGTACAGCAAGATCACGGGGTCCTGCAGCTGCAGAGACCCTAGAAACCCTCCGCTGCGCACTTGAATTGCGGTGCTGCAGAAGAGTATTGAAAGATCCGTGGACTGCTGAAAGGACCGGTTTGGGTGAGAAGTGAGAAGGCCTCACGCAGAGCTTTGGGCCGAGCTGAGACCGAACCATGTGAACTCCTCTCCTGCAGAGCTGCAGAGGAGAGGGGAAAAGTCGTTTGGGTTTGCTGTAAAAGGATTTGAGGGGTGTGTGTGTGTGTGTGTGTGTGTGTGTGTGTGTGTGTGTGTAAAAGTCGTTTGGGTTTGCTGTAAAAGGATTTGAGGTGTGTGTGTGTGTGTGTGTGTGTGTGTGTGTATGTGTAGAATGTAAACAAGAGTGGCCCAAACTTTTGGTGGTACCATTCGCTCAGTGCTGCCCCCCACTCCCCGACTTCTATGTGCTTGACTTGTTCCATCGTGAAAAGTCAAACAAACTAAACTAAGTTAGATGGGTGTGTCAAGAAGCAAAGGGGTAGTCTGTGGCCTCGTGATTACAATTGGGCTGCAATCCACATGGTCAGCAGTTCAAAACCACCAGTAGCAACTCCTCCGGAGGAAAACCGGGCTTGCTGCTCCCACTAACAGTGACAGCCTTGGAACCCACAGCAGGTCCATAGGAGTCAGCGTTGACTCCATGACAGCAAGCTCGGTTTGGTTTGGGGTCAGTTAAACCCTCCTGTTTCACCGAGTTGACAATACTGCCCCTGGTGGGTAGTGCTGGAACAATCCTGGAGGCAGGGCGGGGGGTGGGGGGACTGCAAAAGCAAATACCTATACTTGAGTCCTAGTAATGCAATGCTTCAAGCTGGGCTGCTAATCAGAAGGTCAGGAGTTCAAAACCACCTGCGGCTCCGCACGAAAAAGACAAGGCTTTCTACTCCTGTGACGAGTTACAGCCTCGGAAAGCCACAGGGGGCAGTTCTGCCTGTCAGATAGAGTCACTACAAGTCAGCCACAACTCGGCAGTGGTGACTTTTTATCTCTTATTTCAGACCCTTGACCCTGGACAATGGGCTGTGCGTACACGTTTTAACCGTCAGAGGGTGGTGAGTGAAGCTTCCCTCTGGAGAGGCCGGCGGCTCAGACAAGTTTGGGAAACTGTGCGTTGCAAGAAGAGGAGCAGAGATAGGCAGCTGGTGTGTGTGGGACAGGGCAGTGCCGCCGGGTGATCAGTCCCTTCACTACGGAATTCTGTGGACGAGGGGCATTCCGGCACACTGCCGTCAGCAGGGGCTGCAGACAAGTTTCTCCCTCAGGCGCTTGCCTAGTCTTGTTGGGGTGCCTCCAAAAGCAGGGTCCAGTCCCAGCAGGGACTTCCCAGGGGTCTGCAGGGCCGGTTCGCTTCAAGGCAGAGAGATTGGCACAGACGGTGAAGGTGACTGCTTCTGGGGACCGCAAAGAAGTCATCCTGATCAATTTTCTGAAAGGACACAGGACCATCTTGGGAACCTATTATGAAGAGGTTTTTAAAAACAGGAAAACTTTTTCCACTTCACAGGGAGCCCTCGCTTCAAATGAGTCTGTTTTCTGTGATCTGGAGAGTGGGGGCAGGGGGTGGGGGAGAGCCAATCCATTCCTGCCAGGTAACATTACTCTACCGTCACCCCAAACGTCTGTGTGTCCCCTCTGGAGAAACCGCCTGTATCGTTGCCTTTCGTGTATTTGAAAAAGTGGTATTAGCTATGAAGAAGTCGTTGGTCTTGCACAATTCTATCACGTGATCTCCGTCTTCATTTCGATCATCGACCATATTTTCCAACTACTGCTCCTCCCACTTTGCTTCAAATTTCTGCATCCCAATCACCGTACCTTGATGGCAGGTGGGATCGGCTTCAGGCTGAAGACACGTCGGTAGAATTCTTCGAGTTCTTCGACACTAGCTTGGTGGTTGGTACCTAAAGTTGATGAATAGTTGGAATGATTGGATCTCCTTGCATGCATGCAGATGGACGTTATCCTATCCCAGGCAGCACTGCACTTCAAGAGGATCTTGGAATATCAGTTCTGATGATGAATACAACACCGTTCGTCTTGACTGGGTCATTCCTGGCATAGCAAGCCATGTGGTTTTCTCGTTCAAAGAGACCAATATCAACCCGTCTATTTCAGCTCACTAATGCCTAGGCTATCAATCTGAAGGCATTCCATGTCATTTTATTGTGTTCCAATTTTCTTAGATTCATGTTTCGCCCTTCCAAGTCCCAATTCTTAATTGATTTCTTCTCATTTTGAGTCATTTCCATCAGCCAATGAAGGTCCCAAAGGCTTCCTCCACCCACCGCATTATGGCGGATGCTGCGTTGAGACGGCAGCTCTTCCTCAGTCATCGGTTGAGGGCCTTCTGACCTGAGGGGCTCACCTGCTGGCACCGTCCCTGACGCGGTTCTGCTTCTGTTCGTGGGGTCTCTCCGTAGCTGACCGTGTTTCCCTGCTGTCCACAGGGTCTTCAGCAGCTAGTTCCTCTGACGCGGGCGCCATACCTCCTTCATAGTCTGTTCTTAGTCTGGTTTCAGTGCTGCGGAAACCTGTTCACTTGGGGTGGCCCTGCTGCTGTTTGAAACACCGGTGACCCTGCTGTCAGCAATATGGAAGTCACCACGGTTATGACAAATGGACAGAGAAGTGATGGGAACCCTAGTGGCAGTACTTTTTGACTCACCCTGCTATAGGAGCCCCCAGGTGGCATGGTGGGGGGCTTTGGACTGCAAACCCACCCGCCACGCCGAGGGGAGAGATGGGGCTTTCTGCTCCCATAAAGAGCAACAGTCTCAAAGCACCCCAGCCAGTGGTTTCAACAGGAATAGGCATCCAAAGTTCAAAAACAAGCAATCAAATGGAAATGAAGGAGGGTGGACAAAGTAGAGACCCAAATCTCACCTGCAAGATATTTGGAGAGTCCCTCACAGAAGGGCCACATGGAAGAGATGACATATCCAGGGTGCAGTACAGCCCTGATGAAACACACAACTCTCCTCTAGTTCTTTAATATTTCCTCCCCTTACTATTATGGTCTTAGTTTTACTTCATTAATCTTGTATGTTCATGTGTGTAATTAAGATTGTTCATGCACGAGATTCAAGATAGATAAACTCTTCTGAAACAGTAACGGGAATCATGATTCCCTGAGGGTGCTCGAAGAGGGGGGTGGGAAGGGGAAGGGAGCAAATAGCAAGGATGACTATATAACCCCATTGGAGGAGAACGAATAACAGAATTGTAGGTGAAGAGCTACTTTGGATGGTGTAAGATAGGGCGAAAATTAATTAATAATAATAATACATAATATAATAACAAGAGTTCCTGGGGGCTAGGGTGGGGGGAGGAAGGATAAAAGGGTGATGATATTAAAGAGTTCAAGAAGAGGGAAAATGTTTTGAAAATGATGGTGGCAGCAATTGTACAATTATGCTCAATCTAGTTGAATTATAGATTGCTATAATACCTGCAAGCGCTCCCAATAAAATGATTTTTTTTTTAAACAGAGTTACAGACTCAGAAACCCACAGGGGCAGTTCTACCCTGTCCCATAGAGCCACCAAGACTACAATTCGAAGGCAGTGAGTTTGGAGTTTGAATTGGTATAAAATTCTTTCCAGTCTGGTGAAGGGGCTTCAAGACCACCCACACTTACAGGTGTCTCAAGTGGAAGAAGGGTCAGCAAGCCAGGACCACGGTCTAGAGAGAGGGAAGTGAGACCCCTGGGGACACTGGCCACCTGAGATCACCGGCCCACTGGTCTGGCCCAGGCCACCTTCTCGCAAAAGGACCCCGAGTTAACTGCCACACTGGTCTCTAATATCACTCCCTTCACTTTGAAATCTCGCCATCCGGTGGGCTTGGCTGGGGGCATTTCCAGAGCTGATAAAAAGCCAGGAGGCTGAGGGAGGGACCCTGACCCCTCAGGGCCAGGATGGCGGCTCACAGGGAGCTGAGGGTCCAGCGTAGGTGTGGCGCTCACGGGCGGCCTGACACACTCCGCTCCCCGGTTTCCAGCGTGGACAAGGGGCCGCAAAACCTGGGCTTGGGTCACTGCAGATTCATTTTGACTGGCTGGCAACTCAGTGGGTCCACCCCTTGGGGACCCTGGCTGTGGCAGGAAGCACAGGGAAGAAACTGGGGGTAGGAGGCTTGGTGGGGACGACTGGTCTTCCCTGGGAACCGTCATTCCCCGGTCCCATGCTCAAAATGCACGCTTTCACGCGGCTCGCTCTGCAGGCACTGCGCCTCAGGAGCCGGCCCCTACTCCTGTATGAGGGTGTGGGCACGTGGCGCTGGGCACCAGTGGGGGTGTCCCCATGGTTGTCCCCCCACCCACCACCCCTGCTATGCCCCTGTCCACCCCATCATCCGCAGGGGGAGGGAGGAGCTGAGACTTAACACCAGCCAGGCCCACGTGCGCGCCCTGGACCAGGGCAGTACCGCCCAGTCCCTCCACCCATAAAACACCCACCCCCACCCCGCGCCATGCTCGCACCCCGCACTGGCAACACCCCGAATTCAAGGCCGTTTTTAGGAGGCAGCGGCTCCCCGCCCCTTCCCCCCCCCCCGCAGCCTCCCGCAGGCAGACAGCGCCGTGTCCACCCGCCGAGTGGCTCAGCGCTGCCCCCTGCTGCCCGGCGGAGGCCGGTGGCCCCGGGAACCACAGGAACCCGCATCCCTGGGGCGCAGAGCGGAACCCAGATGGGGGGAAGAACACGCACTCCAGGAGGGAGGGTGAGAGAGCGCCCTTCCCCCACCAAAAAGCGTACCCCAGAGAGACTGAGCAGACGGACCTCCTCCAAGGGCTGGAGCAGGGAGAGAGGGAAAGAGTGGGGAGAATGGACCCCTGAAAACTCAAAAGTTGCTCCTGGGAGACAGAGGGAGCTTTCTATCCCCCCACCTTCCCCAGGGGGCAGGGGTCCACTCAGAGGGGGCAACAGCGGGCTGCCCCAGAAAGGAAGGTTCTACACAGCCCTGGTGGCTCAGAGAACCATGACCAACGTTATTGCACACACTTTTTATTTTATGTAAACCATTTTATTGGGGACTCCTAGACCTCTTAGCACCATCCATCCATCCATCCTGTTGCCATCAGCATTTTCTTTCTACTTGAGTCCTTGGTATCAGCTCCTCATTTTTCCCCTCCCTCCTTCCCCATCCTCCCTCCCTCATTAACCCTTGATAATTTATCTTTTTTTTTCTTCATTTGTACACCACTGCTGTCTCCCTTCACCCACTTTTCTGTTCTCCATCCCCCTGGGAGGGGGTTATATGTTGATCATTGTAATCAGGTCCCCCTCCACCAACACCCCTCACCTTCCCTTTCTCCTCCTGGTATTGTTACTCTCATTATTGGTCCTGAGGGGTTTCTCTGTCCTGGGGTCTCCTGTGTTTTGAGCTCTTATCTGTACCAGTGTACATGTTCTGATTTAACCAGATTTGTAAGGTCATGGGGTCATGTAAGGAATTGGGGTCATGATAGTGAGGGAGAGGGGAGGAAGAAACATTAAAGAACTAGAGGAAAGCTATGTGTTTTGTTGGTGCCATACTGCACCCTGACTGGCTCTTCTCTTCCTGTGACCTTTCTGTGAGGGGATGTCCAATTGTCTACAGATGGGCTTTGAATCTCCACTCCACCACCACCCCCTTCACATCTCTATGATTGTTTGTTCTGGGTCTTTGATGTCTGATACCTGATCCCATCGACACTTCATGATCACACAGGCTGGTGTGCTTCTCCCATGTGAGCTTTGTTGCTTCTCAGCTAGATGGCCATTTGTTTATCTTCAAGCCTTTAAGACCCCAGACCCTATATCTTTTGATAGCCAGACACCATCAGCTTTTTTCACATGTGCTTATTGACCCACTTTGTCTTCGGCAATGGTGTCAGTGAAGGTATCACGGAATGCCGGGATTAGTAGAACAAAGTGTTCTTGCACAAGCAAACACTTTTTTATTGAAAAAAAAACAACCATCTTCACCATATTGACTAAGAGAGCATTGAAAATGCTACCCACTAAAAGGCCCGAGGACCTCTTGGTGAGCCCTGGGCTGGCAAGGATAGGCAGGCCCTGGAAACACTCTGTAGAGTCGCTGTCAGCTCAGTCACGGTCCTGCGGCTCTAGGTTTGGGGAAGTGGCACCGTGGGTTAAGCACCTGGCAGCTAACCAAAAAAATCTTCCCTTCAAACATCAGGAAAGAGACTTAGAGATGGAGTCCCTGCTACTCTGCCTTCTGGGGTCACTGTGAGTGGGAGCAGAGCCCACAGTAGTGGGACTTGTTAAATCACAAGCGATGAGTACACACACACCAGGTAGGGATTTCATGGGATAAGGGCTATGATGGCATCCTGGTTTGGGGGGGGGGGGTTTTGGGGGGGGGGGTTTGGATAGGGAGATATAATTGATACAATTGAAAAAAATCAAGCCTCGAGCCCTCTTGAAAGATCTGAGGGACAAAATATCAAATGATACTGGAAGCATCCAAAGAAGGTGGAAAGAAGACACAGGCTGGCTGTACCAACAGATACAGGTCAACATCCAGCCGTGTCAGGAGACAACACATGAGCAAGAACCAAAGCGTCTGAAGGAGGTCCGAGTCGTGTTGAAGGCATTAGCCAAACGCATGGCTGCAGGAATTGACGGAATACCGGTCGAAATGCTTCAACAAGCGGATGAAGCACTGGAAGCCCTCGTTCATCCAGGCCAGGAAATTTGAAAGACAGCTACTCGGTTAACTGACTGGAAGAGATCCACATTTGTGCCCATTCCAAAGAAAGGTGACCCAGTAGACTGCTCAATGATAGAACAATGTCATCGATGACACGTGCACATAGAATTTGTTGAAGACCATCCACTAAGGGTTGTAGGAGTACATTAAAAGGGAGCAGCTAGAGGTCTGGGCCAGATTCAAAAGAGGATGTGGAACAAGGGATATCAATGCTGATGTCAGATGGATCTCATCTTAAAACAGAGCATAGCAGGAAGGTGCTTGTGTTTTATTGACTATGTCGGGGCATTTGACTGTGTGGACCTTCATAAAGTATGGATGACCTTGAAAAGAGTGGGAATGACAGAACACTTGATTGTGCTCATGTTGACTTATACATGCATGAAGAAGCAGGTGCGGAAATAATAGTACCGCATGGTTTAAAATCAGGAAAGGTCATATCCTCTCACCACACTTATTCGGTCTGTATGCTGAGCAAACAATCAGAGAAGCTGGATGACATAAAGAATTAGAGGAATGTTTATTAACAATCTGCGATATGAGGATGCAATCTTGCTTGCTCAATGTGAGGCGGACCTGAGGCACTTGCGATGAAGATCAAAGATTGCAGCCTTCAGTGTGGATTACAACGCAATGTAATGAAGACCAACATCCTCACCACTGGGCAAACAGGCAACACTATGATAAATGGAGAAAAGATTGAAGTTGTCAATGATTTCATCTTGCTTGGAGCCACAAACAACGGAAGCCGCAGTTAGGATGGAAAGGCATGTTGCGATGGGTAAGTCTGCTGCACAAGACCTCGGTCGAGTGGGGAGAGTGTCACGTTGTTACCTTGAGGACTAAGGTGCCTCTGACCCAAACCATGGTATTTTCAGTGGCCTCCTATCCTGGGAAAGTTGGACTTTGAAAAAGAAAGACAAGAAAAACAGACGTGTTGGTATTCTGGTCCGGTGAAAAATCTTGAACGTTCCATGGACTGATGAAACAAATCTATCTTAGATCTAAAGACAGGATGTTCCTTAGAAGCAAGGATGGCAAGACTTTGTGTGACACACAGGTCTCCAAGAGAGACCTGCCGACATGGAGAAGGACACTGTGCGTAGTAAAGGCGCAGCAGAAGAGAGGACGGCCCTCAGGAAGATGGATGGACGTCATGGCTGCCACGGTGGGCTCAGGCCTGGGAACCGTGGTGAGGCTGGTGCAGGACTTGGCAGGGGTGTGTTCTGTTGTGCAGAGGGTCGCTATGGGTCAGAACTGACTGGGCGACACTTAACAACCATTGAACCCCCAAGAAGTCTGGAGGTGGTACTTCCTGTTGTCGTTTTACATTCTTCTACCCAGATCTCCGATCTCTTCAGCTGGCGTCCTGGGTGCCATGGTGTGGGTGCCCTGCAGGTCTGGTTGGGGAGTGGCACTCGGGGACTGCCCTCAGCTGCAGGAAGTCACCTGCTCAACATCATACTCTCCTCCCAGGGCTGCCCCTGACACCCGATGCCATCGAGCTGGTTCCAGACCATAGCTACTGTGGGCACCAGGGACGAGCGCCGCCTGGCACGGCGCCTGCCTCGCAATTGTTGCAATCGCTCCGAAAGCTTGCACGCACTGCCAGGAGTCGATGCCGGCTCCGAGAGACTCTACAGGACAAGGCAGCGCTGCTCCGGTGGGCATCTGAGACTGTGAACTCTTTGTGAGAGTAGAAAGTCTTCTCTTTCTCCCGCAGAGCTGCTGGTGGTTTTGAACTGCTGACCTTACAGTTAGCAGCCCCCGGTGGAACCCCTACACCATCACGGTTCCTGCCGCAGCCCTTGGTGGTGGTGGTGGTGTTCGGTGTCACAGTCGTTCTGACCCATAGCGACCCTGTGCCCAGCAGAACGAAACACTGCCCGGTCCTGCGCCATCCGCCCCGTTGTTCCTGTGCCAGAGCTCGTGGCTGCAGCCACAGTGTCCGCCCATCTCCTGGAGGGTCTTCTTCTTCGTGGTCACCCCTTCACTTTACCAAGCGTGACGTCCTTCTCCAAAGGCTAATCTCTCCTGACAGCATGGCCAAAGTCTGTAAGATGGAGTCTTGCCGCCCTTGCTTAAGAGCAGCCTCGCCTAACTTCTTCCGCCAAGGCTGCAGCCATCGTGTCCCTCCGATTCATGATTCATCGTGTCCCTCCGATTCATGATTCACAGCGGGTCTTCCTGCCTCCATGGCTAGGGTGAGAGAGAGACAGCCTGGCTCTCTTGCCCCCATGTGGCATGCCAAGGTCTGCCCAAGTCTGTGACTCGGCTGGCTGCCCCTTCACCTGACCTCCCACAGGCCTGAACTGTCCCAGGGCTGATCAATCTCGCAGGAGCCCACCCGGAGAGCTGCTGAGAATTTCGCATTCTACCTGCACTCCCACAACAGCACAGACCACCACCCTCTCCCCGCCCCCACCAGCCTGCTCCCCTGGCCTGCCAGGAGCTCCCAAAACCCCTGCTGGCAAGAACCCCAAGCTGGTGCCCATCCCTGCCCATCCTGCCTCAATGCCTACCAGGGAAGGTCTAGCCATGCTCTCCCACTCCCTGTGCAAGCCGGCATGATGTCCATCATGGAAGAGCATCCGTGACTCAGGGCTGCATCTGTGTGTCAGCACCAGCTGCCATCTACCAGCACCCTCTGGGCCCTTCGGAGGCCTGGCCGGTGGCACTCGCAGCTGAAGAGCCATGGGCGGCTTTAGAAGCCGTGCTGGGGGCAGCGCTCTTTGGCTGTCACCAACTTTGCCTGGTGAAACAAGCCATAGCATTTCATGTCATTGGAAAGCACACAGCAGCTCTCCTGATACCAAGTGTTTCTGGGTCGATCAGAAAACAAATTTACACTGGTCCTCGGGTGTTTGGATAACTTTTGTTCTGCTTTGGGACTTTATCAACAGACCTTTGTTTCCGCCCAGTTTGAGAGGCCGGAAGTCTGGATTGATTTAGGTCACTAACCCCAGAACGGCAGGCTCGCCCCCTCTCTCTTGGTTCCGTTTCTGAGCAAGTCCCTCATCTCCTTCGGCGTCTGTGGGAGATCTCTGCGGATCCTGGAATCCGTGGGAGTTCTTGGACTCGGTCTTCTCCTGAGTCTGTGAGGTTCTCAGCACAAGGACCCTGGGTCCACAGAACACACTCTGCTCCAGCTCTTCTTTCCGGAACGGTAGGAGGTCCCTCCGGGGCTGGGCCACTTTGGATGGAGTCAGTGTGTCCCAACCTCGACTAGTTTTCCTCTCACTCGTTCAAGTCGTCTTCAATACCAAAGCCTGGCTTTGCGGATGGCCCAAGTGTCAGCTTCCATCGTTGGCTCATCCTACAAGATGAGACTGGACCCGGCCCAGCCGTGCGCCACACGGCATGATTGCAGCCTCACGCCCATCCTGTGGCTGTGCCGTCCATCTCATGCAGGGCTCCCTGTGGTGTTCTTGGTCCTCTGCTGTAGCCAGAAGCATGTCCTTTCCCAGCAGCTGGTCCTTCCTGATGACAGGTCAAATGTGAACTGGCTGAAGTCTCCCCATCCGGGCTTCTAAGGAGCATCTGGCTGCACTGAGAGGCTGCCTGTCCCTCTGGTGGTCCACGGTGAAGCTGTTGTCAGCTGCTATGGAGCCAGCTCAACTCATAGTAACCACACACAACAGAACAAAGTTTTGCTGGTCCTGTGCTGTGTTAAACAGGGTTCTCTAGAGGAACAAAACCAGGACACTTATGATGAGAGAGAGAGAGAGAACATAAGAAATAAACAGCTAATTTGTCCACAGGGCAGTACAAATGTCTCAGTTCGACTCACCTCTGTGAGACAGTTAATACACTGGCAATCCTTCAACTCACAAGGGCTTTTGGGTACAAGTCAAGGAAGCAGACAGCTGAGTCCTCTGTAGAGCGATACAGGCAGTTCAGCCACAGGCAGCAAACAGCAGGGCAGGTCACCAACAGTCAGCCAGGTGACAGGGTCTGACAGTCTTCAGCCTCAAGTGATGCACACACCAGCAGTGTGGCAAAGCAGGTCTCGAAGGAACCTCAAACTGCAGCGACATGGTCCACAGGTTGGGTGTCCCACAGGTAGTGTACTTCACAAGTTGAGGCAGAGAACTAGCTAAGGTAGCAGCACACTGGCCCGATCATCAGAGCAAGAGGGAGAAAGGCGAGACTCACCGAGCGATTTATCTCTTTGCCCTCAAATTAAACTGCACCCTTATTAAACCCCACGTGTTCATTGGCTGGGTTGGCACAGTAACCCTACCTCCCACAGGCACCATCGTCACCACTGGGCTTGAGCCCATGGTTGCAGCCTCTGCGGTCGTCTGCTGGTGGGCCTTCCTCTTTACCGAGCGTGGTGTCCTCCGTGGACTGGTCTCTCCTGACAGTGTGTCCAAAGTCCAGGAGCTGTCTCCTTGCCTTTCAGGAGGGCATCCTGGCTGTATTTCTCCCAAGACGAGGTTCATTCTCTAGGCAGTTCATGGTACATTCAGTATTCTTTGCCAATGACTACACGGCTCACCGTGAAGATGTGAGTATTTGTGCAAGAAATCAGAGCATGTCCGCCCTTTAGGTAACCCTGCATGTCCTCGGCATGCAAGTGAAGTCGCCACAAGCTGTCCCCTCACTGACAGTAAGACCCGCATTCAACATGGCATGTGACCCCTACGACAGGTGATATGGTCCAAAGGGCTGAAGGCTCATGAGTGACCACACACGCTGGTGCAGAAGGCCACCACCGTGGCAGCAGCTTGTGAGCCAGGCCAACATGTCCAGCTGTGTTCACATCTCCCACTGCCTCATCCAAAGGTCTTACTCCATCCCAAGAAAAAACAGGATCTGTTTTGCAACCTGGCTGCCTGGCTATCTGGTGTGCAGCGTTTAGACTGCCCAATTGTCCTCAGAGCACCCCAGCAGCAGCTGCGCTCTCCACACTTGTACACATGAGCAGATGGACGCCCAGAGGCGTTTGGGGCCTTGCCCACGACTGTGGGGAGTGGCTTAGGGTGTGGCTGTGGCGGTTACCTGCTGTTGTGTGGCAACTGAGCCCAGAACTCAGGGGCTGGAAATGAGACCCCATGTGTGCATGTGGGTCCCAGTGAGCCTTCAGCTAGTCTCGAGGCCGTGGTCCAGGGCCCAGGAAGGGCAATGCCACCACAAGGCCAAAGCAGAGAGGGCACTGTGGTTGTTGACAGGGACTGAGGGGCTTCTTCCACCTGCTCCCCACTCCCTCTGCCTCCCCAGTGCCCTCCTGGAAGGTGGCTCCCTCCCTGCGGAGGGGCTTGGTGGGCCATCAGGATGACACTGGCCACAGGGAACTCTACAGGTACCCCTGCTATTCTGCCTACCTCCTGGTGGGTCTTACCCACTCAGAAGGGAGCCCTGGTGACACCGCGGGTTAAGCACCGCACTGCCAACCGGAAAGCAAGCGGTTTGATGCCACCTGTGTGGATTCTCAGCCGCAAAAGCACCACAGATCAGTGCTAGTCTGTCCCACAGGGTCACGCTAGTCAGAATCTGGGGGTTTTTGAGTCCTTTAAAATAACTGATTTTTTTTTAATTTGTAAATAATTTTATTGGTGGCTATCACAATCCATACAGCCACCATGTTGAGCACATTTGTACGTTACCATCATCCTTTTTAAAATATTTTTTTTCTACTTGAGCCCTTGGTATCAGCTTTTTTTCCCCTCCCTCCTCATGAGCCCTTGATAATTTAGAAAAAATTTTTTTTTCTTATACCGACTGCTGTCTCCCTTCACCCACTCAATTGTCCCTCCCCAGGGGTGAGGTGTGTTATGTCAATCATTGTGATCAGTTCCCCCCTCACCCCACCCACCCACCTTCCCCCTGCCCTCCTGGTAGTATTGCTACTCATTATTGACCTTGAGGGGTTTATCTGTCCTGGATTCCGTATGTTGTGCGCTCTTATCTGTACCAGTGTGCATGCTCTGGTCTAGCCAGATTTCTAAGGTAGAATTGGGGTCATGACAGTGGGGGTGAGGGAAACATTAAAGAACTAGAGGAAAGTTCTATGTTTCGTCGGTGCTTTTCTTATGATTGTTCTATACGGGGATGCCCAATTGTCTACAGATGGACTTGGGGTCTCCACTCTGCCCCCCGCGTCCCGACCCCACCCCTTCACATCAATGAGTTTTTTTGTTCTGGGTTTTTGATGCATAATTCCTTCAACACCTCATGGTCACATAGGCTTGTGGGCTTCTTTTGCTTCTCAGCTAGATGGCTGCTTGTTTATCTTCAAGACTTTAAGACCCCAGATGCTTTATCTTTTAACAGCCAGGCACCATCAGTTTTCATCATTTTTTTATGCGCCTGCTTTGTCTTCAACAATCGTGTTGGGAAGGTGAGCATCATGGAATGCCAGGTCAATAGAAGTGTTCTGTATTAAGGGAGTACTTGAGTAGAGGCCCAAAGTCCATCTACCTTAATACTTAATATATATGCACATTGATCTATTTTCCCATCATATACTTACACATGTACATGCCTGTATTTAGACATGTCTTTTGCCTCGTTACTTCCTTTTTGTCACACTATCATGTTCAGCCTTCATCCAGGTTTCAGTAATTCCTCTCAGCTACACTGATCCAAGCCCCACCAGCCATCCTACACCCTCACCACTGAATTCAGATCACGTATTTCCCTGTCCCAGCATGTTGGCACCACCCTTCCCCACCCCCACCATCGGTCCCGCTGTTCTCTCTTCCATTTGTTTTCCAGTGGAGTCTGATGGGGTGCCAGGCCCTGGCCCCAATCTATTTCTGGTATTCCTCGGGTGGGTCATTGCTCTCTCTGCTTGCTCCCCGTACTGCTGTTGCACACCCTTAATGTTTCTCCCCAGTGTGGTGGTCAGATTGAGCACAATTCCCACTGTGCTTCCAGTGTTGTCCCTTGTAGTGCTGTGTGTCAGTAAGGGCCAACGTGTCCTCTCTGTGCAGTGCTCTGAGCAATATGGTCATCGGGGCTTGTTGGGCCAGAATGTGTTCCACTCTCCTTCCCTATTCATTTGCTCGTGTGCACTCTGATCACTCGCCCCTCTCCCTGAACTGCAACTTCAGTGCTGTCCCCTAAAGTGCATTCTTCTGGGCACGGGATCATGTAGTTGGGATTGGGGCCAGTCCCAGCAGGCCTCTCTTGGTTTGCTGCCTAGTGCTAGTATGTTACAGTCACGTCTTTGCACACGGGGTGTAAGTTTACATCCCCACAGGAGATGGAGAGAGGGAACAGACTTGGATGAGAATCTTCGGTTTTCTATAAGGACATTTAATTCTGACTCTTCTAGTCAAAAGCCAGCTTCTTCCTTAGTCGCCTCAGCAGGAGAGAGGAGAGTCAAGTGGGCACTCAGATCAGAGTTCATAGCTCTTTATTGACCCGCTCTGAGGACCACACCTCCCATTTCACAAAGCAAAGCCCTGGGTCCCAGTCCCCAGCAGCCCTCCCTGGACCCCTCCTCACAAAGGCACCGACATCACCTGAGACCTCAGACAGCGACCCCTGTGCACGTTTGGCCACACAGCGTGCTACATGGGGTGGTCTCCCGAGTGTACCCGGGCAGAGGTTCTTTCTATAAATAAGTGTGAAAAACCCTGGGCCTCTCCGTCAACCTAGGCATGATAAAACGGGCCTGGGGATTGCTGTAGGGGCAGTTTCATTGTATTTATTTGTAGAAAAGATTTTACTGGTGAAGGTCTCTGAGCAGCAAGACGTGCCACCCAGCCTGGCCCAGGCCCGGCAGGCAGCTGCAGCACCAAGGACAGAGCAGCGAGCTGCCCAGTCTGGTCTTCCTGGTCCACTCACTCTGCTCAGCTCCTGGCCAGCTCTGGGTGGGGTCTGAGCCCCGCCCCCACTACCGAGGCACAGTTTCCTAGGGGCCACTATCCTCACTGGGGTAAGCTTTCCTCAGCCATGTCACCTCCTGCTGCCCCCTCTGTGCTTCCCCCCTCAGCCGTGTCACCGTCCGCTGCCCCTTTGGAACAGCCATCCCCGGCCGTGTCACCGTCTGCTGCCCCATTGGAGCTGCCATCCCCGGCCATGTCACTGCCCCCTGTGGCCCCTTGGCTGCCAGCCTCTTCTGCCTGCACATCAGCCTCCGCTTGGGTGGCGTTCTTGCTGGCCGGGGCCACCTCCTCTTTCCTCGTTTCTCCCGGCACCTCCACCCCCATCATCCGGAGGTAATGGAGTCGCTCGTTCTTGGGAACAAAAGTGCGGAAGGAGGTCTTCCCTCGCCACCCACACATGACAATGGGGCACTGAAGGGTCCCGGGCTTCCTACAAGGAAAAGGGATTCAAGTGAGGCCTTCATCATGGTCAACTCCACATCCAACACCTAGGACGAGGCCGGACGTAACACCGGCAAAGCTCCCCCAGTACATTCATCGGGCAGGACAATGCATAGACCTTGACTTCTGACGCGTCAAAGCTGAGCCCTGTGCCCTCACTTCTCCCAGTAACGGAACACGGAAGGTTCCTGGTGACTGGCCCACCTGAGTGGCCTTTTGACCCTAAATGCTCACCTCAATGCTCCCAGGGGCTGCTCACAAAGGCTTCTAAGCCCGTCGGGAGAACCGCCCCCTGCCCCCACCCCCACCCGTCCACACCACGGCCCTGTTGCACTGTCACCTCCTCACAGATGTGGTTACTAAAGACACACTTCCTCAGTGGAACGTCCGAGAATCCCCACCCACCTTACAACATCTGCTCGCTGGCCACCTCTCCACCGTGGGCACACATGCTCACATGAACGCCCCCCAGGTCCCCACGCAGGCACTTACCCAGCATCTGGTTCGTACTTCAGGACGACGCTCCCTTTCACTGCAGGAGAAACGGACAGGGTTGGTCAGGCTGGACTGTGACACATCTGAGCTTTCTGAGGGGGTGCTGGTTAGAGACTTTGGGGAAGGAGAACAACAGGAAGCCTCATGCCCTTGGCCCCCGAGGGCCTGGACAGAAAAGAGGCCGGCAGCAAGCCGGGCACCTGGGAGGTAGCAAGGCCAGTGGAAAGAGGGCCAGCGAGCCAGCACCCACCCAGGACTTATGGAGTGCCTCAAGTCCCCATGAGAAGGCTGCAGAGAAACCCTGGCGTAAGCCGCCAAATTTAACAGTAAGTAACAGCTGCAGTTCCCAGACACAGCAGAATGGCTTACGAGCATGGCTCATGAGTCACCCTGCAGCCACTGACCGCTGGAATAAAAGGAGAGGCAAGTCCAGGCCCCTCCTCGCCTGAAGCAGTCTGTGTGCCACACCGGCTTGTGTCGAGGAGCCACAACAGGGGACAGACCTCACGGGTCCTGGCCTCTCGTTAAGCCCCAGGAAGATCCATGATGCTCCAACTACGGCTCTGCCAATTCCTGAAGCTGGTATAACGCAGAGCCAGAAACGCTGCCCACCCGGTTGAAAGAGAGGTGAGAATGGGGTCACATAGCAGCAGGCTGTGCGGGAGGCTGGGGACAGCCAGCAGCAGCCTCTGCTCAGGTGGCCAGTGCCATAGCTAAACCCTGCAGTGCCCTTGGGGCAGAAGGCCTGGGTACTTGGGCCCCGAACGGCCACCGGTGGAGAGCAGACACACCCACTGTGGGCTGCCTGGTCCCAGAGCAGAACCGCACCCCCAGTTCCCACCGAGAGCCAGGTGCCAGGTCCTTCTGAAATAGCTCCTGGTGGACTGGCGCCCCCCAGCTTCCGGTCATCAGAGGGGGGGGCGGGCGGGCATCAAAACACCTGCACCCCTGGGAACCAAGGGGCAGCACAAACCAAAACCAACCAGACACCCGCTGCCATGGTGCCAAGGGGAGGGGTTTCCAGGACACAGGGCCTTTGTGGCTACACTCTTTACAGGGCACCCGTGTGGGCAGCTCAGCACTAACTGGCTACACTGCCAGCGCCCTCAGGGGTGTGAGACCCAGGGTGACCAAGTCCATCCTGACTCTCAGGCCCTACGATCTTCAAGGGAGCAGCTGGTGTGTCCCTGGTCAGCAGCCCACGCTCCCCCAGCAGTCTAGGAAGAAAGAACACTGACCCCAAGAGTGCTTCTGACCCAGACGGTGTCCACCCCCAGCCAGGAGCACGCTCAGAGCCGACTCGAGTCTGGCCCAGGCCGCCCACCACATACCCATGTCCTTGGCTTGGCTGTATGTCTCACTGCTGAACTTCCTGAAAAATGGGTTTTCCTGTGTCAGCAGTGTTTTCACATCTTCCAAGGACACAGTGACAATCCTGGACTTGATGAACGGGTACAGCGTGTATATTCCCTGGTGGGGAGGGGAGCTGCTGAACAACAGAAACCCCACCACCCAGCACCCTCACCAGGGAGAACGGGCCAGAACCACAGAGCCAGGGTGGGTGGGCTGGCACAGGGAGGGCTGGAGGTCCTGGCTGATGGGCCATCTCACACCCTGGCTCCACACTGTGCCCTGAGGGCAGGGGCGGGGCCAAGGGCAGTGTCCCCACACCGTGCCCACGCTGTCAACAGCAAGGTCACATGTGAGTTTCCTACCTCCTGTGCCAGCCGGAAGGCGCAGTCGAACTCCTCGGCGCCGTTGCTGCGACACAGGACCTTGATGCCGGTGTTGATCACCTGCCCGGGGCGGGGGGGAGACACAGGTCAGTGGCTGTGGAGCTGCCCTGCCCCCGCCCACTCACGGGCCGGCGCATACCTTCACACGCTCGCTGTTGTTCAGCAGCACGCTGCGCAGCTCCTTGGACACCATGTACAGTTGCCGCTTCTTCCCCTCCGTCGTGCGCGTCAGCAGGTTCTTCCTGGGGAAGGCCGAGTCCAGCCCGTAGAAGCTCCTGCAGACAGAAAGTTGCTCACGGCTGCCCAGCCCCCTCCCGAGCCCCCTCCATGCACACGGGGCAACCTGGGACGCTGTGCAGACGGCGATGGGCTAGGGGTACTCGGATGGACCCTCTGGTCATCTCCCCAAGGGGCAAGAAACCAGCAGCCATGCCCCTCCTTCCCCACCCAGCCCGGGGCCTTCCTCGGGCGCTAGACAAGGGCTGAGCCTTGCTTACTGGATTGGGGGAAACAACGGGTCGTCGTCGGGGATGAACACAAACGGGTCTTCCTTAAATCCAAACAGCTTCATCTTCTTCGACGGAGGAGGGCTGAGGAGGGCCAGAGAACCCGCTGCATGGGCGAAGGTGACGCCTAAGGCACCCACCTCCTCTCCTCCCCAGGGCACTGTGCTTTCCCCACTGCACCTGAAGACCATCCTCCTCTAGCCCAGCAAGCAAGCAGGCAGCATAGCCACCACGGGGCAGGACAGGAGGGTGTCAGAACCTCACTCACCAGCTCTCCCCCCACACATCTCATGCCCCCACCCCACCCCCACCCATCACAGCTCGCCCCATGTCATGGCGCTCACCCGCACACGCCGTCTCTCCGGTTGGCCTCGCTCTCTGCACCCTCCAGTCCCTGGACTCCGTCCCCGTTGCCCACCTCACTAAGGGGTTGGCCGTCCATCTCGGTGGAGTCCCTGGGACTAGACTCACCGGATTCACCCAGTGGCTGTGAGGGGGCACGGTCACCTTGTAAACAGCTCTCCAGCACCTGCAGGAAGCGAGAGCAGCCGATCCACACTGACTCATCCCTTCTCTCCCGACCCCCCAAAGGACACGGGCCACCCACCCACCCACCCACCACAGGCTGCCCCAGAGCCCTGACTCCCAGTGAGCACCACGACCCGCCTGCCATGCTGGCCCAGAGCAGAGGCTGCAGGTAGAGTCACAGGTTAAAAGTGGAGCAGAGTCCATGGCACAGGGGAGGGCAGGTGAAATCCATTATGTGGTGAGTCACCACTTGCCCCAAGGGCTGCCCAGCAGGCCTCCAAGCACAGGCCAAGGCGAGACCTTGAAATCAGATGACCCATGAGCCTGAAAGCTTCGTGCGAAAACACAAAGCATGTAAAATGCCTCGTGAATGGTTTCCACATGGATGACCATGAAATAGCCTTTTGGACAAACCTGCCCACCAATCCCAACAGCCATGCTGCCCCAGCACCCCAACCCCCCTGTAGAGATCAGGCCTCGGAGGGAAGCGCACCTTGGGCTTGGGCTGACGCTTATTCCAGGGCATGGAGGACGTCTTGACGAGCACGGCTACGAAGAAGCCCCCTGTGTTCTGGTGATGGGGCAGGATTCTGAGGCTAAGGACGACAGGAAGCCACAGTGTGCTCTCAGGGTGGCGGCAGTGTGGCTGGACGGCCTCCAGCTCCCCTCGCCCACACAGGAGTCACAGAGTGTGGCTGGCAGCTCCCGGGGACGAAGCAGGGCTTACCTGCCTGAGGGATCACTGCTCCACTGGGGTCAGCCCCGAGGCCGGGTGGTCACCCCACAGCAGAGAAGCCTGCTCCTGCCCCTGGCTTACCACCGTTGCAGATTCAGAGCCTGCAGTTTTTCCGGGTCCTTTGGTGGGAACATGGTGGGTCGGATTTGGGTGTGCCTGCTGTGTGGGACCTCGTCCCAATCTGCAAACCACTGTCCGTCCTTGGTCATGACCTGAGATGGAGGGAACAGAGGCCACCAGTCAGCTGAGCATCAGGGAAGCACAGGCCAGTGGTGGGAGTGCTCCCATGAGACACGTGGACTCATACCTCCACAGAGCTGGGAGACCACCCACAGTCATGGCGAGAGTACCCCACAGGACCCGGGAGCTGATGCTTTCAGAGCTGGGAGACTTTTATAACCCTGAGACACTGTTCACAGATGACCCAAACGCACACACTGCTGAAAACGCTGGACTCCTCGTGTCCACTGACCAGTACAACTGCTAAGACCAAACTCCACTGCCAGCGCGTCCACCTGACTCGCAGTGACCCTATTGCACAGGGTAGTTTCCGAGCAGGTAAGTCTTCATGGGAATAGAAAGCCTCACTTTTCTCCCAAGGAGAAGCTAGTGGTTTCAAACTGCTGACCTTGTGGTTAGAAATGCCACCGGGACCCCTTACAACTAGAGATCATTTTCCATTCTTATTTGTTGCTTCAGATTTAACACTAGAAAGTGGGGTCTCCTACTAGAGGTACAACTTGAATTTCCGTCACTAAGGAAAGCTGGGGCCACACCTCTGGAACTTGTGACTCCCATAAAGAGACACAGTCCTGGAAACGCACAGGGGCAGTTCTGGCCTGTCCCGTAGGGCAGCTGTGAGTCGGTCCCCACTGGATGGCAGGGAGTTTGGTTTCTGGCGGGAGGAAGAGGAGGCAGTCTGTTTCTGTACAGATGTGCAGCCCTGGAAACCCCACAGGAGCAGATGTACACCCTGTCCTATGCAGTCGCTGCGCATCTGGCTTATCCTTAGAGGTAAGAGAACACACAACATTGGCTGCTAGGTGCAAAACCAAGGCCAAAACGTTTCCATTTGCAGGGAAACTGACAGAAGCCCACCCTCTGTTACTAAGTCTGAACGACGAAGTCAGGTGTGGCTTTGACCTGAGCCAGCAGCCGCGAGAGGCTTGGCCCCAGTTAACAAGGACAACTCTGCAGGGACCATACCTTCCAGTGTGAGAGTCCCGGCATCCACTTCAACCCTGGCAGCTCAGAGGACACGTCCGCCAGCTCCAGGGCACCTGGGAAGCAGAGCACAGACAGGTAAGGCCCTCCCTGTGAGTGGCCACTCTGGGACCCAGCCACAAGCAACCCCAGGGATACAGAGCACAGCCACCAGGCCGGCTGAGGCAGTAGCCGTGGGTAGTCGTGTGTGTGTGTGTGTGTGTGTGTGTAGTAGTAGTAGTAGTACTGCACTGAGCAAACGTCCCCATGGGTGGTGGCCTGGGATCAGGCTGGGGAACCTGGGGGTGAGCTCTGTGCAGGACTGGCCAGGACTCAGATGGACGGAAAGCTGATCTGAGTAGGGCAGGCATAATCCAAGTCACACCCTTTGTTCTTTGGGTGTGTAGCATGTTGACACACAAAAGCCAGGCCCGCCACCTCTGAAGAGAGCCATCTCAGCAGCAGAGAGAACTCCTAGGGGACCCAGAGGAAGCGCTACCAGTGGAGCACGTTCAAGATCTCTGTGCAAAGGGGGAGACCAAGACCAGGGGCTGCAGCACTGAGACCACGTGGCAGAGCAGAGGGCCCCGGACAAGGCAGGAAGACCATGAGACAGAGCAGAGGAGCCTGGCTGAGTTCATGAGACATGAGGCAAGGCCGCAGGCTGGCTTCCCAGCCTACAGAGGCAGAAGTCAAGTGACCACAGCCTGAGAGGCTGGCTGCTAGGTGAGGAGGTGTTGGTGTGGACCAGTACCTCTATCTTGACTTGTGGCCTCCTGTTTCCTCCCCTAAAAGACCACCCCTCATCCCGAGTGCTGCCTGTGAGTTTCTTGTGGTCACTGGAACAGAGCAGAGGAGAGTGCCGAGGGAGGGAAGGTTGGCGGCAAAATGGGTGAAGAAGGCTGGAAGACAGAAGCTAGCCTAATCCCTACCTTGTGGCACCAGGGAAGACAGAAGCAGTCAGAAGAAGCCCCTGCTCCCTGCCGAGTTCTGGAAGCAAGCAGAGGTCCCTGAACTGCCCACCCCCTCTAACGCACACCCTCTCCACTGCACTCCAGGGACAGGGCTCCGCGGGACGGCGGCCAGGCCATGCCTACCTTCACTCTTCTCCAGGAGCGCGGCCACGACGGCCTCGTCCTCCACGGGGTTCAACGAGCAGGTGGAGTAGACCATCCGTCCACCCAGGGCCAGCTGCTCGGCGCCCCGCGTGGCAATGCGCAGCTGCAGGCTGCGTACAGAGCAGAGCACACAGATGACACTGCTGAGGCCACCAGGCCACACCCACCAGAAAGCAGCAGACACATGGAGAGGGCCCAAGGCAAAGCCGCAGCGCCTCCAGACACCCCGACTGGCAGTTCCTGGGTGATTTGGATAAGGAGCCCCAATGGCGTCCACGGTGACACCCTTGGTGGCTCCAACTTCCCCAGCAACCCAATGGAGCAAGGCCATCCACTTCCCGTGGGGGGGACATGAGCGGGCTGCGAGTGGGAGCCAAGCCCACTCACATGGAGGCCAGGCAACATGATGCTTCTGGTCAGCTGTGCCCTGCGCTGTGAGGTGCCAACACAATGACCGAGGTCAGCAGGGGACACTGCCCAGCCCAGCGAGACTGCCCACCCAGGCCAGGCAGTCACAGCAGGGAGCTGCGGTAGGAAACGGTCATTCCTCCACCTTTTAAGAACCGTCCCACCAAGGCAGGCACTTCCCCTGCGACCATGCAGCCGGCTGGGGCCGCCCCTGAACAGAGGCACAGACTCAGCACGAGGAGCCTGCCTGGGCAGAGACAAGTTACTTAAGACAGTCATCTGGTGGCACCAAGGTCAGGCATTGGCTGCTAGCTGCAAGGTTAGGGGTTCCAACCCACCAATCCCTTCACAGGAAAAAGCCGAGGCTGGTTACTTTGGTGGGATGTGCCCCACACGACACCGCAGTCTGAATCCAGTCGACAGCAGTGGGGGTGAGTCTGGCTGATGAGGGGGGCTGGAGCCCCGGAGCTAACTGGCAGGCTTGCTCCATCAGCAGCACATGGGCAGTACGGTAGTAACACCCATGAAGTCTACATCAACTAAGGAACTTTCAAAACCTCACTGCCATCGAGCCTACTCCACCTCACAGAGAACAGACTGCCCGTGAGCTCCCACGGTGCTAACCCGAGGGGAGTGCAAGGCCCCGTCTGTCTCCACCAGAGTGCGGTGCCGGAGGCCTGGCCATCTCCGTGAACGGCACATCAGAGCATGTGCTGAGACACACTCCCCGAGCTGCAGCACTTCTCATCACGCCTCACTGGGGGCCCCGCCCACCTTGGCAGCCCTACCCGTGCAGCTGCAAGCTGTTCAAGGTGGTCCACTTCTTCCACACGTCGATGTTCTTCCGCATCGTGCCATCCCCGCTGGAAGGAAGGGGCCGACAACTTAGACCCAAGTGACCCAGCCCAAGGACACGGGCCCACACGGCTCCAACGCCAACACCATCACAAAGTCCCCGCCCAGGCCCGGGCCTCGTCACGACACGTGCAGACCCTCCCTCTCCATGCAGACTCCAGACCCTGCCAGAACCAGCACTGGCCACCTCGGGCCCAGATAACAGCATCTCTGACTGCAGAGCCTGAGCTTCCACTCTGGTCTCGCAGAGCGCAGGGAGGCCCGGGTCCGGATCGTCCAGGGGTGAAGCACAACAATGACGGGGACATTCCAGCTGGATGGCCGTGGACACATCTCCATTCAGAAGCAGCGTCCCATGGCAAGTGGCCCGGCGCTGGCTTCTCGTCAGCCCTTCCCTGAGACCCCACTCCCGTCTCTCCTGCAGGGGGACAACTGGACTCTAATTAGAGGACATGCTCCTTGCCTCCCACACAGGCAGAATTCCTCTTTTGTCTGTCCCCGAACCTCCCAGGTGTAATCCCTGCCCTCTGTGGGACTGCCTGTCTCACCTCATGGTCATGACCTTGATGTAAACCCACAGCCATAGACCTTATCCTGACTCTGGATAGAAAGAACTGCCCCTGCCATCCCTGTCCCATCTTTCTCTCCAGCAGCAGCTGGTGGCTTTGAACGGCTGATCCTGCAGTTAAGCCACCCAGCTCACAACCACGCCCCAGGGACAGGCGAGCCCAATCCTGCTTTCACACTCTGACTGGCTCACAGAGCAAACCAGACCTGTGCTTGCCACGGACTCCCACTCTCAGTGCCCACAGGGAGAGCAGGGGAGCAGGTGGCCAGGACTGCGTCCCAGGGCATGGGTGGCAGGCTCAACCACTCAGCCTTTGGCCAGCAGCTGGGAGCCTGCCCACAACACAGGGTGGGTGGCAGGTGCTCCACCCCCTGGAGCCGTTCCCTGAAGCGATGCCCCGCAGCTCCGTTTGCCAAACACATTCAATGACCACGCGAGAGGAGGGGGCGGTATCCTAGCCGAGGTGAAACGGCAAACAGCCATTGGGAAAAGTGAGGACATCACCCTCATGATGTCTAATCCTGCTATCCAGCAGGAAGCAAAACCAGGCCACACTTCTCTGCCACCGGCCAGCCACCAGCAGTCGGTCTGTCACTCCCTCCCACGCAGGCATCAGCTCCAACTCTGGGCTGGGTCCCAGGAGAAGAGCTCAAGGCAGCTGCCCCAGCACGCACCACGCCCTCACTGCCATGCCTGCCTCCCACTCCTGACGACCCGGCTAGCCAGTCACACCAGACCACCAACGGCTTCCCACACCGCCGAGACCAGCACCCTCGGATCGTGCTCCGTGCTCCGCCCACCCCCATGCCGGCTCCTTGGGCACCCGAGAACCCCGAGTGCAGTCATCTCTGCACCACAAGGGGCCCTGGGAGTTGGAACTGAGCCCCGCACCACCAGCAGCAGGCCGAGGAGGACGCTATATCAGCAAACTGCGGCTCCCGGCCACGGGCAGCTCTCCGGTTACGTACACGCACCGCTGCAGCCAAACTGAGAGGGGTAGGATGCAGACAAGGGCGGCGTCATTAATTCATGGACACGTATTTATGACTCTCGAGTGGTCTTTGAATTGCTGTGAGGGACAGGATTGCCTTTTCCATCTCAAGTTTGCCAACCCCTGTCGTAGAGCAAGCAGATCACACGGCACTCTCGAGGAAGGGCCTCCGCTTCACTCGAGCATTCTGAAGCCCACTGGTATAGCGAGGCCAAGAGCCACCTCGGGCAGGGCCACCCAGACAGTTCACACTACTCTCTCACCCCGCTCAGCACACACCCACTAAGCCCTGTCTCAACATCTATTCCTGCAGCTGTGTGCCGCTTTCCCAGCTCCACTGCTACACCCAGGCCACCTGCCAACGGACCTGGATCTGGCAGGACATGGCACAGGATGTGCACCTACTTGGTCTTGTGTACACACACACACACACACCTGCAGGGGACATCACACAGGATGCGGTCGTAGAAGAGCATCTCCTTGCGGCCATCCACGTCCATCTGCAGCCGGGGGATGCTGGCCGCATCGTGGTTGACCACCATGATGCAGGGGCTGCCCAGTCTCTTGGCCTGGTGGACGAGCAGGTAGCAGCGCTTGTTGTCCACATCGTTGGCGATGACAAAGCCCTCTGTGCAGGGAGATGGGGACAGCAGCAGGGAAGAAACGCGGTCAGAATCCACGCAAAGGCAGGGAGTATTCGGGAACATGCCAGGAGCCCAGAAGGGGCCCCTGGAACCTGGGGGAACCAGGGCCCCCAGCACCCCCGCCCCTGGAGCCCACCTGGGAAGGGGATGTTCAGGTCTGCATGTAGCATCTCGATGAGCTGGGTGGTCTTGGAGCCAGGGGCTGCACACATGTCCAGGATCTGTGAGCAGGAGAGAACCACAGCACATGAGCTGGCTCTTCTCAGAGGGCCTATGGCTGCCCGCTTCCCCAGCAGCCCCTTGGGAGAAAGTCATGGCAATCGGCTGAGGCAAAAACTCACAGCCTCAGAAAGCCCACACGGGGGCCGCTGAGTCTGAGCTGACATGCCAGCAAGGGGCTGGGTACATTTTCATGCCTGGGGGGTGGAGGCATGAGCGCTATTAAGATAAAAGTTCTCAATAAAATGAAAGAAACAGCCACACGTGGACAGCAGCCTCTCCCCACCTGTACGACACTGTACCCTCCCCACACCCCGCCCACGACAGTGGCTGGCCCTGCCCTGGGTACCTTGTGATGGGGCTGGACACTCAGCAGCAGTGGGGGGATCATGCTCACGGCTTCCTGGCGACTGATGTTTCCCTGAGAGAGAGCAGAGCCCGCAGCCCATGGAGCTGCTGCAGGGGCAGCACTGGACTCGGGCACAAGGGGACGGGGACCACAGAGGGACAGGGCAAGCCTGCTGTCACAGAACACTGCGTCAACGACAGCGGGAACTTCCAAAAACTAGGGAGAAAGGTCCATGATCTCCCCCTTCCACTGTTCTGCGAGCCTCTCGGACGCATGGGCAGACGGCACCACCTGGAGCCTGAGTGACTCGGTGGGAGACCCTTCGCCTTCCATGTCAGGGACCTGGGGTAACTCCCGACCAAGGCCCTTCAGGAACGGCCTCCACCTGTCTGTCAGCAGGGAGTGGGAACGAGTCTCCAGACTGCAGAACAGGTGTCTATGGGATGTCCGGATTCAGTGGGCCCAGAAGAAAGGTCTGGTGAGCCACATCCCATGGTGGGGCCGGCAGGCACCTAGCTCTGAGGGGTGAGGCCCCAGTTGGAAAACCCTGACTACCCTGTCAGCTGTGCTGACTCACAGCCCTGCACCACCGCTGCAGGTCAGCCACTTTGTCAGGAAAGGAACCTGGGGCTCACAGCCAGTCAGCCAGTGCCAGCACTGGCCTGGCCACTGACCCACCAAGGACCCAGGGCACCACATCCTGGGTGGCTGGGCAGCGGGGTACCCTGATCACCCCAATTTTACCACTCCCAAGGACCGGCCACACCCTCAATTCACTGAGATTCTAATTCTCGTTTTAACAACAGGACACCAAATACATGTATGCCCCGCTTTTCTTGATTTCCTGAAATTAAACTTCCCACATATGGGGTGACGATCAATCAACAGACCCCTTTCTTAAATTGTTAAGAATAAAAAAAAGTCAAATTGACACCATGATGATGATGACATCCTCACTAACTTTCAAGACAATGCACAACACACACCTAGTTAGAACCTGCTACCACACACACCAAGGGCATGAACCGCCCAAGGGAGCGCTCACGCTCACGCACACACCACGCCCAGGGGCACACACAGTGAGAGCTGTCACTCACAGACTCCGTCTCGCTGACCAGAAACTGGTGGAACTTCTCCAACTGCGGAGACCTGCGCAGGACCTTCCGACTCAGGTTTGTGTGCCAGGCCAGCTCCTCGGGATACCTAGCCAAGAAGGGCAGGAAGCTCACATACCATTTGTACACAGGGCAGAGGCCCCCATGCCCAACCCTGCTACTGCCAACACGGCCCTGGGAGTCCCGGCTACCGCTGTCCTGGGAGCTCAGGCCAGGGGGGAAATGGGAGAGTCGGTGCAAGCTTGAGGTGTACAGGGTAAACACACAGCACGGCCTGACGGATGGACACTGGAGGCAGAGGGGTGCCCAAGGCCCAAAGCACCGGCACAGGGTGGACAGCTTGGAGCACACAGCACTGAGCAGGGACTGCCGGGATGGATGGCGTCTTTGTTGACCAGAGCTCCGGACAGGAAAGCCCTGGCTGTGGCAGGCCACTTGACCGTCCCCTTACAGGGCAGGGTTCTCAGGGGAAGCAGTGGCATGCAGGTACCAGCCTGTGAGTGTCCTGAGCTTGCCCCCACACACGCCATCCATACACGCCCTCCCCATCACACCACTTGCACAGCCCACCCGGATGGCCAACTTCAAATTCAGATGCGCAGTAGAGACAGAACCCAAGTGGGTTCCCACTGTTCCCAACAACAGCACTTAGGAACCTCGAATACACAAGACGGAGAATGCAGCCAGGAAGCACATGACTTTCACAGCTTGACACCTGCACCTTTGTGCACCGACAGATTTTACATTCAATGCAGCTGTTTCCAAGAGTCATACTCTCCAGAGAGCCTAGTCTTTCAGGAAAAAGAACTATTTGAAAATGTGCCATACCTTTCAAGGATAAAGTAAAACCACCACCAGCTCGCCTGCGCACCTCAAAGTCTGAAAAAAACTTTTAAAAAACCTCAGAAACATACATCGACTACGAGAAAGCCCCTTCAGTGCAAACACCAAAAAAAGAACACACGCACCCAGACCCAATCATCACAGAAAGTCAGAAATTCAAGCCAGATTCAGAAAAGGGCATGCAAAGAGAGAGATCATTTCTGACATCGGATGGATCTTGACTGAAAGCAGAGAACACCGGAAAGACGTTTACTTGTGTTTTATTGACTATCTACCGGCCACTGTCTGCCATGCGTGTGAAAGTTGGACATGAATAAGGAAGACTGACGAAGGATCGATGCATTTGAATTATGGTGCTAGAGAATACAGACAGCACCATGGACTGCTACAAGGACAGACAACCCCTTAAGGGAGAATTACAGTCAGCGTGCTCCTTAAAAGCAAGGATGGCAAGATCTCATCTTACATACTTTGTAAGATGACCAGTCCCTGGAGGAGGAACCATGCTTGGTAAAGTGGAGAGGCATTGGAAGAGGCAGGCCCACCGCGAGAACGATGCACACAGTGGCTGCAACCAGGGGCTCTGGTGCAGGACCCTCTTTGGTGCACAAGGTCGCTATGGGTCAGAACAGGCTCGATGGCAGCTAACAGCAGAGGCACTTGACTGTGTGCATCACAACACAGTGAAGAACGCACCTCATTCGGCCCCCGCAGAGCCCGTAAACGCACGAAGAAAGAGAGCAGGGATGCTACAAGATTTAAAAGTAGAAAAGGTGTGGGTCAGGGTCATACCCTTTCACCATACTCATCGGACCTGTACACGGAGCAAACACTCCCAGCCGAGGACCCTATTCTTTGTTCCCCGAGTGACAAGTGGGCACCGCTGTACCTACCAGCTCAGAGGCTGTGGAACCTCAACCTTCTGGCCATCCACCTCCAGGTTCTCCAGCTCCTTGAAGTACTTGTTCTTTAAGCAGTGGAGAATCTCTTTTGCGTGGCTATGGAAAGAACAAGCAAATTTCAAACCCTTCTGAGCAGTGAATGTAAAAGTTTATTTACCCTTCTCTCTCTTTCACGTTTCCAGTGCTTTGAAACTAAAACCGACTTAGCACGGTGGAGAGGCTTTCTTTTCTCTGCCTTTCTACTGCTTTCCTTCAAAAGAGCCACCCGAGGGGACTTCAGAAAGATGCAATTGGCAAGCAAGGGCACTTTCCCAGAAACCATTTTCAGCCCCCTCATTGTAGGCAGTGATGGTTAAACCCAAAATGACTTCCTTCCTGCACAAACAACCCGACCTGCAGAAGACAGAAGGAAACCGGCCAGGGAAGGGTATTCTCCAGTAAAGTGAGTGGACGGCAAAGAGGAGGACTGCCCACAGTCACCTGCGGGAAACCTGAGGCTGGGAAGAATGAGTTCAGGGCTTCTCAGCCTCCTACATTGGACGGACTGCTCCACTTGACTTGCAACTCACCTCAGAAAGACGGTTAGCAAAGGCCTTTTCTACAGAAGCTCTCGGCTAATTGCTATTGTGAGTTTTCCAAGAGCTGATTCTGAACCACAGCGACCCCACGTGATAAGAACTGCTCTGTGGGGTTTCCAGAAAGATTACTACCAGATCCTTCTGCCGGCGCGGAGGCAGTTATCAGCTGAGAGAGTCCTGCTGCAAATCCCCACCCATGTGGTCGGTCACAAGAGTGAGGCAGCCCAGACCTCAGCCCTCGCCTGCGCTTCATTTCTTCCTCTGGGGGCCACTAGCCATGCACTCGGTTCAGCAGAAGAATTCTCACTTCCAC
The DNA here is from genome assembly GCF_050624435.1 of Tenrec ecaudatus. Classification (NCBI taxonomy): domain Eukaryota; kingdom Metazoa; phylum Chordata; class Mammalia; order Afrosoricida; family Tenrecidae; genus Tenrec; species Tenrec ecaudatus. The sequence continues at coordinate 3,085,656 of NC_134531.1, read as the reverse complement.
CATGCAGGTGTCACAAAATCCCTGCCACCAAATCAAGTCTGACTCACGGAGACCCTCTCCAGGGTTTCCCAGACTGTAAATCTTGGATCAGACTGTCTCGTCTTTTTCTCTCCAAAAGGCTGGTGGGTTTGAACCCCCAACCTTGTGGTTAGCAGACAGGGGTTCCATTCCCCTCATAGCCACCCATGGTTACTATCCTAGTCTTCTTGCCACATGCTCCCAACACGAGACCTCCAGCCTTCTCTCTTATCAAATTGAAATCCACTGCCATCGACAGCCTTCTGAGTCATAGCGACCCTATAGGGCAGGGTGGAACTGCCCCTGTGGGTTTCCAGCCTGTTAACTTTTTACAGGAGTCGAAAGCCTCATCTTTCTCCAGTGAAGTGAGCAGCTGGTCGTCTCGAACGACTGACTGCAAGAGCGCAACTCGTAACCACTGCGCCGCATATTCCTAGGCCTGGCATCGCACGTGCCAACCAGCCACCTGTTAGTCCTCGGAAGCCTGTGTTCCTGCCCTGATGCTGGCCAGGAGCTGGTTGACTGGAGATCCACTTGGGAAGATACGGGCACTGAAGCCCCCAAGCGGTGCGTGGAGTCGCCACGGGCCAGAGTGACTTGGATTCCAGGTCACGCGAGAGCGCTAACCAGGGGACCGAGAGGCACGGCGCACCTCTTGTAGCCGGTGATGCGCAGCGTGGCCGGGAGCGGCTCCCGGAGCGCGCCCATGAACTGCTCCCACTCGCCCTCGGGCACGATCTTGAGCTCCTGGTAGTAGTGCTCGAACAGCTTGTTCTCCTTGATGATCTCGGGGTAGCCGCCTTCCCAGCCCTGGGAAACGAAGGGAGTGTCACCCCTAGAAGCCGGCCGAGGCACCCCGCTGGCCTGGGGAGCCACCTTCACCCGCCGCCCGGCCCTACCGCGGCGCTACGCTTCCGGCCGCGCTCGGCGGCGTCCTCGCCGCCCTCAGGCCGCTGCTGCTGCTGCTGAAGCCGCCGGCCGCGCGCCCGCCGCCCCATCGCTGTCCACGCCGCCCGCAGCACCCGCGCCACTCTGAGTCCAGGAAGCGTCGCCCGCCGCGCTCAAGACCCGACTTCCGGGAAGGACGGGGCCTCCAATGCCAGTGCCAGGGGCGTCCACGGCCTGCCGGGCTCGCAGGAAGCCAGCCAAAGGCGCCTCGTCCCCGTCCTCCCGGAGCAGCGCTGACGGCCCGGCGGAGAAGAGCGGCCCTACGCCCGGTCACGAGAGCAGGCTTCCCGTGGAGCGCCCCGGCTTCCCGCAGGGGCTCAGGCAGCGCCGCGGACAGCCTGGCTCGGGCGCCTGCGCGGACCCAGGAGGAGCGGGATGTAGGGCGGGCCAACGATGCGCGGCCTGGAGGGGCCGCCCCCACCCCAAGCCCCGCCCATTCCATCTAGGCCCCTCCTGCGAAACGGTGACCAATCTCGGAGCCCAGCCACAACTCGTCTCTGCAACTTGTGATCTGGTCTCCGACAGCCGAGGCCTCTCCTCAAGACTCAATCTCAACCCGATAGCCCGCCTCGGACCCCCAAGGGTCAGCCCCAAAGGCCTCGTCCAGACCCGCGGCCGCCTTTCCCAGATGGACGCCCCGCCCTCTCGGCCCTTTTGTCCCGCACCAACATTTCGGCATTTTAGGGTTCACGACCGACTCCCAACGCCCCCCCCTCTAACACTCGGCCTCTACTGGAGCCCGAGTTCCCGCCCCTGAGCCCTTAGCCGCTTCAAGACCCCAGGCCCTAACCGCTATCCAGTTAGCCCCGCCCCCAGGTAGCGACACCCGGGCCCCGCCCTCTAGTCAATCAGCCCCGCCCCCTCGCTCTTTGCTTTTCTGAACCCGAGATCTCGCTTTAGAAGGATTGACACAGTGGCTGCAAAAATAGGCTGAAGCATAGGAACAATTGTGAGCATGGCGCAGGGCCCGGTGGTGTTTCATTCTTACAGACTCGACGGTATCTAACAGCCTAGACTCTGACCCCGAGCTGCTACTTGGGTCCCCAAGCCCTGCTCCGCTGCCGCCTTACCCCATCCGACCCCAGGGCCCCGCCTTGAAAGCTCCCCGCTCCACACTGTGGCTGCCTCTCTGAGCCTGAGACCCCGCCCTCTAGTCCTTCAGCCCCGCCCCCAGCACCTCCTTCGGCCCCGGCTCCCACTTACCGATCCAACGGGCGGTGCCAGGCTCCGTGGGCGGGACCGAGGGCGTGCCCTCCAGCCCACGCGGAGGCCGGGCCGCGCCCTCCTGCACGCGCCTGGAGCTGGCAGCGACAGCGTTCTTATATTAACCGTGGTAGGGCATGGAGCTGGTTTTCAGCTATGGAGCTCGGCGAGCCACAGGTGCTGGACGCGCTGGGCGTCCTGATGGGCGTCTCTGCCTGCGTTACCTTCGTGATACTGCAGAAGTTGGAAACATCTTATGGCCGCTACTGTCCGCCGAAAATCCGCTGGGGACTGCCGGCGCGGCTCGCCTGGGGGCTGCAGGAGATGCCCTCGCTGCTGCTGCCGCTGCTAGAGTGGGTCCGGTTCGGAGACCAGCTGCGCCAGCCCAACGCCCTGCTGATGGCCATGTTCGCCATCCACTACACGCAACGGTAAAGGCCACCCGGACCCAGCACCCAGCTCCCCGCCCATCAGGGCCCCGGCTGGCCCCTGATAACCTGCCCACCTCTGCCCAGCACCCAGCCAGCGCCAGATCACGGTCCCCACAGACCCCCACACCCTAGTTCCCGCACAACCCAGCACTCCACCGACCTGCACTGAGGTCTGTGCCTTGAAGTGCATGGTCACGCTGTGGGTCTCACTGACCTCCTGCCCTGCTGAGGACTCAGGTTTAATGCCCTGCACCCAGCACCATGTCCCAGCCAACCGCACCCTGCACCCTGACTCACATACCCATCACCCACTACCCTGCTCCATCCCCACAGCCCCATAACCCCTTCCCTGTTTCTGAGAACCCCCAGTTTCCCCTCCTGTCCCCTGTCCCTCTGAGGCCCTTCCCTGCAGTTTCTCTAGTCTACTCCCATCCCATACCCTCTTCCAGTGCCCCATCCCTCACCCACCAGCTCCACCCTCTTGTCCTCTCTGAGCCTGTCTGCCCCCCTGTGAGGGTCCCCTGTGGCCTCTCCTGTAGCCCCTGGAACACCAGAGCTAAGGGGTGGGGAGAGTGATAGTTTGATGATTCCAAAAGGTCTGCTAATATTGCCTCCGCCCCCCCCCCAATGCTCCACCTGACCTCCCCACCCCAGACTAGAACTAGCCCCTGGGGTTTCCTGAGGCTGTCATCCTCAGGTACATATGAGCCCCAGTCCCCTGGGTGGCAGTGAGTTTGGTGTTTGGGGAGTGGGTGGTCAGGTGTCTGCTCCCATGTGGGGGAACCCTTGGGTCAGCAGCCCAGAGCTGACCTGCCACAGCACCATGGCTCCTCTGGGCAGAACTGAACGATACATAAGTTGTGCTGCCTTTTCTGTAAATCCACAGTGGAGTGTATCCCCACAGAGGGCCGAGGTCACACCACTGCCCTGGGCTGTATCAAGTCTTTCCACATAACGTGATGATCCAGTTCTGACTCCCAGCTGCCCCACTGGACAGCTTTTTTTGCACGTGTGCTTGGGCTGGGGGTGGGATGGTGTTTCTTCAGCGAAACCTGAACCAATGTTGCTAAGCAGCCTTCCTGTGGTCCATGAAGGTCTTGGGAAATGACTTTTGGGGCTTCTACTGTCCGGGACCCCAGATCAGGGCTCCCGCTCTGTCACGGCGAAAACAGATGGCTTGACAATGTTCCTGAGGGCTGGGATTCTGAGCCCTGGGCTGGGGAAGGCTACGGTTTACAGCGGGAGCCCCCAATCCTTCCTGAGTCTCCCATCTGGACACAGCCTCCATCAAGTTCCTGCTGACCAATGCTGAGTGGGGTTGCTGGCGCCCACCCAGCCAGCCGGCTCCTCGGGGCTTGTGAGGTGTGCCGTTCATGAATTCAGGACACTGGCTGGCATGGTCATGAGGGATGCCAGATGGCCAGAGGGCTTCAGGACCAATCCTGTCACCCTTTCTATTCTGCACTCGTGCATATACACAGGCCACAGGCCCTTCCCATTCCCATAGTGCCACCGATGCCTGCCGCTGTTCCTGATTCTCCTACAGTTTTCTCAGGTAGCTGCAGGGCTGTGAGGCCCTTGGACACCATTTTGGCCTCAGACTGATGGGCTCCCTCATCCGGATGGTTCTGTCTTGTCTTTGTCCTGTGACGACTTGGTGAAGGGCATCTCCGTAAGATGTTTGAATTTGGGTAGCATCATGAGTTATGTATGCATAGGGCGGCTAAGGGCAGCATCAGCAGGTTAAAGCACCAGCTACCCCAGGGGAGACAGGCAAGGCTTTCTACTCCAGTAAAGAGTTACCATCTCACAAAACCCGCAAGGACAGTTCTACCCAGTCCAACAGGGTCACTGTGAATCGGAATCGACTTGATGGCAGTGAGTTTGGTTTAAGAACAAAGGTCACCCATTAGAAGTTCAAGCCCTTTGATCAAGTTCCCAATAGCGAGGACGTAGGAGGGGCATTTCTGCTTGTCCCAGGATCTAGGTGGGTTACCTAACATGCTCAGTGGGGTGTGTGTGTGTGTGTGTGTGTGTGTGTGTGTGTGTTGCTTAACCTCTTTGATCATGACCCTTCAAACATTTGCTTCACAGACAGGTGGGAAGAATTGTGTGTGTTTGCGGTCTGATGGTCCGGTGGGGAGACGGCTCCTCAAGGACAGGTTGCATCTCTGGTGTCCCGAACACTGCCTGAGACTGGTATCATCCTCTGTGAGTGCCAGGACGCCAGGCTCCACCGGGCTCTAATCTGTGATCCTTCCCCATCCCATCCCCCACATACACACACCATGCATAGATCACCACATACACCTTTCCACAGGAGATAGATGGAGTGCCAAGTCCCACACTCCACAAACTTGCTCACAGAGGAAGGGGTTACCATCAGCCTCACAGAGCCCATCCTGGCACATTGTGGTTGACCGACTAATCGATCAATGGATTATTAGTCCTGCACCCTCTGTATGCCAGAGCCCCTGTCTGTCAGTCTATTTGTCTTTCTGTCTAGCTAACTAAAAGCAAGCTCTGGAGATAGATCCTGAAGCTCTTCCAGCCCCAGCCCAAGCCCTCATGCGGGAGGGGGTGGTGGTGTCTGGGTTACTAAGCTGCCTCCCACCAAAGTTTTCATGTTGGGAAAATTGGCAGAAGGCTGGAGCTGCCAATGGGACCAGCGTGGGCATTGAATGAGCAGAGTCCCTTGCTAAGATGTTGGTGCCCTGCAGGGGGCCATGCCTGAGCACAACCCCTGGGAAGGTGCCGCCCGCTGATGGACTTAGAACTCCAAACCAAGCCCATGCCCAGTGTGCCCATCTGACTCATAGCGAACCTCACCTAGTGGCCATGACTCCCTGCTCTGAGAGAGCTCACCATTTGCACTGTTGTGTTTGAGTCACACCTGTCACCGAGCAGATAGCCCATGGGGTTCCAGGCCACCAAGTCGTGACTGGGGAGCATGGGGGGAGGGCACATCTGTTGCCCTGTCCGAAGGTGATTCTGAGATAGTGCTGGCCAGGCCCCACCCAGAAGGCCCACCATGGGGTGGCACCAGCCCTAGGGACACTGCTGCAGGAAAGAAACTGTTTCCATTCTACCCAAGCCACTGATTTATTAAACAGTCATCCGACCCATAGCAGTAAGTGCCTCTGTGTTCCCCATGGGTGGGCCAGCTGGCCAGCAGAGTAGGCAGGGCTCCTGCCAGCACCACCAGAGAGCTACTCCCCAGGGTGACAGGTATCCCCCAAGGTGGCAGCCATGCCTGCTGCCCTTGGAACCTCCGAGGGCCACAGCCAGATGGAGGGGTTGCCAGCAGGATGGGATAAGGACAGAGCAGGGCCAGGAGCAATAGGGATGGGAGCGGCACAGGGCGGGTGTGGTGTTTGTGTGCCAGGCTGGCAAAGGGTGTGTGAGTGTGTGTCTACTCAGCAGGGGCACTGAGGGATGAGGACATGCCCCATGCTTTTTGGACTGTGGGCAAGGAAGACTGGTGTGCAGGGATGGAGGCAGACCCTAGAGAGGAGCTGGGGGTGCTGGGGCTGAGAGGGTGGGAAGGGGGCAGACGGAGAGACTTGGGTGTTCTTTAACTCAGAAAGGACTTCCAGGGACTTGTTTGTTTGAGCAAGGGCAAGGGGCCTTCTCTATCCTTGACCCTGGCTGGGACCCTGCACCCTCATCATTGCCTTCCACATCCCTCCACCTGCCACCCCCCCCGCCCCAGTACTTACTACTCTCCCTCTCCACTGCCCTCCTGGACACCCAGGGCTGGCACCAGTCACCAAGACTGCCCTGTGTTTAACTGTGGGGGAGCAACTGCTCCCGGGACACATTGTCAGCAGCTCAAACCCACCAGCCACTCCAAGGGAGGAAGAGAAGGCCCACTACCCGGGTCAAGAGCGACAGTCCCTGAAACCGACACTGCCCCACAGTCTCTGAGTCAGAACCAACTCGGTGGCCATGAGTGTTTTTTACAGCTAAAGCCATGGCCTGCGGTGGACAGCTGTTAAAATGAAACCATCGTATTTGTTGTTGTAACGCTTCCTTGGCAACAAGGTGGGAGTTGCTACACATCCACACTGCTCACGTGCATCTGACTCAGCTCCCCCTGCGCTCCCTCCCTGTGCTTCCTGTCACCTCCCCCTGCGCCCCGCCCCCCCCCCCTCTCTCTGGGCTGACTGAAGCCGCTCCAGACTGGAGGGTGACAAGTCTGGAGGACCCACTTGTCTTATTGGACTTGTCAGCCTGGTCTCTTGGATGATCCTGAGCTCTGTGCCACGTTTCTCCCTCCGTCCAGGACCTTCTGGGCGGTCCTTTCTTGAGCAGTTGGTAGTGGTGACTGGGCACCATCTGGTTCTTCCGCTCTCGGGGTGTGGGGATGACGGTGGGGGGCAGCCAATGTCCCATTGGCCTCGTTTCCGTGTGTCTTTTGATTCTTGTTACTCTTCTGTCCCCTCAACAGGAAGAGTAGAGGCCAGTGGTCGCCAAAACAGTGGTTTTAATTGCAGGAAGATGAAGCACTAGAAGCGAGTGCCCACTCTCATTCAGGCGGCGTATTTTGTGAGGACTCTGGATAAAAGTGCCCCAATGAGATAAAATTTCTCAGCAAGTAGTACAGGAAGCCCAGGATGGACAGGGAAGGATGCTTTACAGAATCTGGTTTCAACCGCTGCCAGGCGGCTCCAGGAGCCCACGAACGTTGTTTTCTTGGTGGCTAGGTCAATTCCAGCACCGTAAATCTTGTTAGTTGGTGGCTGTTCCCTGGCCCAGCCGGAGTTGAGGCGATCCCTGGGGTCCCTGTGTGAGACGGAGTGGGTGTGGGGGAGCCCCCGGGCTTTCTGAGCCGCACTGGCTCTGGACAAGCAGCAAACAGCCCAAACGCCGCACAGCCTGAATCGGGGGCTGAAGCCCATTCTTCTGCTAGGTGCGTTATATTTAAGGGCCAATTTTTATCAGACTTCAAAGTTTTTTTAAAAGACAAATCTATCATTTTGATAGATAAGGTGGACCTGGCCCAAGCCATATATTTCCCATGCCTCCCATGTAAACCGTGGTGCTGGAGAAGAACATGGAAGCACCATGGACTACTCAAAGTTCAGGCCCACCTGGGTTGGAGGAAGTGCACCCAGAGCGCTTGTTAAGAGGCCAGGAGGGTGAGGCCTAGTCTCATGTCCTTTGGACATGGTGATGGGAGAGACCAGTCCCTGGAGGAGGACATCGTGCTTGCTACAGTGGAGGGGCGGCGACACAGAGGAAGGGCCTCAATGAAATGGAGAAGGACACAGTGGCTGTGACAGTGGGCTCAGCATCAGAGCATCCGTGAGCCTGGCAAAGGCCGGGGCAGTGTTTTGATCTGCTCTGCGTATAGTCACTATGGGTCCGAACGAACCGGATGGCACCTATAGGTGGTACATAATTTCATGTCAACTTGATATATAGAAGTGGAGGGGTGGAGTCAAGCCTGTCAATCAGGTCACAGCCTGATGGTGCCTCCTTGTGGGCATGGCTTTCTTATAAGGAGGGCCCTGGGAACCTCCCTGCCCACCTTGCCGTCACCTTGTTAATGAGTCACGCAGGGACCTGCCAGAGCCCTGGAGATGCATCTACCTCCATTGGATCCACAAGACTGCACCCACCGGCTGTGATCTCCCTGCATTCAGCATCATTGCTTGTGACTGCGTGAGTCTGAGGAGAGACTTAGGGACTTGAGTTGGACTGAGCTGGGATGTTTTCTTGATATACAATTACTTCTTGATATAAAGCTCTTTCTGATGCAGAGATGAATGTTGCTGGGTTTCTTTCTCTCATTACCACGGCCCCTAACAGCAACAGCCTGTGATTGGAAAAGCTGACCAGTGAACAACGAAGACCCAGAGAATCAGTGCATTTGTGTGGCAGCGTTGACAAAGTTCACTGGGTAGGACCAAAAAGTCAGTCTGAAGAAATAGATCCAGAAGGCTCCTTAGAGGCAAGGATGGAAAGACCTTGACTCTCTTCCTTTGAACATGTCATTCGGAAAAGACCAGTCTCCAGAAAAGGACATCCTGGCTGGGGGCCAGTGAAAACAAGGGAGACCCCTCTCCTGTGAGATGGGCGACACAGTCACCTCCACAGTGGATTCAAACTCGCCACCGAGGGCATTCCGTTGTACTTGTGGACCCCATGTTGGAGCCGAGGCAGTGGCAGCTAGCGGCAGCCACTGTGGGGTTGGCACCGACTCCTTAAAGAAACAACATGCAGGAGCAGCATCTGCAACATCGACAGCCTCAGTAAGGGCCATGGCTGACCACTCGATCGCTGGCCATTTTTATTATTAGCAGTGGACGCTGCACCTCCCACCCCCGGAAGGCCTCACCCAAATGCTATCATGCACAAGCAAATGGTCTTAAACAAGTGTGTCATCTCTGAATGTGCCTCCTTGGCTGTCCTCGATTATCTGTCAAGCCACCCCCACCCCCGCACCTGACTCACTAACAGATGGTGCCACCTGGCAGCTGACCTTGCAGCCCCGTCTCCGTTTCCTCTCAGAAGAAAGGGCTCTGTGATGAGATTCGGCCCTCCCTTGGGATCTCAACAGACCCATCTTCCTGCATTGTCTCAGGCCACAGAGCTTTCGGTCCGCACCACTACCCACTGCGGCATCTGGGACTGCTTCTTTCTCCAACTTGGAAGCCCTCCAGCGATTGGGCGTCTTGTCCTGCCTGCAGGTCATTGTCATCAGAGGTACCCAGGGAGTAAGATAGGCTGACTGTGTCCCGGAAGTTGTGGCCGAGAGCCAATCCAAACCATTGGACATGTCCACCTGGCCAGAGCACTTCTCTGCAGGGTTGTCAGGCAGGAGGGAGGAGAGGGACTGCCAGGCTGTTTCGTCTGCCATGGTGCCTGGCAAGTACTGCAGTTGTTGTTCAATTCTATGGGTACCATGTTATTGACTGTCACCTGCTAGTCCCACTTCAAAGTTCAGAAGTTCATTCAACCGGGGCAACGTCCTTGGTGTTGCAGACTGGCGAAGGGCCACAGGGCTGATGGGGCACCTGTAGTCCTGTGCTGTGGGTGCCACTGGAAACCCTTCTGTGTGGGAATAGCTATACAGAGACAACACTTGGGAGTGTCTCCCCACCCCCACCCCCACAGAACACTCGTCACACCGAACACACAAACCTCAATGGCAGTGCCTTCAGAGCCAGACTCCATGACCGGTGCAGGTGGGGGGCCTCCGCACAAGGGGTCTTCTTTTACCTGGATCCACAATCAACATCCGGGGTAATACTGTCTTTTGTAAGCATCGTACCAAACGAGCCCCAAGGAGTGGGAAACAGAGTCCCAGAAATCCAGCTCCTGGCAGACGACAGCCAGCTCCCCTCCACCCGCGAGCCCGTCCCCTTACTTCTCGGGCTTCTGCGGGCCACCTCGGCCTCCCACAGAACTCAACAAGAGTTCGGGGGGCAAGTCTCACAGGGTGGTGGGCCCAGTTCAGTGCAAAGGTCAGGCAGGGGCAAACCAGATGCTCTGGCCAGAGGGTGCGCTCTGCTCCTGGCTCTTATTAGAACTGAGACCCCCTCCTCCTGCTCCCCAGAGGGCTCCTAGCGCTCACAGCAGGATGGCAATGCAGGGGTGCCTGCTTGCAGTGATTCACAGGTGAGTCCTTATCGATATCTACCTCCCACCTTCTTGCCAGACCCTTCCAGGGAAAGGGCCCTCGGTGGGAGCCAGGTGAGGTCCCTCACTGCTCCAGCCCCCACCTTCTTGACAGACCCTTCCGGGGAAAGGGCCCTCGGTGGGAGCCAGGTGAGGTCCCTCACTGCTCCTGCAACCTGCATGCAGGCAGCAGTCCAAGAACTAACCCACTCTGCCTCAGGCCAATCTCCCGGTGAAAAGTCAAGCTGTCACATTCAGGGCAAAAGTGAACTTGACTCAAGCCGTGATCTTTCCAATCACCTGAACATGCAGCACCTGGCCAGGGTATAAGGAAGACCGAAGCAGTGTTGATGGACTTGAACAACGGTGCTGGCAACGAGCACTGACCATGCTGTGGACTGCCAGAACAAGCCACTCCACCTGGGAAGAGGTCTGGCCAGGGGTGTTCTCCAGAAGTAAAGGGTAGCGGAAAGTCAGACACGTTGCCAGGAAGGACCGGTCCCGGAGAAGGACATCACACTTAGCAAAGGAGACAGAGGGTCAGGGCAAAAGAGGAAGCGCCTCCAGAGATGGGTTGGAACTGTGGCTGCAACAATGGGCTCCAACCCAACCAGGGACCTGCCAATGGTACAGGTCCAAGTAGGGCCTCCCTCTCAAAGGACTCAGCCTTCCCTAACTGCCACCCACGGACAGCCTTCTCCAAGATCCAGATCCTGCCATACGGCATTGGAGTTCTTCTGCTAACTTTTAAAAGTGTCAGTTCTTTGAGGGAATTCTTCATTCTCTTGAGCCACCCGGTTATCAGATGCATTGCCTTGACATCATACACAATGAAATAAGCCTTGTTGCTGTCGAGTGCACAGGTCCAGTCAGCTCTGACCTACAACCAGGCCGGTGCACGGCAGAAGGAAACGGCCCAGGCCAGTGCCGTCCCCACAAGGGTTCTGATGCAACCACGGTGCCCATCCATCCCGTCAAAGGCTTTCCTCTTTCCTGCTCCCACACTAGTTTGCCAAGCATGATGCCCTCCTCCTGGGACTGGTCTCTCCTGACAACATGTCCAGAGTACATGAGACGAAGCCTGGCCGTCCCTGTCCCTAAGGAGCATTCGAGGTGCTTCTTCTGGCTGTACTTGTACCAAGGCAGACTCGGTTGGTCCGTCCAGCAGCAGTGGTACTTTCAGTTCGTCACCAGCACCGTGGTTCAAATGCATGTGTTCTTCTTTGGTCTTCTCCCGCAGTGTCCAACTCCCACATGCCGATGAGATTACAGAAAATATCCTGTATTGTGATGGGCACACCTCCGTCCTCACAGCCACAGCCTTGCTATGCTCTCTGCAGACCTCTTGTACAGTAGCTTTACCCAACGTAACACACCCTGACTGCTGTTTCCAGGAGCACTGGGGGTGGATCTGAGCAAGATAAACTCCCTGACAGCAGGTGGGGAATCTCCGGGAGCCGGCTGCCTCCCCTCTCTCTTGAAGAGCGGCCAGAGGTGTCTGCTGACTTTGTAGTTAGCAGTGCAGTTTGTAGCCCAACCTGGCGTGGCCACATCCACCCTCCTGGTCTGCAGACACGCCTAGGACAGCGTGGGGCCTCCCGGAAACACACAGCAGCCAGCCCACGCCCCAAGGCTCATGGGCACAGTGCCTGTCCCACCCCACCCTCGGTGTATTTACCAAAACAGGGGTCACCCCACCCACCCACCCCCAACTCGGCCTCTGACAGCCTCTGCTGACAATGTGGGTTCCCCGTGCAAGGTGAGGGGATTGAAAACCCAGGCCCCCCAGACTGGTCAGCACCCACACCCATGGCCCGACTCATGGAGAAGCTGGAGGACAGGGTCGCACTGCCCGTAGAAGGGTCCTGGGGACCCTGCAGGCTGGGCTCGTCAGCCTGCCCCCTGGTGCCATCAGGAAGGCTCCCTCCATGTTGTAAAGGCCGCCCCTCCATTTCCCCCATGTCTCATCTCCCCGCAGGACCCTGATTTACCCCCTGCTGATCCGAGGAGGCAAGCCCACACCGCTGTCCACCTTCCTCATGGCCTTCATGTTCTGCATCTACAACGGCTACCTGCAGAGCAGGTACCTGAGCCTCACCGAGTATCCTGACCACTGGACCACCCAGCCCCACTTTCTGGCAGGTGAGTGGAGACACTGGGGATCCCGGACACCCTCATGGTCCGTCTCTGAATTTGGGAAGAAAGCCCCGGTCCTGGCATCCAGAAGCTGCAGGGGTGGGGCAGGTGGGTCGGTCCAACCATCCCCAGAGGGCCCAAACACAGGGAGACCGGCCGTGAGTTACATGTGCCTGTTCGCCATCCCCTAAAACTCACTGCCATCGGGGTCAGACTCAACCCAGAGCCGCCCCGGAGTGTCTCAACCAAGAATGCACGCCTAGACAGGCGCAGACAGCCTCGCTGCTCTCTGGCATGGCCGCTGAACTTCACCACGGTGCCGCTGTGACTTTAACTATGGAGCTCAGCCACATTAAAAGTGTGCACCATGTCACGTAAAAAGCATGTTTGCTGCATCCAGTTACGTGGACTCCTAATGACCCTCGAGGCCAGAGCACAGCCTGCCCAGCAGGGTCACCAAGGCTGGAATCTGCAGAGGCAGACCCATGGCTAGGGTCAGGCGCACCTCCGTTCTCAAAAGGACATCCTTGCTCTCCAAACCCTTGTAAGAGGTCCTGTGCGGCACACGTACCGAATGCCATGCCCGTCACCTGACCTCCTGATGGCTGCTTCCGTGAGCATGGATTATGGACTAGGAGGATGAGCTCTGTGGCCCCTTCAGTCTTTTCTCTCTTCTCCTGATGAGGCTCTCTGCTCCTGTAAAGGGTGACTGTCTCAGGGACCAACGGGGACCATCCTGCCCTGTCCCGTTGGGTCACGGTGAGTCCGAAAGTGGACTGGACGGTCGTGGGTTTCACTGGGTGGGTCAGGGAGACCACCTACTTCGCCGTGGAGAGTTGGGACCGTGAGAAGGTCCAGTACTCACTGTGTACTTTGTTGATGACACAACACTGTGACCCATCACATTCTGTCCCAAGAGCAGTGACTCCAAGTACCGATAATTGCTAAGATAAGAGGGTCAGTGTTCCCTATCCAATGTGATCAGCTGAGGACATACAGGCTCTGGCTCCAGATCCTGTGATGCCAGGAAACGTGAATCCAGGTGGCTGCTTGCCCAGAGTCCAGGTGACCCGGGGGTGGCCTGCTCTGTCACCGTGGCATTCCCCTCTGTCCCCGAGGTCAGCGGAGGCAAGAAGCATTGGGTTCACTCACAGGCAGTGAGCAGCCAAACCCACAGGCCCCCAGGGCAGGACGAGGACCCCTGGCAGATGAGGAGCAGGAGGCCAGGAAGCTGGAAGGCCCATCTAAGGTCTGATGCTGGTGGCCAGCGGAGTGGGCGCTGATGGAAGTAGACCAGCGAGAACCCACCCCCATCCCCAATCCAGACTTTGTGTATGCTACCCTGGTGCCCGATTGTTACAGCCATCTTTTCTGGGGGAGCCTTTTTTAGGGATGGGGGGTGCTTCAATGAATGACAGCCAGGGTTTTGGGTCCTTGAGGTGTGCGTGTGGTGTCAGGCCACTGGCCAGGAGTGGTCCCCACGCAGGACAGAGGGCCTTGCCCCTGGGATCAGGCTGGCACACGGCGAGCCATCATGGTGCCCAGAAGCACCCACCACCACACCACCTGCCCAGGGACCATGTGCAGCCGGCAGCGACAGCGTCTTCTGGTTTTTCGGGAACAGAGAGGTCCCAGGTTTTGTTTCCCTTCCTCTTGTGTGTCTGTAGGTTTTGTTTGGAGACAAATGAGAAATTGCAGTCGCCCCTCGGTATCCTGCAGGAAACCCTGGTGGTGCAGTGGTGAAGCATTGGCCTGCTAACCACAAGGCTGGCAGTTCGAAGCCACCAGCCACTCCTTGGGAAAGAGATTGAGGCTTTCTGCTCTTGTAAAGATTTATAGGCTCACAAACCCACAGGGGGCTGTTTTACCCTGTCCCGTAGGGACTCTTTGGGTAGGCAGGGAGTTTCTCCATGTCCTCGGTCGTCTTGGTGCCAGGACCCCCACGGATACCAGAATCCACAGACACTCAAGGCCCTTAGATAACACAGTATCATGTCTGCACACGTCTACGCACACTCTTAGCATATCAGTCACCTCTAGGGGACTTTTAAGACAATGTGAGGTGTCTTCAGAAAGTTCCTGGAAAAATTCCTTTGTCTTTAAAAAAAATATTTTGGGGATCTCTTATTGAGATTATAACAATCTATAATTCAATTAGATCAAGCATAATTGTACAACTGCTGCCACCATCAGTTTCAAAACATTTTTTCTTCTTAAACTCTTTGATATCTGTTCCCCTTTATCCCCCTCCCTTCCCCCCTCTTTACCCCCCAGTACCCATATTATTATATTACATATTATTGTAATTATTATTTTCCCCGGTATCTCACACCATCCAATGTGTCCGTTCACCTACAGTTCTGCTCTTCGTTCCCCTTGAGTGGGGTAATACAGTCATTACTCTCAGTTCCCCCTTCCTCACCCCCAGCCCCCACCCCTGCCTCTTCCCGGTACTATTTCTTTGACTTCATGCATTGAAGGATCTTAATTATACAAATGAACATACACAGATCTAACACGATTCATGAGGTGAAACTAAGACCTTAAGAGTAAGGGGAGGAAATATTAAAGAACTGGAGGATAGTGACATGTTTCAGCAGTGGTATACTTCACCCTGGATGTATCATCCCTTGTGTGAGGTCCTGTCTGGGCTTGGTCTCCCACTTTGCCTTCGCACCCATCTGATTGCGTGTTTTTGAACTTCTGGTACCTATTCCTGTCAGCACCTCATGATCACACAGGCTGGGGTGCTTCCATGTGGGCTTTGCTGCTTCCTTGCTAGATGGCCACTTGTTTAACTTCACATCTTTAAGACCCCCGGCACTATATCTTTTAACAGCCAAGCACCTTCAGCTTTCTTCACATTTACTTATGCACACATTTTGTTTTCAGCGATCATGTTGGGAAGGTTAGTGTCATACACTGCCACATTATTAGAACAAATCGCTCTTGTACTGAGGTAAGATTTAAGCAGAGGCCCAAAGTCCATCAGCTTCGTGTGTGTGTGTGTGTGTGTGTGTGTGTGTGTGTGTGTGTGTACACACACACAAATACACCCATCTTGATATATTCACATATATGCATAGCTATATTTATTCCTAAATACATAATTTTTATTTTCTTGTTCTATCCCCATTTTCTTTTTTCTTTCCTCCTGCCCCATTATCATGTTCACCCATCATTCATCTCTCAGCAATTCCTCTCAGGTGCATTTCAATTGATCAAACACCACCAGGAACCCTCCTCCCTCCTCACCTTCGATTTCAGGTCCCTTGCTCTTCCCCTGTCCCTGTCATTCTCACCACTTCCCTCCCCAGTCATCAGTCCAGTGGCTGTCTCCTTAGGATTGCTTACCCTGCCGATCTTATAGAGATTGAGACCAAAAAGAAAAACAAAAGAAGAGAGAGCATGCATACAGTTCCAACCCTAACTGCTGACCTGACCCAGAGTAGATGAGTGCTTCTCTGTCATGTCGTAAGCAGGCCCTGTCGTCATCCATCAGTCCAATCCCCTTTTCTTTCAGAGGCCCCTATCCCAGGGCCCACTCACCAAACTTAGACCCTTCTCGTCCTCAGCACTCGTGTCCGAGGGGCAAACTTTCTACAAGACCCCATTGCTCTGCCTGCTGTGAGGGATGAAGCAGTCTAGTGTTCCACCCCGACTCTGTTAAACACCTTTAGACTTTCAGTGTGGCCCCCTGTGAGTAAACCCCAACCAGTTAAGATGGGGTACCAAGCGCTGCCCCCCAACCCACCCACCCCCCGAGTCAGAAGTCTACAATCAGGATTCCTCAGGAAATTCCTGGCTTTGCTCCCATTGCTGGTCTGATGCGCCTCCCCTCTTGGTTTTTCCGCATGTGGGTGGATCAGACTGGCTGCTCTCCCAGAACTGTATTTTCAGGGCTTCCCTCTGACGCGCTGTCCTTGACGGACGGGACACCATGCCTCGAGCTGAGGCCAACCTGCTGTCCCCTCTGCGCATGAGCTTCTCTAAGCAGGGACATCACCCTCATGGCTTGGCGCACCGGAGTGAGGTCTGCTCTCCCTCTCCCTTTCCTGTGGAGACATAGACAATACCCTCCCCCTGGGTGGATGAGTGCCCTGGGCCCCCCCCCTTGCCATCTTTTTTCTTCCCCCACCCCTCTGTGGGCTGTAAAGGCATATTGGAGGGGGGGTGGATGCCATTCCACACAGGTGTTGTCTGCATCTTTTTTCTTTCGTGTGTGTATGATGAATGCATCATTGGGTTTGGTCTGGCTCTTGCCCAAGTCTCTGGTCCTCAGCCGGGGAACTGTGCAATATGTGCATTTTCCCCTGGGTTGGTTCTGCTATTTGAACTGATCTCCGTGGATGCATGCTGTACTTGGCCTTTTGTGCTTGGCTAACTTCACTCACCATGATATCCTCCAACTCTTTCCACCATATGAGGTGCTTCATCATTTCAGCACTGTTTTTTTTAATCATTTTATTGAGGGCTCATCCAACTCTTATCACAATCCATACATCCATCAGTTGGTTAAGTACATTTGCACATTTGTTGTCATCACCATTCTCAAAACATTTGCTTTCTACTTAAGCCCTTGGTATTAGCTCCTCATTCCCTCCTCCCTCCCCTCACCTCTTCCTCACGCACCTTTGATAATTTATAAATTATTATTATTTTGTCATGTTTTACATGGTCCAACATCTCCGTTCACCCATTTTTCTGTTGTCCAGTCCCCAGGGAGGAGGTTATATGTAGATCCTTGTGATGGGTTTCCCCTTTCCACCCCACCTTCCCCTTCCCCTCCTGGTATCACTACTCTCATTATTGGTCCTGAGGGGTTTAATCTGTCAGCACTGTTTTTTAGTGAGTTGTAGTACTCCATTGTGTGTATGTACAGAGTTTTAAAATCCTTTCATCTATTGATGGAAATGTTCACTGCTTCCAACTCTTTGCGATTATGAACTGCGCAGCGATGAACATTGGAGCACAGATGTCTTGCCGTGGCCAGTTTCTTATTTCTTGTGGGTGTGTGCCCACTAGTGGGATTGCTGGGTCTAAAGGCAACTCTGTTTCCATCTGTTTTAGGTATCACCAAATCGCTTTCCACAGTGGCTGTACACATAAGACCACCAGCAGTGAAGGAGAGTGCCTATCTCACCACACCCCCTCCGACATTTGCTGCTTTCTGGTTTTTTGAAAGGGCCTGTCCGTGTGGGGTCAGGTCATAGCTCATGGTCATTTTGATTTGCCTGCTCCAGGTGGCTGAGGATCGGGACCCTTTTCTCATATGTTCATTGACCATTCAGGTGTTCGCCTTGGTGAGTCTTCCATCCATGTCTTTGCCCATCTCCACAGTTGGCTTTTTTTTTTTTTTTACTTATTGTAAGGTTGCAGGGTTCTGTCGATTTTAGTAATAAGACCTTTGTCTGATATCTCATCACTAAATATCTTTTCCCAGTCTGTGAGCTCTCTGATTACTCTCTTAATGAAGTCTTTTGATGCACACAAGTGTTTTATCTTTAGTATGTCCCACACATCTATTTTAACTTCCTCTGAGTGTGTATCCTTCATTATTGCTGATAGCCCGGGTATTCCCTGTGTTGAGGTTCTTAGCTTTGCCCCAATTTTTTTCATTGATGATCCTGCTAGTTTGAGGTTTTACCTAGACGTCTGTGATTCACCTTGAATTTGTCCTTGTGTATGATGTAAGATAGGGGTCTTGCTTCATTCTTCTGCAGGTTGATATCTACTTTTCCCAGTACCGTTTGTTAAAGAGGGCATCTGCTTCCCATTTGATTTGGGGGTGGGATCCTTATTGAAGAGCAATTGTCTGGATTCTGCTGTTTTCATTTCTGGATGGTCGTTCTTATCCATTGGTCTGAATATCTGTCATGAAAACAGTAACATGCTGCTTTGACAACTGTGGCTGTACAATAACTTTTAAAGTCAGGTAATGCAAACACTCCAACTTTATTCTTCTTCTTGAGGAGTTCTTTGCCAATTCTGTGCTTCTTCACTTTCCATAGGAAGTTGGTAGTCTTTGAAAAATGCTGCTGGTAGTTGTATCAGGATTTCATGGAACCTATATAGTGCCTTAGGTAGGATAAACATCTCTACAATATCAAGTCTTCCACTCCATGAGCATGGGATAATCTTCCATTTGTGAAGGTCCCTTTTGGTTTCTTGGACTAATGTCCTGTAATTTTCCTCGTACAGATCTTTCAGCGTTTTTTGTTGCTTTTGTTAGGTATATCCCTAGATATTTCAATTTATGCTTGACTATTGCTAAGTGCACTACCTTATTGATCCCTTTTCTGTAATCCCCTTAGTTGTGTATAGCAATCCAACTGACTTCGGATTGTTGATCTTATATTCTGCCACTCTATCTTATTCTTTGATCACTTCCAGCACTTCCAGCCTTAGGGGTTCTCAATATATAAAATCATATACATCTTCAAATAACAATGATTTCACTTCTTCTTTCCCCAGACAGATACCTTTGTGTTGTTCTTCCTCCTTTTTTTTCTAATCAATGTATTAGGGACTCACACAATTCTTATCACAGTCCATACATACATCAATTGTGTGAAGCACATTTGTACATTCATTGCCCTCATCATCCTCAAAACATCTGCTCTCCACCCAAGCCCCTAACATCAGTTCCTCATTTTTCCCCTTCCTCCCCACTCCCCACTCCATCATGAACCCTTGATAATTTACAAATTATTATTTTGTCATATCTTGCACTGTCTGACATCTTCCTTCACCCACTTTTCTGTTGTCTGTCCCCCAGGGAGGAGGTTATATGTAGATCCTTGTAATCAGTTCCCCCTTTCCAAACCCACCTTCCCAGTATCGCCACTCCCACCACTGGTCCTGCAGGGATCATCCGCCCTGGATTCCCTGTGTTTCCAGTTCCTATCTGTACCAGTGTATATCCTCTGGTCTAGCCAGATTTGTAAAGTAGAATTGGGATCATGATAGTGAGTGGGGAGGAAACATTTAGGAACTAGAGGGAAGTTGTTATGTTTCAACCTTGCTACATCGCACCCTGGCTGGCTCGTCTCCTCCCCGAGACCCTTCTATAAGGGGATGTCCAGTGACCTACAAATGGGTTTTGGGTCCCCACTCCACACTCCCAATCTCATTCACAATAATATGATTTTTTGTTCTGATGATGCCTGATACCTGATCCCTTCGACACCTCATGATCGCACAGTCTGGTGTGCTTCCTCCATGTGGACTTTGTTGCTTCTGAGCCAGATGGCCACTTGTTTACCTTCAAGCCTTTAAGACCCCAGATGCTATATCTTTTGATAGCCGGGCACCATCAGCTTTCTTCGCCACATTTGCTTATGCACCCATTTGTCTTCAGCGATTGTTTCGGGGAGGGGAGCATGCAATGATATGATTTTTGGGTCTTTGATGTCTGATAAATGATCCCTTTGTCACCTCATGATCACCCAGGCTAGTGTGCTTCTTCCATGTGGGCATTGTTGCTTCTCAGCTAGATGGCCACTTGTTTATCTTCAAGTCTTTCAGACCCCAGATGCTACATCTTTTGATAGCCGGACACCATCAGCTTTCTTCACCACATTTGCTTATTCACCTGCTTTTTCTTCAGAGATTGTGTCAGGAAGGTGAGCATCATAGAATGCCAATTTAATAGAACAAAGTATTCTTTAAATGAGGAGTACTTGAATGGAGGCCCAATGTCCATCTGCTACCTTAATACTAAACCTATAAATATATGCACATAGATCTATTTCCCCATCCTCATATATAAACATATTTACATTTGTACATGCCTTTCTTTAGACTTCTATAAATGCCCTTTGCCTCCTAGCTCTTTCCTCTATTTCCTTTGACTTTCCCCTTGTCCCACTATCATGCTCAGTCTTCATTTGGGTTTCAGTAATTCCTCTAAGTTACATTACCCTTGGTCATGCCCTACCAGGCCTCCTACACCCTCCTCACCACCGATTTGGACCACATGTTGTTCCCTTGTCCCTGGATTTCTTAACACCACTACCTTTCCCCCCACATCCCCCTCGCCCATGTCCCCCCGGAACTGTCGGTCCCATTGTTTTCTCCCCCAGATTGTTCATCCAGTCTATCTTATATAGACAGACCTGTGGAGATAATAACATGCACAAAAAGAAGACAGAGCAAAACCAAGCAACAATATACAACAAAACAACAATGACAAATCACAACAATTTAAAAAAAGCTTGTAGTTAGTTCAAGGACTGTTTGTTGGCCTTTAGGAGGGTTTTCCCATCCAGTCTCTTGGGGCACTAAGCCCTGGCACCAAAGTACACATTCAGCATTCCCTGGGGAACTCGCTGCTCTGTTCCCTTGCTGTTCTGTTGCACCCCCTTAGTGTTTTGCCTCAGTGTGGTGGGATCAGATCCAGCGCAATTCCCTGTAGGGCTATGGGTCAGTGAGGGATGTTGTGTCACATAGTGGGACCGGCCATGTGGTCTTCTCTGTGGACTGGCTGCTCTGAGCGGGAACATCATCCTGAAAGCCTGGTGGGCCAGGATATGCTCCGCTCTCTCCTCCTCCCCCTTCATCTGTTCCTGTGTGCTCCAATCAGATATGTCCCTCCCCCAACCCCCAACCCCGAGCTGCAGATTCAGTGCTGTCCTCTAAAATAAATTCTTCTGGGGGAAAGGGCAAGTATCCACAGAGTTGGGATTGGGGCAAGCCCCTCAGACCTCTCCACTGATTCCCTACTCCATGCCGGCATATTGCATTCACATCTTGGAGCACTGGGTTGAAGTCTGGTCTGTTTTTCCCTGTGGAAATAGAAATAATATCCTCCCCTTAGGTGGATTAGTGCCCTGTGCCCCCGCTACCCATTTCTTTTTTATTATTTTTTTCATTTATCTATTTTTTCCCTTTCCCCACCTCCTTTTCAGTTGGCTGCCATATGTATCCCTGTATTTGTTCTGGTCCCTGTCATACTACCTGGTCCTCACCCCAGTATGTTTGTCTACAGTAGCTTTTTCCTTATGCCCCCTTTGCATTTTTTTAAAAAGCTTACCTCAGTGTACTCATGTTGTACTTGACCTTTTGTGCTTGGCTTCCTTCGCTTAGCATTATTTCCTCCAGTTTGTTCCATGCAGTGATATGCTTCATACATTCATCTCTGCTTATTAGTGATGTGTAGTACTCCATTGCATGCATATACCACAGCTTTTTAATCCACTCCTCAGTTGATGGAAATTTGAGTTGTTTCCAACTCCTTGCAATTGTGAACTATGCCACAATGAACATTGGAGCACAGATGTCTGGCCTTGGTTTGTTTCTTGCCTCTTCTGGGTATATGCCCAGTAGAGGGGTTGCTGGGTTGTATGGTAACTCAATTTCCATCTGCTTTGGATATCGCCAGATCGATTTCCAGAGTGGCTGTACAAACTTATAGGTCCACCAGCAGTGGATGGGAGTTCCTGTCTCCCAACAGCTCCTCCAACACTTGTTACTTTCTGATTTTTTTAATTGGACTATCTTTGAGGGTGTTAGGTGGTACCTCATTGATGTTTTCATCTGCATTTCTCTTATGGCTAAAGATCAGGACCATTTTCTCATATGCTTGTTGGCCATTCGGATTTCTGCCCCTGTGAAATTTCTGTTCAGGTCCTTTGCCCACCTCCTCAGTGGGCAATTAGTTTTTTTTCTTTTTGGAAGCTAGCAGAGCATTGTAGATTTTAGTAATAAGGCCTTTGTCTGATGTGTCATTGCTAAAGATACTTTCCCAGTCCGTGAACTCTCTTGGTAAATTCTTTCAATGTACACAGGTGTTTTATCTTCAGTATATCCCATTTGTCAAGTTGTGTCTCCTCTGTGTTTGTGTCCTTCCCTATTTCTGACAGCCTGTGTATTCCCTGTGCCAAAGTTCTCAGGTTTGTCCCAGTTCCCTCATTGATGGCCCTAATAGTTTGGGGTTTAACTTCAAGGTCTGTGATCCACCTTGAGTTTATTCTTGTGCATGGAGTGAGATAAGGGTTTTGCTTCATTTTTCTGCAGGTAAACATCCAATTTTTTCCAGCACCACTTGTTAAAGAGCATCTGCCTCCCTTTAGATACTTTTTGGACCCTTATCAAAGATCAGTTGCCTGCATGCTGATGGTTTTATTTCTGGGTTTTCAGTTTTTTTCCATTGGTCTGAGTCTCTGTCATTGTACCAATACCGTGCGGTTTTGACAACTGTGGCTGTATGGTATGTGCCAAAGTCAGGTAAAGCAAGCCCTCCCACTGTGTCCTTCTTCTTGAGGAGATCTCTGCTAATTCTGGGCATCTTCCCTCTCCATATGAAGTTGGTCATCAGTTTTTCCATTTCTTTGAAGAAAGATGAGGGTAATTGTATTAGGATTGCATTAAACTTATATAGTGCCTTGGGCAGAACTGACATCTTTACTATATTGAATCTTCCAATCCATGAGCATGGGATTTTCTTCCATTTGTTGAGGTCACTTTGGTTTCTTGTAATAGTGTTCTGTAGTTTTCCCCATATAGATCTTTTGTTTTTTCAGTCAGGTATGTACCTAGATATTTCTATTTGTGTTTGGCTATTGTGAAGGGTACCATCTTTTTGATCTCCTCCTCTGTGGTCTTATCCAATGTGTATAACAGTCCGATGGACTTCTGTTTGTTGATCTTGTATCCTGCCACTCTGCCAAATTCCTCTATTGCTTCCAGTACTCCTTTTGTGGAGCTTTTGGGATTTTCCATATATAAAATCGTATACTATACAAATAAAGATAGTTTCACCTCTTCCTTCCCCAGACAAATACCTTTGATGTCTTTTCTTTGCCTTATACTGTTAGATAAAACTTCCAGCATGATATCAAATAAGAGTGGGGACAAGGGGCTTCTTTGTCTGGTACCCTTTTTCAGTGGGATTGTGCCTGTCTTTTCCCCATTGACTACAACATTGGCTGTTGGTTTTTCATATATAGCTTGTATTGTCTTGAGGAATTTTCCTTCCATTTATATCTTCTCAAGTGTCTTAAACAGGAATTGGTATTGGATGTTGTCGAATGCTTTTCTGCATCTATCGATATTATCATGTGGTTCTTACAGTTTTTCATATCAATGTGGCAAATGATACGATACTAATGGTCTTTGGTATGTTGAACAATCCCTGCATCCCTGGTATGAATCCCACTTGGTCATGGTGAATTATTTGTTTTATATAGTTTTGTATTCTGTTGGCTAATATTTTGTTAAGGATTTTGGCATCGATGTTCTTTAGGGATAGAGGTTTGTAATTCTCAATTCTTGTGGCATCCTTGCCCAGATTTGGGTATCAGTTATACTAGCTTCATAGAAGGAGTTCAGGCATTTTCCATCTTGTCTATGTTCTGGAAGAGTTTTTGTAGGATTGGTGTTAGTTCTTCCCTAAATGCTTGTTAGAAATCTTCAGTGAAGACATCTGGTCCAGGGGATTTTTTTGTTTTTTTTGTAAATCCTTGATAGCCTTGTCTATTTCTTCTGTTGCTATGGGTCTGTTGAGATTCGTGACATCCTTTGGGGGCAGTCCAGGGAAGGATTTTTTTTCCCCAATAATATGTCCATGTCTTCCAAGTTGTTGAATTCTTTGGAGTACAAGCCTTCATAGTACTTTGTAATTATCCTTTTGATTACATTAGGATCTGTTGTAATATCCCTTCTTTCATCCCTCATTCTTGCTATTGAAATTTGTTCCCTCCTTTCTTTGGATAGGTTTGCCAGCGGTCTGTCGATTTTGTTTATTCTTTCAAAGAACCAACTTTTAGCAGAATTAATTTTTCCCATAGTTTTCTTATTTTCCCTCTCCTGAATCTCAGCCTTGATTTTTATTATTTCTTTTCTTTTGCTATTAGTAGGATTGTCCTGCTGACTCTGCTCTAGTTGTAAATTTTGTGCCAGCATATCAATCATGAGTCTCTCTTCCTTTCTCAGGTGTGAATGTATTGCTATGAAACTTCCTCTGATAACTGCCTTGTTGTGTCCCATACGCTTTGGTACGTTGTGTTCTCATTCTCATTGGTTTCTAATTTCATCTCTGATCAGTACCAGTACGCACTCCTTTTGCAATAGAGAGGTACTTATCCTCCAATTGCTTGCTCTTGTTTTCTTCGTCTTCCTTTTGTTCATTTCCAGCCTTATGGCAGTGGTTAGAGAGAGAGGTCTGTATGATATCAATGTGCTTAAATGTATGTAGATTCACCTTATGCCCCAGCATGTGGTCTATCTTTGATTATTTGTCATGCGGGCTTGAAAAGAATGTGAATATTTGGATGAAACGCACTGTAAATATATATCAGGTCAAATTACCTAATTGTAGTGGTTAGATCTTTAGCCTCTTTGTTGAGTTTCTTTCTCTGGGCTCTATCATTCTTAGAGAGCGGTGTATTGAAGTCACCCACTATAATTGTTGAGGCTGTGACTTCTTTTTTCATCTTTTGGAGTATTTGGATGACATCTTCAGTGAGTCTCTCATTTGGGGAATATATGCTTACAGTGCTTAGCGGTTCTTTGTCTACCATTCCCTTGCGCATTACATAGTGTCCCTCCTTAACTCTTTTTATGGTTTGCACTTTGAGATCAATTTTATCTGAGATTTGGATTGCAACCCCTGCTTTTTTTGAATTGCTGTTTGTTTGGTATACCTTTCTCCAGCTTTGATTCTCAGCCTATTTTTGACTGTAGCCTTGAGATGTGTCTCCTGTAGGCAGCAGATTGCTGGGTTGTGTTTTCTAAGCCAGTCTGCTAGCCTCAGTCTTTTAATGTCTGAGTTCAGGCCATTGATATTCAGGGTTATTATCTCAATCTGCGGACTCTGTGATGTCATCTTATACTTTTTGTGTTGGGTGTTTCCCTACCTTCCTTTCTTATTAGTATGTTGTGCATGTGTGTTTGTGTGTGTATCATTCCTGATTTATTTGCATCCTTAAGCCAATGCTATCTTGGGGTCTGTTTTCTCTTTGTTGCCCTCTGGGTGAGGTTGTTCTATGTGGCAGTCTCTTATTTATGATTGGTGAGTGTTGTTCTTCTCCCGATACTGGGTCAGCAAGGATCTATTGTAGGGCTGGATTTCTTCTTACGTATTCGTTGAGTTTTTTCTTGTCTGGGACGACTCTTACTTCTCCATCTATCTTGATCAATAATTTGGCTAGGTAGAGTATTCTTGGGTTTGCATTGTTTTCCTTCAATTTTCAGAATATGTTACTGCACTCTCACCTCTTCTTCATAGTTTCTGCTGATAAGTCTGAGCACATTCTTATTTGGGAACCTTTATATGTGATTGCTTGTTTTTCCCCAGCTGCTCTCGTGTTTTTCTTGTTTTCCTCAAAGTTGGATAGTTTAACTATTATGTGCCTTGGTGATTTCTTCTTGGGATTCAGTCTGGCTGGTGTTCTTTCAGCATCCTGAATGATTGCCTGGTTTTCATTCATTAAGCTGGGGAAGTTTTCCTCCAATAATTCTCTCACTATTGTTGCAGATGACTTCTTTGTTGTATCTTCCTCCGGTAAGCCAATAATTCTAACATTGTTTCTCTTCATAGCATCAGACATAGCTCTTAAGTTTTCTTGAACTTCTCTGATGATCTTATTAGAATTTTGTTCGCATTTGTTAAAGTCTGCTTGGCTGCCCTTCAAGTCATTGATGAGGTTCTCTGCTTCCTCCAGTCAATTCTCGAGGTCCATGTTTCTGCTACTGGTTTTTGTTATCTCCTCCCTAAGCTCCTGTATTTCCCTTTGGTTTATGGCTCTTATCTCCTCCATCATTACATCCTTTTTCTGTATTCTTTCCCTCATATCCTGTATGACTCTAAGTGGCATTCTGAAAATTTCTTTCTGTGCCAGCTCAATGTCTGCTTCTTCTATACATGTCATTATGTTCAGGACATCTTCTGCCATTGCCTTTTGTTTCTCCCATTTTTTCATTGAGGTTGTTGGGGCTAATGGCTGTTTGTGTTGCGTTGTTTTAGAGGAGCCAGGTGCTATTTTCCAGGGAGTTGAAGAGCACTGGCTCTCTCTGGGAAACTTGTAGGAATGCTTTTTGAACTGCCTACAGATAATTTCACTATGGAATTAACCTACTACTTTATCCTCCTGTGGCTTCCCTCTCAGGTGAGTGCACAGAAGGCTGGTGGATTGCCTGATTTGGTGTTGCAGAGGTTTGACAGAGGATCCTGCAGCAGCTTGGAACATTGATGAGTGTTGGTCCAGCTATCTTAGGCCTCATGAGGCACTAAGGTAGGTGGGAGGAAGTTCCCTCAGTCACGTGGGACTACAGAGGAAAGAAAAATAGGAGCTCCCCCAGCCACACAAGCAGGAATTCCTCGGTTAGAAGTTGGACAAAGTATCCTCTAGTGGAGGTTGGCAGGGCTTTCTCCAGCCTCGGGCTAGCTCCACAGTGTGGAGCTCACCTAGCTGGGTGTGGCACAGGCATAAATACCCTAGGTTAAGGGGAGTGGTCTGGAGGTCAGCAGTGGAGTGTGAGAGAACAGGAAAGAGACAAAGAGGAGAAACAAATGGAAAAAGTAAGCCCTCTGAGACTGTGAGGGGATGGAGAGAAGAGAGGGAAACAAAAGTAACAATGTAGCTGATCCCTGATCCCTGTCATGGAGCTGCAAGGGTTTATCTGGGTTGAGATTAAGCCCCTGCAGACTCCAAATGGTCCCTGCTCTGGCTGAGACAGTAGCAGGGCTAAGATCAAGCCCTAGGTGGCCTCCACTGTGGTAATCCAAACGCTCCTAGCCCCTGAAAACCTTGTGGATCTATGCCTACTTAATTTTATGATGCTCCTCCTAAGATTCAGCGGTGTTGAATTTCCTTCTAAGTGACTCTTCTTGGCTGATTTCTGAGGAGTCCCTCTGGTATGTCGACATATACCTTTGATATCCTTCTGATGCCTTATATTATCAGCTAGGACCTCCAGGACTACGTTGAATAAAAGTGGGGACAAGAGTCACCCTTGTCCAGTCTCCTTTTTCTATGGGAATGTTTTCATCTTTTCTCCATTGATAGTAATGCTGGCTGTTGCATTTTCATATATAGCTTTAATTATATTGAAGTAATTCCCTTCCAGTCCTATCTTCTTAAGTGTCTTAATTAGGAAGGAGTGTTGAATGTTGTTGAATGCATCTTCTGCATCTATTGATATGATCATGAGTTCTTTGTCCTTTTTCTTCTCAATGTTGTGGATAATGTGGATGGATTTTTGGGTGTTGCACCATCCCTGCATCCCTGGTATGAATCCACTTGGTCATGATGAATTACAGTATTTATATAGCTTTGTATTCAATTGACTGGGTACTTCTCTATTCTTGAGGGATTCTTGCCCAGTTTGGGTGTCAGTGTTATACTAGTTTCATAGAATGTGTTTGGGAGTTTACCTTCTTTTTCTATGATATGGAAGAGCTTCCCTGAATGCTTGGTAGGATTCTCCTGGAAGCCATCTGGGCCAGAGCTTTTTCCAGTTGGCAATCCCTTGATGACCTTATCTATTTCTTCTTTGCAATGGATCTGTTCCAGTTCTTAACGTCTGTGTGAGGTCATTGGAGGACGGTTTGTTTTTCCAGGTATTTGTCCATTTCTTCCAAGTTGTTGTATTCCTTGGAATATAGTCCTTTGTGATCTGTCTTTTAATTTCATTGGGGTCCATTTTAATATTCCATGTTTCATCTCTCAACCTGTATATTGACATCTACTCCTTCCTACCTTTTGTTACGTTTACCAACGGTTTGTCATTCCTGTTAATCCTTTCAAAGAGCAAGCTTCTTTTAAAAAATCATTTTTTAGGGGCTCGTACAACTCTTATCACAATCCATACAGCCATCCATTGTATCAAGCACATTTGTACATTTGTTCCATCATCATTCTCAAAACATTTGCTTTCTACTTGTGCCCTTGGTATTAGCTCCTAAATTTTATACCCCACTTCCCTCCTACCTCCTTCACAAACCCTTGATAATTAAAAAATTATAATTTTGTCATGTCTTACACTGTCCGATTTCTCCCTTTGCCCACTTTTCTGTTGTCCATCACCCTGAGAGGGAGTTATAGGTAGATCATCATGATTGGTTCCCCCTTTCTATCCCACCTTCACCTTACCCTCCTGGTATCGCTACTCTCATTGTTGGTCCTGAGGGGTTTATTTATCCTGAATTCCCTGTGCTTCCAGTTCTTATCTGTACCAGTGTACATGCTATGGTCTAGCCGAATTTGTAAGGTAGAATGGGGATCATGATAGTGATGGGGAGGAAGCATTTAGTCACGAGAGGAAAGTTGTATGTTTCATCAGTACTACACCACCCTGTCTGGCTCGTCCTCCCCATCATTCACAATGATATGATTTTTTGTTCTTTGATACCTGATACATTATCCCATCGACATGTCATGATCACACAGGCTGGTATGCTTGTTCCATGTGGGATTTTTTGCTTCTCAGTTAGATTTTCCAATTATCGTATATAATTATATTTACATGTGTGCATGCCTATATTTAGACCTCTATAAATGCCCTTTGCCTGCTAGTTCTTTCCTCTAATTCCTTTTACTTTCCTCTTGTCCCACTATCATGCTCAGCCTTCATTTGGGTTTCAGTAAGTCCTCTCAGTTACATTACCCTTGATCACACCCTACCAGGTCTCCTACACCCTCCTCACCACGGATTTGGATCACTTGTTGTTCCCTTGTCCCTGGGTTTGTTAACACCCACTCACTTTCTTTCCCCTGCCTCCCCCTCTCCCATGTCCCACTGGAACTGTTAGTCCCGTTGTTTTCTCCTCCCGATTTTTTGTTTCACCTATCTTATCCAGATAGACCTGCAGAGATAATAATATTCACAAAAAAACAAGACAGAGCAAAACAAAGCAACAAAAGAAAATAAAAAACCAACAAAATAACAGTGACAAAAAAGAAAAGCCTGTAAATAGTTCAAGTTCTGTTTATTGACCTTTAAGAGAGTTTTCTGAGCTGACGGTGCCAGGCTATCAAAAGATATAGCATCTGGGGTCTTAAAGGCTTAAAGATAAACAAGCGGTCATCTAGCTGAGAAGCATCAAAGCCCACGTGGAAGAAGCACACCAGCCTGTCTGATCACATGGTGCAGAAAGGACCAGTTATCAGACATCAAAGAACTAAAAATCATATCAATGGGTGCCCAACTCCCTGATACGATCAATGAAGACAAACGTGTGCATAAGCAAATATGGTGAAAAAAATCTGATGGTGCCCAGCTATCAAAAGATATAGTGGCTGGGGTCTTCAAGGCTCGAAGATAAACAAGTGGCCATCTAGCTCAGAAGCAACAAAGCCCACATGGAAGAAACACACCAGCCTGTGTGACCACGAGCTGTCAAAGGGATCAGGTATCAAGCATCAAGGAACAAAAAAATCATATCATTGAAAATGTGGGTGAGTGCAGAGTGGAGACTCAAAGCCCATTGGTAGCCAACCGGACACCCCCTTACTGAAGAGTTGTGGGGAGGAGATGAACCAGTCGGGGTGCAAGGTAGCAACGATGAAACATATAACTTTCCTCTCATTCTTAAATGCTTCCTCCCCCCCCCCCCCCCACTATCATGATCCCAATTCTCCCTTACAAATCTGGCTATACCAGAGGATGTACATTGGTACAGAGAGCAACTGGAAACACAGGGAATCCAGGACAGATGACTCCTTCAGGGCCAGTAGTGAGAGTGGCGATGCCTGGAGGGTGGAGAGAATGTGGGGTAGAAAGGGGCAACTGATTACAAGAATCTACGTATAGCCTCCTCCCTGAGGGAGGGACAGCAGAGAAGAAGGTGGTGAGAGACATTGGACAGTGTAATATATGATAAAATAATAATTTATGAATTATGAAGGGTTCATGAGGTAGGGGACAGTGGGGAGGGAGGGAAAAAATGAGCAGCAGATATTAAGTAGAAGGCAAATGTTTTGAGAATGATGATGGCAACAAATGTACATATGTTCTTGACACAATGGATGTATGTATGGATTGTAATAAGAATTGTAGGAGCCCCCAATAAAAATGATTAAATTTAAAAAGTGTTTTATGGTCGACTCTGATGGGGTGCCACAACCTGGCCCCAAAGTCTCCTTTTGGTATTCCCTCAGGACTTGCTTGCTCTGCTCCCCTTGCTGAAGAGCCAGCTTTTTACTGAGTTGATTTTCTCCATTGACTTTTTGTTTTCCCACTCATTTATCGCTACCCTGAGTTTTATCATTTATTTTCTTTTGCTATTAGAAGGATTGTTCTGTTGACTCAGTTCCAACTGCTGAAGCTTTTATGAGAGGGTATACACCAGAAGTCTCTCTGCCATCTTCATGTGCACCTTTATCACTATCATGCATCCTCTTATAACTGCCTTTGCTGTATCCAATAAGTTTGGGTATGTTGTATTCTCATTCTCATTGGTTTTTAGAAACTTACAAATTTCATCCCTAATTTTTGTCAATGCCCACTACTTTTGAAGAGCTAAGTTATTCATCCTCCAAGTATTTGCCCTTGTTTTTTGTTTGTTTGTTTTTATTTTGTTGTTTCCCAGCTTTATGGTGTAGTGGTCAGAGAACTTGACTTGTGTCCCAGCATGTGGTCTATTTTCGACTGCATGCCATGTGAACGTGAAAAGAATGTGAATTTCTTTTTTGCAGTTGTGGGGAGAGCTCTAAATGACTCTCAGGTCAAGTAGAGTTTGGTTCTGTAGGCCCCTTCTTGAGCTTCTTTCACACTGATCTATCCTTGGAGAGCAGTATATTGAAGTCTCCTACTATGGTTATTGATCCTGTGATTTCTTTTCTTCATCATTTGGAAGATTTAATTGACGTCTTTCATGGGTCTCATTGGATGCGTATGTGTTTAGTATGCTCAGTGCCTCTTGGTCTACTGATCTCTTAAGCATTACATAATGCCCATCCTTGTAGCTTGTTATATCCTAAACCTTGAAATCAATTTTGTCAGAGATTAGAATTGCATTTCCTGCTTTTTGTTAGATTGCCATTTGATATACCTTCTGCCAACCTTTGGTCCTCAACCTGTTTTTGTCTGTGAGATTCAGGACTGTCTCTTGCAGACAGCAGGTTGCTGGGTGTTGTTTTGTTTTGTTTCCTAAACCAGTCTGCTAGCCTTTGTCGTTTGATGGTGGAATTCAGACCATCAACATTCAGAGTTATTACATCATCTGTGGAATTTTTGCCACCATCCCTTTACCTTTTGTGATGGACATTTTCCCCCTCCCTCCTTTGCCATGTGTTATATTTGTAGGGGAGATTCATTCTTGCCTTCTTCTCACATTGGGTCAAAGACGTGTTATGCATTGTTTTCAGTGCTCTGACTTCTGGATAGTGTTGCACTACGTGGTGGTCTTGTGCTTGTGCTCTGTGGATGTTGATCATCTGACCAAATTGAGTTGGAAAGTAATTTTTTGTAGTACTGGGTTTTTTGGGGGAAGGGGGGTTGTTTGTTTGTTTTTAGTGTAGCCTTTAAATTTTCCCTGATCTGGAAACCCTTACCTCTCTATTTTGATGGGGAGTTGGGCAGGATAGAGGATTCTTGGGTTACCATTACCCTCCTTCAGCTTTTGGAAGATGCTATCCCATCTCTCCTCTTCTTCATGATTTCTGCTGATAAATCTGAACATATTCCTATCTGATTACCCTTAGAGGTGACTGCATTTTTTTTCCCTCTAGCAGCTCTTCTCCTTTTCCTCAAAGTTGGATAATTTGACTACAATATGTTTTGGTATGTGCTTCTTGGGGTTCAGTCTAATTGGTGTCCTCTCTGCTTCATGGATTATTGTCTGATTCTCCTTCATTATATTGGGGACGTTTTCTTCCAGGAATTCCCTCACTATCTTGGCTGTAGATCTTGCTCTAGTAACCCAATTGTTCAAATATTGTATCTCTACATAGCATCGTTCATTTGTCCTTAGGTTTTCTTCAGCTTCTTTCGTTGTCTTATTTGATTGTCTTTCACATTTGTTGAATTCTTATTGGTTATCTTTGAGGTCACTGGTATGATTCTCCGCCTCTCCCAGAATGGTGGTAAAGTCTTTTACCATTTGCTTTGCTTCTGCTGCATTTTCTTTTAGCTCTTATATTTCCCTACAGTAAGTGGACTCTATCCTCTCTTTTCTTTAATCCCTGTTCTCTATCAATTCCCTTATATCCTGTATGACTCTATGCAGCATACTGAAGATTTCTTTCTGTGGCAGTTCAAAGTCTGCTTCTTCTATGTACTCGAGCAGCAAGGGTGGCACCAGGCAGGCTGATCGTACATGGGTAGACCAGCGTTCACAGGGACCTGGGCGCAGAGAGTTATGGGGCATATGTGTTTAGCTGGTAAGTTGGTGGAGAACAAGCACTGTCGAGGTATAGGAAGCAGGTTCTCAATGTGGTGGTTGGGGTGCCTAATGGGTATGTTAAATCTACCAGGATCCCAAACCAACCCTAAAGATTGTGAAAGGGAGAGTGCATACCTTTAACTGTTTGTGTTTATAACAGAAGACCCCTTTACAGTAGGTTGTTGTGAAACTCCAAGTTCTCCTCTCCTTAGGTACATTCGGGCTACTATTGTGAGTGCCCCTGTGAGGAGGAACATCTGTTCAAAGGTGCTCTGGGCCGGGTCAGTGGAACTCTGTTTGCTGGCTACCTTGCCAGGGGTGGGGAAGGTTGCCAAGTAACCCTGACATGATGAGTCCAACTCCAGTGGCAGGGAAAGGAGCCCTGTGTTTTCCACTCAGAAGCTAAGGCAATAGGTGTAACAACTATCTGGAGCTACCTAAGACACAAGTTCAAGTGGTCTCTCTGTCTCCCTGGGGGCTGGCTCCCTCCCTAGAAAGCTGCAGCTGTACTTGATGAGTTTCAAGGAGGTTGTGTGTTGCTGACGTGAAGGGAACAGGTTCCAGAGGTTACCGTGGTTGGGGTAACGGAGGAGAACAATAAATCTGCCAGGGTCCCTTGTTGATCCTGCGTGTTATGTAGGGACAGTGTTTGGTCGAATGATGTTTTGCTGCCTTGTGGTCTTGTTTGGTGTCAGAGGGGTTGAGATTCAGGCTAGGGGGTTGATTTGCTGTCTGGTATGGCTGTGAGTGAGAGATGTCTTCTTGTGATTGAGTTAATTATCTTGATAGAATGTCCCTCTGGTGAATCAGGTCAGAGGAGATGGGGATGGTAGAGGTGGCCAAGTGAGAGTGGGGGGTGGGGTCTTTTCCTGTCATCTCCCTAGGGAGCCTAGAGGGTAGAGGGGTGGAGTATAGCAGTGTCTTACTCAGCATGCTGGTGTCTTAGGTGAAAGACTTGTTTTGCTGCCTTACTATTACCTGATCTTTGAATGGTCTTTTAATGACTCTTTGTCAAGCCCCAAACTGGTGAAAACTGGTTTGGGCATGGCCTCAGACTTTAGCTCCTAGTGACTTTTCCTGTTTTGTTATGTTAGAGTTTTGTTAATGGACCAGGTGTATGGTGGCTTAGATTCAAAGTTACAAAAAGGAACACAGTCTCAGAATGACTGATTTCTAAGGTTTGGTTTGGTTTGGTTTCAGGGGTCTGCAGGGTATCCTGGTATCTGGGCTTCACAGTGCTGTCCCCCAGGAAAGGGGACTTAGATTGGCTGAGTGGATTTGGGGCCCACTGGGTGTGCGTTATCCCAACTGCCCTCCTTTTCCCAGCTTACTCCTGCCAGGCTCCGTAGGCTATGCTCAGGGCAGCTGCACTCTGCAAAGGATAAGTAGCCCAGGAGCTCTCTGATGGCAGCAGATTAGTGTCTCATTATCATGACCCACACTGGCACACCGAGAGCAGACCTGGGGGGAGGGGAACAGGGAGTGGCAGGTGTGGTTGCCCTCTCCCTGGGCAGGGGTGGGGGAAGTGTACAGTCTGTGATGGGGAGGGGAGCCTGTGTTATGGTCACCTGTAGACAGCACTCTGGGGAAATGACTGCATGCTGCGGGTCTTGGATCTCAGGCACAGGAAGGGGTGGCAAGGGATGTGGAGAGCACGCAGGCAGACACGGTGAAGTTAGAGCATCACCGTGAGCCCTCGAATTGCTCCATGGGTGAAAATCTCAAGGGGAGGTCTGACCCACGAGCCCTAGTACAACCAGAATTCCATGTCTAGCACCCAGCTGCCCAGTGCTGGCCTCCTTACCTCTTAACTGTCCAATCTAACAGCGGAAGCACCGGGGCGGCAATGCCACCTCCTCAGGAGATCCAAATTCTCTTGTCTTCTCATTTCCTGTTGCCCTGTGTTTTTTGAAGCTTCACCCCGACCTGCTTCTCCAATGTGAAACCAAGCAGTCACGCTCGCTGCCACAGAGTCGATACCAACTGGCAGTGAACCCGCCGCAGAGGCTGGAATTGGCCCTGCGCATTTCCCGTCACTGGTTCATCTTTCCCGTTGCCTTTACAGTACTGCTTAGACTGCTTCATTGCTTCTTCTGTTCCCACCACACCCTCCACCCCCACCCTGCACAGAGTCCAAATCCTCAGGTATTAAGGACCAGCGGTACAGAAGTGCAGCTCATTATACTGGAACCGGACACCGTGATACTACAAAGAACTAAGCAAAAAAAAAGTAAAAGTCTAACAGAAAGCTTCCCATACCAACTGAAATGGATCCTCTTAAGGATTTTCTGCAAAGCTCTTAAGGTTTATACAAATGGAATTAATCCAGCATTTGATGGAGGGAAGCAGAAATACTTGTTTGTGTTGGTTTCTTACTGGCTTAAACAGCACAGGGACCATGTCTCCCAGGAGGGAGAGAAGCTGACTGTGGCATTCCAGGGATGTGGTTTCATCTCCGGCTGCACATGGGAAGTCTTAGAGCCTGGGCTCACAGTCAGACGCCACACCTACCCCCTGCAGGTACAGGGAGTGCATGGGAAGTGGGGGAGTGGGGTGAGGTCTGGTAAGGTCTCTTTCAAAGCCTGGCTGGGGCTGTCCTGGCCCTAGGAGCTGCTTCCATCAGTGAAATCAGAAGGCAGAAACCTTCAAACCCTTCCTGTAGACCAGAAGGTTCTCAGCACCCCAGTTCTTCCCTAAGAAGCATCACTTAATGCCTACAGGATGGCTGGGGAGCCATTAATAAAATCATCCAAGATGTACATCTCTTTGACAGTGAATTGACCATCACGGGTAAACATACCTCCCTTAAGGAAATCATTGAAGATCTCTGAATCATCGAATCAACCTCTTGGTATAAAACGGAGTTGTTCCCTTCATGAAACAATACTTTGGCAATTTCCCATTCCTGGTTGGCACTCCCTGGTGTGGCGAAGGGGATGTGGGAGAAAGGGAGATGCTGTGTTCAGGGTGCCGAGGGACAGCTAGGGAGGCCCACAGGTGAGCCAAGCCCCTTCCCTGCCCCCACCAGGTGGGCAGCTGGGCTAGGCCAAGGCGGAAGAAGTGCTCGGGGCTTGCTGGTAGGAGAGTCGGGAGGAGACCAAGGCTGAAGGAAGCCATGGGCACTCACTGAGCCTTTCTAAACACGTCTGCAAAGACAGTGAGCAAAGGACCAGAGGGACCCAGGAGGAGGGGGCTGTCCACCCTACAAAGGGTCTTTGGCTGCTCTCGTTAGTTGACTGCCCTCTATCGGCTCCAACTCATGGTGACCGCCCATTGTGTAAGAGGACGGGACACCACCTGGTCCTCCACCTCTGTCCTCCTGGTTGTGGTGGCACATGTGAGGCCATTGCTGTGGCCATGATGCCACCTGGGGGTCACCTTCATCTTCACTGATGCTCTACCCATCGCGATGTCCTCCTCCAGCAGTTTGGCCCTCCTGGTGACATGTCCACGGGAGAAAGACCGGGCTTTTCACTCCCGTAAGGAGTTACAGTCTCGGAAAACCCACAGGGGCAGCTCTACCCTCTCCAATGGCTGGGAGGGAGGGTGAAGGAGCAGCCTGTCCAAAGTGAGGCTGAGGCTTGTCTTCCTTGCTTCTCGGCAAGTGGATTTGTGCACCTCCCACAGCCAGGGGTCCCATGCCCATGCGATTGCTTCTAGTTGGTCCAGCCCAGTCCCACTCACAGACATGCTGCTGGGCCCCACACCCCCGCCATGGTCTTCCGTCGGATGTTCTTCCCTTGCAGTTAGTCTTCCCGATGGCCTCTCCAAATGAAGGGACCTACCCTCTTTTCTAAGCCCCTCCTGCATGGATCCTAAGATTGACTTGTCCGTCTGGCTTGGGGGAAGGGATTGTCTTCCATGGGCCATTTACATGTTCACAACAGCACTCAGGCCACACTGGCCAAGCATCCACTGAGGCCACCCCTAGGATGGGGTGGCTGGAGCTGCTTCTCTTGGGTGAAGCGTGTGATGTGAGCTGGTGTGGATGACTTCCCAGGCCTTCTGTGGTCCGAGGGTCGGACGTTCCTCTTCCCTTGTCTCTTGATGGTGGTCCAGACCCACAACGGCCCTGTGGACAACAGAACCAGACACCACCCAGTCCTGCACCATCCCACAGCTGGACTCAGGTGTGAGCCCATGGCTGCAGCCACGGTATTCATCCACCCTTCTTCCTCTGCAGAGCCCCACCACTTTACCAAGCCAGGCGCCTTTCTCCAGTCTCTCTCCAGAGACAGCTAAGAATGAGAGGCAGGTGCTAGAATTTCTGCCCTCTTCCTCCACGAGGTAGACATAGTGCCAGAAACCAAGTCAAACCCCATTGTCGCAGGGTCATTTCCGACTCAGAGCAGCCCCAGCGGACAGAGTGGAAATGCCTCAGGGGACTTCCACGGCTGTCATGTCTCTCTCACAGATCATGGGGGCAGGGGCTCTAACCACCAGTCTTTCCATTGGCAGCCCAGCATTTTTAGTCCCTAGTCCCCAGAGCCCCGGGGACACAGGTCCCAGGGATACCAGGGGTCCAGAGACAGCAGCCTCTGGTTCCTGAGGGGCCATGAGATGTGTCCAGTCAATTAACCCCATGGGCACCTTACCCCACCCCACCCTGCTGAACCAGGCTTCCCATTTACCCAGCCACCCTCCCAACATTCACCTTCAACATAAGGTCGAGATTTCCGGTGGGTAAGAGGACTTACCAGTACCCCCATGAGATAGTTAAAGTTTATTGTGCCAACCTGGCCGATAAACACGCGTGAAGTTAATTGAAGGTCGAAGGGATCAATGGCTCAGTGAGTCTCGCCTTTCTAGTTCTCGGATCTCTTGCTTTCTGATGGTCAAACCAGGGTGCAGCTGCCTTAGCCAGTTCCCTGCTTCAGCTGGCAAGGCTCACTTCCTGCAAGACATCCTTGAGGAGAACCACATAGACCTACCCTGATGCAGCCCTGGGTGCTGGAGCAGCCACATGGAGACCCCTGCCAGTGCTGAGATGCTTATATGTTCACTGATTCAGCTTTCCTCCTGCAGTTGGTATCATAGTGTGTGCTTTGTGAGATGGAGGAAGACTTTGTAGATTGGTATCGGACATATGGGCTAGTGTTGGACTTGTGGGCTTGGGCAGCACTGGGTTGGGATGTTTTCTAGATGTGCACTTACCCTTTATATAAAACTCTCTTATACATGAGTTTCTGTGGATTTGTTTCTCTAATGTACCCTGAGTAACACACCCCAGGGACGCAAAGCTCGACACGGCTTCACGTCTGTTTCTTCAGAGACAGAGAAAGGATACACCGGTGGTTTCAGTCAGCTCTGCTGGCCCCAACGCTGGGCTCACCTTTGCCGTTGGGAATGGGGGGCATGTCCTGTCCTGTCCAGACAGGCCACTGACCAGCCAGCCCATGTCTCCTTGCAGGTTCTAGCCTGTGGCTAGTGGGCATGGTCATCAACATCCACTCGGACCACATCCTACGGAGCCTCAGGGAATCCACGGAGACTGGATACAGAATACCCAGGGGTACGTACGAGCACAGGCTTCTGTCTCCAAGTGGCGTGCATGGTGTCTGGGGTCTGAGTGCCACTGGCGGCAGGGCCGGGGATGGGGCCGGTGTTGGTCAGCCGTGAGTTTCCTGGAGAGTTGCTGTGACTGTGGCCCTCACTGCCATTCAAGTTTCCTAGACTTAGCAAAGGATCTCACCCGGCCTGGCCCAAGGGACAGCCAGAAAGCCCTCCGTTCCAACTCACAGCCACTCGGCAGGGCAGAGCTGGGCTGCCCTGTGGGTGTCCGAGGCTTGGCACCTTTACATGAGCCAACTGCCTTGTCTTTCTCCCACGGGGTGGCTGGTGGATTTGAACCGCCAACCTTGAGGTGAACAGCCCAACACTTCATCCACTGGGTCCCCAGGGGGTCATCAGGGAGAACAGGAAGCCCTGTCCCAGCTCTGCTGGCAAAGAGAGCGAGAAGCAGAAAGCAGGGTGATGAAGCCATCGCCTCCTTTTCTGGCCCTCTGAGCACGGCTGAAGCCCTGAACGACCTCTCTCCAAAACCATTTAGACTCTCTTGCTGTGACGAGGGAGAGAAAAGGTCCCCAGGGGACAAGATCTAGGCTCCTGGGACAAGTCCAGGAGCCCCTGTGGGGACTCGGTGAAAGGCAGCTGCTCCCGCTGTGCCATGTGGCCACGCTTCACACCCTTGAATGGTGTGAGGAATGCCCGGTGGGCCCAGCTGCTCTCCCAGGCCCTGGAGGAGGCAGGCCCCGGGGTCCCAGGGGAAGCTGCCTTCACCTGCTGCCTCAAGGAATCCTGGTAAGGCAGGTTCCAAGGAGAAGCGGCCCCGCTGAGCAGGCACAGAAGCCACGGGGAACTTGGGTGTCCTCTCTCTCCCCCCCCACAAGGAGGAGCCTGCTGAGACCTGAAGGGTCCCAGGGTAGACGGGGCTAATATAATACAATATATAATATAAAGACTGATCTCAGAGCGAGGGCTGGAAAGGTGCTAGAAAACAGAGCAGGGTTGACGTGCTACCAGCGGAGGAGTGAGGAGCCCCTGGGAGAAAGAGCCAGGAGCTGAGCCCCAGCCTGCCGCCGTCACCCCGAAGGACGGCGAAGGAGGACGTCTGTCCTGCCGAGGGGTCCGAGACGACACTGTTACAGGAGCACCAGCCTCTTCCTTCCCCAGCAGAGCAGGTGGTGGGTTTGAACCACCAGCCTAGAGGTTGGCAGCTCTGTGTTTCACCCACTGCTCCTTCCGGATCCTCCATAAAGCTAAGAGCTCCTGCAAGTGGGGAGTCCAGTCGGTGAAGCTGAACACTGAGGGAGCTGGTGCTCACTGGGCAGCACCTGGCTGGAGGCCTCCCCCCACGGTCCTGGGCAGCAGACGAGGAGAACAGTGGGAAGCCAAACAGAGGAACTGAGCACCCACAAGCCCTCCCATCAGCGCAGACTGTGGCATGCAGAAACCCCCTGCAGAGTTCCTGGTGGTGCTGCCCACTGCTGCTGCCTGTGGTGGGGAGGATGAGAAAGCCGGGAGTCTCAGATGACCCCCCCCCATGTCCCAGGCAGGCCTGAGAGTGGGGTGGAAAGAGCCCTCTGGGTAGACATTTAGTGAAAGGGAAGGTACAGCCCCACCTCAGAGGACCCACCAGGCTGTGGTCCCCACCGGCTTCCCAACCCAGCTCCCTCCTGTGGCAGGGAGAGAGGGCCCTGGGCCTGGCCAAGAATGGCAGGACATGTGTCCTCGGAAAGGCAGGGTGGCAGGACATGAGGACACCAGCAGGGCACAGAGGAGGCGACCTGTGCACAGTGACCGTGCCAAAAGCTGGAGGCGGGACCCCAGGCCGCTGCAGCCACATGAGGGAAGAGAGGCCTCAGGTGGATACTTCACCTGTGAACTTGGGACTTCACAAGTCCACCAGAAGCCTCCACCAATGTGTCACCCTGAGATCTGAGGTGCACCTGACCCAACCATGGTGTTTTCAGTCTCCCCATCTGCCTGTGAAAGCAGGATCATGGAGCTCCCCCGCCCACCCCGCCCCAAGAACTGATACTCACAAATTGTGATGTTGGTGAGGAACATCGATAGCACCACGGACAGCCAAAAGAACAAACAACTCCGTCTCAGAAGTCCCTCCAGAGTGCTCCTTGGAAGGGACCCCGTGTCACATTGTCCAGGCTGTTATCAGCAGAGTCCAGTCCCTGGAGAGGGGCCACAGGCTTGGTGAACTAGAGAGTCGTCGAGAAAGAGCGTGGCCTTCAATGAGCTGCATGGGCCCAGTGGCTACCAAAGGGGGCCTCAAAGATAGCAAGTAAGGACTGTGAGGATGGTGCAGGACTGGAGCTGAGTCTCAGTCTTTTGTCTGTAGGGTCGCTGTGAATCAGAACCGACCCGACAGTACCTAAGGGATACACAGTCCCTGTGCCCAGAAAGAATTGGGTGACACTCAGCCAGCGTAAGTGTTGGTATGCGGTCAGGAGCCAATGGGGCCGAAGGAAGAAGCCCAAGCTCCACTAGAGGCACTCGTGCAAAGCAGAGCTGCAGCAGTTGACCAAACCAAAAAGCAAAAGAAGGTGAAAGCTCACTCCCACGGAGGGATGCTGACTCATGGTCACCCAAACTGCCCCTGCGAGTTTCTGAGACTGTAACACTTCGGGGGAGTAGAAAGCCCTGCTTTCGCCCACAGAGCCGCTGGTGGTTTCGAACTGTGGACCTTGCCATTGGCAGCCCAGCGCATAGCCCCCGCACCACCAGGGTCCCGGGGACTGGCAGGGTGCTCATTAAAATGTTTCAAGAAGCTGATGAAGTGCTGGAAAGCACTCACTTGTCCCCACCAAGAAATTTGAAAGACGGCACCCTGGACTAGAATAGGCTGGAAGGGAGCCTTACTTATGCCCCTTCTCTAAAAAGGTGGCCCTGCAGAATGTGGAAATCATCTAGCAAGATGATCACTGTCACAAGCAAGTAGAATTTTGCTGAAGATCATTCAGCAACTCCTGTAGCAGTGCATTGACAAATAGCTGCCAGAAGTACCAAATAGACTCAGACAGGGACGTGGGACAGGCCAGGGGAATGCCGTGGCTGATGTCAGATGGCTCTTGGCTCAAAGCAGAGAACACCAGGAAGATGCTTGCTTGCGTTTCATTGTGTGTGCCGAGGCATTCGGCTGTGTGGCGCACAGGAAGCTATGGATAGCCTTGAGAGGAACAGGAACTCCGGAACACTTCATCATGCTGATACAGAAAAGGCAGTGGTCTGGACCAGATATGAGACTGCCGCATGGTTTAAAGTCTGGAAAGGTATGTGTCAGAGTTCTATCCTCTGGCCATACTTGCAGGCTGAGCAAACAGAGAAGCTGGACAATCTAAGGAAGCCCGCAGCATTGGGATTGGAGGAAGGCTGATTCACAACCCGCCTTGTGCAGGGGACACAACTGTGCCTGCTGAAAGCGAGGAGGACTTGAAGCACTTGCTGGCGAACACCAAAGATGGTGGCCTCCAGAATGGATTACAACTCAGCGGAAACCAAAGGTCCTCGGTGACACGGTGACCGATGGAGAAAAGACTGGAGTGGTCAAGGATTTTCATCTTGCTCGATCTACACCATATGCTCATGGAAGCAGCCGTCAAGAATCAAATAGCATGTTGCAGTGGGTAAATCCACCACACAAGACTTCTTCACAGGAAAGAGCAAGGACATCACTTCGAGGACCAAGCTGTGTCGGACGCAGGCTGTGGTGTTGTCAGTGGTCCCTGTGCCTGTGAAAGGTGTACACTGAGTAAGGAAGACTGAAGGAGGAGCTAGGCATCTGAGACATGGCACTGCCGAAGAATACTTAAAGTGCCATGGCCTTTGTGTCAGTCTGGGTGAATGAGAGAAACAAACTCTTAGACACTCATATGGGTATAAGAAAAAGCTTTCTACCAAAGATCAAAGATTTCTACCAAAGATTAAGAAAACATCCCAGACCAGTCCATAAGTCCGATATCACCCCATCTATCTGTACTAGTCCATAAATTCCTCTTTAGACTTACACAGCCATGCGATGACTTTGAATGCAGGAAGATCACAGGCCGGTGGGTGGAAAGTCTTGTGGATCCAGTGGCAGTGGAAGCATCTCAGTGCTGGCGTGGGTCTCCACGTGGCTCCTCCAGGGCTGTGTCTCTATCAGCGTAGCTCCGTCTGGCTTGTCAACAGCAGGGAGACAGTGCATCTGGTCTTCAGTCAGCTATTTATTTCTGTAGCGCCTCCAAATGAGGTCATCAAGCTGCGACCTGATTGACAGGCTCAACTCCATCCCTTCACTCTCAATAGTCTCAAGTTGACGCCAGAGTATGTAACTGCCACAGCCTTCTAAATGCACAAGCAAATCTTGTCTTGGAAGAAATCGAACCAGGATGCTCCTTGGAAGTGGGATGACAAGACTTGGTCTCACGTACTTTGGACTGTATTATCAGGACAGGACAGTCCCCAGA
This sequence comes from Tenrec ecaudatus, assembly GCF_050624435.1. Taxonomy (NCBI): domain Eukaryota; kingdom Metazoa; phylum Chordata; class Mammalia; order Afrosoricida; family Tenrecidae; genus Tenrec; species Tenrec ecaudatus. The sequence goes on along the minus strand of NC_134531.1, from coordinate 3,043,006 downwards.
AAAGGACACCATGCTTGGTCAACAAGAAAGAAAGCAAGAGAGGAAGGCCCTTGAGAGATGCATCAACACAGGGTGAGGATGGTGCTCTATAGTATATCAGATCATTATGGGTCAGAACGGACTTGGTGGCCTCTAACCATAACAACAGCATATCTTAGACTGGATTTTCTAGAGAAGGGGTGTGTGTGTTGGGGGGGGGAGGGGTTTATAAAAGGGAAATATCTCACACAGTTGTAGAGGTGGGCAAGTTCCAAGTCCCTGATCAAATATCAAGCTGTAGGCTTCTCCTGGCCCACGTAGCTGCAGGGGGCTTATGGTCCCATGATCAGCAGGTGAGGCAGTAAGCCTCAGGCTGAAGGGACAACTGAACAAAAGGCCATCTAGTCATCTGGCACTAGGCAACACAGCAGATCTATGGTGCAAACTCAAAGAACCAGAAGTCAGGCCATGAGCCAGATGCAGGGTCTAGGCCCAGCAAGAAGCAAGCAAGCTTTTCCACAGCATCCACGTGTTTGGGAAGCAGCCCTGCACCTCCAAGGAAACTTTCTTTCCATTGGTTGGCTGCCCCTGGCAGATTCATGATGTCAATGATTACATTATGTTGGACCTCAGCATCAGAAACCACTACCCCTTAGCTGCCAAACTACTGAGAATCCTGGCCCAGCCAAGCTGATATGACACCTTCACCGGCACCCTAAGGAATTACCCTTGTAGTCACTCACCTCCCCTGGGCCACCTGTTAGGCAGGCACAGTCTCATTGTAAATGGTCTGGTCCCTCTTTCTCCCAGGAGGCCTGTTTGAGTATGTGACCGCAGCCAACTACTTTGGCGAGATCGTGGAGTGGCTAGGCTTTGCACTAGCCGGCTGGTCCATCCAGAGCAGTGCCTTCGCCCTGTTCACCTTCTGCATTCTGTTGCGCAGAGCTGAGCATCACCACCGGTAAGCCCGCCTCTGCTGTAAGGCACGCGTTAGCTAAGCAGGTGCAAAGGGGGCAAGTATCTGCAAAGAAAGCCAGCTCTGAGAGATGTCGGGGATGGGGAGGGCTGGAAGGGGCGGTGGGATGGAGGGAGCTTGTAGTGGGCATCCAGAGGAGACAGGAGCCTACCTTCTGTGTGGCAGAGCCAGGTCCCTTCCCAGCCAGTGTGCCCACCTTGTGCAGCCACCACCCAGCTGTTACTGGCACTGCCAACTGCCGATAGAGCTGGCGGGAAATGTTGAACGAAACTGAAAATCCTAAAAGAGATGAGGCTTACCTGTTAGATAGAGACAAGGAAGGGTTTGTTTGCCAGGACATTTTTAAGACATGATTTCTTGTGGTGGCTGTGTGAATCCAGTGACGATGTGAATGAAAAATGGCTCTATGTAATTATCAACAGAGAATATTTTATTCCTGTTTAATAGCCACTGCCGTGCTGTCAGTTGTGACTCACAACAGCCTTCTAAGGCTTCTGAGCCTGTAACTCATGACGGGGTAGACGGGCTCTTCATCCTCCCGTGGGGTGGCTGCTGGGTCGAAACCACCAACTTTGCAGTTTAATACCCAGGTGCAACCAGGGATGCCTGGTCCTGAGGAAATACATGTTTTCTGTCTGGGTTAGCGTGGTAGGCTGGGTTGTCCAAAGAAAGGAAACCAATGACACTCATCCTTGTGTAAAGACTTGTTTTATAGCCAGAAGGCGTTCTGGCTCAGTCCAACGGAAGTCCCTTGTTCGACACGAGCTGGAGCCCACTTCAGACCCACCTAGCTGCAGGCTGCTGAAACAGGATGCCAGGAGATCCCAGGCCACCTCCACCTGTACCGCCACCACTGCCACCTCCACCTGTACCACCACCACTTCCACCAACACCACCTCCATCAACACCACCTCGACCTTTACCACCACCACCACCACCTCTACCTCCACCTCCATCAATACCACCTCCACCTTTGCCACCACCTCCATCAACACCACCTTCACTTTTACCACCACCACCACCTCTATCACCACCACCACTACCACCACCTCCACCTTTACTACCACCTCCATCACCACCACCACTACCACCACCTCCACCTTTACTACCACCTCCACCTCCATCACCACCACCACCTCCACCTCCATCACCACCACCACCACCACCTCCATCACCACCACCACTACCACCACCTCCACCTTTACTACCACCTCCACCTCCATCACCACCACCACCTCCACCTCCATCACCATCACCACTACCACCACCTCCACCTTTACCACAACCTCCACCAACACCAGCTCCACCTCCATCAATACCACCACCTCTATTAATACCACTACCTCCACCTTTACCTTTACTACTTCAACCCCCTCCATCAACACCACCTCCACCTTTACCACCACCACCACTACGACTGCCACTACCACCTTTACCACCATAATCACCACCTCTATCAACCACCACCACCTCCACTACCACTTTACCACCACCACCACCTCCATCAACACCTTTACCACCACCCCCTTTACCACCACCTCCACCCCCTTTACCACCACCCCCTCCACCTCCACCACCACCACCCCCTGTACCACCACCACCTCCTCCACCCCCTTTACCACCACCCCCTCCACCTCCACCACCACCCCCTGTACCACCACCACCTCCTCCACCCCCTTTACCACCACCACCTCCACCACCACCACCACCCCCTGTACCACCACCACCTCCTCCACCCCCTTTACCACCACCACCTCCACCACCACCCCCTGTACCACCACCACCTCCTCCACCCCCTTTACCACCACCTCCTCCACCACCACCACCTCCACCCCCTTTACCACCACCTCCTCCACCACCACCACCTCCACCCCCTTTACCACCACCACCTCCACCACCACCCCCTGTACCACCACCACCTCCTCCACCCCCTTTACCACCACCTCCTCCACCACCACCACCTCCACCCCCTTTACCACCACCTCCTCCACCACCACCACCTCCACCCCCTTTACCACCACCACCTCCACCACCACCACCTCCACCCCCTTTACCACCACCTCCTCCACCACCACCTCCTCCACCCCCTTTACCACCACCTCCTCTACCACCACCACCTCCACCCCCTTTACCACCACCACCTCCACCACCACCACCTCCACCCCCTTTACCACCACCTCCTCCACCACCACCTCCTCCACCCCCTTTACCCCCACATCCTCCACCCCCTTTACCACCACCACCTCCACCACCACCACCTCCACCCCCTTTACCACCACCTCATCCACCACCACCACCTCCACCCCCTTTACCACCACCTCCTCCACCCCCTTTACCCCCACCTCCTCCACCCCCAGAAGATCTTCAGGACACCCTCTCAGCACCCTTTCCCCCAAGGCATGTTCTCTCCTTGGAGCATTGGTCAGCTCCTTACCACCCCAGTACCTGTGCCTGCCAACAGGAAGATGGTGTCTGGAGCAACGGCCTCTGGGTCTCATTCCATAACTGCTGTGGTCATTGTGAGGCACCATCGAGTCCATTCTGACCCACAGTGACCCCGTGCCCAACAGAAGGAAGCACCAGCTGGTCCTGGTCCATCCTCATCATTGTTCCCGTGGCAGAGCTCATTGCTGCAGCCACTGTGTCTGCCCATCTCGAGGGCCTTCCTCACTTTACCGAGCATGGTGTCCTTCTCCAGGGACTGGTCTCCCCTGGCAACGCGTCCAAAGTGCGAGAGTTCCCTGAGGAGTGCTCTGGCTGTACTTCTTCCAAGACAGGGGACTCCTTAATGAGATATATGTAATTGCCCTCCAAACAGAGAAAATCACACCATGGGTCTGTCATACCAAATAGTCGTCGTCGCGGCCTAGCCACACAGCAGCTCGGTGCGCCTCTCTAATGAGAGTAGACCGGAGCTCCCCGCCGTCGAAGGAAAGGGGCAGAGCGAATGCACGTGGTCTGTTTGATAAATCACAAGCATTGTCACATTGGCTATGTGATGAGGTCGTTGCCCTTTGCAGATGCCCTTCTCTCTTTCCAGGTGGTACCTCAAGAAGTTCAAAGACTACCCCAAGTCCAGGAAGATCATATTTCCATTTATCTATTAAGCACCTTGCCAAGCACCTCCGGGGTTCCTGCAGCGAGCTGGGAGGACCCCTGTGTGGGAGCCGTGCTAACTGAATATGACCCCTGTGATTCCCTCATGCTCCCTCTCTTCCCAGATTTGTCTAGGAATTCACTGTCCCGGGGTGGCGGCCAGCCCTGGTGACTCCTGCAGCTTATTTCTCAGATTGTGAACTCCTCCCCATCTCATGTGGCTGGGGTGGCTTAAGGTTCCCAAGAGCCATGTTCATGAGTCCGTTGGGTGGCCTTGTGGACCAGTAGATTCTCCCCACCCCCTTCCCAGCCACCTGAGCCCTGGTCTTATGATCTATAAGGCCGGCACCTGGACATCACCAGGCACTCCACAGAAGACCGGGGCTGCCTGCTCCAGTACAGATGTACAGCTGGGGGCCCCATGGGGCAGTTCTACTGTGCCCTACAGGAGGTGCTGTGCATCAGAATCAGCTGTATGTTAAGGCCAGAGTCATGGCTGTTCCCAGCAACCACCACCACCTCTCAGGGCTCAGAGGGACCTGTGCTATTCCCGGGCAGGCCCTCGGAGGACACAGCCCAGTGAGGGGCTGGTTCTAAGGAGTGCAATCCACGTGCGTGGGACTTGACTGTGGACAGGCTGCCCCGACAGCAGACCCACATCCAGCCTCATCTCCCTGACCCAAGAGCACCCCTGGGTCATCCCCCTCTGGTCTGCATCCCATGAGGACTGACTGTGTGCTGCGCAGTTGGTGATTTCAATGTGTCCCTTCCTGGGGCAAAGAGGCCCTGAAACACTTTCACACCCTGGGCTTGCTCGAAGGACCCTGGAAGGAACACCAGTCAGAGTGCTGCCAACACGTGGACGTGGCGTCCTGGCTCGCCCCAGAGGCCCACGGAAGAAACACCTCCCCCAAGCACACGGGGCACCCAGGTCGCAGCCCCTGTTCCCCCTGCATCTCCTCTGCAGATGTCGGTGCTGGAGGGGACATGCAGGCAAGAAGCTGCCTCTGCTCCCAGGCCCTGGGTGGCCACTCCACCCTCCATCCAGAGCCCAGAGGAGGCTGAGCGCCTCCAAGCCCGGAGCTCACTCCTCCCCCGGGCCCGAGTCGGTACAGTGTCCTGGATGCCTTTCTCCCCTGACCAGAAACACTGGGCAGGAGAGGAGCACTGGCCGCCGGCTAAGTGACGGCAATGACGGCGTGTGTCCCGACTCGTGGAGACCCCGAGAGGTGGAGAACGCTCCCCTGGGGGGTAGTTCCACTTTGCCCTGCAGGGTCTCAATGAGCCAGAGGCCACGCAGTGGCACCCAGCAGCGACGAGGGCTATGGGTGTTAGACTCCTGGAGTGGCCAAACCCGCTGGCTTGTCTGCTGGCATTGCAGCACTAACAGGTGCCGCCAGGCGCCCTTTCTGTCCAGACCATTGCTTGGACCCCTACAACCAGACTCCTGGTCACCCCTACCTTCCTCTGGGACACGCGGGAACTGAAGGAAGCCTGGAAGGGTTTGGGTGCTATGTGCCCAAAGAAGCCCCTTCACTGTGAATTTCGGGCAGGGCCTGCAGCCCAACTGCACAAAACCTGGGTTGATCGGAGATGAAACTCAGGGTGCAGTACCACCTAATTGTTGTGGCCCGCTGGCTAGTAGAGAAGGGTACTACTCTGCCCTGCACCCCCCTCCCCAAAAACCAGCTCCCCGAATTGCCTTGGATCAATGTGAATCAGGATAATGCAGAGATGAATAAAATGAACAGTGAAGAAATGAATGATTCTGGTTGCTCTGTCTTTGTGCCTCCCAACAGCAGCCTTCTTCATCCCCCTGCTGAGAATTGTCACTTGCTTGGGCGCACGTGCACACACACAGAGATAGATAGATAGATAGATAGATAGATAGATAGATAGATAGATAGATAGATAGATAGATAGATGATAGATAGATGATAGATAGATAGATAGCCTCAGGTCCCCGTCCCCCGCCCGAAGAGGGGGAGGAGGTCTTCTGATTCAGGGTGGGGCGGGATACAACTTCTCAGCAGGGAGTCACCTCAGGCGGCCAGGGTTCGCCCAGGATGTGACCCTACCAGAGCATGGTCAGCTCCATGATGGGCTCTTCTGCTGAGCGGCCCAGCAGTGGTGGGGAGAATGTGGTTAGAGGCCGTCATCAAGCGGGTTCCCACACGTGGCAACCTTGATAATAGAACAAAACCAACACTGCCTGGTCCTGCCCCACCCTCACAGCTGTTGGGGACCGGCTCCTTGGGGCACAGTGGCTCTGTGTACTCTCCATCTTCTTCAGATGCTCCCGGATGCTCCCTGTGTCATCCAGTGCCCCCCCACACACACACCACACACACACACACGCATGCAGACTCTCAGTCTGCCACTCAAAACCCTTTCGGTTTCCCCCATGCTGAGAGTGCGTCCTCTTGGGTTTTCCGACCGCGGCCTCTGCGACAGGTTTCATGGAGACACGGCTCCGTCTCCTCCAGCTGCCCTCTACATTTTCTGCTCCGCCGTTGGACTTTGTCCCGCCTTCCACCCACCCGAGCTCCTCCAGGGGCAAAAGCAAGCTTCAGAGTCTCTCCGGACATCCCTCGGCATGTTCCTTCTCCCGTCTTTCTCATGGTCTTGACCATCTTCACGGAGGACGCTGTGGATGCGCTCCGCAGTGGACAACTCATTCCGTCCCCGGAGTCTGTTCTCAGCCTGGGAGCCCCGCCCAAGCATGTTCACTTAGAACAGCGGTTCTCAGTCTGAGGGTCGTGACCCCTTGGGGTGGGGGTTCGAATGACACTTTCACAGGGGTCGCCAGATTCATAAGAGTAGCAAAATGACAGTGATGAAGTAGCAATGAATATAATTTTATGGTTGGGGGTCACTATGACTAAAGGGGCTCGGCATTAGGAAGGTGGAGAACCAGTGACTTAGGGCAGCTCGGCTGCTGTGTGAAATGCAAACAGCAGAGCTTCAGGCATCTTAGCAACAGCCAGGCCACCCTGTATGACAGACCCACAGACGATTGAGTGATGGGGACATGGGAAAGAGCTCAGGATGGCCAGGCCCAGGCTGATCAAGCCCTGCAAGACATGACTGCTCCGCCTGCGGTTAGACCAGCTGACTCAAAATCATGAGGGCACCATGCGCCAGCAAGAACACCGAGGAGCCCGCTGGGGCCGCCCTACTCTGCTGGGGAGAAGGGGAGTGGGAAGTGCACTCAGAGCCACTCAGTTCCGGTTCCAAAATAGTTCACGACAGGTTGTGCCACGCCACTCCAGGCTATTTGCCCAAGAGAAATAAAAGCAAATGGTTTAACGGCAGCTTTATTGGTCTAAAACTCGCAGCAACCCAGTTGTCTTGAGTAAATAGACACTGGTCTGTCTATGGAAATGGAATACTTCCCCGCCCTAAGAAACTGGGGGGGGGGGGGGGTTGGCACCAGCCATCACACTGGGGAGTCTCAGAGCCCCGCTGAGTGAAAGAGGCCCGTCCCAAAGCAGCACCTCCTGAACTGCAGCCAGGGCCGTGTTGGCTGGGGACATGGAGAAGGAAGGATTTACAGAACAGTCATGAGGACACGGGACGGACTTGAGGGAGACCTTCACAGTCTTGACCAGGAGCACACACGTGTCAAAGCCCATCGAACCACGCACTTCAAAGGGACGTAGCTCGCTGTACACCCGTCACGCCTCAGTGTAGGAAAGACTAAATCACTGCATCGAGAGAACAAGCCTGCCTAAGAACAACAGAATGCTCGAAGAAGTCTGAAGGTCAAAGGTCGGTGGGAGGTAAACTGAGGGTTCTCTTAGAACAGCAGCAATAAAGCAGGACCACGGGACAGCCACTCGGGAGTGACAGCACCGTCGGAGCGCGCAGAAGTGACATGATTTTAAATCAACTAGACAAGCCTCATGAAGGGCGCCTGGGCATGTGGTGGGGATGTGCGGGGCCTAGAGCCACATGGTAGAAAGTTCGAACCACAAGCAGCTCAGGGGGAGAAAGACTAGGCCAAATCTCCAGGGGTGGGTCATGATGAGCCAGCACTGCCTCGATGGCAGGGAGAGACAGCCCTGGCTTGGGGTGGAGTCAGGCCTGTCAATGAGGTCACAGCCTAATGCTTTCCCTTTGGGGATGTGGCCTCCATTTAAGAAGAAACCCCGGAACCTCCCCCTCTCTCTGTCACTCTGCCCTCCTGCCTACTGGGACTCTGGTGGCTCCCCTGAAGGTACCACCTGCCCGCCATGTGTCCACCAACCTTGGATCCACACATCTCCGCAAGCACTGGCCTGTGATCTTCCTGCACCCTGCATCATTGCAGGTGGCTGCCTGAGTCTGAAGAAGGACCGGTGGACTAGTATCAGACTTAGAGAGTTGGACTTGGCTGGGGCTCTTTCTTCATATATAATTCCTTTTTGATATGAAGTGCTCTCTTGTACATAGATGAGTGTCGCTGGATTCCTTTCTCTGGACAATCCGGTGTCACGCAGAGAGGCAGAAGAAGAGAGAGTTACTTTGACGTTGGCTTACAGGCTGCAAACTTTGTCCTTGAGTTCCACAGGGGAGATGATGGGGAAAGAATAGAGAGAGTGTGAGTGAGTTCTATCAAAATGTCAGTGCAGAGGAGACAAACCTCTTCCTGATGGACTGATGACCTCACGGGAGAGCACACCGCCACGGCTAGCCTCCCCTCAGACCATGGGGGAAACGTGCTCTAGCTGAGTGGGTAGAACATTCACTACCATGTGGCAGTTACAAAGAAGCACTCTCTCCAAGCCTTCTCGGACCAGCACCATCCGGGCACAGCCCCCTCACAAATGTGGGCTGTGGGGTCAGTGTCACAGTGCCCCAAGGAACAAGGGCACCAGGATGGCCCGGGCCCTTGGGGGAAGAACAGAAGCACTGCGATTAGCTAGTGCATGATGCAGGGCCTGCAGCAGACGGGGCGGGGGGCGTGGGGATGGGGGAGGGAGGCATGGGATCCCAGGCTGTAGCTGGAATACACCCAGGAGGATTAGATTGGCGTGAAGTCCCTGCAATGAGGATCTGCAACAGCACTGACTCAATCAGGAAGGAGAGGGGACGGGAGGCCAGTTAATACACATGTCCTATCTTGTTCGCTTGAGATAAAAGAAACAAGGAGAATGTTTATATGTGTCTAAACAGCAGTGTTTATGCGGATGGTTACAAGACACGTGCTGGTAAACTCTACCACATGTCGGTGGAAACAGAGGAGAGCCCAGAAGGAGCATGGGTCCCAGGCTGTGAGGAGAGGGGAGCCGGGTCACAAGAGAAGAGGGGAAGTGAGGTCCTGTCCCTATCAGGGAGACCAGAAGTTCACGTCTCCTCGGGCACACGGGCTGGTCACGGGTGTCGGCTCACCTGTTAGCCCTGTCCAGAGAGGACTCTCAGGACAACGGACAAGGGCACACGGCCCCCAGGACAACCCTGGCTCCTGAAGGCACAGCTCTCTGTCCCTCCAGGCTTTGTTGCTGGGGGGGAGGGGGAGGTGTGCACCCTGTGAGGGCCCCAGGGACAATCCCTGTCTTTGCACTGTCTCCTAACACTGTCCAGATGACTGGAAGGGTCCTCTGCCAGCAACCATCAGGCTCACCTTGGAGAGAAGGTCGGCGCCCTGTCAGACTGGGGAAGCAGGGAGGGGGGCACTGCCCTCAGGAGCCCTGTGCTGTGTGCAGACTACTGGGCCCAGCACAACAACACAGCCTGCTGTTTGCTCTGTGAGGAGGAAGGGCAGGGCTTTCCTCAGAGAGGGCTTGGTGTTTCAGCCCCCTGCGGTGGGAGCAGTCCCGAGACCCATGGGCAGAGGACCCGCATGGGGGTGAGAGGCGGGATGGGCAAGGGGCTTCCTGAGGCTGTGTGTACCACCATGCTGTGGACCTGAAATAGGAAGCAGACACGAGGGGCACTGTCAGACACAGGCAGGTGTGAAGCACACTGAGATGCCCCTGCCCTGGTGAGCAAGAACGTTGGAAAGATCCTGTGACTGAGGGCCTTGGGGATGTGGCTAGAGACCGGCTTCCTGTCAGAGTTGCCCCATGAAATGAGCTCTCTGGGAGCCCCTGAAAGAGGAAGTGGGGAAGGCTGTGGCGGGGCTGGGGGTCAGGGAGGAGTGCTGAGGTCCAGCTGAAAGAAAAGGAAGGTCCAACAGGAGAGGGGGTAGGGGGAGCAGGAGGTGGGGGAGCTGGGAGTGAAAGTGTAAGGCAGGGTCTCCAGATGGGCAGAGAACAGTGCCAGCTCTTCTCTGCAGAAGAGAGATGGGTGCTAGGCCAGCCATGGGGAGCTTACCGTCTTCACTCATAGGCATGGGGCGGGTTCTGAATCAAGGCCACCTTCTGGGACAGAGTGACCGCTATCCACAGGCTTTCCAGGAACGCGAGCCTCTTCAGAAACGGGCTGCCAGACCGCTCTCCCCGGAACAGCAGTGAGCAGGACCATCAGCCTGTGCTTAGCAGCCAGGGGCCCAGCTCAGGCGATACCTGTGCACAAGTAAAGCGGCTGCTGCTCGGCCGGGATGCCTGCTCCTGTGACCAGGCCTGATGGGCCTGTCTGCGCCGGGAGCTGCAGCAGCTGAGACCTGCAGACGGGACTGATGGGCATGTAGAGACAATACGGAGGACAGCCAGTTACAATTCCGTCAGCACCCACCCCAGTGACCCCGCTATATCACACTACAAACGGGTCGGTCGGTCTTCAACACTTTACTCTCAGGGAATCAGACCTCTGAGTCTTTCCTCAAAAGCAACTTCCTGGGGGATTGAACCTGGAGTCTTTACATAACAGCTGAGCCTGGGGTCATTGGTTCCAACCACTGACACCCAAATAGTGCAATCGTGCAATGACTTCCAGCCAGGCCAGCAACCACTCCCGCCCTCAAGCCACTCCCTCTCCCCTGGGCCTCTCCAGTCCTCCCTCCCTCCCCCTGTGCTCAGAAGGCACCCTCCTGGTCAGCACCACGGGGACATGGCCAACAGGCAGTGTTTGTCCCCAACGCACCATCTATTGGCACGAAAGCAACACATCATCTTCGCTTTCAGCTCCAGTCCTGGGAAGTCCCTCATCGTGTCTGACTCCTGAACCACACACAAAGGATGAGACTTCTTCTTCCTGTGCTTCCCCTTTGAGGATGACTGACAGGTGGGAAATGTAATAAATGCCACAACGCCAACTTCACAAGGGTTCCTTGATCGAAATGAGACAACACGCATGCAAACGAGCGAGAGCCCGGCTCCATGGCCAGAGCCCAGAGCTGGGTCCCCTTTGCCTTGCACTGCTCAGCGTCGGCACGTCGGTTCCAACACACATCAACTCAGAGGCCACACGATGAGAGCAGCCGTGCCTGTGTCACGTTGCCATCACGGTGACATCAGAGCCACGACTGGAGACACCGTGCTGAGGGTCTGCCTCCTCGAGGCTGGGCCTGTGCTGGACTGACGGGAATGAGCTCCCCGATGTGACAACAGGAAGAGAGAGCACTAGAGAGACAGGGAGAACCAGGGAAGGGAAAAGAAGTCGGGGCAAGGACAGGATGGCAGACTTGTCTGAAATGTGGGCACGGAGCTTGTCCTCGGGTCACTGACAGTCCTGTGCACTCCTGTGATCGTCACGTGTGGCTCCTGGGCGTCTGTGTGGAGTGTTTCTTGCAGGGCTGCAGTGAGGTTTCCAGCTGCTCTGTTCTTTCTGTGGTCAGACGCTGTCCCCATCTGCTTCTGCATCTCTCTTCACTCACGCTACCGCCCCTGCAATCCAGTCAGTTCCTTCAGGTCTGGCTGTGGCCCACCTGAATGTGTCTGCTTCCCTTGGCTTCTCTGTGGGTGCGTGTGTGTGTGTGTGTGTGTGTGTGTTTGAGGACATCCCAGTATTTTTTATCAGTAGTTCATTGAAAGAGACTCACAGGGGTAGTGTGGCCTTTTCCTAGTCAGAGTGACAGAAAGAGAGAGCGAGACAGTGAGAGAGCAAGAGCGAGAGCGAGAGCGAGAGAGAGAGAGAGAAGGTTTGGAGAAGCGTGAGAGAGAAAGAGTGAGAGGTCGAGAAGGGAGAGAGAGAGAGAGAGAGAGAGAGGCGGTTTGGAGAAGAGTGAGAGAGAAAGGGGGAAGGAGCTCTTGGTGCTGGCAGGGTTCTAAGCAATGTCACTGACGTGGGCGAGAGAAAGGTGAGCTTCCTGGAGCAGGGTGGGAGCGTAGGTGGAGTCAGGACCTGTGCCCAAAACACAGAGCGGGAGTTTACAACCGGATCCATGGGGGAGCGACCCCACCGGGCCGGGTCCTGGGGTGGCGGGATATACTTACCTTCTACTAGGCCTGCACATGAAGGACCTGGTTGAAGGACATGGGGAAGTGTCTCTTGGGGTTCTGGGATGGGTGGGTGTGGAGTGTATGGGGCACACACCTTCTGAGAGGCAGGTGTCTCTGGGAAGGCTCAGGGAGGGTGTAGCCGGCTGGGCACCTCTGAACGGGATGACCCAGGGGGAAGGTGTGGAGCATGAGTCATCCCAGCACAGGCTGCTGCTCTGTACAGCCTGGGGGGCAGAAGGGTGTCCAATTAGGCTGGTGACCAAGGACACAGTTCAGCAGGGACCAGCCTCAAGGAAGTGCTAGCTGGGAGGGGCAGGTATTGCTACCTTGAGGACTGTAGAGGTGGCAGAGAAAAATGCTTGTTAAGAAGGGCAGCAGAAGCAAACGCACTGACTAAAAGGTATCACAGAACAGTTCATGGTTTTGTGTGCAAGAAGGAGAAGCAGAAAAACAAACTAGCTGGGCGGTCTCCACGCTGCCCTGGGAGGGTCAGGCACAGGCACCACAGCGGGCAGAGGGCAGTTGGCAGCCGTGCCGAGCAGTGATTGGCTCTGCCCTTTTGCGTGCTTGGACAGGCAGGAATAGTTGCAGGTAGACTCCGGGAGAGGGGAAGGTGTCCAGTGGGGCTGAAAGATCTAAGAGCACAGAGGTCTTGTAATCTGGGAGGCAGGGTGGCTTGATAGATCTGGGGTTGGGGGAGCTCTTAGGAGTCTATTGGGAGGAAGCCAGGAGGAGGGCTCAGGGCAGGCACCTTCCTGGGGGCCGTGGGGGGCTCAGGGGTGAGTCATGAGCAGGCCAGGGGAAGGGGGTGGCTCTGAATGACCAGGAGGGGTCGAAGTGACACGTGGGCATTGTGGACCGAAGCATGGTAGAGAAGGCAGAAAACTATGTTCGTTGAAAAGCAGAAAAGGCAGGCTCCCAGTGATTGTAAAGACATGACAGGCAGACACCAGCACAAGATTTTGTTTTAGGGAAGAGGAAGTAAAAGAAACACAGGGCTGGGGCAGAACTCTGTGAATCTCCTGACCTCTTGATGGTCTGGATGCTGCATCTTACTCATTAACCTCTAGTTTTTGAGATTTCAAAACCAGATGGCTCACCTGGGTTTCCCCAGCTCAAGGGCTATAGGAGAGCATCATTCCCACCAGCCTCCATTCCCCAAACCCTCCATGTGGACTTGGGTCCTCTGGTCAGCAGCTGACCCCAACATGGGGACAGCACTCTGTCCAGTCCCTTATCACCTCCTCCCTCCCACTCAGTCCCCTTCCAGGTTCTCCCTCCTGCTTTCCCTTCAAGGCCTTGGCGGGGTCATGCCAACACATGGTCCAGCCAGGAGAGCACCTGTGTGGAGGGGCAGCCAACACCGCGTGTCTGTCACATTCCACGTATTCTGAAAATGCCATCATAGGTTCCCAGTGGGTGACCCTGGTTCTGACTCAGAATTCATGGCATCTTCCCCCACCCTCCCCTAAATGATGAGATTTCTCCGTGGGCTTGTTTCCTGTTTCCTTCTTCACCACGGAACTATCAGAAGTCCACCTCTGGAAATCTGAAAAAGCACTCCCTCCCATAAGCGTTGAGCCAGGACAGAGAACATCAGATGCGCGAGGTCACACCTTCCTTGTCCAGGAGGGGTCTCTCCCTGGACACGTTGCTGTGGTTAGGTGGCCTTCAGGAGGTTCCTGATCACATGGACCCCACACGCACACGGAACGGAATGTCCCCAGCCCTGCACGGTCGTCACAACCTTGCTGACTTTGAACAGATGGTTGCAGCCACTGTGTCAGTCCACCTCCTGGAGGGGCTCCTGGTTTTGCTCTCCCCTCCTTACCCACCTGATGTCCTCTCCAACCAAACCAACCCGCCAACAAGCCACCCCGCTGTCGCGCAGTCCTGTAGCCCCTGCCGGCCCTCCACAGCGTTCCTGAGACTCTCGGTCTCTCGAGGGGACAGCAGTCCCCTCCCCCCCGTCCTGTGGGGGAGCTCATGGGCTCTGGCTTGTCCACCCTGCAGCTGTGGGCCCACGATGTCCCCAGGCCTCTTTCTCCGGCTGGCTGACTGGGCCCAGAAGTTCGGTGTCTGAGGTGGAGGGCAGGGGGCAGCACACACAGGAGAGGGCCGGCCTGCCCTCACTGGGCCTTGGGGCAGGCCGGCTCCCTTCCTCCTGCCAATTGGGCAGGTTCCCTGCAGGCCGTGCCGAGCATCCCGGGCACACCCTTTGTGGCTGCAAACGTCCTGGGGAAGGGGGAGGGCCATCCCAACTGCCCGCCGGCCTTTCCATCCTCAGCCTTTCCCGTGGGCTCTGAACAGAAACGCAGGGTTCCTGAAGTGAGACATGTGCAGCGTGGGTGCATGGAGACTCGTGAGGTGGCAGGTCAAGCAAGGTAGGAGCTCAGGTGGCTCTACGGCTACACACGCGACCACCACTGTGTGGTGACTTGAACCCACGAGGGGCTCTCTGGAGAAGAGCAGAGGGGCTTCTGCTCCCACGAACACTGCTGTCCAGGAAACCCCACAGGCAGGTGCACCCTGTCCCGCAGGGCTGCCACGGTCAGAATCAGCTCAACCACCCCCAATGGTAGCCTGCACGCGCCCACCACATGGGGGGTGGGGGGGTGTCACGGACTCTTGCTCAGCCCCTGGCCACCATGGCTGTGTCCCTCCCACACTGCAAATCTAGTTCTTCCGGACTTGGGCTTATCAGAGCACCCGGGCCCCCACGGGCAGCCAACTGGGGCAGGCAATACCCCCACACCCCAGTCCCACAGCAGCAAAGCCGGCGCCCCAGGAGCAGCTCTGGCGGCAGGACATGGTGAGCCGCTCTCTCCATTCTCCAGGTATCAGGGTGGCCTGTCACCTCACGGAACATTGCGGCCTTCCTTCTGCTCTTGCTGTCCGTAGGTGTCAGCTCACAGGGACCTTGTGCTCCCAGCCGAACAAGATGCTGCCCTCACCTGCAACCTCTGCCTGAGCTGGCTGTGTCTGAACCACGGTTACGGCCAATGCACTCGCCCGTCTCATGCACCATCTCCCTGGACATGCTGGGCAGGAAGCCTGGCGCTCGGGCCTGTGAGTGCCAGATCACGTACCAAATACAGACCGTAATGCCAAGGAGCGTCCAGCTCAGGGAGACCATTGCACCTGAGACTTCGAGTGCCATATCTCAAAGGACAGGACCCAGGACAACTGGTGTGAGGAACAGCTATTGTGCTCGTCAGGTCTGGGCTCCGTGAAGAATGGGGGCCTGGGGCAAGGCTGTGCTTACACAATTGTCCCTGCTTGTTCTTACTGGTTCCGTTTCTATGAAGACACAGAAGCACTCTGGCCTTGGGCGAAGGCCGCCTACCAGTTAGCCTTGAGCACAGCCTCTGTGCCTGATGTTGACACCCACTGCTCCCGCCCGAGCCAGGGGCACCCCACGGTCAGTGACATGGATCACACATCTATCTCCCCATGACATGTCTCTGTGTTCACTCCAAACAGACGGAAACCCTCTCTACCCCCGCCCCCGAAATGACCGCTCTTCCTGGACCATGGCGGAAGCTATGAGCAAGAGGCCCACAGAGATTCCCTGGTGATTCAGGGCAGCCTTTGCAGACTTGCAGCCCCACAGAGCCAGAGTCTCATGGTTCTACAAAGGTCACCCTGACATGCGAGCAAGAGAACACTGAGCCAGCTCCTACCAGAGACAGGGGGTTGACACAATCTACCCCTTCCTCCGGGCTCCTGGCTCAGCTGCTCCAGCAACCTGAGTAAAGCAGGACTCTGGGTAAAGCAGTTTGTGCAGGCATGGGACTGAGCCTTGATCAAGCAAGCGTGAAATCTTTACCCAGAAATTTCCAACTTACCTTTCATCCATTACAAACAAACTTCAAATTAGCACACAAGACGTCTTGTATCCTGTAGGTGCTGCTTTCTCAGGTTGCTGGAGCAGCTGAGCCAGGAGCCCGGAGGAAGGGGTGGATTGTGTCAATCCCCTGTCTCTGGTAGGAGCTGGCTCAGTGTTCTCTTGCTCGCATGTCAGGGTGACCTTTGTAGAACCATGAGACTCTGGCTCTGTGGGGCTGCAAGTCTGCAAAGGCTGCCCTGAATCACCAGGGAATCTCTGTGGGCCTCTTGCTCATAGCTTCCGCCATGGTCCAGGAAGAGCAGTCATTTCGGGGGCGGGGGTAGAGAGGGTTTCCGTCTGTTTGGAGTGAACACAGAGACATGTCATGGGGAGATAGATGTGTGATCCATGTCACTGACCGTGGGGTGCCCCTGGCTCGGGCAGGAGCAGTGGGTGTCAACATCAGGCACAGAGGCTGTGCTCAAGGCTAACTGGTAGGCGGCCTTCGCCCAAGGCCAGAGTGCTTCTGTGTCTTCATAGAAACGGAACCAGTAAGAACAAGCAGGGACAATTGTGTAAGCACAGCCTTGCCCCAGGCCCCCATTCTTCACGGAGCCCAGACCTGACGAGCACAATAGCTGTTCCTCACACCAGTTGTCCTGGGTCCTGTCCTTTGAGATATGGCACTCGAAGTCTCAGGTGCAATGGTCTCCCTGAGCTGGACGCTCCTTGGCATTACGGTCTGTATTTGGTACGTGATCTGGCACTCACAGGCCCGAGCGCCAGGCTTCCTGCCCAGCATGTCCAGGGAGATGGTGCATGAGACGGGCGAGTGCATTGGCCGTAACCGTGGTTCAGACACAGCCAGCTCAGGCAGAGGTTGCAGGTGAGGGCAGCATCTTGTTCGGCTGGGAGCACAAGGTCCCTGTGAGCTGACACCTACGGACAGCAAGAGCAGAAGGAAGGCCGCAATGTTCCGTGAGGTGACAGGCCACCCTGATACCTGGAGAATGGAGAGAGCGGCTCACCATGTCCTGCCGCCAGAGCTGCTCCTGGGGCGCCGGCTTTGCTGCTGTGGGACTGGGGTGTGGGGGTATTGCCTGCCCCAGTTGGCTGCCCGTGGGGGCCCGGGTGCTCTGATAAGCCCAAGTCCGGAAGAACTAGATTTGCAGTGTGGGAGGGACACAGCCATGGTGGCCAGGGGCTGAGCAAGAGTCCGTGACACCCCCCCACCCCCCATGTGGTGGGCGCGTGCAGGCTACCATTGGGGGTGGTTGAGCTGATTCTGACCGTGGCAGCCCTGCGGGACAGGGTGCACCTGCCTGTGGGGTTTCCTGGACAGCAGTGTTCGTGGGAGCAGAAGCCCCTCTGCTCTTCTCCAGAGAGCCCCTCGTGGGTTCAAGTCACCACACAGTGGTGGTCGCGTGTGTAGCCGTAGAGCCACCTGAGCTCCTACCTTGCTTGACCTGCCACCTCACGAGTCTCCATGCACCCACGCTGCACATGTCTCACTTCAGGAACCCTGCGTTTCTGTTCAGAGCCCACGGGAAAGGCTGAGGATGGAAAGGCCGGCGGGCAGTTGGGATGGCCCTCCCCCTTCCCCAGGACGTTTGCAGCCACAAAGGGTGTGCCCGGGATGCTCGGCACGGCCTGCAGGGAACCTGCCCAATTGGCAGGAGGAAGGGAGCCGGCCTGCCCCAAGGCCCAGTGAGGGCAGGCCGGCCCTCTCCTGTGTGTGCTGCCCCCTGCCCTCCACCTCAGACACCGAACTTCTGGGCCCAGTCAGCCAGCCGGAGAAAGAGGCCTGGGGACATCGTGGGCCCACAGCTGCAGGGTGGACAAGCCAGAGCCCATGAGCTCCCCCACAGGACGGGGGGGAGGGGACTGCTGTCCCCTCGAGAGACCGAGAGTCTCAGGAACGCTGTGGAGGGCCGGCAGGGGCTACAGGACTGCGCGACAGCGGGGTGGCTTGTTGGCGGGTTGGTTTGGTTGGAGAGGACATCAGGTGGGTAAGGAGGGGAGAGCAAAACCAGGAGCCCCTCCAGGAGGTGGACTGACACAGTGGCTGCAACCATCTGTTCAAAGTCAGCAAGGTTGTGACGACCGTGCAGGGCTGGGGACATTCCGTTCCGTGTGCGTGTGGGGTCCATGTGATCAGGAACCTCCTGAAGGCCACCTAACCACAGCAACGTGTCCAGGGAGAGACCCCTCCTGGACAAGGAAGGTGTGACCTCGCGCATCTGATGTTCTCTGTCCTGGCTCAACGCTTATGGGAGGGAGTGCTTTTTCAGATTTCCAGAGGTGGACTTCTGATAGTTCCGTGGTGAAGAAGGAAACAGGAAACAAGCCCACGGAGAAATCTCATCATTTAGGGGAGGGTGGGGGAAGATGCCATGAATTCTGAGTCAGAACCAGGGTCACCCACTGGGAACCTATGATGGCATTTTCAGAATACGTGGAATGTGACAGACACGCGGTGTTGGCTGCCCCTCCACACAGGTGCTCTCCTGGCTGGACCATGTGTTGGCATGACCCCGCCAAGGCCTTGAAGGGAAAGCAGGAGGGAGAACCTGGAAGGGGACTGAGTGGGAGGGAGGAGGTGATAAGGGACTGGACAGAGTGCTGTCCCCATGTTGGGGTCAGCTGCTGACCAGAGGACCCAAGTCCACATGGAGGGTTTGGGGAATGGAGGCTGGTGGGAATGATGCTCTCCTATAGCCCTTGAGCTGGGGAAACCCAGGTGAGCCATCTGGTTTTGAAATCTCAAAAACTAGAGGTTAATGAGTAAGATGCAGCATCCAGACCATCAAGAGGTCAGGAGATTCACAGAGTTCTGCCCCAGCCCTGTGTTTCTTTTACTTCCTCTTCCCTAAAACAAAATCTTGTGCTGGTGTCTGCCTGTCATGTCTTTACAATCACTGGGAGCCTGCCTTTTCTGCTTTTCAACGAACATAGTTTTCTGCCTTCTCTACCATGCTTCGGTCCACAATGCCCACGTGTCACTTCGACCCCTCCTGGTCATTCAGAGCCACCCCCTTCCCCTGGCCTGCTCATGACTCACCCCTGAGCCCCCCACGGCCCCCAGGAAGGTGCCTGCCCTGAGCCCTCCTCCTGGCTTCCTCCCAATAGACTCCTAAGAGCTCCCCCAACCCCAGATCTATCAAGCCACCCTGCCTCCCAGATTACAAGACCTCTGTGCTCTTAGATCTTTCAGCCCCACTGGACACCTTCCCCTCTCCCGGAGTCTACCTGCAACTATTCCTGCCTGTCCAAGCACGCAAAAGGGCAGAGCCAATCACTGCTCGGCACGGCTGCCAACTGCCCTCTGCCCGCTGTGGTGCCTGTGCCTGACCCTCCCAGGGCAGCGTGGAGACCGCCCAGCTAGTTTGTTTTTCTGCTTCTCCTTCTTGCACACAAAACCATGAACTGTTCTGTGATACCTTTTAGTCAGTGCGTTTGCTTCTGCTGCCCTTCTTAACAAGCATTTTTCTCTGCCACCTCTACAGTCCTCAAGGTAGCAATACCTGCCCCTCCCAGCTAGCACTTCCTTGAGGCTGGTCCCTGCTGAACTGTGTCCTTGGTCACCAGCCTAATTGGACACCCTTCTGCCCCCCAGGCTGTACAGAGCAGCAGCCTGTGCTGGGATGACTCATGCTCCACACCTTCCCCCTGGGTCATCCCGTTCAGAGGTGCCCAGCCGGCTACACCCTCCCTGAGCCTTCCCAGAGACACCTGCCTCTCAGAAGGTGTGTGCCCCATACACTCCACACCCACCCATCCCAGAACCCCAAGAGACACTTCCCCATGTCCTTCAACCAGGTCCTTCATGTGCAGGCCTAGTAGAAGGTAAGTATATCCCGCCACCCCAGGACCCGGCCCGGTGGGGTCGCTCCCCCATGGATCCGGTTGTAAACTCCCGCTCTGTGTTTTGGGCACAGGTCCTGACTCCACCTACGCTCCCACCCTGCTCCAGGAAGCTCACCTTTCTCTCGCCCACGTCAGTGACATTGCTTAGAACCCTGCCAGCACCAAGAGCTCCTTCCCCCTTTCTCTCTCACTCTTCTCCAAACCGCCTCTCTCTCTCTCTCTCTCTCTCTCCCTTCTCGACCTCTCACTCTTTCTCTCTCACGCTTCTCCAAACCTTCTCTCTCTCTCTCTCCCTCTCTCTCTCTCGCTCTCGCTCTCGCTCTTGCTCTCTCACTGTCTCGCTCTCTCTTTCTGTCACTCTGACTAGGAAAAGGCCACACTACCCCTGTGAGTCTCTTTCAATGAACTACTGATAAAAAATACTGGGATGTCCTCAAACACACACACACACACACACACACACACACACACGCACCCACAGAGAAGCCAAGGGAAGCAGACACATTCAGGTGGGCCACAGCCAGACCTGAAGGAACT
Source organism: Tenrec ecaudatus (assembly GCF_050624435.1). Classification (NCBI taxonomy): domain Eukaryota; kingdom Metazoa; phylum Chordata; class Mammalia; order Afrosoricida; family Tenrecidae; genus Tenrec; species Tenrec ecaudatus. The sequence continues at coordinate 3,022,419 of NC_134531.1, read as the reverse complement.
GACTGGATTGCAGGGGCGGTAGCGTGAGTGAAGAGAGATGCAGAAGCAGATGGGGACAGCGTCTGACCACAGAAAGAACAGAGCAGCTGGAAACCTCACTGCAACCCTGCAAGAAACACTCCACACAGACGCCCAGGAGCCACACGTGACGATCACAGGAGTGCACAGGACTGTCAGTGACCCGAGGACAAGCTCCGTGCCCACATTTCAGACAAGTCTGCCATCCTGTCCTTGCCCCGACTTCTTTTCCCTTCCCTGGTTCTCCCTGTCTCTCTAGTGCTCTCTCTTCCTGTTGTCACATCGGGGAGCTCATTCCCGTCAGTCCAGCACAGGCCCAGCCTCGAGGAGGCAGACCCTCAGCACGGTGTCTCCAGTCGTGGCTCTGATGTCACCGTGATGGCAACGTGACACAGGCACGGCTGCTCTCATCGTGTGGCCTCTGAGTTGATGTGTGTTGGAACCGACGTGCCGACGCTGAGCAGTGCAAGGCAAAGGGGACCCAGCTCTGGGCTCTGGCCATGGAGCCGGGCTCTCGCTCGTTTGCATGCGTGTTGTCTCATTTCGATCAAGGAACCCTTGTGAAGTTGGCGTTGTGGCATTTATTACATTTCCCACCTGTCAGTCATCCTCAAAGGGGAAGCACAGGAAGAAGAAGTCTCATCCTTTGTGTGTGGTTCAGGAGTCAGACACGATGAGGGACTTCCCAGGACTGGAGCTGAAAGCGAAGATGATGTGGTGCTTTCGTGCCAATAGATGGTGCGTTGGAGACAAACACTGCCTGTTGGCCATGTCCCCGTGGTGCTGACCAGGAGGGTGCCTTCTGAGCACAGGGGGAGGGAGGGAGGACTGGAGAGGCCCAGGGGAGAGGGAGTGGCTTGAGGGCGGGAGTGGTTGCTGGCCTGGCTGGAAGTCATTGCACGATTGCACTATTTGGGTGTCAGTGGTTGGAACCAATGACCCCAGGCTCAGCTGTTATGTAAAGACTCCAGGTTCAATCCCCCAGGAAGTTGCTTTTGAGGAAAGACTCAGAGGTCTGATTCCCTGAGAGTAAAGTGTTGAAGACCGACCAACCCGTTTGTAGTGTGATATAGCGGGGTCACTGGGGTGGGTGCTGACGGAATTGTAACTGGCTGTCCTCCGTATTGTCTCTACATGCCCATCAGTCCCGTCTGCAGGTCTCAGCTGCTGCAGCTCCCGGCGCAGACAGGCCCATCAGGCCTGGTCACAGGAGCAGGCATCCCGGCCGAGCAGCAGCCGCTTTACTTGTGCACAGGTATCGCCTGAGCTGGGCCCCTGGCTGCTAAGCACAGGCTGATGGTCCTGCTCACTGCTGTTCCGGGGAGAGCAGTCTGGCAGCCCGTTTCTGAAGAGGCTCGCGTTCCTGGAAAGCCTGTGGATAGCGGTCACTCTGTCCCAGAAGGTGGCCTTGATTCAGAACCCGCCCCATGCCTATGAGTGAAGACGGTAAGCTCCCCATGGGCTGGCCTAGCATCCATCTCTCTTCTGCAGACAAGAGCTGGCACTGTTCTCTGCCCATCTGGAGACCCTGCCTTACACTTTCACTCCCAGCTCCCCTACCTCCTGCTCCCCCTACCCCCTCTCCTGTTGGACCTTCCTTTTCTCTCAGCTGGACCTCAGCACTCTCTCCTCCCTGACCCCCAGCCCTGCCACAGCCTCCCCCAATTCCTCTTTCAGGGGCTCCCAGAGAGCTCATCTCATGGGGCAACTCTGACAGGAAGCCGGTCTCTAACCACGTCCCCAAGGCCCTCAGTCACAGGATCTTTCCAACGTTCTTGCTCACCAGGGCAGGGGCATCTCAGTGTGCTTCACACCTGCCTGTGTCTGACAGTGCCCCTCGTGTCTGCTTCCTATTTCAGTTCCACAGCATGGTGGTACACACAGCCTCAGGAAGCCCCTTGCCCCTCCAGGCTCCCACCCCCATGGGGGCCCTCTGCCCATGGGTCTCCAGACTGCTCCCCCCGCAGGGGGCTGAGACACCAAGTCCTCTCTGAGGAAACAGCAGGCTGCGTTGTGCTGGCCCATCGTTCTGCACACTGAGCCCAGGGCTCCTGAGGGCAGTGCCCCCCTCCCTGCTTCCCCAGTCTGACAGGGCGCCGACCTTCTCCCCAAGGTGAGCCTGATGGTTGCTGGCAGAGGACCCTTCCCGTCATCTGGACAGTGTTAGGAGACAGTGCAAAGACAGGGATTGTCCCTGGGGCCCTCACAGGGTGCACACCTCCCCTTCCCCCCCACAATAAAGCCTGGAGGGACAGAGAGCTGTGCCTTCAGGAGCCAGGGCTGCCCTGGGGGCCGTAGGCCCCTGTCCATGGTCCTGAGAGTCCTCTCTGGAAAGGGCTAACAGGTGAGCCGACACCCATGACCAGCCGTGTGCCTGTGGAAACGTGAGCTTCTGGTCTCCCTGATAGGGACAGGACCTCCCTGCCCCTCTTCTCTTGTGACCTGGCTCCCCTCTCCTCACAGCCTGGTGCCCACACTCCTTCTGGACTCCCCTCTGTTTTCCATTGGAAATTACAATGATACACACAGAACATCTATTATAACCACGTATCCAGCATAGATATTACTATTTATATATAGTTGACTCTTGAATTGCATACCTTAAAAGGCACCTCTTGCGTGCTAAACCTGACGATGAACACGGACGACTCAAGACATATGGACACATTGAATTCTACCAGTTGTGTGGCCAAAGTGTGGACTCACGTGGGCTGCTGGACACGTGAACCAGCGTGGGTTGGATGAAGTCCAGTCCACATGGCCTTCGAAGCAAAGATGGAGGGAACTTGTCTCGTGTATTTTGGACAGGTTATTGAGCGAGACCAGTATAGGGAAGTCCGTCATGCCTGGGAAGGCGGAAGGGCCATGACCAAGGGGAGACCTCCACACGCTGGCTGCACTGAGAGCTCAGGCATGCCCCCATCGGAGACCAGCCCAGCACCAGGCTGTCGCTTATTCAGGGCCATTTTCGGTCCCAATAGTAATGACTCCACTCAGGTCTCCAGGTAGGAAAAGTTGTGTGAAATCAGCTATCTACCCAAAGGCTGATGGTTCAGATCCCACCTCCGACGCAGTGGTGTTTTTCATGTTGAATACAACTAAGAGAATCCTATGGAGAAATTTAACTTTATTACACAGGGAACAGACAGCCATGGTCAGAATCAAGGGAGGGGTCTCCTCCATATGTGTGGTGGGGTGGAACATCTCACTGTGACCCTTTGAACCATGTCTTTGTGACTCCCACCCAGTGATTGGGGGTGGAAGGTCTATGCAAATAGGTCATGTTTAAAACTAAGAGAGGGCATTGGTCGATGTTAGTGACCAAGCCTTTCCCCCCTCCTTCAAGGTTATAAGGTAGAGCCACCTTCCAAGTGAGAGCAGAGGGACACAGGCTGAGACCATCAAATAACATGTTGCAGATGGCTGTCTCCAGTGACAGGCCAAAAGTAGAGGCACCAAGTCCAGAGAGGGTGCCACAGACCCGGGGACAGAGGGGCAGGGCTGACACCAGGGGACAGAGCAGAGGGGCAGCTCTGAGACCAGGGGACAAAGCAGAGGGTCACCCCTGACACCAAGGGACTGGGATCAGAGCAACAGGCAAACTTCCTGGCCTCAGAGCCTGAGGCCAAGGGACCATGGCTGAGAGTCTGAGGACCAGAGAGGAAACTGGGTGCTGGCTGGCCAGAGGTGTTGCTGTGGGCCAACAACTGCAGCCTTGCCGTTCACGCGGGGTGATCTGAGGACTCCCCTGGAAACTCCGAATCATGACTGCTGAGCTCTGTGTGGCTGTTGCACCGACTTAGGAAACGCTGCGGAGACGTCGAGGCAGGAGAGGGACTGTTGGTGTCAGAGTCGGCAAGGAAGGCTGGAGGCTGGAGGCTGGGGTGAGGGAACCCAGAGGTGGTCAGCTGTGGCCCCCGCACCGTTTCCTGGGGCACAGACCTCCCTCTACGTGTTCATGCGTTCACTGATGATGGACTTGTCACTCTCCCCACTGCTGCAGATTACAGATGAAGCCACCAGGAACACTGGTGTGTCTGGAATGAACGGGGGGGGGGGGGGGGACCAGGCACTGTTGCTGGGCAGGGGGACTCCTGGGTGGCACCGTCATGGTGGGCACGTGGCGTGGTGTACTTGTCAGACACAGGACTGCACAGTGCAGGGCGAAGCCAGGGATGATTTACCATCCTGGCCCAGGGACACTGGGTCTGAAGGCCCAGGCTTAGGTGGAAACTATTTTTGTCGCAGATGCATGGTTTCTCTAACCCTAAAACGGATGATGCATTTGGCGGAGAACCATCAGGTCCACAGTGAGACAGACACCCGCAGTCTCTCTATGGGCGAAAGACAGGGCTTTCTACTCCCAAATGTTACTTCAGTCTTGGAAACCCCGGGGCCAGTCCTATCCTGGCCGTAGGGTCGAGGTGAGTCAGAATCCATTTGATGGCAGGGCGTAAACAACTCTTGAAAAATTAAAGTCTTTCAGAGGGAAAAAACAAGCAAAACAAACACAAACCTACCACCAACAGCAGTCCCTAGAGCCCCGAACACCGTGGGGTGTTGGGTTCCTAGCTGAAGGATTGGCGGATCGAACCCACCTGCAGCTCCTCGGGAGAAAGATGAGGCCGTCTGCTCCCATGAAGATAAGCAGTCTCAGAAGCCCGGTGGAGCAGTGCTACTCTGGCCTACCACCTCATCACGGGTGGGCCTGAGCTCAGAAGCATGGTGGGGGGAGTATGTGGTGGGGGGGGGAGTCCTATTATCAACTAAAAGTACCCTTGAGAAAGACAAGGCTTTCCACTCCCAAAATGGCTCAGGCTACATGGGGCCATCAGCTCTATTCTGTCCTGCAGGGTCACATAAAGGGGAGTCATCACGACGGATGGCCGTGGCGTTAAGTGGAGAGAGAGGGCTTTTGGCTCTCAGCAGTCTTTCTCTAGTGGGGCGGCGGGTGGGGGGGGCTGGAAACCAGCATGGGATGTAGCCAAGGGAGCCAAGGGGCAGATGCCCCGCAGTGGGTGATTCCTGGAAACAAGGGTGCTGACTCCCAGAGCATCCCCCACAGCTGGGGTCACATTCAACCAGAGAGGCTCCTCCAGCGGGCCACCCAGCTGGGGGACGCGCTTGTCCCCAATATCGGCGCTGTGGGGCGCCTGTCAATGGTCACCGTGCTGGTTCTAGGACCGCCCTCTCCCGTCGGCGAGGAGCTGCTGAGATCCAGTAGTGTGGTGCCTCGCGCCCCCTGGGGGAGGCGTGCCGCCATCGCGCCCGAGGACACCCGGAGGCTTGCCGCTCCAGCCGAGTCCTCAGAGGCCTCAGAGAATGCTGGGGACCCTTCCCCCAGCCCCTCACAGGCCCTTTCTCAGACTGATTCCCAACGGATGGGCCATTGTTCCCATTTTTATTTGTTATTTTTAAGCAGTTTTTTGGCATATAATTCACATATCGTGCAACGCAGTCATTCAACCCTGTACAATCATCGCCACAGAGGATGTTTGGACATCATCCTTTTATTTTTTCTCATTCTCATTGCTATTAGCTCCCCAGTTCCCCCCAACCTCCCCTTCCAGACTGTGTTAGTCTGGGTAGACTAGAGAAACAAATCCATGGACACACATATGTATAGAAGGGAGGTTTATATACAAGAGCAATTAAATATTAAGAAAACATCCCAGCCCAATCCAGTCCAAGGCCATAAGTTTGATCTTAGCCCATATGCCCAATATCAATCTATAAAGTCCTCTTCAGACTCATGAAACACATGCAATGATACCGAATGCAGGACGATCACAAGGTAGTGGGTAGAAAGTCTTTGGGTCCAGTGGTGGTGTAAGCTTCTCAGCACTGGTAGGGGGTCTCTCTGTGGCTTGCCTGGCTTCAGAGGTTGGATTGCAGCTATGTGGCTTGTCCGGCTCAGGGCACTAGGGTAGTTCCATATGTCTCCTCAGCTGCAATGTCTCCCAGGAAGTCAGCAGAGTGAGACAGTGTCTCCCGCCTCCAAGAAGGAATAGTGGGTTTCCCAGAATTCTCAGGAGAAGGTCATGGCCACACAGAGGTCTCACTGGCTACCTCCAGATCGACAGGCTAAACGCCACCCCTAGACTCTTAATCCTCAAATTGACACCAGATTAGGTGACTTCCACACAGACCCCCAAGGGACCAGTAATCCAGTCACTGAAACCTAACCTGGATCTCACATACAAAAACAAACAACAACCCAACAGCAATCACAAAGTACAACTGGAGAATTGCGCCACTGGAGAAGAAATCAGGAAATATTCAAAACCAGGACAAATTTAAAGTGGGCCAGAGTGAAGAACAGATGATAAGCTGTGCCACCTTAACCTACCTGCACCGGTGATAGTCCGCTTCCCAGTGGACTCTGCCTGAGAGCAGGGTGATTCACATCCCTGGCCTATAGTCAGAGGGGGTCTACTGGTGGCTCCATCCACGGGTGGTCCCCTTCTCTCCCATTGGGTCACGGAAACAGCTCAGCCTGCTAGGACAGGTATAGGTCTTGGGCTTCTTGAATAGATAGCCACGTGGTACCACCCCTACCTGCAGAGGCATGGCCTCCCGTCACCCTCTGCATGAGGCCAGGTTGATGGAAGAAATAAATCCAGTGACACTCAAATATCTGTAAGAGAGCGCTTTATATCAAGAAGTGATTGTAGACCAAGAAAGCAACATCCCATCCCAGTCCAGATCAAGCCCAACACTACTCCAAAGGCCCTCTTCAGACGCACACAGTCACAAGCAATAGTGCAGAATGCAGGAAGATCACAGGCCGGTGGGTGCAATGTCTTGCGGATCCAATGGTGGTAGACGCATCTCCAGGGCTTTGGCCACCATCAGGATCAGCCAACATGAAGATGAAGGCACAGAGAGAGAGATGTCCCCAGGGGCCTGGATAAGAGGAGGCCATACCCACAAAGAGGTACTATCAGGCTGTGACCTGATTGACAGGCTAGACTCCACCCCTACACTTCTATATATCAAGCTAACATGAAATTATGTGACTACCTCACCTTCTCAGTGTTGGGAGGTGACCTGGCACACTGCCGAGGGCTTCTGGCATTCATACCTCAGGCTATTTCTTTGCTTTAAAAGTAACTTCTTTCCAGACTAGGGATAGCGTTCAGAGCGATATCAATAAATAAGCCCACTGAGAGCATTACACTGTGCTGAGCATAGCCCGCGGTGGGTGGGGAGGGGGAGGAGATCCTAAACTCATAAATGAATGCCAAGGGTGAGTGAGGGGCATTCTTTTCCCACTTGAATTCGTGCTTAGACTTCGCTGGAATGCATGCATTCCTTATGACAGTTTCCCTGTTTCGAGGGGCCGCGGACTCCTGGCAATCGATGGCCCAGGGGTTGAAATGTTCCCTGGTCTCTTGTGCCACGCTCATGATCAATTATGGATGGAGTCCTCGTGATTGATCAGGTTTGGGCTGGTTTTGAGAAGTCGGACATCCGGGCGTTTTTCCTGGCTGTAAGCTTCACTGGACCCCACAGGTGGTGGCTTGTGGGTGAGATCCGCTGGCCAAGAATCCAACGCAGGTCTCCCACAAGGGAGGGAAATCCTACCACTGAACTCCCACTGACCACCCACTCTGCCACCGGCTGGCTCTGATGCAGTGATGCACACACCGGAGCAGAGCGTTCCCTCCCCCACTCTACCCTCACCAGCCACGGCCCCCTTGGAGTCTCCTGTTGCAACCACTGTACCAACCCATCTTGTCCAGGGTCATTCTGCACTGTCCTTTGTCCTTCTGTTTAGACTCGATATCGACACGTCTGTCAAGAATCATTTATTCAGTAATCACTCCACCGCAAGATGTGTATGCAGTTTCTTATGAACGCTTCAAATGTCTCACAACTGTCCTTGATAAATTAATGGTTTCAAACAAACAAACAAAGTCAGCAGTTCAAGACCCCCAGCCCCTGTTCAAGAGAAAGATGGGGCTTTCAACGCTCATCACGTGTTATAATCTTGAAACTCACGGAGAGTTGTCCCTTGCTCTATAACAGCGGTCTTCAACTTGTGGGTCACAACCCCTTTGGGGGTCGAAAGACCCTTTCACAGGGGTCGCCCAATTCATAAGAGTAGCAAAATTACAGTGATGAAGTAGCAATGAAAATAATTTTATGATTGGGGGGTCACCACAACATGAGGAACTGTATGAAAGGGTCGCGGCCTGAGGAAGGTTGAGAACCACTGCTCTGCACTGTGAGTCAGCATCAACTCCGTAGCAGGAAGGGAGGGTGGTGTATGGATATTATCTAGCACTGATCCTGTTCGACAGGATGCAAATTAAACAATTCATTGGAAAGCCCTGTTGGAATCCTTGTTGGAACAATTTTAAAAGGTTGTAAAGGAATCAAATCTATTTTTAACGTGAGCTGTGTATCTGACAGAGTCCCGGAGGCTTATTGCATCAGCACTGAATGTTCAGGGCTCGGTGTTAAGCTCTCGCTGGTGGTTCGAGGCCCCCAGCTACCCCAAGGGAGAAAGCGGTGCCAATCTGCCTCCCTAAGAGTCCAGCCCTCGAAACACCAGGCCTGTGTCTCCAGGCCTGTAGGGCCTCTCCCAGTAAGAATTTACTCAGCACGACTGGGTTGTTGGGATGCTCAGGCAGGACATTTGAAGACATGGGGCAAGTCGCGGGGACTCGTCATGTTGAAGATGGCAGTAGTACAGCTCGGCTTCAGAACGGGGCCTCAGCTCTCAGGACTGACCGGAAAGCACTCCGTGTCAAAGGTGAATTGGGCTCTAGCTGCCCTTGACCGCTGGCTAATAAAAGTTAATTAACTGTCATTAACATTGTGTGTGGGCTAATTGATCTCGCACCAGTACTGCATCGGTCTATCCGTGTGTCGTACTGCGGTGGTTTGTGTGTTGCTGTGATGCTGGAAGCTGTGTCACTGGGATTTCGGGTGCCAGAAGGGTCACCTACAGTGACCAAAAGAGGAAGGAGGCCATAGATTGACCATGAGCTGACAACGGCCAAAGCTGGCCATGGGGGCTGTGCTGTGTGGCACAGTAGTTATGTGTTGGGCTGCTAACTACAAGGGCAGCAGTTCGAAGCCAGCAGCTGCTTTGTGGGAGGAAGAGAGGAGGATGTTGACTTCTGTCCAGTCGCCCTTTCGGAAACACACGGGGACAGTGCTACCCTGCCTGTGGTAGTGAGGGCCGGTGTCAAACTAGACGCTCCTGGCTAGGGGTGGAGTCAAACCTGTCAATCAAGTCGCAGCCTAATGACAACCTCCTTGACATCATAGGTCTTTTGCAAAATAGCAAGATGAACGGAGACAATCTCTCTCTCTTGCTCTCCTACTCTCTTGCTCTCGCTCTGCTGGAACCCTGCCTGTCTCCAGAGGGGGGAAGGGGTGGTCTGGGCCGCCTGACCCTAAGAACTGTCAGTGTCCCCCACCCCCCAGGTTTCCATCCACCCTGGGTCCACAGGACCTCCGGCCCACCGGTCTGTGGTCTTCCTGTGGCAGTGTGCATTCCAGGCTGCAGCTGCAGGAGCATGGCAGCGGCCCTGGCTTGCTCTGGCCTTGTGGACTTGCGCTGATCTGGGCCAGGAAGTCTTCGGTCGCTGTCCGCTGCCCTATTGATAGAAAGCTCTTTCTTAGACACACACAGTGTTACTGGATCTGCTTCTCCACATACCGGGCCCCCACACCTTTCCACAGGGTCGCTGTGAGTCAGCGTCGACTCGAGGGCCAAAAATGGGCTGCCTGCATTGGCCGCCTTCCTCCACCTGAGAGAGAAGACAGAACATCCCCTTGGTAGACAGACTTGGGCTCGAGTGCCGCTATGCTGGAAAACTGTGTGCCCACAGACGAAATGGTCACGGACTGCCCCATCCGAGGACTATTCCACTTTGGGGCTGGTGCCGGGTTCTCCGACAGGGAAAGCTCGCTGTGCTTCGCTGTGAGCCTGTCTGAAACAACTGCACGTTCGTGGCCACACCAACAGAGGCTGCTTCTCAGGCCGGCTGATGCCCGCCTCTCTCCCAGCCCCGCGGAATCACCCCCTGCAGAATCCACACCACTTTTCAAAGGTGTAACCCCTGCCAGGGATGGAGGATGCGCTCAGGAGGGGAAGCAGGGGGCTTCGGTGTCCATGAAACTGTTCCGTCAGATTAGTGAGTGAGCACATCCCTGCTGATGGTTCGGGAATCTTCTGGGAAGAGACCAGGACATAGCAGAGATGGGTCCTCCCTCCCCCTTCTTCTTTCTCCTTTATCTCCCTCTCTCTTGTTTCCTAATACTCTTTGCCCCCTATGACAAGGCATCCGTCCACTTGCGGGCTGAGTGTGACCCAGGACTGTTCTCAGCGGCCCCTGGGATGAGGACATGAGCCTCTTTGGAGTGTGGGGCTGTCACCAGGAGCTGTGTGCAACAAGTCTCAGGCCCAGAGGGACTGGAGGGACTGCAGTGACCAGCCCAGCTCCTGCCGAACTCACAGCATCTCACACAGCTTTGTCCAGTTGTGGGTGCAGGGTGAACTCCCTTCTTGTGCTCACCTGGAGAAGGTCCCCAGGTATGTTGCGCAGGTGTAGCCATGCCCTGGGGGCAGGACCTGTAGGCCAGAGGTTCACACCAGGGCTGGCAGGGAGAGCCCAGGCGAAGGGTCCCCTCAGACTGTGCCCTCCAGCCCCGGGAGGTGCCTTGCCCTGCACACTCTGCACCAGAGTAGCAGCAGCTGTGGCGGTGCCGCTGGGGAGGACTGGGTGGACAGTGGTGACAAAGCACCCGGAAGGAGATGTGGCCTGAACGACCCTGGTGCCGTGTCCATGTTCTGAAGCTGACTCCATGTGCCAGCAGGCGGGGCCCTGTGGGGCCCCAAGGACTCCTTGTTGTGCTCCTGTGGTCCCCTCCAGGTGGGGCGAGTCCCACCCCTCAGCCTCTAGGTGATGGAGGTGGGGACTGGGTACCCCTGAGCGGCAGGGCGTTTGCTTCTTTAAGACCACGGAGCTGCTGGGCAAGGAGCCCAGGTGGTACCAAGGACGGTCATGGCCTTGGCTGCCACGCAAATGGGCCAGGGGTCAGACTCACCCAGCGGCTGCCCGGGAGGAAACCTGGGGCCCTGCTTCCTAAAGATGGTGAGGAGGGGAACCCCCTGGGGCAGGCCTACCCCACGCCACAGGGTCATTCCTGTCACTGAGGTCCCTGGCAACCATGGATCACTCAGGGGTCACTCAGCCTCCTCTGAAGAATCCTGTGTCCTTCACGGGCCAATGTGTGCCAAAGTCGTTCAGGGAGAGTGGTCCTGCTGGGTCAAACCCTGACTCACTGCCCCACACGATGTGCTCCTCACCCTCAGCTATAGGGCAGGGGGAGTGGGGAGGGTGGAAACCCACAGGACTACTGCTTCTCTCCAGCGGCCACCCCCGACTGACCCCGGGGTCCTGGTCAGAGGGACACTGCCCCTCAGCCAGCCCCGCTGCTCTCAGCCCCCGTGGTGTGCTCGCTGATTCCAGCAAATGACTGGCCCACAAAGGCAAGGACAAAGGTCTCTACAAACACAGAGGATGGGGCCCAACAGGGGTCTCCGGTTGGCGAGGGTCCTCCCACACCATGTGGGAGTGTCCAGTGGCCTCACGAAGTCAGCGGTCAAGGACCCCCCCAGGTAGTTTCCATCTGCTTGTGCTTTTGTTTCTCAGGGAACACTGAGGTGAGGAGCAAGGGGCCACAAGGAAAGCGAATAAAACGGACAGCTTCACATGCTGAGAAGTACGTCTGGAGGGGAGGCCTCAAAGGTCAGTCCAGGGCTGCTGCTGCTGCTGCTGCTGGGAGACATCAAATCAGGTTCCAACCCACAGCGCCATGCCCCTGGACGGCAGAGCGAAACACTGCCGGGTCCTGCACCTCGTCATCACAGCTCCCGTGCCCGAGCCCCTAGGGGCAGCCACTGTGTCCATCCCTCTCATCGAAGGCCTTCCTCCTTGGCACTGCCCCTCTATTTTACCAAGCATGATGTCCCTCACCTGGTGACATGCCCAAAGGACATGGGATGAAGTCTCACCATCCTCGCCTCTAAGGAGCACTCTGGCCGCGCTTCTTCCTAGACAGACTGTCCTGCTGGCACTCTGGGTACTTTCAATATTCTTCTCCAGCACCACCATTCCAATGCTCCACTCGGCTGCCGTCAGCCTGCTTTGATGCCCCCCTCTAGTGTAGTAACCCACACCATGAACCCCAATGTAACTATAATGTAGTCATAGTTAACGTAGATGTAGCCATTTTAACAATGTAACCATGCCGTACTAATTAACCTGAGTGTAGCCATTTTGTACTGACCCAAATGTGGACACTTTGTAACGACTTCGTCATTCCTTTTGCAACTTCTGTGACGGAAATTGCTGATGTTACCTGTAAACTCACCGTTTCTTTTTCTACATTCCTATTTTTCATATAGCATGTAGCCACCTGCCCTTGTGTCTTGTTTATCTCAAAGTATAAAAACTCCCTTCTTTAAGCACTCAGTATCGAAAGGAGAATTAGGCTCTAAGTGCCCCTTGACTGCTAGCTAATAAAGGTTTATTAACTGTAATTAACATTGCATGTGGACTAATTGATCTCGCTCCGGTACTAACCAGGTCTGTCATACTGTGGTGGTTTGTGTGTTGCTGTGATATTTGAAGCTGTGTCACTGGTACTTCAAAGGCCAGCAGGGTCACCCAAAGTGAGTGGGTTTCAGCAGACCTTCTGAACTAAGAACAGGCAACAAAGAGGGGTTCAGCCCACTTCGGAGAAGTAGCTGCTGAAAACTTTATGTACAGCTTCGAAACCCTTGAAACAAAGCCGCCTGTATTTATTCTTGTGACATTCCTTACATCACGTTAAAGAGGACTGTTCCACACATGACCACTGATGTCCCTTGATTCTTAAGCTGGATACATCAGTGACAAAACCCCGACAGCCATCAAGTTGATCCCAACTCTTACCCACGCAACAGGACGGGGTAGAGCGGTCCCTATTGGTTTCTGAGACCTTACATCAGCAGACAGTCTCATCTTCCTCTGCAGAGCAGATGGTGGGTTGGAACCTTTGGGTACAGGGCTCAGTATCAAGGGCAGGCTATAAGCTGCCCCCTTCTCGGGCTGACCTAGTAGAGTAGGGGGACGCAGGCCCAACTCAAGATCTGTTGAGTTGACCCCTAGGCAACGCTATAGGGCAGAGAACTGTCCCCCCTCCCCCACCTGATCCCAAAGCTATGATCCTCACGGAAGCAAAGGGGCACTTCTTTCTCCTGTGGGCAGGCTGGTGGATGCGGTCAGATGGGTGGCCACTCTGCCCCGGGGACTCCAGACAAGACAAAGCACAGGATGTGAGCAGTTTTATGATCAGGCCTCCTGATCAGAGGGGCAGAATGCCTGAAAAGGAATCCTTTGGAGATGCTCGTCTGTAATTTAGTAATACATACTCGTATATAGTCTATCTCTTGGTTAAAATTCCCACCATACACAAGCGTTCGTTCAGGTTTGAACCTAAATGTCCATTTGATGACGACCCCCGAACCCACAGCCCTGAGGTCCACTCGGATCCACAGCCACCCGGCCGGGCAGGAGGGGCCCACCCCTCCGGCGATTCCAAGGGTGGCTCGCTTCCCCCAGAGCGGCTGCGGGGCGCGCACAGCCGCCCTTCTGTGGACAGTTCAGCCCCACAGCGGCCGCGCTACCCGCGGCACTCGAGTCCCGAGAAAGCTCTCCGCTTCCGGCGACGGCGGGCCCAGGCCCCGGGGACACGCCCACTCGCGGGCCCGGCGGTACGCACGCGCCGCCGGCCGACCCTCAATGCGCATGTGCGCCCGGCCTGCGCCGGGTCCAATGAGGCGTCTGGCTACGGGCAGTGCGGCCTCGGCGGGCGCTGTCCCCCTCCAGGTGTCGTCTGGAGCCGCCGCTGTCGCTCCGCCCCCTCCGCCTCCGCCGTCCCGTGGCCCCGCCCTTGGCGTCGGCCGGCGCAGAGCGCAGGCGCGATAACCGCGGCGGCGACGCCGGGTGAGGTTTGAAATGGGCAGCGCGTGCGCACTGGCCGACCGAGCCGCCCTGCCTCCGCCCCGCCCCGCCCCCGCCGAGGCCGTCGCCGGAGTCCCAGCCGCCGCCCCCATGGCCGCCGCCGCGCCCGCCCGCCGCGCGCCGCCCGAGGCCGCCTGAGGCCGCGGAGTGCCGCGGCGCCGTCTGTCCGTCCGTCCGCCCGCCTGCTTGCGGGCGCGGCGGGCGGCGCGCGGATGGATCCGCGCGTGGCCTGGATCCAGCCCGAGCAGAAGGGCCCGGCCAACGCGCTCTGGATGCAGATCTGGGAGACGGCGCAGGGCGGCGGCCGCGGCGGCTGCGCGCCGCTCCTCTGCCTGGACTCGCCGGCGCGGGCCCCGGGCGCCGGCCGGGGCGCTCCGGGGGCTCCGAGGGGCTCGGCCGCGCCGCGCCGCGCGCCCCCCGCCGACGCGCCCGCGCCCGCCGGCCCCGCGGCGCCCGGCTCGCCGCCGCACCACTTCCACCCGGGCCGCCGGAAACGCGACAACAAGGCCAGCACCTACGGCCTCAACTACCTGCTGTCGGCCAGCCGCTCGCCGGCGCCGGGCACCTCGGGGCCCGACTGCGCCGCGCCGCGGCCCGGCACCCCGTGGAAGAGCCGCACCTACGGCCCGGGCATCCAGGGGTGAGTGCCACCGCGTGCGGGCGCCCGCCCAGGGGTGTCATACCGAGGGGAGGCGTAAGCCCGGAGGAGGGGGCTCCCAGGGGCGGATGCTGCCGGGTGTCAGCGTTGGGGGGCGCCATCCCGGGGTAGGGGGCGCCTAGGGTGTCCTACCAAGGGGTTAGAGGCGCGTCTTCCTCGGGCAACGACCTGTCATGGGGGGCGTCAAGGGGGCAGAGGGACCTCTAGGTCCTAGAGTCTAGGTTGAGTGTGAAAGAACTGTCGTGGGGGGGATATCTTCGTGGGAGCGGGGCACCCCAGAGTGAGTATGGCCAAGCGGAGTGTCACGGGGGGACTTCACTCGGCGGGCAGAGGGTGTCATCCTGAGGGACGGCATGTCGTGGAGGGGGGGCATCAGGGGTGAGTGAGACCGGAGTTCTCATGGGGGGGGTCATCCCCAGGGAGAGGGGCGTCCAGGGATGAGGAGCTGGGGTGTCATAGGGTCGTCATCCCTGGGGAGGGAACGTCATCGTCATCATTCAGCCCCAGAGCTGAATGCAGCCAGGGGTCATATGGGGGGGGGGGTATCCATGCATGAGTGGCAGTGATGGCATTAGGGGGTCATCCTAGGGTGAGTGAGGGGTGTCAGAAAAGGGGGTTTTCTAGAGAGAATCCCCAGCAGAGGAAGGTCATCTCTGGGTGTGTCCTGAAGGGGCATCATATGGGGGGAGGCATGTTGCTGGCCTAGTGTGGCCTAAGTGAGGTTAATGGGTGGAGTTGAGTACTGAGATAGGGCCTCTTAGGGGACATTCTGAGGGAGTTCGGCTGGGGCATCATCCCTTCAAGGGGCTTATCTTGAGGGGCAGTGTCATCCAGAGGTAAATGGGGGCAGCATCGTCCTTGAGGCCAGTGGGGGGAGGAGACTGTCATGGGGAACCTTCTCCGTGAGTGGGTGTGGCCAGTCATTGACATGGGGTGGGGACATCATCCCTGGGAAGGAGCAGGGGCCATGGGGGGAGAAGTCATGGTGTGCAGGAATGGGGGCGCTCATCCCAGAGGTGAGTGCAGCCTGGCAGGGGTGTCTCCCTGGGATGGAGGGAGGGGTTGTCTAGAAGTGAGTGAGGCCTGGCCTGGTATTGACAGGCGTGCGGGGTAGGGGTATCATCTAGGGGAGACATCATGGAGAGTGGGAGAGCTAGAGGGGTGGGAGCCATAAGAGAGGTGAAGCTGCTGGGGTGTCCATCAGGGGTGCACATGCCTGCCTTGTAGGTCACCAGAGGTAGTGTGGATTCTGGAGTCAGGAGGTGGTGTTGTGGGGCATCATCCTGAGGGGTGTAAGGTGACCAGATTTTAACATTGGTAAAGCGGGACACCATTGATTAAACTCATATCCTGGCAAAATAGCCACATAGCAGCCGAAAATTGTGAACCCCAGCTTGTCGTTGCATTCTTTCCAAAAATCGGGACTTTTTAAAAACACCGCAGGACTCAGGGAAAATTGTTAAAAATAGGGACTGTCCTGCCAAAAGCGGGACGTCTGGTCACCTTAAGGTAGAGGCTACAGGACCACATCTTTGCTGGTGGGCATCAGAGATCTGAGTTCTGGACACAAGGGAGGGATCACCCCACCACCTTCTGCCACCCTCATCCCATTTCTAGAAAGGATGTTATTTTAAGGTCAAGGCCTCAACTACATTCAACTCAAGCTCCTAAACATGTTAAACTCTTCATAAACGAGTGATGGGCTCAGATGTGAGATCAATGGTGGGGGTTGGGGCCCGCTGAGCACCCCTGTTGTGCAGGGCTCTTCCCCAGCCCAAGATCTTGTGAAAGCAGGTGCCCATAGGCATGAAATCTCATGGGACTTAGATCCAAGGGAGTTCTTATGAATCAGTTGGAAACAGTTACTGCTTTTAAAAAAGCGCCCCTGAAGACTTGGTGACTAAATGTTTTATATCTATACAATGTAACCAAGGTAAATGTCGAAATGATTCATTTTTTCAGTGGGGTGAAGTATTCTTTGTTTTAGTTTTGTTCTGAAATTAATTTTAAATTGTCTTTGGCAATATTTGGAGCTAGGCTGTAGTTTTCAAGGGAAATAAAAACACTGCTCTAACATACCTGTTCTTCTGAAGGGGCTGCTCACCAGTGGAAAGGTCAGGTTTTAAAGAGTAGATTCCTGGTTGCCTGTCAGGGTTAGCAGGCCTCTTTGTAAATTGAGCACCACTAGCATGTCCAGCGCTGGACATGACACTGGTCTGTAGGTTTGGACCCTGGTTGTGTGTCCTACCTGATGTGCTGGTTTAGAAGCAGGCGGGGGGTGGGGGGGCAGTTAGAGACCTACGGGTGACACACACACAGCATTGTGCTGCCTTTGTTCCTACCCCCACACCCCACCCCGGGAGCGCTTCTCCTAAGGGATTTGGCAGTACGTCCATCATGCCCCTGTCCGTCATTTCCCCCTCCAGCACCTCTCTTACTAGACAGAGCCGGTCCAGGTGCTGCCTGGCCTCGGGCCTTCACCTCCCAGGTGCAGGTTTTGAGCAGAGAGTGGTCCAGAGGGTCGGTGGGGGCAGGCTAGTCTTCCTGGATGTGACCCTACCCCTGAAGGCAGGACAGCGGGTCAGCAGTCACGCACCTGGGAAGGACTCTGTCTCCCTCTGGCCCGTAAAGTAGAGTGAGCTTGGTGACAGGACTGTGGAGACGCCTGTCCTGTGTGTGTGTGTGTGGGGGGGGGGTGCCCAGGAGGCGGGCGAGGGGCTGCTCCTAGCCAGAGAGGAGGTGGAAGCCCAGGAGTCTGCAGGGATGGCCTCCTCCCTGGCTCACCCCATATGGGAGTAGTGCCCAGATCCAGCCGGCTGCTTTTCAAGGGTGCAGACCCCTCCCGCTTCGACGTCTAGGGTGTCTTTCTAGGTAAAGCTGCAATGAGCAGTGAGGGAGGAGGCTTCCAAACGCTGGGTGGAAATGCAATGAAAAGATCATGGAGGTTTGCTCCCCAGCCCAGTGTGACCCTGCAGCCTCACCCCCCATGGGAAGATCATGGAGGTTTTGCTCCCCAGCCCAGTGTGACCCTGCAGCCTCACCCCCCATGGGCACGACCCCAGGAGGTGCAGCGGGCCAGGAGCCGGGCTACAAACAGCAAGGTCAGCAGTTCAAAACCAATCTCTCTGATCAGCAAGGACCCCGCAGCTGTGGGTAGTTGTCATGAGTGTGTGGACGTGGCCACGGGGTCTCCTTGGGCAGTCGGTTCTCTTGCTTCAGACTTGGATCTTAGGGTCAGAAAGGAGGGTTCAGCACTGATGGGCTCGGGCACAGCTGTGGGCCGGGGCTGGACAGCGGCGTTTCCTTCTCCTAGGCATGGACGTGACACCCACTGCCCCTACGGCCAAAACAAAAAGGGGGCAGGGGCTGCTGGGGTCCCACAGCGTCAAGGTGAGGAGCAGGGGACTTCTGAGGGCCCTGCTCAGGCCTCCCCTCCCTGGGCAGAGCTCCAAGTGACCTGGAGCCCATTCCCTCCTGCGAACTCCTTCTTGTTCCTGCAGGACCCCTGTCAGGGCCGTGGAGCTCTGGACTGGGTGATGGGTTCCCTCCTGAGGGCCAGCAGTCTGCAGTGAGGCCAGATTCCCCTCTGCCCCTCTGGGACTTGGAGCAGCAGCTTGTCCAAAGCACACACACATGCACACACGCACCCCCCCAAGGACACAAGAGCAAGCAGGAAAGGAGCTGGGGACTTGCTCCGACTACTCTTGTGCAGGGGTGGGAGTCGGGGGGTGGGGGTGGGGGTGGTACACAGCTGACCTCTAGCTACTGCTGCCTTTCCAGAGGTAATTTTTGCTATAGGTGACCTGTCCCCTGCTGTCCCTCTAGTTGGGTGGCCTGACCCTTGTTACCCCTCTAGGTGACCCACTCCCCGCTGACCTGTCCCCTGCTGTGCCTCTGCAGTTGGGCGACCTTTCCCCTGCTGGTCCTCTGTGACCCATCCACCACTGTCTTTCTGTTGGTGATCTGTCCCCTACTGTCCTTGGTAGGTGATCTGTCCCCCTGGGCACCTGGCTGAGTAGGCTCTGCTCTCATCCCAGCTCATTACCCCACCCGCCTAGGCTACCTGACCTTTCTCCCTATCAGCACTCATTTTGTGGTCTGGGATGGGGGCCTCTCGGTGTTCCCAGGGTGAAAGGAGGCTCCCTCCGTGCTCCTGGATGGGAGGCCCAAGGCCCAGGGCCTGGGGTGGGACGTGACTCTGGTCCTGCCCAGCGTGGTCCTCGTGCAGACGACCGGGGGTAGGAGGGCTGTGCTAAGGAGGGGACTGGGAGATACAGCATGAAATGAAGTGTCCTTGGCTTACAGAGTGTTCTGCAGTCATGGGGAGCATGGGCTGGGATGCCAGGCCCCACCCAAGGGTTTGTGCAGCTGAAGGGAACTCTCCTGGAAAGCTAGTGCCACCAGTCAGGGCCCAGAACTTGAGGCCCAGCTGCTTCCTGCTTGGCAAAAGGAGGATGCTGGCGGGGGGGGGGGGCAGGTGCACCCCGTGCTGCCCAGGTGCGTCCTGCATAACCCGGGTGAGGTGTGGCCCTCTGGCGGACTGGGGGAAGCCCTGGCCATCAAGATGGCAGTGTGATAGAGCTCTGTCTTGTAGTAGATGTTGAAACCACACTTGTGTGTATGAGTCCTGGTGATGTGCCACAAGGTTAGCAGTTTGAACCCGTGAACTGCACATCCAGAGAAAACTGGAGTTTCTGCTGCCAATAAGATTTATGGTATTTAGAGATTTTGAATCAGGAAGGCTGAAGGAGAATGGATACATTTGTATTGTGGTGCTGGAGGACCACGGCGGGACTGCTGAAAGGACAGACTGGTCTATGTTGGAGGAAGTATACTCACAGGGCCCCTTAGAGTCAAGGATGGCGCGACTTCATCTCAGATACTTGGGACGTCTGGTCGGGAGAGACCAGTCCCTGCAGAAGGACATGATGCTTGATAAAGTAGAGTGTACATCAGTGTGTTGGTCTGGATAGACTAGAGAAACAAATTCATAGACTCGTGTGAATAAGAGCTTTATATACAAGAGCAATTGAATATTGAGAACACATCCCAGCCCACTCCAGATCAAGTCCATAAGTCCAATGTTAGCGCATATATCAGGTACCAACCTATAAAGTCCTCTGCAAACTCATGCGACACATACAATGATGCCGAATGCAAGATCACAGGCCAGTGGGTTGGAAGTCTTGTGGATCCAGTGGTGTTGTAAACATCTCAGCGTTGGCAGGGGTCTCCACGTGGCTCCTGCGCCCAGGGCTGCATCAGGGTAGGCCCATGTGACTTCTCCTCAGGGATGTCTCCCAGGGAGTCAGCCTTGTCAGTGGAGAGTCTCTAAGAGAGTGAGCAGAGAGACGTGTCTCCTGCCTCAAAGAAGGAAATAGAGGAATTCCCATAATTCTCAGGAGAAGGCCATGCCCAAAGAGGTCTCATTAGTTATATCTTGATTGACAGGCCAGGCTCCACCCCTTCACTCCCCTCTCTGATTGTAACTGCCGCACAGTGAAAAAGAGCCCCTGGACGAGCTGGATGGACGCGGTGGCTGCAGCACTGGGCTCAGGCAGAGGAACAGCTGTGAGGAAGGCGCAGGACTAGGCATGGTTTCCTCCTGTTGTGCACGGCATTTCAGAGTCAGAAGCAACTTGAAGGACCCAAGAGATTTACAGTCTCGGGAGCCCGCAGGGCTGGGGGCGGGGGGTGTTCTGCCCTGTCTAATGGGATCACTGAGTGAGATTTGACTCTGTGGTCATGGGACGTGGCCTTTTAGCCAGTCCCTTCTGTAAGGTGGAGCGCATGCCGGTCTCTGTGCCTGTAGCTCTGGTGTCATTTGGAGGGAGGTCTCTCGTGTGCTAAGGGTGGGATTCAGTCTCCACCTCACCAGAAGGGCAAGTGAGTTGCTATCACCTTTGTTTCCACAGGGGTATGGCCAGCTAGCAGCACACTTCCCTCATGACCACCCCAAACTCACTGCCATCAAGTCAACGCTGACTCTAGGCAACCCCTGTGGGCTTCCGAGGCTGTAACCGTTTACAGGATAAAAAACCTAGCCGCTCTCCCTCAGAGCTGGTGGTGGTTTGGGACTGACCATGGAGTCGCAGCCCAGTACGGAAGCACCATAACCATTAAGGCATTCCTGTGTAGGAAAGCCATCTCGGAAGCAGAGGGAAGTCCCAGAACCACCAGAAGAAGAACTACCAGTATGTGCAGTATGTGAGGGTGATCCAGCCCCTAACACATCATCACGGGTCCGGTAGGCGCAATTGTACAGCGATAATAAGTAAAGATCATAGTAAAGTCATAAAGAGCATGAGAGATAGTAGAGATGGGAATAATGGAGTCAGACACATTTCATAGTAGCATGCTCACCTCAACCTCACTCAGTGGTCCACGTGGAAAGAGAAGGAGGACAAGGGGAAAGGGAACAGGGGAGTGAGGACAGGAGAGGAGAAGGGGAACCGACAGGAGGCCAAGAGGGGAGCCCGAGAGAGCTCTTTCTTGCTAACCCAGGCCTATATACCTTTGCGGGGAGTGCAAGCCCACTAATTGCAGGTAAAGACATCGTCACAGGAAGGGGTTGCACTATAGGTTATACAGCAATGAGAAGGGAGATAATCTAGGGATATACACACAATAAGAAGAGGAGGGATTGGGGTACACATGTGACAAGAAGGGCAGATCCTAGATTCAGGATGGCAGCCTAATTATGGATGTCACTGAGCAGGTTTGACCTGTTCTCTGGATCTCCATAGAAACCATTATCAGTAGGGTATAAACCCCACCTAAAGGAACCAAGCTAATGGTAGCAAACCTTTAGGGAGAAGTAGCTCATTGTCCTTAACAGCAGGGACAGGCCCTACATTGTCTGGCAACTGACTGCCTTCAGGGAGGATGTCTCTAAGCATCTGACCTCCCACCATATGCTGGCAAAAAGCCCCTCATGTTTGGCATGTTTTGGGGGGAGACAAAGCTGGGGGAAAGTCTCTTGATAATCCCACACCAGTGGAGCATGTTCAAGATCTCTGTGTGAAGTGAGGAAGGCCCGGCCCAGAGGCTGCAGCACCGAGACCAGGGACAGAGCAGGGAGCAGCACTGAGACCATGGGACCGTGAGGCTGAGCAGCAAGGTTTCCGGCCATGGGGGTAGAGGCCAGGGTTTCATGGGACTGAGAGGCTGAGGACCAGAGAGAGAAATGGCTGCTGGCTACGGAGAGGCACCTACAGGGTCCAGTATCCTTACCATTTACTGACCCCTCACTTGGGATAACCTGGCAATGCTGTAATAAACAGCTCGTTCCCTCCCCTTCACCACGAGTGCTGTGTGTCACTTCCACGGGGCCATTGCAACACGTTGTCCAGCCCCTGGGAGCCTTTGAGTCTGTGGGAGGGATCATTGGTGTGAGACTGGGTAAAGTAAGGTGGAGTTGGAGCTGACCCTGGCCATGCAGAGGGCAGACACCATCTTCAAGCCCTTTTACACACAGTGAGTTTGGTGTCGTGTCTAAACTGGCCTCGGGCTGCCTCTGTGTCCACATGGCGGCAGGGGCTTTGTTTTTTACTCTTCCTTGGGAAGGAGGAGTGGATTGATCCACATCCACACAGCTCACACACACGCCCACTCAGCTCCCTCGGCGCTCCCTCCCTGGACCATCACAGACCCGCGTCCTCGCTGTGCTTCCTGTCACCTCCCACCCTCGCCCTTCTCCCGCTGAAGCCACTCCAGACTGAAGCTTGTTAGAGTCAGCCGCTAACAACCAAGGGGTCCATGGGCACAACTGTACGGCTATACTATGTAAAGATCATAGTAAAGTCATAGAAGATGGGAGAGAAGATAAAGAAGTCAGACATATTTTATAGTAGCATGCTCACCTCCGGGACGGCCATGATCTCAGCAGCCAGGTCCATGCTACTGTCTTGGGATATTTGTAGGTAGCCATAAGACATGCAAATTCAGCAGTTACATGTGTCACAAGGTGGGTGGTAACCACAGTAAGTCCTGAGCTCAAAGGTGAGGAAACCTAATACCTGCATTGGGGAAAGGCGTGAGAGGAGATTGATGCTACGGCAGGAGGAGATAACAAGAATGTCTGCTTCTACAGGGAGACAGAATCAACCATGTGTCACTTTAAGGCAGCATAGCGTGAGGGGAGAATCTGTGGGAGTGATATTTAAAGCAGGACCATGTACTTGGACTTACCAGAGTGGTGGCTTTCCTACCATGGAATACTAGCTTTCCAGATTCCCTCTGTTATAAGTTAGGGAAATATAGTCCTGGTCATATTTCCCTCAGTGTTAGCTCCCCACATTTCCCCCTTCTGTATTATGTTTAAAATTTAATAGCGTCGTAGAAGCAGCACCAGACTGTGAGCATCAAAACTAAATGACGAACAGCACAGTCAGACAGGAACTTAGGCTATGCGAAATACTGCGAACCCAGGTGCGTGGGTCCAACACTTCTGTGCCATCCACCAATGGTTTAATCACGTCAGAGCTAGGGGAAGCCTTAAGTCTATCTTTGAATGTATACAAAGTATCCTTTTTTTAGCTGAATTAACAGTCTTAACAAAATGTTTCCCTTAAACCCTTGCAAATATTTTCTAATCAAAGCCCAATCACCTAAGGTTACACACATATTAAAATCTGCAACATTCTAATACAGTTTAACATCAAATGATATTGAAAGTCCATAGTTTGATCTTCTAGTCATCACAGTCTATTGGGATAGTCCAGTCACTGTTGTGTAGAATGTTCCTGCACGATAAGAGTTTTAGTGTTTCTGGTAATGTCGGCAATGGTGGAAATGATTATGAGTATCAGGATGGTGGCAATTGCGAGTCTCACGAGTCTGCAAGGTCTTCTTGAAGTTTTGGGAAACTTCAGCAACAGGACAGGGGTCTCTGGGCTGTTTTCTCAACTCTCAAGTCACGGCATCAGCGTCCTTTCCTCTGGGCCTTGCTGCCTGAAGAGAACTCTACCTATCTTCTTTGCCTGTGAAAACATAAATAGCCCCTCCCTTTGAGCTGTTGGCAACCTGGAAACAGAATCATGGTCAAGACTGAATGGTTCCTTCATTTTTTCCTTGCCCTTCATCTTTCTCCAAACATGATTGCATCCCGTCCTTCTAAGGGGAGTTCATCAGCTTTCTTCTGCAAAACATGAATGCAGTTAGCCCTTCCTCCAGGTGATAGATGAACCTGGATCCCAAACGCAATTTTCATCTTCCTGGGACTTCTTAGGCTCAGCTTTTTCTATAAAAGTGAAAATGTTTATCTGCCCTAATGTTGTTACAGCTTTTAGTCAGGAGATAATTTTTTCAGTTAAAAATACTAAATAAAGTTTGTCACACATAAGATTTCTCTTCTCCCCCTCTTTTAACAATGGAGATTTCAGACACTGCAAGTAATCTCAGTTAACTTGTTTGGTTTTGAACAGTAAGCCTTGTTAGATAGACTTCATTGTTACGTAATCTCTGGCTCTTTGCTCTCAGAGAATCAGGGGAACCCACTAGCTGTAATGAGAACTTAACACACTCAGGATAATCTGAAAGGCTGAAAAAATTCCTAATAAATTTGTCCAGCTGTTTTTGAATGAACCAGACAGACAGACATTTTCCCCTGAGTGTGCCGATGAGGCTGCCCTTCAGGCTTTGTACACTGCAGGATTTGGCCATCTTGCAATATTTTGTCTTGGTTAACTTCTCTTATTCCCTCCATGCTGGATTTAGGCGGAGTTAGTGGGCGGGTCTTAGGCCCTTGTGGATGTCCTGAGGAAGTGACCCCATACCCAGAATTGAAAAACCATTTTTCTTCAATTTCTAATTCCATGTGGGTCCACTGTTGTTTCCCTACAACAGCGTTCCAAAAACCCCTTGATTTATTGGGTGGTCAGACTTCTCAAGTACTCTTTCCTGATAGTATAAATTTTAACTCTAGAAATGCAAGGAAGAGAAAATTATTGGCATAAGCGATGTTCCTTCTTTATAAACCGTGGTATATCAGAATTAATCACTGTCCTAATTTCTCTTTCATCATCCTGATCAATAAGTCCACTAACAACCTGAGCACCTTGAGAATTTAGGTTGGTTTTTTCCAAATAAAAGCCCTATGGTTTCTTAGGTATCAGACCCCACGCACTACTCTTAGTTTGGTTTAATTACTGTTTGGGGCTTTTCTTCACACCTCTGAATAACTCCAATATCCGTTTGAATTCCTTGAGTACTTAGGTTGAATTTCCCTGATAAGAGCTGTATTACTCTTTCAAGCAGGGCCCTGCTTTTTGGCATCAACAGACTGCTGCATGGCTTCTGATCCTTCTCTGATTAGTCACATTTACTGCAGCAGAACAGGGGCTGGCCTTGTGCGAGGTTGGTTAGGTGTGGTCTCTTGCTGTGAGGCTAGGTGATTCCTGCAATTGTCATTTAAAGATTCTTTTGCTGGGTTAGGCAGAAGAAGCCTTGCCTTCTGTGCTCTGCTGTGCCTGGATCAAGCTCCTTCTCTGTCTCCCTGCTGAGATGCGTTTGCTAATGGAAATCTCTTGCTGTTGAATCTTGAGCAACATTGATTCGCCCAGTGAGGTCCCTTCCTGCAGCAGGGGCAAAGCCTAGGTTCTTTTAAACCCGACCCTGGTGGACCTGGCCTATGCTGCCTGCATCCCCTTTGAAAATGACCGATCTTCCTGCACCTAGCACATTTTCCTTTAAGGCTGGTGTAGTTGGCCAAAGTAGCGGCTAGTCAGTTCGCCTTGTCTTCTTCTGTTCCTACATTCCTGCATATTCTAAGGTCATCTAGAAGCATGCCCTGTTCCACATAGGGCCGCAAGGCATTTTTACAGTCCTCATTAGAAAAATCATAAGATCGTCTGTGAGCTAGACCTTCCACTGTCTGCGCATTTCTGAAACTTTTACCCATGACTTCCTCTCATCAGTACACAGTCCGTGTACAACTCATCATTCGCTGCAGCATATACAGCAGTGTAACTGGGCCGTCTCTCTCCTGGTGGTATTTTTCCCAGGCCCGTATGCAAACCTCACGTACCAGTGGGGATGCCAGTTCAGTAACCTGTAGTTGTGAATCAACTGTGATATAACTCATCTCCTAGCAACTGGTGAGTTCCTATATCTATTCCATCCTCAGTATTTCTACAAGCTTGTGTGTGAGTGACATCATTCCACCAGATTCGATATTGCAAACATTCTGAAGGAGAGAGGCATGCTGTAGTCAAAGCTCCTCAGTCAGCAGGGATCCAGCGGTCAGACTCTGCCAAAGACTCTATCATGCTCCTGACAAAAGGAGACTCTGGGCCACTGCTTGCTTGAGATCTTTTAGCAACTCAAGGGAAGGTGCCATTGCCCAGCAGGCTCTGTTAATAATGCAAACTGGAAAAGCTGTCCTAATTTCTAAATCTCCTTCGGCAGTCCCTCTTTCTACCTTTGAAAGTAAAGGTGCTTTTCAACACTTTGCCTCTTTGCTTCTATTTTCTGCGCTGTTTTTCTCGACTGACAGATTGCTAAACTCCACTTCCCAAACCTCATCTTTCGTGTGGGCTCGCTCAGGTTGCATTTCCTTGGGGCTAATCTCCTCATCTTTGCATCTTGCCCTGGCTTGCTTTATTGTTTCACGATCTCCAGTCTTTTCTGCCAGGGGAAGCCATCCCCTAACACATCATCACAGTCTGGTAGGCTCAATTGCACAGCTATAATAAGTAAAGATTATAGTAAAGTCATAGAAAGCATGAGAGATAAAAGAGAGAGAGACTGAAATAATGGAGTCAGACACATTTCATAGTAGCATGCTCACCTCAGCCCCTCTTGGTGGTCTACGTGGAGAGAGAGAGAGATCTTTAATGCTGACCAAGGCTTTTATACTCTCTGGGGACATGCAAGCCCCTTAATTACAGGTGAAGACATACGTCATAGGAAGGGCTTGTGCTATAGGTAATACCACAATGAGAGAGGTTGGTCTAGGGACATACATGCAATAGGAAGAGGAGGGATTGGGGGTACACATGTGACAAGATGGGCGGATCCTAGAGTCATATGGCAGCCTAATTTGGATGTCCTGGAGTGAGTTTGATCTGCTCTCTGGATCTCCATAAGAACCATTATCAGTAGGGTGTAAACCCCACCTACAGGAACCAAGCTAATGGTTGCAAGCCTCAGGGAGAAGTAGTCCATTGTCCCCAGCAACAGGGAGCAGGCCCACCCCTGTGGTGGGAGGAGACAGCAGTCTGGCAGCGATTGCCTAGGGAAATAATTTTTATCATTAGCTGCAAGCAGTGTCCTAAATCTAACATATTTGGGGGTGACGACTTGGGAGAAAACTGTTTCCCACACTTTGGGACACTAAATGCCAGCAGGGAGCAGATGTTTCTGCTCTCATGCCCCCCTCTGACTCAGGCTTAGTTTCCTCAGCTCTATCTAAAAGCTTCTCATCTACCTGATACTCCTTTTAGATCACTTTTGCCTGCTTCCGTAATATTCGATAGTTTATTTCAGGTCTTGCCTTACAATGATGTTCCTCTTTCCTCTCCTGCAGAGGTTCTAAAACCATCTTTAAGTTGTGCCCACAGAGACCATGTCTCCAGGGGGATTCTGTGCCCCTCTCTGTGTGCTTTCTTTTACGTTCATACCTACTTCCTCCCAAGTTCCTAGATCTAATGTTCCTTCTTCTGGGAACCATGGATTTCTTTCTACTACTTATAGAAAACCTTGCATCTTTGTTACTGCTACCTTCTGTTTTCTCAGTCAATGTGTGAGAGTAATAGAGTAAGTCTTAGGTTTACTTCCGGCTTGCCCCATTGTTCTCTTTAAATACTACTGTTCTTATTCCTACTTATGTGCTAATCCCCCAAGGGGATCCTCACTTAACAAATGGATTCACTCTACTATACAGTGGGGTGGGGCCTTACAATGGTTACACAGGGTATAACTCAAAAGAGTTCTTTTCCTACCGTGTCCAACTTTGTCAGAGTAAACCAACCTCTGACAACCAAGGGGTCTGTAGGCACAATTGTACAGTTATAATGTATAAAGATCATTAAATAAAATAAATAATCATTGTGAAGTCATAGAAGATAGGAGAGAGATAAAATAAAGGAGTTAGACCCATTTCATGGTAGCATGCTCACCTCTAGAATGGCCATGATCTCAGCAGTCAGGTCCACGCAGAGAGAGTGTAATTCTAACCAAGGCTCGTATACGCTTAGGGGCATGCAAGCCGCCCAGTTTACAGGTAACCACAATGGGAAGGGGCTGTACAATAGGCATACACCAGACAGGAAGGGGATGAGCTAAGGGTATACACAAAATAGGAAGGGGAGGGACTAGGGATATGCATGTGACAAGATGGGCAGATCCTAGATTCAAGATGGCAGCCTAACTTTGGTCATCCTTGAGTTGGCTTGACCTTGTCTCTGAGCTCTCCTTCAGGGAAACAATTTACTATCCTTACGAGCAGGGAGCAGCCCCACCTATTATGGGACAGACAATAGGGTCTGGTTGCTCTAAATGGCTGATACCCTCAGGGAGAAAATTTGTCAGCAACTTCCTTCCAAGTGTGCGGTCATGTACCCTGTGTTGCAAGCAGCATTCTAGGTTTGGCATATATTTGGGGAACAACCTGGGGGAAACCTTTCTGTATTCCACAATTCCCCTTCTGTTTTATGTATTAAATTCAAAAGAGCCACAGGGGCAACATAGTTTTCTATACATTGAAATCTGTCAAGGCAAAATCAATGACAATGTTAATGTGACCAAGCCAATAATTTTAGCTATGACCAATATTTTGAAGCCAGGCTTGGGGGTAAAGTTTTCCCCAGCCCATCCACTATTGGGGGAAGGCATGAGGGGTTGGGTGACATGAGGGACAAGAGAGCAGAGAGGGATGTCTGCTTCTGCGGGGAGATAAAGTCAACCTAGTGTGGGGGGAGGTCAGATGCTCAGGCATCCTCTGAGGGTGCCAGACTGCAGTGGGCCCCACTCCCTGCTGTTAAGGACCATGGACAGGCCTGCAGTCATCTATTTGGTTCCTGTAGGTGGAGGTCACACCCTACTGATAATGGTCTCTATCAGTTGAGCCAGGGGACAGGCCAAACCAGCTATGACATCCAAAGTTAAGCTGCCATCCTAAATCTAGGATCCGCCCATCTTGTCACATGTAAACCCCCAATCCCTCCTCTTCTTATTGCGTGTATGTCTCTAGACCACCCCCTCTCATTGCTGTATAACCTGTAGTACAACCCCTTCCTGTGACATATCTTTACCTGTAATTAGTGGGCTTGCATGCCCCCAAAAGGTATATAGGCCTGGGTTAGCAATAGAGACCTCTCCTCCCTCTCTCTCTTTCTCTCCTCTCCCGTCGTCCTCCGTTTCCCTTTCCCTTGTCCTCCTTCCCTTCCCCCTCTCTCCACGTGGACCACCAAGCCAGGCTGAGGTGAGCAATGCTACCATGAAATGTGTCTGACTGCATTATTGTAATATCTCTTCTATCTCTCATGCTCTCTATGACTTTAGTATAATACTTATATATCTCAACCGTACAATTATGCTTACTGAACCCGTGATTAGTGGTGGGGAGCTCGCACACCCCACCCCCGCAACTCAGACCACAGCCTAGTGCTCCCTTTACTTGAACTTTATCTCTCACTTACCAAAGCGGAGGCTTTTCTGCCACGGAGTACCAGCTTTCCAGATTCCCTCTGTGATAGGTTAGGGAATAGACCCTCATCATATTTCCCTCTTGTGTTAGTTTCCCATAAAGGGTGACCGAGGGCCCTGGTCTGGAGGACCTGGTCTCTTGGATGATCCTGAGCTCTGTTCCACGTGTTTCTCCCTCTGTTCGGGACCTTCTGAGCGGTCCCTCCCTGAGTAGTTGGTGGTGGTGGCCGGGCACCCATCTGGTTCTTCTGGTCTCAGGGTGTGGGGACGGCGGTGGGGTGGGGGTGGGGAATTAGTCTTTCGAGTCTCGTCCCTCTCCTGGATGGGGACAGCCCTGAACTGCACCAGAGCTGACTGCTCGTGAGCTTTCAGGGGGCCAGTTGCAAACCACCCAAGTAGGTTGTGAAACCTTGTCTGGGTGAACTGTTAGACCAGTGGAGGACCTCAGTGACCCCGAGACCTGGGCCCTGGGCCCCCAAGTCCAGTGGCTCATTCTCGGGGTGTTGGGTTATGTCTGGGAAGTTTTCATCACTTTGTCCCTCCTGTGTTTTACCACAGTCCGTGACAGACTTGCAGCAAGAGTACTTGTGAACTCACAGCCACCCTAGGCAGGGTCTCAGGCTGTAATCTTTACAGGAGCAGACGCCTCGTCTTTCTCCTTTAGAGCTGCTGCTGCATTTGAACCGCTGACCTTGCAGTGAGCCGTCCAGAACTAAAGACCCGCAGATATCCTCTGTCAAGCCTATGCATTCCCGGGGGCACGCCACCACTCTCCCTCACATACCTGTCCCCAGGCCGTTGGCTTGACAGAAGCAGGTGGCACCTTGTCACATGGTGCAGTGTGCCCCGCCTGAGACAAGCCTCAGCCCTGCAGGCCTATGCTGGCATGAGCCGCTGTTGTGCTGCACGCACGCACACACGCACTTCCTCACACGCAGAGACCCTCTCGCCTACCCGCCTGCCTGCTCTGCCATGCTTGAGCCCATTGCTGCAGCCGCAGCATCTGTTGGGCACCTCATCTCAGGCCTTCCTCCTGCCCGTTGCCCCTCTCTGTCACCAAGCGTGATGTCCTTCTCCAAGGTCTGGCCCCTCCTGACGACACGTCCAAACTCATACCGTGAAAGATGGTAGGTGACGCCTCATCCAGAGCCACCATGTCTGGGCCCAGCAGGCGCTGCCCAAGCGAGGCTGGAGCTCGGCACCTGCCCACCTTGCCGGGGCTCAGCTGGGCGTTTCAGCGTTGGGGCATGGTCTCACCCGTTTGCGGCCACACAGTCGTGGCTTGTCGTCAGAGGGAGGCCATGTCGGGAGAGGGGATGCTTTCATGTATTTGATGTAAATCACAACCACATAAAACTAAGGCCCAGCAGTAAGTGTGCCAGCCAGGTCGGGGGCTCACCAACCTGTGGGGGCTGTCGTGACAGGTGGGGGCTGGCCATCACAGGGTACTTGGGTGGGACTTAGTCCCCCCACTCTTGCGGGGGCCCCCCGCTACTCTTGAATGCCGTGTCTCCTTTAAACCACACATTTTAGGGGCTCTGGGGACTCTTCCCAGAGGTGGGTTCTGGTGGACTGGGGCACACACCACAGTCCCAGGGGCTCCTGAGGGCAGGCAGGTCCTCTCCCTACCTGTGGGTTCTACAGAGAGGCGCCCAGTGGCTCACCCTCTCGGTGTCAGGTGACTGGTGTCAGATCCGCCTGAGTGCACAGGCCAGGACATGCGTCCCTTCCTTCCCGGCCCCTTGCAGAGCCGGCCACGTCCTGGTCACCCTGGCCATCAGGTGGGCCGGCGATAGAGGTTGGGAGCGGCTTTCCTGGGGTCAGCCTGCAGGTGCAGTCATCTTTCTGTTCAGAGGTGGAGGACACAAGTGAGGTCCACAGTTCTCTGTGGTTGCATGTGGACAGCCTTGTCCGAGCGCCCTCATCCTGGGGGACGGTCTCCTCCCTGGTGACGTGGGCTCTGGGACTCCCTAGGGGTCGGCCGATCACATAAATCAGAGCCCACACTGGGCATTTGTGGGGACGATACTCTCGGGATGGCCACGGCTTCCACTGCAGTATCTGGTGCCCCCACAGAGCATACAAGAAGTGCCCACGGGGGTGACCTCATGCTGCACGAGGCCAGGCCTGGGGTGCTCGCTGAGATGGTCACTGTGGGCTGCTCTCTCTCGCCCACTAGCCTGCATGAGGAGATTGTCGACTTCTATAACTTCATGTCCCCGTGCCCGGAGGAAGCAGCAATGCGCAGAGAAGTCGTTAAACGGATCGAAACCGTCATCAAAGACCTATGGCCGAGTGCCGACGTGGGTATCTCCCAAGAGTCTCTGTCTCTCCCGCCCGGGAGTGTTACCATCACACACACAGCCCGCGTGACCCTGAGGGTGGCCTGGGTAGCAGCTCTGTCCTGGACCATGCTGGAAGGCTGCGTCCAGCTGAGGCAGCAGTCCCAGAGCCACCCTGCTCTGGGTGTTGGCTCCCCACAGTGCTGGCCCCTCCCCACGACAGTGTAGTGCAGTGGTGTGGCCCATGTTCCTGGACACAGTCCCCTCCCTCTCCCGAGCCATGCGCACTGAGCTGAGGCCACTGGTGCAGGCTCACAGAGCCTCCCTCGGCCCCCGTTGCCCAGCACCCCAGGCACAGCAGAGACCGTCACTCTACTCACTGGGGACACCAGGCACCAGTCACACCAGGCTGTGGGCGTTGAGTGGGAACACTGGGCTCGGGGGTGGGTCTTCAGGGCTAGGGGCCAGCCAGCCAATAGTGGCGGTGGACTGAGCCAGGCTCCCTCTTGCAGGTGCGGATCTTCGGCAGCTTCAGTACAGGCCTTTATCTCCCAACCAGGTGAGCAGATCGCCTCCGAGAGAGGCCAAGCAGTGGGGGTGGGGGTCCCTGCAGCAGGGGAGGGGCAGGGACTCAGGACCCTCCACCTTCTCTCCAGCGACATAGACCTGGTGGTCTTTGGAAAGTGGGAGCGGCCGCCTCTGCAGCTGCTGGAGCAGGCACTGCGGAAGCACAGCGTGGCCGAGCCGTGCTCCATCAAAGTCCTGGACAAGGCCACGGTGAGTGCACCCGCGCCCGCCAGAAGGAACCCCAAGTCTCTGCCCATCATAGCGCCCAGAGCCCCGCTGACCACCACCTTCCTCCCGCCTATCACGGGCCTGCGCCCACCGCAGCCTCACATCCACCACAGTCTCACACCACAGCCGCACACCCAACACAGCTTACAGCCTAGCTTACCAGTCCTGTACCCACCATGGCCTCCCATCTCGACACAGCCCGAGCCACCAAGGCCCTGTGTGGCATCCCGAGAGACCAGCCCCTGCTCCTTCAGGAGCTTCACCCCAGGAAGCCTGGGGGTGGCAGTTGTGCCCGCTGGCCCTGCTCAGACTCCAAGCCCCTCCAGCAGCTCCCTCAGCTGAAGAGCCCAGGACCACTGCCCGCCCCAGTGGCTCCTCAGCACGGCCCTGCACCGCAGCAGGGGGAGCTTCGTGTGTGGTTCAGACAGCCACCAGTGGATGGTGTCCTCGGGCAGCGCTGGGGGCCTGTGGGTGAGGCATGGGACTGTGAAACGCAAACCCACCACAGCTCCGTGGGGCTTGGATCATCCAGAGCCGTGTGGGCATAGTGATGACGTGTCTCCGGTTTGAACCCAGCTGCTCCTCGGGAGAGACGGGGCATTCTATCCCCGTGAAGCGCTTCCGTCTCAGGCAACCCATAGGGGCAGTGCTGCCCTGCCTTACAGGCCCGGGGCCGAGCCCGCTTGGTGGCAAGGAGGGTTCAGTTGAGAGCTACTGAGGAGGGCACACACTGCTGACCCCACTCGCAGCAGTGGCATCTCGGGAAAGTGTGAAATGGGCTCCCCAGGGCCCACGCCCGCATCCCAGGAGGCCGGCCACTAGTGTGTGGCTGGGCGAGGACCGTCCCATGGGCTGCAGAGCCCACAGCCTGTGCCTTGGCAGGGCACCCCTGGCTCACATCCCAGCCCACTGCCTCAGGCTCCTGGGCTCCAGAAGCGCTGACTTGGCAGTGTTGGGGAGGGATGCCCCCTGCTGTCCGAGTCTGGACCGAAAGGCCCCCTGCTTTTCCCCGGGAGCACGTGGCTGGGACGTGGGGCGCGGCGCAGTGACCCTGTGCACGTGCGTGTCTGAGCAGCCTCCGTGGGTGCCCTTGGGGGGTGATTCTTGGCCGTTGGAGGGTTCTCCTGGTAGTTTCTGGGTGTCAGAGAACATTTTGTGAGTCCCTTTGGATGGGTGGCTGTAAGTGGAGGAGACCGCAGCAGAGTTGTTTGGCCACACAGTTTCAGTGCAGGACGTTTTACGGGGCCGTAAGGTTAAGCCTGTTGTCAGAAACTTCCCAGAGCCTGACACCCCCCCACCCTCACCCTGCCTGGTGCCTCTGGACCGGAGTTGGCCCAAGCATAGCTGGGGGTCAGGATCCGCCATTGGGCTGGGCGTGATCACAGACCCTTTGCCGGCTGACCCTCCCTCTCCGGCCGTCCTTGCAGGTCCCGATAATCAAGCTCACCGACCAGGAGACGGAGGTGAAAGTGGACATCAGCTTCAATGTGGAGACCGGGGTCCGGGCCGCCGAACTCGTCAAGAGCTACGTGAAGGTGTGTCCCTTCCCCTGCTGCTGCCACGGGCCCTAGGAGCAGCACTAGGCTGCCGACAGGACACATGGCCAGTGGTCAGTCCGAGCCCCCTGGAAGCTCCCCGGGAGGACGGTGAGGCTGTCTGCTCCATCAGGGGCTGCTGCGTCAGAGTCGGCCAGTTGGCAATGGGAGTGATGGGTGCAGGGTAGGCATCTTGTTCCCACCGACGTTTCCAGCCCTGCTCCTGTGTGACTGCCTGGTGGCAGACCCTGGGGGAGGTGCCCAGCCTAGGAATGACAGCGAAACACTGCCGTGCAGTCAGCCTTGCTCCGTGCACGGGGGGTATCCCTGCAAGAGTCGGGGCGAGGCCACCACCTCCAGCCTCCGCCGACCTGGTGCCTCCCTGGGAGCTCCCCACACCTCAGTGTCTGCACGCCTGCTTGCCCCGCCCCCTCCTTTGCTTCTCAAATGGCGGGCGAGACTGATGGCCAGCCTCCCCTTGCCCACGGCCGGAGCCCTGGTCACCACCCTCTCCTGGGTCTGCAGAGGTACTCGCTGCTGCCCTACCTGATCCTCGTGCTGAAGCAGTTCCTCCTCCAGCGGGACCTGAACGAGGTCTTCACGGGCGGCATCAGCTCTTACAGCCTCATTCTGATGGCCATCAGCTTCCTGCAGGTGGGGTGCAGCAGGAGAGGGCAGGCGGTGGGGGCTGGGGACCCTGAGCCCATGCCCACACCCGGATTGCTCTTGCAGCTGCATCCACGGATCGATGCTCGGAGGGCGGACGAGAACCTGGGGATGCTGCTGGTGGAGTTTTTTGAGCTCTACGGCAGGAATTTTAACTACTTGAAGACGGGCATCCGGATAAAGGAAGGTGGCGCCTATATTGCCAAAGAAGAGATCATGAAAGCCATGCCCAGTGGCTACCGGCCGTCTATGCTGTGCATCGAGGACCCCCTGCTGCCTGGTGCGGGGGAGCACAGGCTGTGTGGGGTGGCGCGGGGGCCTGTCTGAAGGGTGGGTGGCCCCCAGTGAATGTCCTCAGGCCTTGGGGACACACCCCCACAGAAGCCCCTCTTGACTGTGGTTGCAGGGGAGGGGCCCTGCTGGCAGGCCTGGGGGTGGCTTTGGGGGCTCTGAGACATTGGCCAATGTGGCCGCCCTGCTGCAGGCAACGACGTGGGCCGGAGCTCTTATGGGGCCATGCAGGTGAAACAGGTGTTCGACTACGCCTACATCGTGCTGAGCCACGCGGTGTCGCCACTCGCCAGCTCCTACCCCAACAGACACGCCGAGAGGTGAGTGCGCAGGCTGCCACGTACTGCGTGTGACTCGGCCAGGACCTTCTGGGGCCCAGCCCTGCTCTGAGGCCCATGGCCTCGTCCGGCGTGGACACCCACCCTGCAGTGGCAGCTCTGCTCGCTCCTGGTCTTACTGCATCTGTGGTCTCCAAGGGCCTCAGGAGAGGAGGGCTTTCCGAGGATGGGCTGATCAGAGTCGTTCTGGCCCAGCCCTGGGGACTGTCTGGGGTGATGGGGCGTTGTATCCTGGGGGGAGTGGGGGCGGACCTGGATAACCCTCGGACCAGCAGCTCTTTCCTCACGTTGGGGATGCAATTAGACAGGTGGCAAGATGAGGCTCGGAAGCCTAGGGCTGTAGCCGCAGGGTTGTGTGGTCAGGCATGACCGGCTGTTGGCCAGGCAATCGTGTCCCCTGTGCCATAGCTGACTGCTCATGTCCCCTGCCCCGCAGCACGCTAGGACGCATCATCAAGGTCACACAGGAGGTTATCGACTACAGGCGCTGGATCAAGGAGAAGTGGGGCAGAGCCAGCCCGACACCCGAGCTCGGTGAGCACTCCGGCTACGCGGTTCCCGGGTGAGGCAAAGTGCAGGCAGAGACCCGATTTCAGTCCCCGGCATGGTCCAGGAGGAGCTCCTGAGGCTTCCAGGGGGCCCGTGTCTTTTCATTCCATGGGGAGACACTTGGACATCATCACTGCTCTGTGTAAAACAGGAACGGCGAACAGGTGAGGTGCATGTTATCACCTGCCGAGTTCCCCTGGCAAGTGCAGAGCAGCCTGTGGACACGCGTCACCGAGAGAAGCTCCCACTGAGAGCGTATACAGCTTCGTTGTGGCGCAAAGTCTGTGCGTGCTCAGTGGGTTGCTCCCAGCACGCTGACGCTCCCCGTCGTCTTCAGGTCAAACGTGGTGGGTTTAGGCTGTGCCACTGCTCACCACAGGGCCTTCAGTGCACACCCACCAGCCCCTCTTCAGGGGAAAGAGGAGGCTGTCTTCTCCCGGAGACCCACAGGGCAGTTCTACCCTGTCCTGTAGGGTCACCGTGAGTCGGAAACAACGTGCTGGCCGTGGGTTTGCATTTGGTTAAGGGCCGGGTCCGTGTGGCCATGCACACGCATATGCTCCCTTCCACGGTGTCAGAGCGGTGCCTTTCCCCACAGACAACAGGCTGAAGATGAAGGAGCGGCTGGTCGTGTACAGTGGGGAGCAGGGCCAGGAGCGAGACCTGGGCTCCCCCTACAGCCAGCGACTGACCCTGTCCCTGTCCAGCCCGCGGCTCCTCTCCTCCGGCTCCTCCGCCTCCTCTGTGTCCTCACTCTCAGGCAGCGACATCGTGAGTGCCTGCCACCAAGGCCCTGTCCTTGTCCAGCCAGGAGAGGGGGGCGCCCTTAACCCACCCCGTGACCCGCTCCCTGTTTGTGGGCACAGGACTCAGACACACCACCCTGCACCACACCCAGCGTTTACCAGCTCAGCCTCCAGGCCCCACCACTGATGGCTGCTCTGCCCACTGCCCTGCCAGTGCCCAGCAGCAAACCCCAGACCACCGCCTCTCGAACGTTGATCATGACGGCAAACAACCAGGTGTGTGCTGCGGGGGGCCTTCCCTGAGACCCAGGTTCACTGGGACAAAGCAGGTTTTAGGGGGGCTTACCCTGAGCCTGAGGTCCACCAAGGGAGATTGTGGATCTCAGACCCACCACCTGAAGCTAAGGTGCCCTGTAGTGGAGGGCAGGTACGAGGGCTCCCACACTGAAACTGGGGTCCCCAGGGATATGGAGGGTGGTTCTACCAAAGTTAGGTCTAACCCCCCTGACTTGCTCTGGGGGTGCCCTGACAATCCCATCCTAGACCCCTGACCTCAGGTAGAAATGGGGCCTGTAGCCTGGCCTTTGTTTCCATCCCCGCCCAAATCCCACCACTGGCCAAGGGCTCATGTCATTCTTGCAGCAGTCCACGAGGCTGGCAGCTCTGCAGGTCCCTGGAAGCTGCATATCCTGTTGTCTGGCCGGGCCCAGGAGGCCCAAGGCCCTAGGCCCTGGTGCAGGCTCAGCGTTCAGCCCGGTAGGCCCCACAGTGGTGTGGGTGTGTGCCCCCTGCAGAGATGTCTTTGGAGACAGCATGTCCCACCCCTTGAGGGCCATGTCCACTCCCAGAGGCTGTGGGGGACACAGCCAGATAGGCAGGGTCAACCTCAGCGGACGAGTGCATTCAGACAGGGAGACCAACAGAAGGGCATCTCAGGCCACGTGCCCACAGTTTATACTCTGGTGGCTGTGGTTTCGGTGACTTGAGGTGGGTCAGTGTCTCCGGGCCACGAATGCTCCCACCTCCACATGCAATGCAGGCCAATGTAGCACAGCTCCTTGGGCCACCTCTGCGGACGCCTCCTGGGGCAAAGCTAGGCACGTGTCCCGTGGTATGGGTGTCCAGCTGCCTCATGGCCCCTCTGTTTCTCTCCAGACCAGGTTCACGATACCTCCCCCAACCCTGGGCGTGGCCCCTCTTCCCTGCAGACAGGTGGGCCTGGAAGGCACCCCGTCCCTGAAAGCCGCCCACCATGTGTCGTCCCCACTGCCCCCGGCCACACCCCACGTGCTGCCCAGTCCACACTTGTACCACAAGGTATGTCTGGGCCTGGTCGCCACCAGCCCCATCCACAGGGCTAGGGTGGGTAGGGGGGCTTGGGGGACACCCTGGGGACACCACGCTGACCTCCCTCTGCCCCAGCAGCATGGGGCCGCGAAGCTGTCGGTGAAGGGTACACACGGCCAGGGCAGTGGTCACAGCTCGGTGGGCGGTGCCGGCACCGGCGTCCGGCCCCCCGTGGGAAACCGAGGCCCCCAGCAGTACAACCGGCCCGGCTGGAGGAGGAGGAAGCACACACACACACGCGACAGCCTGCCCGTCAGCCTCAGCAGATAGCGCCTGTCCCCACGGTGGACCGCGGCACGGTTTGCGGTTCAGCCTCGTTCCCGTTCCCGTTCCCAGCGGCGCTGCAGTGGGAGGGGGCTCCTCCGTGGACGGGACGAGGCGGGGCCGCCTTTGTCTTACTGCCCTCGTGTTTCGTTTGAGATTCCAGGACTGCTTTTCTATGTAAATATCGAACACTTATGATTTGTGCAATAACTCAGATATTTTTATTTAATTTCATATTTTCACGTAAGTTATATCTAAGGGAGAGGGGATTTTAAACAAGCCTGGGTCCTTTCCCAGCTACATTTTCTAAGTTGGGTTCATCATGTCACTGGTGGTCTGAGGAGCAGCGTCACCCACCCCCCTCACCCCCCGGGGTGGGGGGGACAGGGCCTCCTTGTGGCCATTCACCGGGACCAGGTGCAGGGGCCTCCAAGCCTGTGCTGGCAGCACGCACACGCCTCAGACGACTTGTCAGTGGACAGCCAGCCCAGCGTCTGAAGAGCTGTGGGCCCTCTACCCGGAGAGACTGCCACCAGGAAGCCAGCCAAAGGCTCCAGGGTGGGGCTGGCGAAGGCCATTTTGGAAGTCAGTGCCCAGTTTTAGGAATGTGGAGGAAGGAGTTACATTGATTCCTTGAGGAATCGGTTAGCAGTGTGCATCTGTTCTGTTAAGAGCAACCATACGGCGGCCGAGGCCCGTGGTCAGCGGGCGCGTGCTGGCAGACTCCGCAGGCCTGTGCTGCCATGGCCACCAGGTCCTCGTGCCCCTCTGACGAGCGTGTTCCTGGAACGCACCGAGCTCCCGGGGCCGGTCACTTCTCGCAGGCTAAGGGTTCCAGGTGCTGGAAATACAGGTAGGCGGGGTCAGGTGCGCCTTCTGCTGCAGCCTTGGGGCATTTGAAGTATTTATCTGGCAAGCCTGTCGGTACAGACGTGTTTATTCACACTGACTGTCAGCCTGTCCTCCTCGGTGCGTGTCTGCAGCCACAGCCGGAGGCCACCCAGGGCCCGTGCACTAGGGGGTGGCCAACACTGGGCATGTGCTGCAGGCTTAGCTTGAGAGATCATGTTTCCATTGGGGGGGGGGGGACACGACATATGGGCATGAAAATGAAGATATTTTTATGTAAAGGTTTTCTATTCTTTGATTTTTAATAAACTTTGGAAACCAACCTCAAGTCTCTGCTTGAAGGAAAGCATTCCTTCCCCAGGGAGCTTCTGACCCCTGTGGATCGGTTTTCTAAACGAGGTCACATTCTGGCCTGCATGGGTGGTGTGGCCGCCGTGCGGGGGACTGGGGAGGGAGGCCTGGTTTGTCCCCAGGCTGAGGCTCCAGGTGCAGGACGAGGGAAGACACCTGCCGGCCCCGCACTCCTGCTGTGCATCAGTCTGGAGGGGTGATCGAACTGGCTCGGTGGCAGTGGGTGGGTTTGGTGTCAGTATTGGTGTGCCTGCCCTGAGGACACGGATGCTCTTGAGTGGGAATTGCCATTCCGACCATCTCACCAACACGAGATGCCGTGTACTTGACCCCAGGAAATGCTGTCCTGACTTCTACACTGAGCCTCCAAGCTGCTCAGGGTGAGAACGGACGGGGGGACCAGACGGCAGACCCCAGCTGGATGACACCCTGGCAGACACTGCAGAGCTGTGGTGCCCGCCCGCCCATCCATTCAGTGTGTGGGAGGCTGTCCTGTCAGTGCCACCACACACCTGGAGGGGCCTGGCCCATGTGTCACCAATGCCAGGCAAACACATGGCCCCGGACCTGGTCCAGAACGAGGCAGATAGATGGTGCAGTGGTGCCTCCTCGTGGGCCCTGCAAGCGCTGTGGGTACAGATGCAGGTGCAAGAGCAGAAGATGTGATGACAGCCAGGACAGTGATACCAAGCTTAGCCGGGGAGGCTAATGGTTAGCAGAGCGCTGGGCACCCCTCTCTAGGAATGCTGCAGCGGACTGAGGTGGGTCACAGGAGGACAGGAAGACCTGTGACAGGAACAGATGTCGCCAACTGGCCCACCCCAG
This sequence comes from Tenrec ecaudatus, assembly GCF_050624435.1. NCBI lineage: Eukaryota > Metazoa > Chordata > Mammalia > Afrosoricida > Tenrecidae > Tenrec > Tenrec ecaudatus. Next base: position 2,982,229 of record NC_134531.1, on the reverse strand, counting down.
GAGCAGGGCTATGCCTCTGACACCCCAAGACTGGAATTGCCCATGCCTGCAGGGTGTCCCCTGCCGGCCCCAAGTGGAGCCTGCCTCAGCCCTGGCAGGGACAAGAGGTTCTGAGGTCAGTGGCTAGGGGCCCCTCCGTGAGGACAGCTTGTGTCTTCTCAGGGGGACCAAGGGGACACTGGTTCACAGTGCCCGCCCTTGGGTAACATAGATGGCCAGAGGGAGCTCACAAGAATGACAGTACACACATACTCAAGCCACGTGTATCCACATCCACACATGACGCGTGTATGGACCCTGCCCCCATACACACATGAACACACGCTGCACCCACACCACTCAACACAGGCATCCACATCCACACACTGCGCACACATGGGTAAACATTGCGCATACCACACATATATGCACATGCACCGTACACAGGCCACACCATGCACAGCTCATGCATACCATACCCCACGCATGTTTGCATACTACATGCATTCCCTCACATACGCACACCCTTACACATGCATGCACATGTGCACACACAGCTCCACCCTAGGCCTGTGCTTTTGCATCTCCCTGATCCACCCAGTGCAGGCCCAGGCCACTCAGTGATCTCTGCCTCAGCCCCTGTGTCCAGATGGGCGGCTGTCACCAGTGCATCCGAGAGTCTACACTTCGTCTTGAGTCCTCAGAGCTGAAGCTGAAAGACAGAACAGCCAACCTGCCCAGGGCGGCCTCTGCTCACCTGGGGCCAGCCCAGGGTTCAGGGGCTTCCCCTGGAGGCTGTCACGGACTGGCTTTTTTCCCCCTTCTCTGCACGCAGTCTTCTCAGATGGTCTGTGCAAATGGCTCATTGATGCTTTAAATTTCCCATCAGTCATACACCAACATTTATGCAACATTTATGTTCAGATCCTAGAAATTAAAAACGAGGAGGACATAGCGATCCCAGTGGTGGTAAAGCAAGTAGAAGGTGTCATCAGTACCAGGTAAAAGGCATCAAAAGACCCTTAATAAGCAAAACCCTATGGTTGAGAACGAGGTGGGTCGGAGCAGAGACCCTAAGCCCATCTGTAGACAGTAGGACATCCCCTCACAGAAGGGTCACAAGGAAGGGATGAGTCCAGGGGGCAGTACAGCACTGATGAAATGCAATATTCCTCTGGTTCCTTGAGGCTTCTTCACCCCCCACTGTCATGACCCCAGTCCTTCCTTTCAGTTCTGGCTAGATTGGAGCATGTGCACGGGTACAGGTAAGAGATAAGAGCTCACGACACACAGAATCCACATCAGGTAAACCCCTCCAGAACATAAATGGGAGTAGCAATACCAGGAGAGTAGGGAGACGGTAGGGGGAAGAGGAGGAAGGGGGAACCAATTGCAATGATCAATACATTTTGCACACACACACACACACACACACACAGGGACAAACAACAGAAACTGGGGGGGGGAGACAGTGGATAGTGTTAAGATATGAAAATAATTTATAATTTGTCAAGGGGTGGCGAGGGGGGAGTTAGGGAAGGAAGAAGAGCTGACACCAAGGGCTCAAGTAAAAAGGAAATGTTTAGAAAACATGATGGCAATGTATGTACAAATATGCCTGATACAATTGATGTTTGAGTTATAAGAGTTGTAAGAGCCCCCAATTTTAAAAAATCAGTTCCTAGAGACATAAAAGCGGGAACAAACCCTGGAGATGTGTTCGTAAAAAGCCCACACTATGTGTTCTTGGACTAAGCACTGGTAGAGAGAGCTCGCCCTCAAATCCACCCTTACCCAGGGTAGTGCCGACTGTGGTGCACGCCCCTCAGCCAGGACCGCCCCGAGGCCTGGAGAAGGCCAGCTCCGGCCCGGAGCCCAGTGGCATCTGCTCCCCACGTCCTCAGCACAGCCCCCTCGAGGCCTTCCCATCCCTGGGTTCTGGTAACGGCTCTTCCAGTGGGTCCCAGACGGGCTGTGCAGAGGCTACCACTGATTCTGGCCCATGTGAAGGTCTGCGAGCTGCGTCTCCGGGAAGACGTGGAAGTCTGACTCCAGGTCCGATTCTGAACCTGTTGGGTTGAATGTGCCTGGACACTGCTGAGTATGACAGTCTAGGGCTTCAACCTTCTCCCCTCGTGGCGAGAGCCTGCCGGTGCATGTAACTGAATGGGTTCTCTCCCCTAGACGATCTATATAATGCTCTTCCCTCCTGCAGGAATTCACTTACATGGAATGCTGGCGGTCCCACCCACTGGGCTGTTTTCACAGTTCACTAAGGGGGAAAACCCAGAAACCAAACCCACTGCCATCAGGTCGATGCTGACCCTACATAGGTTCTCTAAGTAGGTGCTGTGGGGTCGGCTCCCACCCACAGCAACCCCGGGCCCAATAGAATGAAACAGTGCCCTTCCCTGCACGGGGTTCACAATGGTTCCTGTGCCTGCACCCAGTGCTGCAGCCACTGTGTCCGCCCATCTCCTAGAGGACTGTGTTAGTCCAGGTGGTTTGGAGAAACAAAGCCAGGGAGACTCGTGTGTGTAAGAAAGAGCTTTGTATACGAGAGCAATTGAATATTGAGAAAACACTCCAGCCCAGTCCAGATCAAGTCCCTAAGTCTGATATTACCCCATATGTCCATACTAGTCCATAAATTCCTCGTCAGACTCACACAGCCAGGCAATGACACCGAATGCCGGAAGATCACAGCCCAGTGGTGGAAAGTCTTGTGGACCCAGTGGTGGTGAAAGCATCTCAGCACTGGCATGGGTCTCCATGTGGCTCCTCCAGCTCCGAGGCTCTGGCTGCCATCAGCCTGTCTCCATGTGGCTTGTCAACAGGAATGTCTTGCTGGGAGTGAATGAGTGCTATTTATCTCCTTAGCAGCTCCAAATGAGGTCATCAAACTGCGACCTGATTCGCAAGCTAAACTCCACCCTTCCACTCTTAAATTTCAAACTGACAACAGATTATGTAACCGCCAAAAGGACCTTCCTCTTTTTCCCCCCGCAAACACAATGTCCTTCTCCAGGGACTGGTCTCTCCTTTATGTCCAAAGTGTGTAAGACGAAGTCTTGAAGTTTCTCCATCCTTGCCTCTAAGGAACACTCTGGCCTTACTTCTTCCAAGATAGGTTGGTGTGTCCTTTCTGCAGTCCATGGGACTTTCAATGTTCTTCTCCAGCACCACAATCCAGGTGCATCCATTCTTCTATGGTCATCCTTATTCAATCTCCAACTTTCACACACATAGGAAGTGATTGAAAACGCCATCGCTCAGGTCAGGTGCACCTTACTCTTCAAAGCCACGTCCTTGGTTTTCAATGCTCCAAAGAGGTCTTGTGTGACAGAATCACCCAATGCAGCCTGTCTTTTGAGCTCTTCACCGTTGCTTCCACGAGCATTGATTGTGGATTCAAGCAAGCAAAATCCTTGACAACTTCAACTTTTTCTCCACTGATCACGATGTTCCTATTGTCCAGTCGTGGGGATCTTGGTCATCCTTACATTGAGGCATAATCCACACTGACGGCTGCAGCCCTTGATCGTCGTTGGCAAGGGCTTCAAGTCCTCCTCACTTTCAGCCAGCAAGGTTGTGCCATCTGCGTACCACAGGTTGTTAATAAATAAGCCCTCTCATTATGGGAATAGAAAAGCCTTTTCTTTCGCCTGCTAAGCAGCTGGTGATTTTGAACTGCTGACCTTGTGATTGGCAGCCCAGCGCAAAACCACGGTGCCACCAGGTCTTCAGGCCTCGTAGATATTCTTGTGTCCAGGTTTCTAGATACAAAAGGATCCCCATGGCATCCTGGGTACCAGTCACAGAAGCACACACCCTCCCCACCTATGGGCAGCCACGTGACTCTCCCACTTCCTGACTCCCTACACCTGTGCCTTGCTTAGCTCCCACCTAGTGCCTCACTCTTCTCATGGGGGAACTTTCTGGTCCATGGCCTCTCCTCTCTTCCCTAAATGGTATTCACAGACACTCCCTTCTAGTTCTGCCCCGACCTGTGCCTCCCTGTGATCTGCCCTCCTGCCCCATCCCAACAACCTCTACACTCACAATGACCTGCCCCTCCCCCCCCGTGATGGCGTCTGCCGGTCTCCTGTTCCCCTCCTTACCCAAGCTCCAAGCAAGAACAAAAGGGCCCTCTACTCTGTAAAGAGCTAAACACTGTCTGCTGCTTTGTCGCCCTGTGGTGGCCTGTGTGTTGCTGTGAACTGGAAGCAACAGTCACGGCTGCACATTGATGTAGTCAGCCCGCTCCAGAAGAGGGCGTGGGGCAAGGGCTGTCATCGCTGGTGGAGCTGGGCTCAGAGCCAGGAACCCCAGGAGGATGGTTACTGGTGTCTCGTGGACGGTGCAAAGGCATGCCGCCGTGGGAACCATAGCAAACTGTGGGTCATGGGAATTCTGGAGCACTTCCCTGTGCTCCTGAGCAACTTGGACGTGGATCCAAAGGCAGTTTTGTGAACAGAACAAGGGAATGCTATGTTGATTAAAATCAGGAAATGTGTGTGTCAGGAGTGTAACCTATCACTAGTTCAATTGGTGTACTGAGCACATCATCCAAGACTCTGGACGATATGAAGAAGAGTGCGGCATCAGGATGGGAGGAAGGCTTATTAACAACCTGCAGTCTGCAGATGCCACCACCTTGTTCACCGAATGTGAGGAGGACTTAACGCACTTACTGACTGATGGAGATCAGGGATTGCAGCCTTCAGTGTGCATTACAACTCAGTGTACAGAAGACCAACATCCTCACAATCAATGGAGACAGGGTGGGAATCATCAAGGATTTGTCTTACTTGGAGCCACAACCAATGTTCATGGAAGCAGCAGTCAAGAGATCAAATGACGCACTGCATTGGGTACACCTGCTGTACAAGACCTCTTTAGAGTACTGAAGAGCAAGGATGTTACGTGGCGGACTAAAGTGCTCTTGACTCGAGCCAGGGTGTTCTCCATTGTCATCCGCATGTAAGAGTTGGACATTGACTAAGGGAGACAGAAGAAGATTCGATGCATGTGAACTGTGGGGCGGGAGAAGACTACTGAAAGTACCATGGACTGCTCAAAGGACAAACCCATCTGTGTTGAAAGAAGTAAGGCCAGCGTCCTCCTTAGAGGCCAGATGGTGAGAATTTGTCTCACATCCTTTGGACATATTGTGGGGAGGGACGAGTCCCCTGGAGAAGGACATCATGTTTGGTACATTGGAAGGGCGTTGAGAGAGAGGAAGGCCTCAGGCATGGGAACAGTGGTGAAGATGGTGCAGGACCGTGCAGTGTTTAGTTCTGTTGGGCACGGGGTCGCTATGAGTCTAACAATCACAAATTCATATCCTGGCCGTAATCGCCGTCTGTCTTGGGGACCTTGACCTAGTGAGCACGTTTCTGAGCTTCAGTGTCTGTGTTTATGACGTAGAACGAGGGCGGTTCCCTCTCCTATTGCTTGTGGAAGGATGAAGCTCTTGGCGGCACTCAGCCCTTGTTTTAAGGTTGAGAGGCGGGGAGACAATGACTTGGAGCAGAGGGAGGTGAAGAATCAGGGCCGTGCGGAGAGAGTTCAAGGTGAGGGCAGAGGGGTCAGTGGTCTGCTCTGTGGAATGGGTATATCCTGGGAGCAGAATGTTCTCAAATACAGACGATCTCACCCTCACCTGGAGCTCCAGCCCCCCCTCAACCTGAGAGTGCCCCAGGATGCGTGCACTCATCGCAACAAGGACTTCTGTCAAGGTCAAGGAGGCCCAGAGAAGGGGCCTGAGGTCCCCTGTACACAGGACACAGGTGGCAGTTGGACGGGCACAGCATTTTCTGCTCTCTGTCCGGGTCACCCTCTGCTTGGTCTGGATCCTCACGATGGGATGGGGATCTCCCAGGAAAGGATGATCTCAAGGCCCAGTCTTCCTCCCTCAGAGCTGCTGGTGGTTTCGAACTGCCCACCATGCGGATCGTGGCCCACGGTGTAACCACCCACACAGGCCCCACCTGAACCTGAAAGTGTCATAAAAAGCAGTGATTGGCCATCGGAGCGATTTCTGCCCAGTGGGTGGAGCCCAGGAAAAGTGCCCTGGACACGGGCTTCGGTGGCAGTTGGAAGCAGGCACAGGCCTCTCCAACTCTGTCCTGACCACGCTGTGACTACGTCTGCAGCAACACCAAGCTCTTGGGTTGTCTGTTTTCTCCACGGGAGCACGGACCAGACCCAGGGCTGGAAGGACAATGGCAGCCGAGGCTGGCTGCAGTGGCCCTGGACAGCTTCCTGGAGATTCCGGTGTCCAACTGTCTGATGTAACAGGAGCCCACGGGCAGCCCTGGGACCTGTTACAGGAATCGGACTCCTCCCCCCTCAGGGGCAGCCACTTGGCTCCCAGTGGTTCTGAACCTTCCTAATGCTGCGACCCTTTAATACCGTTCCTCATGTTGTGGGGACCCCCAACCATAAAATTATATTTGTTGCTACTTCATCATGTAAGTTGTTACTGTTATGAATCGGGTGACCCTGGTGAAAGAGTCGTGGGACCCCCATAGGGGGTCACAACCCATAGGTTGAGAACTACTGGTCTATATCTCTGCCTTCTTTGTCCCCCAACTACTGCCCTGCTCTTCTCGCGTGGGAGACCTCCTGGTCCTCTGTCTTCCCTGTGTGATGTGTTTTAGTTTTCTGTCAAAGATCAGGTGTCGTAGGTACTTAGTTGCATTGCTGGGATCTCAGTTATAATCCATTGGTCTTCATATCTATGGCTGTACCGTACCAAGCTGTTTTGATTATTGTTGTCTGAGAGTGATAGGCATCCTACTTCGCTTTTATTTTTTTTATTTTTTTAATTAATTTCTTTATTTTAACAATTTATTGGGGCTGATACAATTCTTTTCACAGTTCATACATATACATACATCAATTGTATAAAGCACATCTGTACAGTCTTTGCCCTAATCATTTTTTTCTCTTTTCTTCTTTTACATTTTATTAGGGACTCCAACAACTCTTACCACAATCCATACATATACATACATCAATTGTATAAAGCACATCCATACATTCCCTGCCCCAATCATTCTCAAGGCTTTTGCTCTCCACTTAAGCCCCTTGCATCAGGTCCTCTTTTTTTTTTCCCCCCTCCCTCCCCATTCCCTCCTCCCTCATATGCCCTTGGTAATTTATACATCGTTATTTTGTCATATCTTGCCCTATCCGGAGTCTCCCTTCCCCCCTTCTCTGCTGTCCCTCTCCCAGGGAAGAGGTCACATGTGGATCCTTGTAATCAGTTCCCCCTTTCCAACCCACTCACCCTCCACTCTCCCAGCATCGTCCCTCACACCCTTGGTCCTGAAGGTATCATCCGCCCTGGATTCCCTGTATCTCCAACCCTCATATGTACCAGTGTACAGCCTCTGTCCTATCCAGCCCTGCAAGGTAGAATTCGGATCATGGTAGTGGGGGGGAGGAAGCATCCAGGATCTGGGTGAAAGCTGTGTTCTTCATCGATACTACCTCACACCCTAATTAACCCATCTCCTCTCCTAAACCCCTCTATGAGGGGATCTCCATTGGCCGACACTTGGGCCTTGGGTCTCCACTCTGCACTTCCCCCTTCATTTAATATGATATATATATATATACACATACATATATACATATACACATATATGCACATACATACACACACTTATATCTTTTTTTTTTTTGCATGATGCCTTATACCTGGTCCCTTGGGCACCTCGTGATCGCACTGGCCGGTGTGCTTCTTCCATGTGGGCTTATTTGCTTCTGAGCTAGATGGCCGCTTGTTCACCTTCAAGCCTTTAAGACCCCAGACACTATCTCTTTTGATAGCCGGGCACCATCAGCTTTCTTCACCACATTTGCTTTTGCACCCATTTGTCTTCAGCGATCCTATCATGGAGGTGTGCAGTCAATGATATGATTTTTTGTTCTTTGATGCCTGGTAACTGATCCCTTTGGGACCACTCGATCACACAGGCTGGTGTGTTCTTCCATGTGGACTTTGTTGCTTCTGAGCTAGATGGCCGCTTGTTTATCTTCAAGCCTTTAAGACCCCAGTCACTATCTCTTTTGATAGCCGGGCACCATCAGCTTTCTTCACCACATTTACTTGTTCACCCACTTTTGTGTTTTATTTATCCTGGGATTTTTCCTTTCCATGTGAAGTTGGTGGTTAATTTTTCCCTGTCTTTGAAGAATTGTGGTGGGATTTGGATTGGCAGTGCATTGTATCTGAACAGCATTTTTGGTGATATTGACGTTTTTACAAGGTTTAGTTTGCCTGTCCACGCACATGGTAGGTTCTTCCTTTTGTGGAAGGTCCTTCCAGTTTCTTGTAGGAGTGTTTTGTAGTTTCCTTCGTCTTAAGTCTTTTATTTCTGTGATCAGATTTATTCACAACTATTTTTGTATTGTTATTGGAAATGCTATTGTTCTCTTAATATTTTTTCTGGTATCATCAGATTTACTATTCAACCCAATGATTTCTGTATTTTGAGCTTATAGTTTGCCATGATGCCAATTCTTTTTATTAGTTTGAGTAATAATTAATCAAATCTTTGGAATTTTTCTCTATATATATATAAAATTATCTCACCTCCAAATCAAGATATTTTTATTTCTTCTGTACCTATGTGGATACCTTTAACATCTTTTTGATGTCTCATGGCACTAGCTAAGATTTCTAGGACTATATTAAAGACCGTATATACTCGTGTATAAGCCGAGTTTTTCAGGCAAAAAATGTGCTGAAAAACTGGGGTTCAGCTTATACACGTGTCAGTGGTACCCCAGCGAGGTGTAACATCTCGAGGGTGATTGCCGTTCCTCCACTGTTCATTCAAAGCCCCGCTGACACTGCATTGCTTTGAATGTTTGTTTACTCACATCTAACCAATCAGAGCCGTCCTATGACGTGGACGGCTCCAATTCGCAGAAGCACCCACAGTGATTCACTTACGCCGGCAGCTGAACTAGTAAGGATGTGTCTGTGGCTGTGCTCAGTCTCTCCCCTCTGGTCTCTGTGTTAATTCACATCCTGCATTTCCCACCCTAGGCTTACACTCGAGTCAATCAGTTTTTCTGGTTTCCCAGGTAATAATTAGGTACCTCAGCTTATACTCGGGTCGGCTTATAATCGAGTATATATGGTAAGTCATGATCAAGGGCAGTCTTGTCTAGTTCCCTTTTGAAGAGGGAATGTTTTCAACTTCCCTCCATTAAGTGAGATGCAGGTCATTAGTTTTTAATATCTGGTTTTTATTATGTTGATAAATGTCCCTTCTTTATCTATTTTATTGAGTGTTTTTCTCAGGAATCAATGCTAAATTTTAGAAGATGACTTTTCTGCATCAATTGATATAATCATTTGACTCTTTTTCTTTCTTTTGTATCATATGACTCTTTTCGGTTTTGTTTTTGAATGGGAAATGAGTTTGTTTTGTAAGCTTTCACCTGAACCACAACAACGTTTCAAAATAGAAAAGGGAAGGGGGAACTTGAGCCCAGAAGACCTGGGATTGAACCAAAGAGTATCTAGTTAAACAGCGTGGGGGGAAACGAAATCCTTTGAACTTTAAACTCTCTGTCCCCAGTTGACACCTTCTTCAGAATTCAGTTTTCCCACCTGTGAAACTATAATAATATTGTATGTAGTATTGCAGTAAGGGTAGGGGGTGAGTTCTTTTATTTTTTTACTGCGGTGAATTACACTGATGGCTTTTCTAATATCAAACCATCTTTGCATGTTTGCTATAAATCCCACTTGACCATGACGTATTCGTTTTTTTAATGCTTTGTTGAAGTCTGTTGGCTAGGATTTTACTGAAGAGCTAGGTGCCTATGTTCATTACAGAGGTTGGTCTAGACTTTCCAATTCTGGTGATGGCTTTGCCTGGTTTAGGTATCAAAGTTATAGTTGCCTCATGAAATTAGTCGGGTAGTCTCTTATCTATTTGTATATTGTGGAGTTGCAGCCAGCTGGAGCGACCTGAGATGCATGGAATAACTACTCGAGACTCAAGATTGAGTCATGAGGGAAATGGAGAGGGACTCAGGAGAGAGCAGTGCTCCGGGCTTCTCCACTCCCCGGGTTATTGGCACAGCACAGAGGACAGGTTACAAAAGTGCAAATGCAGGGGCAATTCTAGGGCGCAAGGGCTTCAGGCTCAAGATGTTTTCATGATTCGTAATTAGCAAACATTCTGGCACACAAGCACACGTTGGCCCAATGGAGTCCTTTTTACCTGTGTCAAGGAATTTCCTGATCACTCGGTGTTTGTAGCAAGTTCCTGGAACACGCAAACCGTTACTCACTCAAGGCTTACTCCGTCTCTGCATCCAACACGCCTCTCAGGGGACAAGACAAGGTTTCCCAAATGGAATAGTTTGTGTAAAATTGGTGTGAAGTCTTCTCTGAGTGGTCGAGAGAATTCCCCATTGAGACCATCGGACTGGGGCTTTTTGATGTTGAAGTTTTTTACAGCTAGGTTGATTCCTTCTCGGGTTACAGGCTTAGTGAGATTTTCTATGCTGCTCTGTGACAATTTAGGTAAATAATGTATTTCTAGAAATGTATCCAACTTCTAAATCTTCACATTTGTTGGAGTGCAATTTTTCATAATCCTGTATGGCTTTTTAAAACCATTTGGTTCTATTGTAATATCATCCGTTTCATTTCTTATTGTAGAATACTTTTCCTCATTCTTTTATTTTGTTAGGTTTGCCAGTTATTTAGCAATTTTGTGAATCTTTTTGAAGATCCAACTTATTGATTATTTTATAGTTTTTTTAATTTTTCTAGTTAATTTATTTCTGCCCAATCCTTATTTATTTTCCTCTAGTATCTGTTTATTATTTGTTTTGCTGCATTTTTCCTAGTTGCTGTAGTTGATCTGTTAAGGTGTTTATTATAATTCTTTCTGTCTTATTGATCTGTGCAGAGTTATTGGTATAAACTGCCCTCCAAGTACTACTTTTGCTGTGTCCCAAAAGTTTTATATGTTTTGTTGTTCTCATATGTTTCAAGAATCTTTTGATTGTGTTCTTTGTTTCTTCAGTTACACAGTAGTTCTACGTCTTGTTCAATTTCTACGTATTTGATTTTTTTTAGTTGATAGCTCAAGGGTTTATTTCTAATTGTACAACATTATGACCTGAAAAATTGTATTATCTCAATGGTTTTAAATTTATTGATGAATGCTTCATGACCTAAAATACAATCTATTCTGGAATAGCTACCATGAACACTACAGAAAAAAGTGAAACAATGTTTGTTGGATGAAGTGCTCTATGTGTATTTGTTAGATTAAGTTGTCTTATTTAATTTTTTTATATCTTTGTTGATTTTCTATCTAATTGATCAATCTTTAGTTAAAAGATTAAAGTCTACTATTATCATAGTGTGACCTATTTGTTCATTTATGTAATAATTTGAGTTATGCATTTTGGTGTTCTTTAATTTGATGTGTATCTATGATTGTTCTTTGTTCAATTAAATGTTTCATAATTATATAGTGATCCTTTTGTCTCTCATTATGTCATTAACTTTGATGTCTACGTTTCCAGGCGATTAATATGGCTACTTTAGCTTTCTTTTGACTGCTGTTAATTTTATATATTTTTCCACCCTTTGATTTTGTTTGTTTATCTTTATACCAAAGATGCATTTCTTATAAGCAGTATATTAAAGACTCGTGTATTTTTATCCATTCTGCTAGTTTTTGTCTTTTCACTGTCTTTTATTCACTATTTACATTCTGTTTTGTTATTCGAAAATCTGGTTTCATTAATACCATTTTTAATTTTTAATGGTTTTACGGCTTTCAATTTTCATGATGGTTTTTCACGTTATTCCTCTTTTTTCTTGCTTATCATCTGGACACCCTCTTTGCTTTTCTTGTTCATATTTTGTCTTTTCTGTAAGGTTTTCATCCTGTTTATTTTCTTGAAGTTCCATTTTTTTTCTTTATAGGTTGTCTTTGTTCTTTGCAATTTCAAAAATTGTGTGAGCAGTTTGCGATCTCCTCCATTCAAGTAGTTATTGTCTGTTCTGTCCCCTCTCCTCCTGTGTGCTTCTTTGTTTTTGTCTTCCTCGTGTTCTCTATGATTTCTTGCTGTGATTTACTTAGTTCCATTTCACTTTGAGCATTGTGTAAGTAGAATGGTTTCTTCATAGTGATTTATTTTTTTAAAAATTGGTGTCTGTCTGTTGTTCTTATAGATTCTGTCTATAGAATTCCTTTTAATATTCTTTGTAAAGGTGGTTGTGTTTGTGTAAGTTCCTTTAATTTTTCCTTATCTGAGTTTTTATTTCTCCCTCTTATTTGAAGGATAACTTTGCTGGATATAAGATTCTTGGTTGTCATTTTTTTTCCTTTTGGAATTTTGAATATATCACTTGTTTCCATGAATGAAGAGGGATGTGAAAGGACGGTGATTTGACAAATAGAGGAGGTGAAGAGAAAAATGAGGGAGGTGCTGTCAGCCACCCAAACAAATGAGTTTGAAAAATGTTTCCAAGAATGGCATCGCAGATTCAACAAATGTATTAGGTGTAATGAAGAGTACTTTGAAGGTGATACAGTTGTTTTGTTTTGTTTTGTTTTTTTAAAAAACATAGTTTGAAGAAAATGTTCCTGTTTTTTGTTTTGATTTGCTCTTAGGTACCCCTCCTATCTCCACTTCTACGGTGGTTTTTATAGCCCGGTCTCCTTGTATTTTGTCCTTAAGAGATTCATCTTCCAGATCTCCGATGCTTGCTTCAGTGTTTCTATCTTTCTGTTTCGCTCTTTCACAGTGTTGCCCAGCTCTGAGGTTCTGCTGTTTGCCTCTTGTCTGTGTTGGAAGTTGTTGTGTCTTTTCTAACTTTCCATTCGTCTTTGTCAGCTTATTCCCACTGGGCACTCCTGGGTTCTTGGATTACAGCTTCTCTCTCAGTCCAAGTTTCCTGACATTGCTTAACTTACCCGGACACCATCGCTGCTATCTGCTCCTGCAGAAGCTCCTCCTGGTCCACCTGTGTGTGTGGGGGAGGGGCTGCTGCTTATGCTGCTTTCTTCTGTTTCTGCAATGTGCAGAGACAGACTGCTCTTCTCAGACAGAGTTTTATCATTAATTAAGGTGTGGTTTTTGTTGTTGTTGTTGTTGTTTTTAATGTTTCACTCTGAGTACAGAGGTATCCTGACACACCGCTGTGGAACCTGGTTAGTCAAGCGTCGCCAGGGAACTCCGCGCCAGCCTAGACCGAGAACAGGGTCAAAGTCAGCAGACAATTAAATATAGTCTCCATCCAAGTCCTGGTGCGAAGCTGGTTCCCAAGTCCCCAGGTGATACCTGGCCGTTGCTGATCAAGCCAGTGCAGTGAGGGAGAGAAGGGCTAACAAGCACCGTTTTCACAAAGCCCCTCAGGAGGGGCCTGTGTGTCGGTGCTGAATCCAGCTACTAAGAGGGCTGGGCAGGTGGGCGGGCAGGTGTCAGCACTTTGAGTCCTGGCCCTGAGGAGAAGCATTCACTCACTACTGCTGCCTAATATGTGCCCTCTTGATTCTGTGCCAACTTTGGAGGTGGTCAGACCTCCTAATGACCCAGAGACACTCTGCCATAATCCCCCCAAGAAAAAGTCCAGTCAGAGGCAGGGAGCTAGTGGAGACTCCCGTCTCTCCAACCAGGATAATACGCAGTGAGCTACTACTCAGGGCCCATGCATCCCACTCAACCTCTCACCAGTATTGCTCAGAGAGCAGTTGATCAGGGGCAGGAGCATGATCCTGTGTTCTGCATGCACCACTCTGGTCTGGAGGGAGTGGTACCCTGGCAGCATCCTCCCAGGGTGGAACAGAACCCACTGTGGTGGGGGTGCTCTGTGTGTGTGTTTGTGTGTGTGTCTTTTTGTCAGTCTGCCTGCGATGACAGCAATTGTTTGCTTTTCTCAGATGGGATTCTGGACCACAGGCTGTAAAAGTCTTTGCACCAATGCAAACATTTTTATTGAGAGCGGCTCTGACTACCCTGGCCAGGTGGCTCCTCCTCCTGGTGAGTCTTCTTTTGTCCATAGATAGAGCAGGAGCTCTGTGGCAGCCACTGGGCCCAGTCCCTCCTTCCCCAACTCTGGGCAGCCACATGACCCTCCCCTTGCTGACTGTCTACATCTCTGCCTGCTTTGGCCCCCACCTACTGCCTCGGTCTTCTCATGTGGGAGACCTCCTGGCCCTTGGCTCCTCCCCTTGATCCCCACCTGTGGATTCACTGAAACGCACCCCTCTAGCCCCTCCCACACCTGTGACTGCCTTTGGTCTGTCCTCCTCCGTCCCCACATCCTCTTCAAGCAACTCATTCTTACCCAGCTCTGGTGAGTGTGTGTGGCCACTCTCATGGTCCCCTCAGTCTACAACACACTCACTCACTCCTCCCACCTCCTCAGTCACCACCCAAGTGCGGCCTCCCGACCCCTGCTGTTTGCTTGGAACCCACCCCCGGAGGTCTCTGGGCCTTTCTCTGTCCTCCTCTTTCCTGACTTAGGTGCCGCTCCATCTCACCTAACCCGCACTCAACACACCTGGGACATCTACCCTTCCACCCATCTCTACCCACACCTGGCCTTCATTGTGAGGCCAACATAGACTTACATGCACACTCTCCACAGCACCGCTCACATGAGTCGCAGTGGAACCAAGCCAGACGTCACACACGAAGCCACGGATACCCAGATGTGGTCCACCCTTCCCAGGGGATCATCTTCAGCCCTAAAAAGGAGTTCACACTGACACCTGGGCCACCTGGGACAAACCTCAAACAGAGGACAAAGGGCCACAGGAGGTAGGATGTGAGCAGAGGACACATCAGGTTCAGTAGAACTTAGAAGATGGGACCTTATGCCACGTTAAAGCTAACATTCAAACTTATGTACATAAATAGGTGTTGGACAAGAGAGAAATGACCAAGATTACTAGGAGATTCCCTCTCTCATAAGGGGCAGGGAGACTCAGGCTGTGAACTCACCAGCTTTGGGTCCCGTCTGAATGTGGGAGCTGTGAGGCAGGTGGGCATCACATGCCATGCGGGGTGGACACTGTCCACTGCCCTGTCCGCTGCTCCTGTCAGCCTGCTTGGCTAGACTGCAGGCCCAGGAGGGCAGGGACTTGCCTGCTGTGTTCCAGGCATGACAGTGGGTTCTTAGAAAAGTCCACACTGAGGACATGTATCCCTTAGGTGCATGTTTATCAAGCAGCCCTCATGGGAGCATTTTATTGGAAACACCAAGGATTAGACAGAGGGGCCACCTAGTGAGTCCTTGGGACACAGACTGGAAACCTGCTTCTAGCATGATGGCAGCTGGGGAGCCTCCCCCCCCCCCCAACCCCGGGGACTTCTCTGCTGTCACACATGGGCAGTACCCCGTGGTTCTCAGCTTCCAGGGCAGAATCTGGGGCGGGCCAGGCTGCCGCTTCTCAGGACGCTGAAGGCGATGTTCCGTTCAACAAGGAGTCACAGCCTCTCCTTGTGAAGAGCAGACCACCCCCCGGTCCGCACGCCCTCGTCTGCAGCCCGGAAGACAGAGACTTCAACTCAGCTTCGCAGGGCCATAGCCCAAGCGGCTCAAGCTCCACAGGGTCAGGAAACCCCAGAGCGGCCCACTCCAGTAAGCCTCAGCCTGGAGGCGCTCAGTGCCGCTTCCTGGTGTCAGCAAGTCCAGCTTCTCCAATTAGGTGCTCGGAGGCACCCACTCCACAAACCAGCCTCCTGCTCTCCACACTGCATTTGCTGTGTGTTGGGAAGTCCCTCACTGTGCTCCATGCTCTGGCCCCTGGTTCTGCTGCCACTCGTCTGCTGGCACAGCTCTCGTCTAGGGCCAGGAGGTCCACTGTGCAGGGGTCTCTGTCTAAGGAGGTACTCCCCTCCTGGCTCTTGCTGGTCATGAGATCCCTCCTCCTGCTTCTCACAGGGCTCCTTTAGACCCAGTAGGATGCACTGCAGGGATTCCTGTTGGCAGTTAGTCCCAGGTGAATCCTATCAGTATCTCCCGCCCCCAAACACACCTTCTTCCCCGACCCACGTGGAAAGGTACTTGGGTGGGAGTGGCAGACTGGCTAGAAGAGCCCCTTTAAGGGTTTGCTGCCCTTACAGTGGGGACACCTGCTCCTTGACCTCTTTGCAGTGGGAGTAGGGTGGGGTCTGAATGATTGTATCCTTGAGTCAGAGCCTGCGTGCCTGATGGAGGGCGGATTCTGTGGTCCAGAGGCTAGCAAAGGCGGCCGTGTCGGCACTGGAAGTCACTCCTGAGGTAGGTGACCTGGTCGGTGACAGCCCAGCCCCTGCCCTGCCGCACTTGCTGTGGGCTTCCGTGTCAAGGTAAGATGGCCCCGCAGTGGGGGCTCCCCGTCCCTCTCTGTCTCTGAAGACAACCTCTCTTTGCCGCATGGTCCCTCCCGGAGGAGGTCGGAAGAGAGCCCCTCTTGTCCTAGGGCGGAGCTTTCTTCACCCCCACTCTAGACGAACCCCTTGGGGTTGGCATTTGAACACAAGCTGGTGGCCCGGGCTATGGCTTGGGCAGCTAACCACCCAGAAGATGAGGCTCGCTGCTCCAGTCCTCTGCCTGTCGGTCGTGGCTGGGTGCTGGGTGCTGGGAGCTGGGAGCTTCCTCGCTGGGATTCTACGTGCCAGCAGGGTTGCCCACAGTGAACAGGCTTAGGTGGAGCCCCCAGATAGGAAACGGACGAGACAGGAGTCGGCTGCCCACTTCGGAGGAAGGAGCTGCTGGGAATCTGACGGAAAGCCCGATGAGGAAGAAACCTTGCCTGAGAGAGTGCTGGAGGACAGAGCCCCGGGGTGGAGGGCCCTCCACGTGTGACCCAGGGGTCTGCTTCCTTGAAGTGGAGCAGACGCAGGTGACGTGAAGGGAGTGTGTGGGCGTGGGCTCTTCAGGTTCTTCGTTTGCCGATGGGGCACGACTCACGGTGAGAAGGAACAGCTGCGAAGGATCGAATCTTGGAGCGAATGAAGTATGAAGCATGAAGCTGAGAAAATGGGGTACAGAGAGCTCGACAGCCTGGGCTCCCATGAGAGGAAATGCCCTGCTTTTAGTCATCTTCAACTTTAACCTGAACTTGCGGGCAAGCCCTGGTGGTCTGTTCCACAGTGGGCCCAGGCCTGGCGCGAGCTGCTTCCCCATTGTCCGCCCACAGATGCCGTCCACCTGATCCTGCGTACTCCGTCTGGAGGAGCCGGGTGCAGAGTCCCCTTCGTGCCGTAGGAAGGAAGGAAAAGCATTGGCAAGGACGCCGTTGTTCCATCACCGGATCTCCAGCTGCATTTCTGTCACCAAATCTGTATTTTCCAACCACGGTTCTTCCTTTGTGTTTCCAACTTTGGTATTCCAATCGCTGAGAACGACCAATGCATCTGAATTGATTGCTTAATCAATTTCAGATTGACGACATTGGTGGAATGCCCTTTCTTCCGCACTAGCTTTTGATTAAGGGTTGCGCTGATAGGGTGATAGCGATCGCCTTCAGGGGAACGCAGTCACAGCACTGTGCTTCGAGATAGTCCGTGAAATGGCCTTGCTGGCCCTGAGTGCACCCCCACGCCTCTAGATGGGATCCTTCCGGCATCGCCAGTCAGGTGGTTGTATGGCTCCAAATGGCCACACCAGGCCGTGTCAGCTCGTAGTGCCTAGGGCTTCGTTGCATTTTAACCACATCCAATGGGCTCATCTGTCACCCGGGCCAAGTTCTGATCATTAGCACGTTTGGCCGCCATTTCTTCTTACCCCGAGTTGTGCCCCATCAGCAGGTGAACACCTCGAAGCCTCCACTGCGAGTCTGGTCGGCTCCACCCGGAGCAGGTGGCTCCTCCTCGGTCACATTCCCAGTGCCCTGGGCCCCCGGGGCCCCATCTCTGGCACTCTCTCTGACAAGGCTCTGCCTCCATCATCAGCCCTCTGGACTGGCAATGCCCCATGCTGTGCACAAGGCTACCTCCAAGGTAGCCAGCTGATTCCCTCTTGACAGCCCGTCCTTAGTCTGGAAGCTCTGCCTGAAACCTTTCTCTTTGGGTGACCCAGCATCACAGCCACACGCAGGCACCCCAGTAGGACGGACTGACAGACAGCATTTTCTAGTATTTCTTTAGTTAGTTGATAGGGATTGTTCTTTTTTCTCTCTCTCTCTAGGAAAAAAGAAAAAGCCTGTTTCATGCCACTAGTGGTTCCTGACCAGACTTACAGAAAGGTCTCTGGATCTCGAGCTGCCCCGAGTCACACAGCAGTGTTCGACCTGTCAGGCTTGCGGAGCCCCATGTCAGGCAGTCCCCCCCGCCCCCCCCCCCAGGTAGTACACAGTGGCTCCAGAAGCAGCTGGCATGAATATCCTGCACGACCCCTGTCGTGGGCCACCGTTTTGGCTTTGGGCGAGCTGACACGCCCATCGGGTTTGAGGGTTCAGGCCAATGACATTAAATACACACCACCTCAGGACGTGAATGCCCGTGATAGTTAATCCACACTAACCCCAGCCTGGCTTGGCTCTCTAACAATCCTTTAGAACAATATTTCATCCTGAGAAATTCTATGATCCTATAGGGGCCAAGCTCATTGGTCTTGCTGCGGGTTTTGCTAGTTCTTGTCAGGTGATGATTTTTTTCAGAGTCTGTAGGTCCCATAGAGTCACTTTTAAGTAGGGAGCAGCCTGGGATTGACGGCTTCAGACGTGGATACCCCTGATTCTCTGTCTGCAGGTGACAGCAAAGGGAGACCGTGACTCCTTGTGCAGATCCAGCCTGCCAGCCGCTCCTCTCGCTGACTCTCACCTGGATGTCCAGATCAGGTCAGCTGCCAAGGCACATTTCCTTTGTGGAAGTTCTCACTACCATCACCTGTCCGCTCTAAGCTCACCAGAGGTCTTATTCCATGTGATTTCAGGCACAGGGTGATCCGTGTTCCCTGTGGGCTGCTCACCTCCCAAGAGTGATGGCCATGAACCTGCAGCCAGAGGCCACCTGTCCGAGGTGCCTGGACTTCTTCGCTAACACTTACCTTCTGCCCTGCCTACACTCTTTCTGCCAGCGCTGCATTCAAACTTCCCTGTCCCCAAGAGGGGAACTGGTGTGGGTCTGCCCTGTGTGCAGAGCAGTCACCCAGACAAACCCTTTCCAGGGCTCACAAGGGATGGCAGTGGATGCTCCCGGCCTGCCCCAGGATCCTTCCCTGGAGGAAAGACCTTTTGCCCTTGAGGAGTCCATGAGGTTCCGAGAGGGTGTGACCCTGGATGCAGCCACTGCCCACTCCCTCCTGGTCGTCTCCCGTGACCTCATGAGCGTCTGCTGCGGGAAGGTCTTCAACCACCCCGCAGACGATCCCGGAAGGTTCACCGAGATACCCTGCGTCCTCAGCACCCCTCCCTTCCTTCACGGCCCCCATTACTGGGAGGTGGAAGTGGGAGAGAGCAGGGAGTGGTCTGTGGGTGTCTGCATGGAGTCTGTGGACAGAAATGGGACCAGCACTTCCGAGGACGTTGGCTTCTGGGTCATCAGCATGAGGTCAGGGGGCATCTACAGCAGCTCCTTCCCAGACCGGGAAATCCCTGCCTGGCCTGGCCTTCGCCGCGTGGGCATTTTCCTGCACGTGAACAAGGAAAGCGTCGTCTTCTTCGATGCCACCCATAAAGCCCTCATCCACCACGAGGAGGACATCCACACAGGCGAGGAGCCCTTGTGTGCCTTCTTCTGTCCAGAGGAGCCAAGAGAGGCTGACTTCGGCACTCCCATGACCGTCGTCTATCCGTGAGGCTCTCCGGGAAGTCAGTGAGACCGCAACATGAGCGATGCCACTCTGACCCCGGGGGTGGGGGACAGACAATACGCTATGCTGGAAATACCCTATTGTTGGTGTTTTATTCCCCTTGGCAGGATTTGTACCCGAATGACCTCCTGTAGATTTGGTAGCCGTGAAACTAACCGCTGCTGGGTTCTCTTGGCTCTCCCGCCCTCTGGCTCATTGTCTGAAAAAACAAGTGGTGTTACTCCAGGATGAGAAGCCGCGACCAAGAGGTCTGATTGGCCACCGTGGGAAACTCCAAGGAACAAGCCAATGTGGTGCTCGGGAAAGAGCCCGCAAACTTCCACGTTGCTCTCAGTGTTGACGGTTGGTGGGTTGTAGTCGGATGATGGTTGTGTGGATCTATTTTGGAAGCTTTGCACTGAAGAACCGTGGGGTCATTCGCTGTCTCTCGGGCTAGGCTCACTGTCACCGGGGAGAGCTGACAGGTGCAGCTGAGTGGTCTGATGAGTAGCAGGGAAGGCCCCAGGAGTCTTCTGTGATGACTGGTTCACGGGGACTTAGAGTACGAATTATTATTAAATTGTGTGCATTGAATGACGTATTGTTTCACGATTTCAATGCCCTTTGATAGTGTGAGACCTGATATTGCCCGAGGAGAAAGGAGGATGGAAACATAATATTCCATTTGAAGTTTATTTCTTTGTCCCAAGCACAGTTGTCTAGGGTTTCTCAGAAAATTGGGCTCAGATAGGCAGGCAGGTGACGGCCACTGGTGTTTTCCACTGCAAACCGTTCTTTACCCATTTCAATCACTGGCACATCCATTGCTGATCCACCTGGCACTGTCAGCTCATGGGCGGAAGGTCTGACTTCTCCAGAGAAGCAAAGGCACGGACCCTTAGCTCTCTGTGAGGTGAGAGGACATGGCTCTCGAAGGGACTCGCCCACTGGGAGGAGTTAAGCTCCAAGTCTGTGGTTCCCACGCTAGCCTGTAGGGTTCTCCTGACCAGCACGGCCCCAAGACAGCAGGCGGTGCCAGCAGAGGGGGAGGGGCCCAAGGCTGGGGAGTCACACAGGTTGGTAGACCACTGAGCACTCTCAGAATCTCTGCACACCAGTGGCAGGCTGCTGCCTGACAGCAAAGAACTGGAGGCTGAACTAGCCGGGTGCAAGGAGCCAGCCAGCTCACCCACAGGGTCTGTTGATCTGGGGAGCAGGACACACCTTTGTGGAGGTCCACTAGCCAAAGTTAAAAGTTCAGATTGCCTGTGCATCACCCCAGAAATCCAAATCCAAGCCCCTTAAAAAAAAGATATTTATCAACCGTAACAACTCTGGTCATACTCAGAAAGACCATTCACGCTGATCTTGAAACCTGGGATGCGCTCCTGCTTGCATGCTGAAGTGACCGTTGGCTTAAGAGGACTGTCTTCTCATGGCCATGAAAAGTCAATCTTCCTCCCGTGGGAGGAAGCAGAGCCCCCTTCTTCCTCGTGATGTCGTTTGAGCCCATCACGTTCATTCTGACTCCTGAGCACGAGGACTATAAGGGGGTAGGTCTGCTGCTGCGAGATGGGTCTGTCCGGAAACAGAGAGTGCGGTCCAATCCTGAGGCATCCGCACAATCAGTCGGGGTCTTGTCTGAGCCCGTGGGTGCAGCTGATACGGTAACCCAGCTCAGGGAGGGTCTCCTCTGCCACGGTCCCTCTGCTTCACAAAGTCCCCAGAGCCTCCTGAGGATGAGTGCAGAGCATGACCCGCCACTCTCTCTAAGGAGCATTCTGGCTGTCCTGGGTAGAGACCATGGGTAGAGAAAGGACACACATTCAGGTGGAGACAACGCCTGTGATCCACGGTCTCTGGGTGGTGCGGGTGGTTTGTGATTGGCCATTACCCAGACGCTGGTGTCTCACCACCTGACAGTCTCACAGAGGAACGGTGATTCGAAACCTCATCCCATCCACAGTTAGAACCGTTTTTTTTGTAAAACGGAGAGACCAGAACCCTCACAACTGGGCCGAAAGGTAACATCACGATAAGTGGAGGAAAGATTGAAATTGTCAAGGGTTTTTCTTGTCCGGATCCACAATCGGTGCTCAAGGAAAGAGCAGCCAAATGACCGAGAGCCTGTTTCATTAGGTACATCTGCTGCGGGAGGCCGCTAACATCTTTCTTGCTCTTCAACGCCCTAAAGAGGTCTTCTGCAGCAGATTTACTTAACGGCAACACATCTTTCCATCTCTTGACTGCGATTCCACAGGCGTTGACTGGATCCAAGCAAGACGAAATCCTCGATAACGCCGGCATTCTCTCCCTCAGTCCCAGTTTCCTAACGGTCCGGTGGTGAGGATGTTGGTCCTCTGCATTGAGTTGAGATCCACATCGAAGGCTGCAATCTCCAATCTCCATCAGCAAAGGCTTCAAGTCCTCCTGCTTTCAGCAGGCAAGGTGGTATCATCCGCAAAGCTCTGGTTCTTAATCAGCCTTTTTGCCACAAGAGTGGGATCACCTTTCTCCTGCAAAGCAGCTGGTGGTTTTGAGCTGCTGTCCCTGTGGTTAGCAGCACAGTGAACAACCATGGGGCCACCAGTTCTTCAGGCGGCCTCCTGGGTATTCTTGTGTCCAAGTCTCTAGACATCAGAGGAGTCCCACGGGCAGCCCTGGGACCTGCCACAGGGATCCGACCGCCTCCCCCCTCAGGGGGAGCCACTTGGCCCTCCCTTTTTGCTGACTGTCTACATCTCTGCCTGCTTTGGCACCCACCTGCTGCCCCATTTTTCTCATGTGGGCAACCTCCTGGGCCTTGGCTCCTCCCCTGGGTCCCCCCTTGTGGATTCACTGGAATGCTCCCCCCTCTAGCCCCTCCCACACCTGGGCCTGCCTGTGGTCTGTCCTCCTCCGTCCCCACATCCTGTTCATGCAACTCAACCTTACCCAGCCCTGGGGAGGGCGTGTGGCCACGCTCATGGTCCCCTCCGTCTACAACTCACTCACTCCTCCTCAGTCACCACCCAAGTGCGGCCTCCCGACCCCTGCTGTCTGCTTGGAGCCCACCCCCGGAGGTCTCTGGGCCTCTCCCTGTCCTCCTCTGCCCTGACTCAGGTGCCGCTCCATCTCACCTAACCTGTACTCAACACACCTGGGACATCTACCCTTCCAGCCATCTCTTTCCACACCTGGCCTTCATTGCGAGTCACAGTGGAACCAACCCAGATGTCACACACAAAGCCATGCATACCCAGATGTGGTCCACCCTTCCCAGGAGATCAGCTTCTGCCCTAAAAAGAAATTCACACTGCCAACTGGGCCCCCTGGGACGAACCTCAAACAGTGGACAAAGGGCCACAGGAGGCAGGATCTGAGCAGAGGATACATCCGGGTTCAATAGAACTTAGAAGATGGGACTGCGTGTTAAACCTAACATTGAAAAGTATGTACATAAGAAAGTAAATGTTGCACAAGAAAGAAATGACCAGGGTTTCAGATTCCCTCCCCCACGAGGGGCAGGGAGATGCCGTTGTGCCCCTCCTACTGAGGGAGGAGCTGCAAGGCGGTGCTGCCTCCAGAGGGGGTTCTGCAGGGGAGGATGGAGGTGGATCTGGAGAAGGTCCTGAAGGAGGAGTAGGGCCCTCTTCCTGAGCTGAGGGATGCCGGAGATCACAGGTGGATTCCAGATGTGCTGGTTGGCGCATGTCTGAGCATGGATCAGGAGTGGGTTGTGCAGGGAGGTCTCCAGCGGGGTCTGGAAAGGGGTCCTGAGGTGTTTGGGCTGGGGAAGCAAGAAGAGTCCACTCACACAAGGGCCTTTCCTGGTGACTCTCTGCCATGAAGAAGCCCAGCCCCGACCACTTCTCTCCTGGATGTTTCCCCAGACTGCAGCCCACCAGGGGGTGGGGGTGGGGGTGGAGGGGGTGCGCTGTGTGTGGTGTGTGTGTGTGTGTGTGTGTGTTGTCTGCAGTTCCTCCAGCTCAGGCCCCACACCAGCTTTTTGGGATGGTCCCTGTGCAGCCCGGACCCATGCCTCGCAGACGTGCCCCCCATGTGCCCACTCCTGTCCTCCTCACCCTCTGGGTCTGGCGCCGTGGGCTCTGGGTTCTCCAGCTGGGAGAGGGGCTGCTGGGCTTGGCTTGCTAGGTGTGAGCCCGGCATGTTCAGCTGAGCATACGTGGTCAGCGTTTTCAGGCGGAGGAAGTCTGGAGGCTCCTGGAAATCCTCCCAGTACTTCTCTAACCAGAGGGTCAGGATGTAGGTGATGATGCTGAGGTGGGAGAGAGCCAGCAGCATGAGGGGTCTGGCCTTCCCTCCACAATGCCCACCCACTGCATCCCTGCAAAGCAGGACCTCACCACCCACCCCTTACCTCTAGATTGCTACCACTCACCTAGCCCACCTTTCTCTGGCTGTCCTGGCCACAGGCTGGCAGATAGCTTCAATCCAAAGACCTTGCTTTCAATGGTTTGCCGAAGGCCATGACTTCCCTATCTCCCCTCCCCTCTGCCTGAGCAGAAAACCGACGGGGGCAGCGGCAGGTTGTGTGTGTGTTCACAGCAGGGCTGGCACAGTGAGTGCTCTGTGGATACCTTGTAACTTGAGACAATCGGGCCCTGTCCTCCTGGCCCAGCCTGGCTCTGCCTTCGGGGCTCCTCAGGTGGGACCTTGAGCCCCTGCCTGCAGCCTTGTTTTTGAGGGCATGCGGGCCTCTTCTTCCCAAGGACACTGCTCTCTCAAGGGAAGGACCCAGTCACCCCAGCCCCACAGGCAGGGAAATGCCCACGGGTCTCATCAGGCCGATTTGGGACCTGGGAACCTGGAGGGTCCTCTGTGGGGACGGCTCCCTCTGGGGTGGTTCTTAACCCCAGCTCCCATCTGCTCCCAGGTCATCCTGGCTCCATCCAAGCCCCCTCTGCCTTCTGTGTTCCTGCCCCAAGAGGCCTGAATTACCTCCTCAGGGAGATTCCATGTGTGGAAGCTTGGACTGGACCTGCCCACCAATCAACTGTCCCTCTCCCAGCCCCACACCTCCCATGGACCCAAGAGCCCCTTCCTCTCCACCGAAGCCCACCACTCTTTCAGTTGGTCCTGGACTCTATCCCTTTTGCCAGGGGAGGATGCAGCCATACCTGGAGGAGGAGGCAGGTGGGCATCACATGCCATGTGGGTTGGACACTGCCCACTTCCCTGTCCACTGCTCCTGTCTGACGCTTGGCTAGACTGCAGGCCCAGGAGGACAGGTATTTGCTGGCTGTGTTCCCGGCATGACAGTGGGTTCTTAGAAAAGTCCACACTGAGGGTGAGTATCTCTTAAGTACATGCTTATCAAGAAGCCCCCTGGGAACATATTATTGGAAATACCAAAGATTGGACAGAGGGGCCACCTACTGAGCCCTTGGGACACAGCTGTGGAAACCTGCTTCTAGCCAGATGGCATCTGAGGAGCCCCCCAAGGACCTCTCTGCTGTCACACAGGGGCAGCACCCCATGGTTCTCAGCTTCCAGAGCAGAATCTGGGGTGGGCTATGCTGCCGCTTCTCAGGACGCTGAAGACATTTTGTTCAACAAGTGTGTTATTCAGGGTTGACTGGAGAAACAAATTCATAGACTCATGTGTATACGAGAGCTTTATATCAAGAAAACATCCCAGCCCAGTCCAGATCAAGTCCATAAGTGTGATATTAGCCCGTATGTCCAATACCAATCTATAAATTCCTCTTCAGACTCATGCTGCACATGCAATGACGCTGAAAGAAAGAAGATCACAGACAGGGGTGGAAAATCTTGTGGATCCAGTGGGGGGTGGGTGGAAGCATCTCTGTACTGTCGAGGGTCTCCAGGTGGCTCCTCCAGCTCCAGGACTCTGTCTCCAGCAGTGTGTTCCATGTGGCTTGTCAACAGAAGTGTCTTTCAGGGACAGAGTGTGTCTGGCCTCCCATGAACTCTTTATCTACTTAGCAGCTCCAAATGAGGTCATCAAGCTGCGACCTGATTGACAGGCTAGACTCCACCCCTTCACTCATTAGTCTCAAGTTGACAACAGATGATGTAATGACCACAACAAGGAGGAGCAGCTTCTCCTTGTTAAGAGCAGAGTCCTCCTGGGGTCCGCACGGCCTCATCTAGAGCTGAGAAGACAGGCTTCTACTCAGCTTCGCACAGTCATAGCCCAAACCGGGCACCCCCAGGGCTGTGAGGTGCCCCTCCCACAGAGAGGAAGGGTCAGGGGAAGGCTCCTTTCCTCCCGTGATGAAGAAAGGGCACAGAGCAGGGACACCCCACCCCACCAACATTCATTTGATGGCAAAGCAAGACAGGCATGTTCCTTCCCTCGCCTTAAATGGGGTTTCCAGGAGATGCTCCATGGTCCAGCTGTTAGTGAACACATAGCGGTCCCAGGAGGGAGAAACACCCCACAGGACCCAGAGGGGCCAGACCCCATGGTTGTCAATGAGGGAATGAGAGACTCAGCATCTTTTGTTTTCTTTTTTTAATAAATCATTTTATTGGGCTCATACAACTCTTAATACAATCCATACATACATCAATTGAGTAAAGCACCCTTATACATTCGTTGCCCTCATCATTCTCAAAATTTGCCTTCCACTTGGGTTCCTGGAATTAGCTCATTTTCCTTTATCCCTCCCCTCCCCGATCACCCCTCCCTCATGAACCCTTAATCATTTATAAATTATTTCATCTTATCTTACACTGCCCAGCGTCTCCCCTCACCCACCTTCCTGTTGTCCATCCCCCAGAGAGGAGGTTACATGTAGATCCCTGAGATTGGTTCTCCCTTTCTACACCCCCTTCCCTCCCAGGGACTCAGCATCTTGAGGCCAATTGTAAGTGACAGGGACACTGTGGTGCCAGGTTGGCAGAAATCCAGGAAGGAGAACACCCACTAGGTGGAGACATGAGGCCACCGTCACAGACTGCTGGGGGCCTGGTCACTGGCTGAGCTCTTTTGGAGAAAGGTCTGGCTCTGGCCAACTGAACTTTAAATATGCTTGTCCTGGCCCCCAGCAGTCTCTGTCCTGGGGTCTGTCCTGAGTGGGGGAATCCCCATGTTAGGACACCAAGAAGGAGCTCACTGCTGCGCTGCTGAGAGGCCAGCAGAAAGGACTCCTGACCAGGTCCACCAGTGGAATCACCAGGCTCCCTTCTAGACTCTGAATGCCTACCTCTCCTCCATGCTGTCCCCATAACTGGACACAGTGCACCGTGGTGGTCAGGGTCTGTGTCAACTTGCTCTTCCTTGACCTGGAGCCTGACTCTCAGCCCTGACCTGCCTTCTTCCTCCTGTGGAAGTCCATATTCAGGCACAGGCAGTCACACCATCTACTCACCAGGTTACCTACCACCTAGGACAGCACTTCTCAACCTGTAAGTCGCAACCCCTTTGGGGTTCGAAATATCCTTTCACAGGGGCCGCCTGATTCATAACAGCAAAATGACAGTGATGAAGTAGCAACAAAAGCAATTTTATGGTTAGAGGGGTCACCACCACATGAGGAACTGCATGAAAGGGCCGCAACATTAGGAAGGCTGAGAACCACTGCTCTGGACACATCTGCCGGCGATGACCGCAGAGAAGCGTCCACCCCGTCAGCCCTTCATTGCGTCTCTCCAAAGATCAGAGACAGCTCCCTGCCACGAAGAGGCGCAGCCTCACGAACTTCTCTCTGTCTCTGCTGGCCTCTGCGCACCAGGAGGACTCTGGCCAAATGGCAGCTACGAGGGGCTATGGCCAGGGGCACTGGTCAGCGTCCCTCACTCGGGCCTGGCGGTGGATTGGCTGCTCCCGCAGCACTTCTGGCTCACTCGTGGTCCCCCAGGTCCCCAGGAGGGGACTCTCTGGGCTGCCCCTGCATGCGGGGCCCTATGGCACGTGAAGGCATCCCATCGGGAAAGATAACTTTTTAAATCTAGAGAAAACTACTACAACACCTAAATAAGATGCTACAAGTAACCCAATTAAAAAATGGTCACAACACCTGAATAGACAATTTACTAACGATGCATCCCGGTGGCCTTCCATCATATCAAAAATTGCTCACCATCCTTAGCTTTAAGGGAAATACAAATTTAAAAAGCGAGATAGCAGCTCCCACCAGAAAATTCAAAACCACGGGCAAAAACCAGCGATGGAGAGGATGTGGGGGGGTGAGGGGGGGTGGCGGCTGTGCCCTGGCAGAAGTGCAGAGCCAGAGTGCAGACAGAAGGGCCTCCTCAAGCAACCACAAGCACAGCCCTTCCTTCACCCTAATGTCCTATTCTTTTTCAACTAGTCTAATCTCTCTGCTGATGTGCTCAGCACACAGACTACAGTAGGACGATGCGAAAACACAGCCCTGATGCACACCTTTCTTGAGTTCCAGGCGCAGGTTCTGCATGAGTACAACTCAGTGGTCTAGAATCCCCGTTCTTCTCATGGTTTCCCCTAGTTTGTTATGGCCCACACAGTTGAAGGCCTTTGTGTAATCACCGAAAGCACAAGTAAACGTCTTTCTGGTGTTCTCTGCTTTCATCCAAGACCCGTGTGACATCAGCAGTGACATCCCTTGGCCCCCGTCCTCTTCTGAATCCGACCTGAACTTCTGGGCATCCCCTGTCAATGTGCTGCTGCAACCCTGTTGGATGATTGATTCACCTAGGATAGCAATGATCCTGTTCTCTCGTGTGAGTATTCTGCTGGGTCACTCTTCTTTGGAATGGGCACAACTCCGGGTCTCTTCCAGCCAAATTGTCCAGGTAGCTGTCTTCCAAATATCTTGGCATACATGCACGAGTGCTTCCATTGTTTCATCGGCTTGTGGAAACATTTCCATGGGTGTTCCATCAATTCCTGGAGCCTTGTTTTTGGCTGATGCCTTCGAGGCAGCTTGGACTTTTTTCGGTGCTCCTGGCTCTTCATCACATGCTGCCTCCAAAAATGGCTGAGTGGTTGAACGCCGACGCCTTATTTTTGGTAAAGTGACTTGTGATCTTTCCATCTTCTTTGGAAGCTCACTGCAGCGCTCACTGTTTGGTCCAGAGAATCTTTCAATATTGCAACTCGAGCCTTGAATGTTTTCTTGAGTGGTTTCCGTTTCAGATATGCTGAGAGTGGCCCTTCCCTTTGGGTTTTCGTACTCTTGCTCTTTGCACATCTCCTTATAATATTTTACTTTGTCTTCTTGAGCTGCCCTCTGATATTTTCTGTTCAGCTCTTTGACTTCATCCTTTCTTCCATTGGCTTTTGCTATGCTATGACTAGGAGCAAGTTTCAGAGTCTCTTCTGAAATTAATTTTGATCTTTTCTTTTTTCCCTCTCTTTTGAACGACCTTTTGCTTTCTTTGTGAATGATGCCCTTGCTGTCCTCCCACGGCTCACCGGGTCTTCTGTCATTAGTGTGCTTGACGTGGTCTCAACATTCAAGGTCTTATTTTGGCTTTCATGGACTTGTTTGAATTTTCTCAACTGCTGAACTTACATATGAGCAAATGATGGTCTGTTTCACAGTCAGCCCTGGCCTTATACTGAGCTTTGCCGGCACCTCTTCCCACTGATGTAATCAACCTGGTTGCTGTGTTTTCCCTTTGAGGAGTCCACGTGTACAGTCACTGCTCATGTTGTTGAAAAAAGGCATGCACTACGAACAGGTTGTTGGTCTGGCAAAGTTTGCCATGCCATGCCCAGCTTTGTGTCTGTCACCAAGGCCACATTTCCAAGTACTGTGGCCTCTTCTTTGACCCCAACGTTTGCATTCTCACCACCTGACAATTATCAATGCATCTTGACTGTGTGTTTGATCAGTTTCAGCCTGGAGACGATAGTTAGGATTCTTCAACTTCCACATGACTAGCTTTAGTGGTTAGTGCATAAACTTGAAAATAGTTACACGGAGTGGATTTCCTTATCTATGGGGACTAATGTAAACCTATCACAGACAGCATGATACTTCAGGACTGAGCTTGCAATGTCCGTTCTGGTGATGAATGCAAGGCTGTCCTTCTCAATGGTGTTATGCCTGGCATAACAAACCATATGCTTTCTGATTCAAACGTTCCTAACACCTAGACTGGTGAAGGGCCCTGGTAGTGTGGTGGTTACATGTTGGGCTGTGGTCCACAAGCTCTGCAGTTCTAACCCACCAGCCGCTTCTCAGGAGAAAGACGGGGCTTTCTACTCTGGCAGGCAGTTATCGATCAGGAAAGTCACAGGACCAGTTCCACCCTGTCCTTGTAGGGTCACTATGAGTCACCATCGGCTTGATGGCAGTGAGTCCACACCCAGAACGTCAGTCTTCATGCATCCAGTCCATTCTTGACAACTTCCAATGTTCCTAGATTCATACTTCGTACATTCCAGGTTCCAAGTATTAATAGCTCTTTGCAGCTGTTTCTTCTCATGTGGAGGCATGCCCCCCCCCACCCCCTCTCAGCAATAAGGGCGCAGAAGCTTTGCTCCATCCCTGCCTTTATGGCCGGCTCCACTTTGAGAAGGCAGCTCTTCTTCAGCCACATTTTAAATGCCTTCCCACCTGCTGGCACGGTCTCTGTTCATCAGGTTTTCAAGGAGTCTTCCTTCAGGAGTGCCCAGCCTACTCCTTCCTAGTTGTTCTTGGCTGGTTTGTGGCATACCAAGGACACAGCTCCCAGCATCACAGCAAGTCCCCACAGTGCGACAAACTGGCAGACAAGGTGGTACCAGCTCCACGCACGGCCTCTGGCAACGTTCTGCTCCTGTTCATTAGTTTTTGGTATCTGACCTGGTCTCTGCTGGCCATAAGATGCCCCTGATGGCTAATGCCTCTGATGTGAAGATAAGGGGACTACAATTCAACAACAGTCGTTTTCTGGGTTGCTTTCTGAAAGTAAGTGTTGAGGTGGGGGGATGCTGGCAAGACAGTGGCCTGGGAACCTGAGCAGTCTCCCTGTTTTGCTTGGACTTTTGGTGTCCGACGGCTGGATGCTTCCCAGCCTGGAGAAGCTGTTGGCTAAGTTTGGTGAGAAGGCTGAAAAGCATTTCAGAGAAAGTTTGTTAACAGACGTCAATAAAGCCCAACCTGCAGCCAGAAGGACCAGAGGTTTCTTGTCAGACAGCAGGAACCTTAGACCTGGGGGGACAACGCCCCACTTCTGGGATGTAGTCCTAGCAGGTGCTGCTGGAACTCATGGTCCCAAATAGCCCTCTATCACGCTAGCTTTGAGGGTGCAGTGCGGACATGCAGGTTCCCCAAGTGACAGAGAAGGGACCAGCGCTGCTAACCCCTCCGTCCCCAGGAGAGAAGAGGTCGCCTGGCGCCCCAGAGGGTCACCTCGTGCCTCCTCCCTGTGGTCCCGCACCACGAAAGATTGGCTTTCCGACAGCATGGGATTTGGGTAGGACAAAGAGTGTGTGTGTGGCGGGGGGTGGGGGTGGGGGGGTGTCGCCGGGCAGGGCTCGGGGACACACTGGGGGCAGTGAGTACCCCAAAGTTGGATCTCGTTCCTAAACCGGCGCCCCCTCTCGGCGTCATGAGGGTCTAGAGGAGGGGGGAGACTGTCGCTTTTGCTCGTTCTGTGTCCCCAAAGCCAAGGGCGGCGCCGGCGCACAGGGTCGCACTGTGGACAAGCTGAATCTGCCAAAGGTCGCACACCCCAATGGAGGAGCTGCCTCAGGGCCAGAGAGGGGGCGCACGGGGGCCTCAGAGCAGGAAGCGGCATCTTAGGGACTGAATGGTGACCCCGCACCGCCTGGCCCTCGCGGCCTGGCCTCCCACCTCCGGCCCAGAGGACGAGGGAGGGGCGTGGCGAGGAGAGGCGGGGCAGCCAGGGAGGGGGCTTGTCCAAGGAGAGGGGCGGGCGGGCCGGAAACGGGGACAACCCAGGGGCGGGGCGAGGCGGGGCGGACCTCGGGGCAGGTGGTTGGGGGATGGCCGGGAGCTGGGAGCGGCCCGGGAGGGCGTGAAGGGTGGGCGGGGTCTGCTGGCGCTCAGGCCTCCTCCCCTCCCCCTGTCCCCCATTCATCCAGGGGACTCTGGGCCCGCGGGTCTCTGCCCGGAGGGCCCCTCTGCGCCCCGGGAGCCGCTGGCCAGGTAACCGAACGGGGCCGTCGGTCGCACCGGGTGGGAGGTGGCTCCGGTTCGGGGCACCCCGGGGTCGGCTGGGCTCTGGGGGTGCCTGCTGGGTCCGCTGGAAGCGAGAGGCCGGTCGTCCTGGGCGCGCGGGAACCGGCCCGGCCGGGTGGGGGAAGGGTAGGCTGGCTGGGGGCCGGGGGCCTCCGAGGAGGGCTGGGCTCCAATGGACGATTCGCGCTCTGGGACCCGAGGGCGTGCTCCTCCCGCCGGATGCGCACCTGCGCACGGAGTCTTGGAAACTGGGAGCAGGCGGAGGCCCTGCGCGCCCGCCCCCCGCAGAGTCCCCGAAGTTGGTGGCTAGCGGAGCGCGAGCCTTCCCGCCTCCGCAGCCAATCGCCTGGCCCTGGGCGCCCGGCCGTGGGGGTGGGGTGGGGGGACGGTGGCGGCGAGGGCCGCGTTTCCGGAAGGGGGGGGCTGTGAGGAGGCGTTCGCAGCCCGCCCTTCCCCCCATATTCTGATGATCCTTGAGACCAGTCCCTGCGTCCGCGCATCGCCCGGAGCGAGTCGGGTCTAAGATCCCCGTACCGTGAGTGTCTTTGGAGGAGGGGGCGAGGGCCGTCCAGAATTACCCGTCCTCCCCCTCTGGCTCACCGACCCCTCTACCCCTCTCCGCCGACACCGACCGACCTGGGTGGGTGCGGTGAGCTGAGAGTGCGCGCGCGGCTGGAGACTGGCCCGTGGGGCTCCGCGTGCGCCCCACGGACTTGCGTGGAAGTGCCTTTAGCAGGGCTCTGTGCGCGCGTCGAGGGCTGTTCCCGCTGAGAGCAGGAATTGTGGTCTGCGGCCTCCGGTGCTGGCCCAGCCCCCAGCTCGCCCCTCCTGCCGTCGTAAGTGCTGGACTACCTGCCCAGCAGAACCACCTGCACAACTGACCACCTTACTGCCCACAGCCCAGGCGCTGTCATGGGCATGGGCTGGCTTGGGAACGAACCCACATTCCCTGCTGGGGTGCCTCAGAGGGCCGCAAGCCTTTGATCAGTCCTTGGTACTTGGTCAAGGGGCAGGTTCCCACAGCAGACTCCAACCGCACTGTAATGAGGGTCCTGGGCGGCCCACCAGGGGTGGCAGGCTCCCAGGTCGCTGCTAACCCCCGCCCCCAGGCTTGCTGTCCCAGGGGGCCCTGTACCTCTTGGTCCCAGGTGGTTTGCCCAAGGACACCCTTGGTGCCCTCTCCCAGCCCACCCACCCACCCACCCAGTTCGCTTACTCATCTCCCGACTTCCTGGCCTGTTTTTTTAATGTTGCTAAACGCCCTCTTCATTTAGCAGGAGCCCCAGTGGCTCAGTGTTACCTATTGGGCTGCTAACTGGAAGGTCCACAGTTCAAAACCGCCAGCAGCTCCTAGGAGACCGAAGGGGCTTTCTGCCCCAATAAAGAGTTACAGTCTCCGGTGGCTGTGAGTCGAAGTGGACTCCTGGCAGTGGGGAACCCTTTCCCCACCAGCACCCTCTCCCCTTTTGCAGTCCGTTGGGGTTTGCTGGGGTTTGCGTGAAGAGGTCATGGGGAAGGTGCTTTGAAGAGGTGAGCAGGAGGAAGGGTCTGTCTGAGAAGGGGAGTGTGCCAATTTTGGGGGTCTCTACAGGAGGGGTGCCTGCTCCTGTGGGCTTGGTCAGAGTAGGTATTTAGACATAGGGGCCTGCAGGGCGAGGGGCTGTTGAGGTCCATGTTCAAGGCTCAGAGGTGTCTGGGCTGGGGGTGGGTGGGTCATGCCACTCAGCAGGGACACAGCTCAGAGAGCAGCAGCTGGGCTCAGAGGAGTGTTGGGGTGAAAGGTGCCTTCGGGGGGCGCTGCCAGGATTCATCTGAAATAAGGGGTGGATGGCTGGATGGCTCAGGGTCCTCCCCAGAGGAGGGCCCACATCAGTGGGATGGGCTGCTGGACGGGGCTGCCCACAGGATTTGGGAAGGAAACAATCAAAGCTTGGAAACAGGTGTCAGGCGGTGAAACAGCGGGACTCTGGGAGCAACATGGTGGCCCCCATGTGGGGGTGGGTGGTCGATGCCATCCTTGTGGAACTCTGTGGTGGCCTGGGAGTGTCATGGGGGAGTGTGGTACAGAACATCGCTGTGGGGTACGGTGGTCTGGGGGGGGTCATTGGGAGTGTGAATGAGTGGTCAAGGACTTGGACGTGGAGCACTGTGGTGGCCTCTGGGGGTTGGGGTGTGCCATCGGGGGTGCGTGGTCAGGCATCAGTGTCCTGTCTCCTGCGTGTGACCGAGGCATCCCAGGAAGGCAGACAGCCTGGACGACCGGGTGCAGCGCAGCCCACTAGCAAGGATGGCCACAGAGCTGGGCTCTGGCGCAGAGACTGGGGCCCATCCTCTCTTTTGCCCTGCCCCCTGGGAGATTTTAAGCGCACACCTGTGCACAGCCACACACCTGTCTGGACGGATCAGATCCACAAAGCCGGCCCAGAGGCTGAAGCGGTGAGGTGCTGAGAACCGTGGTCACTGGGTTCCAGGTGGGAGAGGGCCTTAGGGGGCTGCTCAACTGAGTGTGAGGTGCTGTGACTGCCTGGGTGGGGGTGCAGCTCAGGGCAGCTTCTCATCATAGGGCCTGACATGTGTGCTGTAGACAACTCCTAGCCGCTCAGAGCCCCAGGGCAGTGCTCAGCGCAGCCGGAACCAGCCTTGAGGCCAGAACCAGCACCACAGGCCCTTTGGGGCTTTCATTCATACATCACATCTTTCTTTCCTCAGAGACTGCTTGCGGGAGGTGCACAGGCGGTGAAATACCATGTTTGTTGTTGTGGTTCAGTGCCATCGAGTTGGCTCCGGCCCATGGCGACCCGGTGCACAACAGAACGAACCACTGCAGGGTGCTGAGTTAGCCTCACAATTGTTCCTGTGCCCGAGCACCACTGTGATTGATGCAGCCACTGCACTGTGTCAGTCTGTCTTGTCGGGGGCCTTCCTCTTTTTCATGTAACTTTCAACTCACTGCCACTGAGTCAATTCCAACTCCTAGAGACCCCGTGGGAACAGGGACATTGCGTGTGGAAGGCCCCAGGGGTCCTGCCTCCATGGGTCGACCAGCTGTCTGCACTGCTCCTGCAGGGCCAGACACAGAGAGGAGAGGAAGCACGGCCAAGGCCAACACAACGGCATAGGAAGTAAGACATCGGGCATAGGGAGTAAGACATCGGCATCGGTTGTGCAGCTTTGAGAGCAACATTGTATTGTGGGTAGAATTCGCCTACAGCTATGTCACGGTGTGTGCGTGCGTGTGTGTGTGTGTGTGTACGTACGTACGTGCACATGTGTGCTAACATCAGTGTGTGTATGGCCTTGTGTGCACTTGGTTGTGCATGGGTGTAGTGTGCAGAAATGTGTATGCACTTGGGTGCCTGCATGTTTCCTTGTGTGACAGTGTGTGCATGAGTGTGTATGTTTGCATGTGTGACAGTGTGTGTGACACATGGACATGTGACTGCATTTGTGAAGGTGTGCGTGTGTGTGTATGGATGCATTCGTGCATGTGGGCCTGTGTGATAGTGTACCTGCATGTATCAACATGTGACTATGTTCGTGCACGTGTGACACTGTGCATGCATGCATGGGCCTGTGTGTGAGTGTGTGCATACATATGTGAGCCTCTGACAATATGTTTGTGCAT
Organism: Tenrec ecaudatus; assembly: GCF_050624435.1. NCBI lineage: Eukaryota > Metazoa > Chordata > Mammalia > Afrosoricida > Tenrecidae > Tenrec > Tenrec ecaudatus. Next base: position 2,946,753 of record NC_134531.1, on the reverse strand, counting down.
GTGCCGTATGTGTGACTGTGTGTGTATGCACAGGCCTGTGTGGGCCTGTGTGAATGTGTGTGAGTGGGTGCACTCACATGTGACTCTGTATGTGTATGAGTGCGTGCATGTGTGGGTCTGTGTGACAGTGTATATGTGTGTGAGTGTCTCTGAGTGTATGTGCGTGCACGTGTGACTGCGTGCATGCATGTGTGGATGTAGCAGGAGTGGGTTTTCCCCTCTTCTTTTGACCGGAGCTTGTGTGAGGGTTTGATTTCCACCCTCTTGCTCTCCACCCTTGACCTTCTTCTGGGAGAGACTGACCTTCCGGTAGAGCTGGCAGGATAGAAACACTGTAACCACTCACCTGGAATGTTCTGGGATTCCCAGACAGACTCCCCATCTCTTCTAACACCCATCAAGGGATCATTGTGGAGAACAGTTTGCCCTTTCTTTCAGCCAAAATGTATCCATTTCAGGAAATCTCTCCTTGCACCCCGGCTGTTGGGTTTAATTCTATTCAGAAAGGGACAAATGGCTAACGCCGGGCAGAAGGGACGGAGGGTGCGTCCTTCAGTGACTGCTGATTGGATGAGGGGCAGAGAACGGAGTGTCCCGGGAGTTAATTTGGAATGGAGACCCCCTGGTCCTGGGAACTCGGGGAAGGTGCTCGGGCCCGGGCGTCTGTGTGACCTCAGATCTGTGGGGTCTGGTTGCCCAGTGCTTCCTCTTCTGTCCAGTGTCCAGGGCCCCATTTAGTTAGTCGCTCAGCGATCCAACCTTTTAGGAGGAGACCCTGGGGTTTCAGGGATGCTCACAGGCGCACCTCCCAAGAAGGTCCCTGTCTTGAGAAGCTCCCGGTCTGAAAGTCCAAACTCAATGCCACTAAGTCAGTTCTGACCCCGGGGACCCCACAGGGGAGGGCAGAACTGCCCCCATGAGCTTCCCAGACTGTAACTGAGGGAAGAGAAGGCCCTTCCTTTCTCCCAGAGTGCCTGGTGGTTTTGAATGGCTGTCTTTGCAGTTAGTTAGTCGTACACAACGCCCCCAGGGCTGTGTGCAGTGGGCTTTGAAGGGAGCATCCCACTGTGGTGTGGGTCCCACACCGCAGTCCCTGCTGTGTGACTGACGTTGATCCTGCAGACTCTGAACATTGCCGTTCCCGGTGCTGGGGCAGCATGTGTTTGTCCCCTGGGCCTGCTGGCTCAGGGACAGGAAGACGGTGTGATGTCTCAGCTGAACCCACAGCCTTCTGCATCGGGGTCCTGCCCTGACTCACCATCGAGCACTTTAGCATCCTCTGGCTTCAGGGTGCCTTCTTCCTTGCCTGGGTGTTTTCGAGAGTGGAGTTCATGTTACTGCGTCCCGACAGCTGTCAGTCACCCGCAAAAGCCAAACCATCCCCAACAACAGGGAGGCAGGAGACACCCCACCGTCGGCCCACAGTGAGAGATACTTTGGGTTCATCATCCTGGAGAAGCCCCTTGCTGAATCGATGTAGAAAACATCCAAAAGGAGCAGAAGAGCCCTCTCAGGTCTGCTCCCTGTCTGTCCCAACGTCTCTGTATAATTCACTGCTGCCCAGTCGATGCCGACGCACCTGCACCCTGCAGGACAGGGTGGAACTGCCCCGAGATTTTCTGAGCCGGTCACTCTTTACGGGAGCAGGAACCCTCGTCCGCCCAAGGAGTGATGAATGCAGGAACATGGGCCGCCTGTCAGCTGGCCACCAGCTGCCTCACCAACCTCTGTCCTGGGCACTCTCCTCATGCCTCTGACCTCCTTGGCCACCTTGTCTTCCTGCCTCTTTGCAAGGTCAGAAGCCAGTGGGCAGCAGGTGAGCGGTGTGGGCACCAGCACTCAGTTCTGGGCCTCAGCTACTTTCCCTGCTGCATGGTGAGGACCGCATCTGACCTGGGAGCATCGTTGTGTGGGAGAGTGGGGCGACGGGAGAACGCTTTGTACCATCTAAAGTTGAGGCAAAAGTATGCAGACCCCCACCCCACCCATGTTGTTTGAAAGCAGCTAGCATAAGTCAGCGGGCTAGTTTCAGGGACCTGAGTCAGGGGCTGGGGGTGGCCTCAGTGTTGGCGAGGTGGCCCTCATTGGTGGTAGCCCTGGGTGAGAAGCCTGTCTCCCTCCTGCTTGGGGGTGCCTCAGCTCCCTGGGGACAGGGGGAGTCCCTTGGGCCTTGGAGAACACGGGCTGAATTGACAGGGCATTTGAGTGCCAGGCCTCAGGGAGATGGGGGGTGGGATTGGGGCTTTTTGTAAGTGAACTTATCAGCGTCACTGGGAGGGTCGATGGAACCGAAAGACTATTAATTCCATGTTGTTTTGGTGTTGTTGGGTTAAATTCCGACTCGCTGTGATTTGATAGGCTAGGGCAGAACTGCCCCGGTGTGTCAGCCACTAGAACCCACTGGCTGCTCTATAAGAGAAAGGTGAGGCCATCTGCTCCTGTCACCAGGAGCCCTGGTGGTATAGTGGTTCTGCACTGGGCTGCTAACTTCAAGGCCAGAGGTTTGAAACCACCAGCTGCTCTGTGGGAGAAAGACAAGGCTTTCTGCTCCCGAAAAGAGTTACAGTCCCCGAAACCCCCAAGGGCAGTTCTGGCCTGTCCTGTAGAATCACCATGAGTCAGAAATGAGTCAATGGTTTAAGAATCCAGCAAAACCCAAACTCACTGCCCTGGAGACAATGCTGTAAACCTTCCCAGAACTACTCACGGTCTCAGACACCCAGGGGCCCTTTCCGACCCTGCCTTTGGGCCGCTTCTGTCGGCAGCTGGTTTCCTCTTTATGGGAGCAGATCCCCCAGGTCCCTGATCCCGTATTAGATCCACCCACTGCCCTTGAGCCCTCTCTGACTCCCAGTGATCCTGCCCGGCCTGGTGGACCGCTCCCTCTCAAACCAAGATTGCCACAGGTTGAGAGGGAGGGGCTCTCGTGACAGCTATCTGACAGGGCTGGGATTCGTGCATTTCACGCAGGCTGGGGGTCCCTTTTAGCCATGGACATCCACCCCTGGTGGCCTACTTCCAGTAAGAAGCCACTGGGCCCTGCACCCGTCCCCGAGAAGCTGTGGAAGCTCTGTCCTGCAGCAGGAAGCAGACACACCGGATCCTCCGGGCAGAGACGCTGAGTGTCAGTGAGCGGACCTGGCTTTGTGGAGAAGGGTAGAACACACAGCATGGGCCGCCATCCTGTCTCGGACTGGCTTTGTGATACGTTCAGTTGTACCCTGCCCTGCAGGGTCGCCTGGAGTCAGAATGCACCAGACGGGTGGCAGGGAGTTTGGTTGTGGTTTGAGAATGAGGCCCGGACAGGCAGGCCATGCTGAGCACAGCTGAGGATTGGGATGCCGGATTCTCCCTAATAGCCGCGTGCTGCTGCAAACCCCGCACCCACATCCGCCGTTTCGCGGTGCGGGCAGACAGCCTCGGACTTCTGCTGGTGGTATCTGGTAGACTAGAGAGCCCTGTGAGCGGCAGGGCAAGGTCTGACCAGTGGCCACACCCAACACTGCTGATGTCTGCCGGCTGGGCTGTAGGCCACTCACCACCTAAAACCTCTGCCTGAGATACCCCAGTGTGGCCCGGCACCCACAGCACTGGGCTCTCTCCCAGTGGAAAGTCCAGAGCCTAGGTCCTGAAAGGGATTCCCCCAGCAGGGCTGTCTCTGGAGGGCACGGCAGGTGCCTTTCCAGGACCCGGCCCCTCCCTTGGCCGGTGCACCAGGCTGACCAGCATGTGCCAGAGGAACAGGCAGGCCAAACTCCATGCATGGACCTCCAGGTTTACCCGTCTTGGGGAGTTTTCGAAGGACCTTTGCCTCATGGCGCTGTCAGCTGTGTGTCCCACCCCCATCAGCCCCATAGCCAGGCCCCTTGTGACGGGGTTGCCCATGTGTGGGCTTCTCTATTTTCCCTGCCAGTCTCCATGCTTCCTGTCCCCATCCCCATGGCAGGGGTCCTTCCAGTCAGAACTCTGCCTGGGGCATATTGTCCCAGTGCATCTACAGTGGACAGATTCACAGCTGGGCATCAAAGGAATGTTCTAGATCAGTGGTTCTCAACCTTCCTAGTGGCTCGACCCTTTAATACAGTTTTTCATGTGGTGGTGATTACCCCAACCTTAAAATGATTTTCATTGCTGCTTCATAACTGTAATTTTGCTGCTGTTATGAATCAGCGACCCCTGTGAAAGGGTCATTTGACCCCTCCCCCAAGGGGTTGCGACCCACAGGTTGAGAACTGCTGTTCCAGATGGTAGGTGATCTGGCATGTAGATGGTGCACTGTGCTGTGTAGACAGCTGATGGTATGTTGTAAAACAACAACTAACCCATGTAGAAGCCTGTGTCCTGAGTGTAGACAGTGACTCTGGTGTGCAGCTCCTGGGTGAGTTGGGGCGGATTTTCATGCTGTGTGTGTGCAGACCCTTGTGAGGAAGTCTGGGAACTGCCACGTCAGAAAGGAGAACTCCTTCTTGGCCATGTGGCTCTTCCCACTGGTCCTGGGTCAGGGTGTGTCTCCTCAGGGGCCAGAGTCACCTCCTTCTGTGTGGACACACTGTCAGTCTTTCAACCCCAGTCCAGCTTCTTATCCCTTCTCAGTGGAGCAGATGGGGGTGGTAATAGCACTCGAGGGGAGAGTCTGAGCCCTATCGTATCAGGGGACTTGCCAGAGGGGCTGTGGGACTGTAGTTTTGGGGTGTCTGACCCCAAGGGTGAGGGTAGGGTCTGCAGAGCAGGAAAGTTGAGAGAGGTGGGCGAGGAGGGAGCAGGGGTCTCACCCTCAGCATCTATGTGTATCGCAAGTCCAGGGTCCCTATGAGCCCATGCTTCTGCCCCTGCCCTGTGGGTTGTGTACTGACTCAACGCTGTGGTGGGCTGTGTGGCCCTGCCTTTCAGAGTGACCCCACAGCCCTTCCTTCCTTCCTGTCAGGCTGATGGGAAGCAGGTGGCCCCAACTTCATCCTTCCTTGCTGCCCAGGAGGAGGTAGGCCCTGGTGGCCACTGGGGGCAGGTGGGACAGCTGTGGGGTGGAGGCCTGGGCTCGGCATGTCCTCAGCACAGGGTCAGGGGATCATCTGCTGACCGGCTGAGCCTGGGGAGGAGCAGGGTGGATGGACCCAGCAAGGGCAGGGAAGGGTCACTCGGGTACAGGAGGCCAGGACAGCACCATTTAGCCCAGGAGCCCCAGGCCTGGGGGCCGGGGTGGGGTGACCTGAATGTAGCCCCTTCAGCCTGACATGGGATGCGGGCATGAGGCTCACATTGGACCTCCAAGACCTGGGGAGACGAGGGTCGAATCCCACGGCACTGCTTTGCAACCATTCCGCTGGGGAATTGTACCGTTTTGGAATGGTGGCTGTTGTTGGGGGCTGTTGACTTGGTTCCAACCCATGGAGACCCTCTGCGAACAACAGAATGAGACACCACCGGTCTTGCACCCTCCTCACCGTTGTTCTGACGCCTGAGTCCGGTGATGCAGCCACGGGGTCCGTCCATCTCGGGGAGGGCCTTTCTCTTGCTTTTGCTGCCCCGCTCCCAAATGTGATGTCCTTCTCCAGCGACTGGTTTCTCCTGACAACACGCCTGCACTCTGGCTGTATTTCTTCCAAGACAGATCTGTTTGCCCTGGTAGCAAGGTACCAAGGTACTGCCAATGTGCTTCTCTGGCACCACGGCTCAACTGCATCCATTCTTCTTCCGACTCCTCCTTCAGTGTCCAACTTTCACCTGCAGGGGAGGCGATTGAGAATACCGCGGCTCCAGTCAGGCCCGCCTCCGTCCTCAACGTAAAAAGTGCCCTGCTTGTCAGTACGCCAAAGAGGTCTTGTGCAGCAGACTTACCCAGGGTAACACAGCTTTGGATCTCTTGACTGCTGCTTCCACGAGCATTGATTGTAGGTCCAACAGAACAGAATCCTTGACAACTTCAACCTTTTCTCCGTTTATCGAGACGCTCCTTCCTGGTCTGGGGGTGATTACCTTGGTCTTCCTTACATCGAGACGTAGGTAATCCACACTGCAGGCTGCGATCCTTGAGCTCCATCAGCAAGGGCTTCAGGTTCTCCTCACTCTTAGCAAGCCAGGCTGTGTCACCTGCGTACCTCGGGTGGATAAGTGCCTTCCTCTAAACCTGATGCCACACTCTTCTTCATAGAAGCCAGCTTCTCTGGGGATGTGCTCAGCATGCAGATTGAATAAGTACAGTGAGAGGATGCAGCTCTGAAGCATAGGGTGGGTTAGGTCCACATAGCAGCAAAATTAGCTGCGTGATGAGCTTACATTTTTGATATGGCCACAAAAGACACAGGGTCCCACCTGCAGGTCAGTGTGGGCACCAGTCGAGGGGAACGCACTTTCCAGGCCAGTGCATCGTCCACACAGGAAGCAGCAGAATTTATGAATCTTCAAGGCCGTAGGCTTGAACTGGGACTGGCCCATGGCCACGATGGGCCTGCTGGCCGACCAGCGGGGCCACTGCCATCAGGGGTGGCTGAGGGGCCCTTCCACCCGCCTGGCCTACCTTGAAGACCTCACTCAGCCTGGTGTCTCCGTCTCTGTTATCCGAGGACAGCTGTCCCTCTGAGTGGGAGTGTCACTTCCACACTAAGCCATGGCTGCCCTCGGATGGAATGCCAGACTCACACGGGAGCCCAGTGTCTACCTGAGGCCACGAGGTCCTCCTCACGGTCTCCTGCCTTGTCTGCCGGCAGAACACACCAACCTGCGTAGGAGGACGTGCAGAGGTCGCCATGCCCCTGAGAAGCAAGGATGGCAAGACCTGGCTTCACATGCTTGGGCATGCCATCCGTGGAGAGGAGCATGCTGTTTGATGAAGTGCAGGCTCAGTGAGCAAGAGGAAGCCCCTTAGGCAGAATGGCTGCTGCAACCGTGGCGCAGACAGGATGAGCTGTGTTGCCATATGTGGAACGCACGCTACTGTGTGTCCGAACTGACCCAACAGCTGCCAATGACATATGCCCCTCGCTCAGGACTGGGTGTCGCTCTGATTCGGTGTCAGTGTAGCAGTCCCCCTGCACTTGTAGATTTTCTGTTTCTCTGTGCAGGCGTTGCCCCATGTTTGACACGTGAGACTATGTAGTCGGGTGCAAATATGTTGATGGTGGCTGTCTTTTTTTTTGTTTTGCCTAGTGCCTTGCTTATACAAAGAGAACATTCTTATTTTTAACAGCGGTTCTAACAAGTGCTAAAATTTCTCTGCCGGCTTTCTGATAGTCACGCGCCTAGCATGGCTTTCCCTCCATGTTATTCTCGTTATCTGGCGTCTTGTGTTGAGAAAGTCTCTTTTTAAAATAATTTTATTGGGGGCTCTTATATCTCTAAAACATTCCATACGTCAATTATATCAAGCATGGTTGTACATATGTTGCCACCATAATTTTCTAAACATTTACTTTCTATGTGTGTCCTTGGTATCAGCTCCTCTCCCCCTTCTTCTCCTGGTCCCTGATAAATTCTAAATTACTATTGTTTTCATATCTTTTTTGTTTATTCTCATATCTTATACTGACTGCTGCCTCCCTTGACCCACGTTTCTATTGTTTGTCCTCCTGGAGGGGAGGGTTAGATGTTGATCATTGTGATCGGTTCCCCCATCTACCCCCGTCACCGTCAACCTTACCTCTACCCTCCTGGTATCACTACTCCCATTTCTGTTCCTGAGGGATTTATCTGACCTGGATTCTGTGCGCCCTGATCTCTTATCTGTAACAATGTACATGCTCCGGCCTAGCTAGAACTGAAAGGCAGGACCGGGGTCGTGATAGTGGGGGGTGAGGAAGCCTCAAGGAACTAGAGGAATATTGTGTGTTTCATCAGTGCTGTGTTGCACCCTGCCTGGTGGACTTATCTCTTCTTTGTGACCCTTCTGTGAGGCCATATCCCATTGTCTGCCAATGAGTTCAGGGTCTCTGCTCCAACCCCTCTCATCCTCAACAATGTTGTTTTTGGGTTGTTTTGGGTCTTCTGTTGCCTGTTACCTGATTCCATCAACACCTCATGATCACACAGGCTGGTGTGCTTCTTCCATGTGGACTTTGTTGCCTCTCTGCTAGATGGCTGCTTGTTTAACTTCAAGACTTTAAGATGCCACATGCTACATCTCAGCAGTTCTCAACCTGTGGGTCATGATCCCTTTGGGGGTCAAACGACCCTTTCACAGGGGTCGCCTAAGACCATCAGAAAACACATATTTCCGATGGTCTTAGGAACCGAGACACCGCTCCTCTATCCGTCTCCAGGTGGGCCCATGCACTTGCAGATACACCCACATATAAGTCCCTGGTGTGAAGACTGTTCCCCATGCTACAACATGCTTCAAGACAAAATTTCGTTGATTTTTTCATTAGAAATAAATATTTCACAATCTATAATTACATATTGTTTTGTGGTGAATCACTATGCTTTATGTTCAATTTGTAACAATGAAAATACATCTTGCATAACCAATATTTACATTATGATTCATAACAGTGGCAAAATTACAGTTATAAAGTAGCAACAAAAATAATTTTATGGTTGGGGGGTAACTACAACATGAGGAACTGTACTAAAGGGTCGCGGCACTAGGAAGGTTGAGAGGCACTGCTATATCTTTTGATACCCGGGCACCATAAGCCTTCTTCACCACATTTGCTTGTGCACCCATTTTGTCTTCAGTGATCGTGTGGGGAGAGTGAGCATCACAGAGAACCAAGTGTCATTGAGGGAGGTCTTGATTAGAGGCCCAAAGCCTGTCCAGTTCCTCAATGTTTTGTCACATAAATATATGTACATAGGCCAATACCTCTATTTTTATGAATTAATATGTTTACGTAAATGCACACCTATGTTTATACCTCTATCTGTAGCTTTGCTTCCTACATCTTTCCTCTGTTTCCTTTTACCTTCCTCCTGCCCCACCATCAAGCTCACCCGTATTCTGCCTCTTACCAATTCCTCTCAGCAAGATTGCTGTTGCTTCAACACCCTCGGGATCTCTATGTCCTCCTTGTTGTTGCTTTTAATTCCCTAGTTGTTCCCCTGGCTATAGCATTGTTTGCTCACTGCTCCCTTCCCCCGCTTCCTCCTCCCCTAAGTCCCTCTGGGACCATCAGTCCCATTGCTTTTTCCTCGGGCTTGCTTCTCATGCCTGTCTTATATAGGTAGGCAAACCAACAATAACACAGACAAAAGATGTAATTAAAAGAGAAAAAACTAGCCCAAAAAAGTGAAAAAGCATAAATAATTCCAGGTTTGGCCACTGACCTTTTTTACTCTCTCCCTATCGGTCCTGTGGGCTTCCTGGAACTTCCCCTCCTAGCCTGAAGTCTATTTGGGGCGCTCCTCAGGGGTTTTGTGGCTTGGCTTTGCCCCTGTTGCTCACCTGTTATGTTCCCTTATTGGTTTGCCCTGCTGTGGGGGTGGTCAGACTGGACTCACTCCCCACCGCGTGTCCCCAGTATTGTCCTCTGTTGTGGTGCGTGTGCTCCAGTGGGGTGACGTCGTGTCTTGAGCCGTTGTCGGCCCTGCAGCCCTCTGTGCCTCAGCAGCCCCGTGCAGGGACGGCACCCTCAGGGCTTTGTGACAGCACGGGGTCTAGTCCCTCGCTCTCTCTCCTTGGTTTGCTTTGGTGTGGGCATGGCCGGCCCTCTCCCCAACCTGTAGGTTTAGTGCTTTCCTCTGCAGCACATAAGAGTGTCCCTTTTGTGAAGAGACATGGGCCAATTACATGTGGACCAATTATTTCTTGGATCAATTATGAGTGGGCTCTGGGCCCTCTGTCTGTGGTGCCGCCGCCGTCCTCAATGACTTCTCTGTTCCATGACTTGGCGGGCACGCCCTGCCCCCATCCTTCCTTTCTATTCTTTCTGTGGTTGCTCTTGGCAGCCCCTGCTCCGCACTGACCACAGCAGTGTGGGCTCCGGTTCCAGGTGAAATTCCGACTTGACATGCAAATTTTGGGAGCATCCATGGTTTTCGGACGTGAAGCCTTCCCCTTCCAGAACCTGGAATGTTTCCCATTTCCTCACAGCCGACTGCCACGGTTCATTTTCCTCGAATCTTTTGTGAAGTTTCTTTGCCAGGATTTCATGAGTTTGGTTTCAAGTTCACCGCTGCTAACGTGCACCAACCTGCTTTGGGCTGCCGAGCATCAAAGACTGGTCTCCGAGACTCCTGGAGGGGTGCAGAGGCTCTTCTGCCATGCTCTGCCAGCAGCCCATCCGCCAGGAATGTCACTTCTCACCTCAAGCACGCAGTGACGCCCCTCTTCCTGTCATTTGCCAACAGCCAGAGTCCCGGCTGTGCTGCACAGGGCCAATGGGGCCACGCCTGCTGCCCGCCTATGGACCTGTGTGTCTCCGCCAACCCCTTCAGACGGTGGGCAGTGCAGGCGAAGTGGGGCTGACCATGGAGACACACCACATAACCCAGGTCTCGGGTGTGGCCATGGTAGACCAGCGTGGACCGGGGGCAATGCTGGGAACTGGCTCCCGCACCCAGTGGTGTCACGCTCTCCAGGTGCGTCCCATCCAGTCTGGATGGCGCAGGCCTAGGAACTCGGTGTGGCGGGGTGACCTCACTTCACCACCTCCTGGAGGCTGGAGTCCAGGCTCACGGTCCCAGGAGAACCCACGGGGAGCTGGGCAGGGTTGCCCAGGCACACACAGCTTGAAATGGTGGAACAGTGACCAGTCCTTTTTGGTATACTAACTCTGTGTATTCCTTCCGTCTTCTTTTTCAAGCTTTCTGCATTATTCAGTATTTTGCCACTCATTCACTGTGTTAGTCCAGGTAGACTAGAGGAACAAATTCATAAACACACGTGTATAGGAGGGAGTTTTATATGAAGGGTAATTGTACATTAAGAAAGTATCCCAACCCAGTCCAGTCCAAGCCCATAAGTCTGATACGGATCTATAAGCCCTCTTCAGACTCATGAAACACAGGCAATGACACCGATTGCAGGAGGATCACAGGCCAGTCTTTGGATCCAGTGGCGTTGTAAGCATCTCAGCACTGGCAAGGGTTCTCCACGTGGCTTCTCCAGCTAAGGGCACTTGCGTAGTTCATGTGCCTTGTCAGTAGAGTGTCTTCCAGAGAGTGAGCAGAGGGAGGGGCTGTCTCCTGCCTCTAAGGAGGAAAACACAGGAATTCCCAGGATTCTCAGGAGAGGGCCATGCCCACACAGAACCCTCTCATATCTTGATTGTCAGGCCAGACTCTCACTCACTGCGATTGAGTCAATTCCAACTCAGGACAGAGTCGAACTGCTCCTGTGGGTTTCCAAGACTGTAACTCTTTACGAGAGTAGGAAGCCTCGTCTCTGTCCAGCGGAACAGCTGGTGGTTTCGAGCTGCTGACCTCGTGGTTAGCAGCAGCCCAGCAACACGTAACTGTTGCACAGCTCCAGGCTTGACTTTGCTCTTCATTTCTTTCAGCTTGAGAGATGCTGGGTGTGTTTATTCCTGTCTGTCTTTGACTCCAGGTCTCTGCACACTCAATTCAAAGACAGGTTGTCTTCTTGGCATTGTCTCCCATTTGCTTTAACTGCTCCTCCATCAAGAGCAAGCTCCAGGTTCTGTTCGAAGCACCCCTCTGAGCTCCCTTTCCTCCCTGCCTTCTGAATGACCTCTTGCTGCTTCACGTTGGCCTCCTCCTTGTCCTCACCCAGGTCCTCAGCGCTTCTCTCTCTAGTGTTCGGTGCATCTCATCTCTTCTGGATGGTTCCGAAATTCAGGTGGGATGGACCCAAGGCCTTACTTTGGCTCTTGGGAATGTGTTTTAATTTTTTTCAACATCACCCTCAACTTACCTATGAACAGTGATGGCCAGTTCTTGGCCTCACTTTGGCTGCTGATAGCGAGCCTCTCCGTGGTCTGATAGCGAGCCTCTCCGTGGTCTCTCCTGTGGATTCCATCTGACAGGGTCCATGTGTGCAAACACCATCTGGGTTGTTGATGACGTCTCGCCAGCCTGGCACAATTCTCGCATATGGACCCCGGTTTCATTTCTCTCACCAAGGCCGTCTCATCCCTTCCTCTTTGTTTGCAGCGTCGGCATTCCAGATGCCAATGATGGGCAATGCCTCTTGATGGCATGTTCGCTCAATTTCAGCCGCAAGACATCACTTTCTTCACCGCTGGCTCTAGTGATGGGTGTGTAGATTTGAATAATCTTTCAGTCATTGGACTTCCTTGCAGGTACCCAGGTATTGCCCAATCCCAGACAGATAGGTCATTTTTGAAATATTTTGCCTCCCATGTTTGACTGCAATGTTCTAGTTTCCAAACGGCGCAGCTTTGATCATTGACCTATGACTAGCAGTCAGATCTCTAACCCCTGCAGGATCCCAGCGCTCCCTTCACACACCTTACATGTCTCAGAACCAGGTCCAGGCACCAGTTCTGCTTGGCACTGCTTGTGAGGGAGCTGAGGCTGGAAAGAGAAGACACATGGCGGTCTCCTGGGTGGAGGCGGTGGCACACAGATGTCCTGGGAGGAAAAGTACTGAATAAGGTGGGTGCTGACTGTGTCCTGCTCCTCCCTGATGGCTGGCATGGACCCACCTGTTGGGCCTGGCTCAGCTCGGCTGCCTTCTTCCTGCTGTGGGGCAGACCCGCCTTCCTGAGGCAGCCTGCAGCCGCTGGGGTCGGACCCAGTGCACAGGTCTGCCTCAGACACACAGGAATGTGCAGGTGCCCCGCCCGGCCCAGGTGCCCGCCACCTCCAGACCACAGCTGGCTGGCTGGGCTGGGCTGGGCTCGGCATGGACTTGTGTGGTCCACTGAGCCCAGCCTCTCCCCGGTCCCGGTCACTCTTGGCCTGGTCCCACTGTGCTCTGCCACATCTTTGCCTTAGCAGCATTGGGGGCAGGTGCTGGCCTGGTGGGAGGCCTACACAGCGGACTCCACAGCCACAGGGAGAACCCGCAGGATGGACACCATCACAGGGCCAGGGCAGGGAGGTGGGGCGGCGAGGGGTGAAGCCCTGACCCACGGGGAGCAGGTGTCTGTCCTCACCCAGGGCGGGGCAGCTGTGGCCCCAAGAACCACAGATGACTCCTGCCAGCCTCGCTCCCTGAGCATGGTCAGGGTTGACCAGGCAGTGACAATCCCTGGGTGTGGAGTGAGAGGTGGGCTCAGCAAGTCTGAGCCCGTGTGCACCAGCCCGCTGGCCCCTCAGCCCTTCCAGAGCGAACATGTGAATAGCTGACATTCCAGGCCCCAGGAATGTCTGCCTCCCCCTCAGCCTTCTTTGTGTCCCAGCTTTGTCCTGCTGGGACCTGAGGCCAGGCAGTGGCTGGGCCACCGGCCTCTGAGGTCCCTTAGGGGGTGGGGGTGGGGGGTGGGGGGAAGAGCAAACTAGAGAGTGACTCCCCGGTTGGGGGTTGCAGGGTCGATTTACCCCCAGAGGTAGGAAGTAGCCAGACAGAGTGAATGTTTGCTTAATGCTGGCTTGGCAGCTGAGAATGCAGCTCATTGGAAGGTGGCAGGAGGTGGTCGGAGAGAGGCAGCCTTCCCTTGTGAGCGCCAGACTCTTCACTTCTGCTTGGTTCACAGCTCGCACGCGTGTGGGTAGCTCAGGACACAGGCATGCTGCTGGGCGGCTGTGTCAACGGGTGTAGGGGACAGAGCCTCCACCCTACCACGGGGGCTGCAGGGCCACGCACTGAGGCCGGCCCCCGGGGAGCTGCCTCCAGGAGCTGAGTTGACCCCGCCCCTTGCTCGTGTCTCATTGGTTGTGGAAAACAGCTCTCTTGGCATGGCTTCTGACACAATGTTAATGACCTAAAACAACCAAACTCGCCAAGTGGCGTCCACAGCAACCCTGTAGGACACAGGGGAGAACTGGTCCTCTGGGGTTCTCTTCACAGGAGTAGAAATTCCCATGTGTCTCCTGAGGAGGGTCTGGAGGCTTCGAACTACTGACCTGGCAGTTAGCAGCCCAACTACGTCACCAGGTTAACAATGTATTCATTCCTTTTAACACAGGGTACAGTAACTATGTTGCTAACCTAACGAAGCCCCAGCTGCTCCTTGGGAGAAAGAGGAAGCCTTCTGCCCTGGTCAGGACTTACCGCCTGGGAAACCCTGTGTCCCGTCCCAGTGAGTCCCAGTCAGCTTGATGGCAGTGGGTCTGGTTCTGGGTTATTCAATGGCGCAACAAGTGACAAACTAGGTGAAAAGGGGTAAACGGCCAGTCTGCCAGGCAGCCCCATGGCTGCCCAGTAGAGCCGAGCTCATTCTGAACTCCATTCTCACTGCATGGAGTCGACCCTGCGAGACTGTGGTGAGAGATGGCCCTGTGGGTTTCCAAGACTGTTAACTTTTTGCCGGAGTAGAAAGCCTCATCTTTCGCCCTCCAAGCAGCTGGTGGTTTCGAACTGCTGACTTTGCAGTTAGCCACTGGAGGCATCACCCACTGCGCTACCAGCAGCTCCCCTGTAAAGCTGAGTAGCACTGCCCCCTAGGGCCAGTGCCACACCCTTCTCAGCGAGCAGCTGGTTGGTTCAAGGTGCCACCAGGCTCCTACTTCGTGGAAACGCCTGCAAGCACGTGGAGGAAGGGTTAGTGCCACAGGACGCCCTGGCAGGAGCGCCCCCTTGCAAACGTCTAATGCTCAAACTCAGGAAGCCACATGGTGCCCATGAACCCGCCCCTCCGAGGACAGGCTTTCCTTTGTGATGCACATAAGGGTGTGGATGGGGCCTAACCCTCAGCCTGTGCTGCCCCTCCCAAAAGATGGCATTAGATTTGGGGATCCAGCCGCCTCTGGGAATGGGAAAGTGGTGGGAAGATGCCAAGGTTCTACATTCAAGCCTTCCACTGGGAAGGTTCAGGCCTGTTTACCCGGCACGGAGTCTGCCCAGGAAACCACCGGAGCCATGTGTGTGCGTGTGTGTATGTTCCACACCTGTGGGAATCGGGTAGCCTGTCTACACTGGGGAGAATGAGGGTGGCCTGTTTTCATACGGGCTGAGATGGGGGTAGGACTCCTGTACACCTGCAGGAACCAGGGCTTGTCTGTCCACACTGGTGGGAAGTGGGTATGGGGGGTGTTTGTTTACACCCCTGGGGATTGGAGTGGCCTGTCCACACAGATTGGAATTAGGGGGACAGCTGGTCTACACCAGCAGGTAGGGGGTGTGGCCCGGTTATACTGATGGGAACAGTGTGGGGTGGCAGCCCGGCTACCTGTGGGAATGGTGTCAGTCCATCAACACCTGCAGGAATGGGGGGAGGGCAGCTGGGCCACCCCTGCAGACAGGGATGTGTGGAGCGCCCACACTGATGGAAACAATGGGGGGGGGCAACACTTCTGCACGCGTGGGGATGGGGGAGCAGCCCATCCACACCGGTGGGAGTGGGAGCGTGGAATCGGCTTAAACCCGCGTGAATGGGGGGCGGCTGGTCTACACTCGTGGGAGCCACCACCCCCAGAGTAAAATGGCAGTCCCCGGCTCGGCGGGAACAAAGCACGGGCGCCCGGCCCGGAGGGAGGAGCGTGCCCGCCCAGGTTGGTCCCGCAGGTCGGCGCGCCAGGTGAGGGCGCGTCCGCAGGGCTGGGCCGCTCGGTGGCCGGTCGGTCCGTCCCGGATGTGAGCCGCTGCCTGTGGCCTGCCTCCGGGGGCCCAGGGCGAGACCCCCCCACCCAGCTCGAAGACCCCTCTTCCCGCAGGTGAGCACCCCTTCGCCAGCTCCTACCTGGGGCGCATCCCTCAGGTTGAAACGCGTCCCCCTGACTCCCCCGGTGTCCCCCTCTGTGCCCCCCCGCCGCTACAGCGCCCCGGGGCGGGGACGCAGGGACCGCGGCGCAGCGCGCGCTTCGGACAAAGTGGACTTAGGGGCGCGCGCAGGGACAAAGGCGGCGCCGGCGTGAAGCCAGGGGGTCTCCACCGTGCGACGAGGTAGGCGGGCCCTGAGAAGAGACGAGGGTCTACCCCGCCGACGATCTCCATCCCGGAGAGCCACCAAGTTTGACTTTTGAGGCGCTCAGCGTAGTTGAGCAAACTTCCCAGTCACCTCATGAATATTTACGAGGGAAATGCTTTCCGACATAGATTTGCATTTTCAGGCTCTGAAGGGGCTTCAGCGGCGGGGTGGGTAGGGGGGAGGGGGAGGAGCACAAAGCCCGCAGACAAAGCCAAGGATGACAAGGGCCGCCCCAGCCCCCCAGACCATCCCTGCCCAGTGAGCCGAGCCCACCAGTGGCTTGGAGAAAGAACGGACTTGGTGTTTCTCCCTGGGAAGGCACAGTGTGTGGGGTTTGTCTGGATCTTCTGCTGCGTGGGGAGATTAGAGGGTGTTTTCTGCACCCTAATTATACTCCGGGCCTGTTACTCAAGAGCACTCTACTTGGAATGGGTGGTTGGCACCTCCAGGTGTTCAATTAAGAATGAAGACATATAATTAGAAAATTAAGCTGACCATACTGGAAGCTGTGCATAATTAATAAGTTATGAAATGGCTGTGCTGAGCCAGTTGGCCATTAAACGGGCTGTGCCCTGAGGGAGGCTCTGGGGAAGCCCTGGCCTGCGTGAGGGCGTCACAGTGGACGGGGTCCACTCTGGATGTCCCTGAGCTGCTGCTTCTGGAAGGTCTCAGACAGCTCCCGGCTTCCAGGAGGGCCTGCCACCCTGCTTGTGCTAGTGGCTGGTCTCCAGTGCACAGACGTGTGTGTATTGGGACTTGATGTGTACGTGGTACCTTTCCCAAGGGGCCTGTGGAGGAAGGACCCTCCCGTCCCTCAGCCAGTGACCGCAGGACCCCTGTTCAGGGAGCCATATATCTTTCTGAGGGAGCAGGTTCGGGTAGAAGTTGCCCCTCCCGGTTGTTCCATAGTTCTTGGGGTTCACTCAGTGAACAATTCCTTTTGGATCACCCCATAAGGTTTTACTAGGAGAGTAAAACACTGCTTCCTTGAGCTGGCCAGCACCTTGGGCCGTGGGCTTCAAAGAGCTGAACACTGGCTGTGAGGAATGGGTCCTTGGCTCCTGGGGCTCCTCCCTCCACCCAAGCTGGACCCACACTTCTTTCCCCACTCAGATGAGTCTTTCCCACGGGCGGTGGCATTCTTTGGGGGGGGGTGTATTTGTGTTTGGGAGTGTGCATAGACGCAGGTGTAAATGGGGGTGTGAATGCTGGGTTTGGTGCGTGCGTGTGCGTGCATCAATGTATGTACTCGCAGTAGAACTGTCCCTGTGGGTTTCCGAAGCGATAAACCTTTACGGGAGCAGAAGGCCTTAGCTTCCTCTCGAGGGGTGGCTGGCAGATTCTTACTGCCGAGGGTTGTTAACCACTCAAATCATTACCCACTGCACAGCAGGGTGCCTTGAAGGAAAGGAACCCCTGGATTCCTAAGCCTGGTTTGTGGGGAGCTGGGGACTGGACGTGGCAGCTCCTGTTTTGGGGAGGGTGTGCACAGCCTCTTGGCTCTGCTTCTCCACCAAGGCCCCTGACTCCCCTGCGACCTTGCAACAAAGCAGAGAGCTTGACTGAGAAGGGAGGGCAAGCTAGAGAGGAAACAGCTTGTGATGTTTGGGGTCAAATTCTTCAAGGAAAAACATCCAGTGAACCCACAGACTTGGAGGTGAGATACCACCAGGAGTAAAAACACAGCTTCAGTTTATGCTGCTCTGGCTCTAAATACCAGGGAGCTTCAAAGGGCTGGTGGAAAATGGAATTGAAAGAGAACATCTTCCTGAACCCTTTGAAGCCCCCTGGCGAAGTCATGTGATTCATTGTGTTTGGTTTTTATGGATATAAAACATCTTCACCTTTTTCAGCGTACAGTCTCACGGCATCGTAACATCCCCACAGTGGTGCAGCCGTTTTAGTCTGCGTTGTGTTTCTGAAACACTTTCATCTCCCCAGATGGAATCGGCGTCCCCTTGCCTTACAGAGTTGCGTCCCACCCTCAGCCTCTGTCTCCGTGAGCTGCCAGCCTCTCCCTTCCTCACACGGACAGAGCCGTGCACTTGTCCTTGCCCCATGAGGGCTGCCTCATCCATATGGCATGTGCCAGACTCTCTTTAGGGCTGAATAAAATTCCATTGCGTAGATAGCCACAGCATGCTGTGCACCCCTCAAATGGGGGTGACACCCAACGGCCTCCACCTTTTGGCAGTTATGTAATGAGCACCCATGTCCAAGGATCTGACTGACTCTGTAGGGGGCTGCGGGCCGGCTGTGGAAAAGTTTCTGTATCTTTTAATTCCATTTTCCCCTCGAACTTTGGAAGCCCTCTGGGATACCTGAGAGTGGAATTACTGGGTACGGTGGTTATTCTTGGAGCCCTAGTGATGTCGTGGTGACATGTTGGGTGCGATCCCCATGGCGCGCAGTTCAAAACCCCCAGCAGCTCCAAGGGGGAGAGACTGGGCTGTCCATGCTCAGGAGCAGCTACAGGCTCAGAAACCCGGAGGGTCTGTCTATGCGCCAGCGTTGACTGGATTGCAGCGAGTGTCTGTCCTTGTTTATGGTTATTTCCTCAGGCAGCTTCTAAGGACAGGGTAGTACTGCCCTGTGGCGTTCCCAAGGCAAGATGGAGCTGTTCAGGGGCTGGAGAAAGGCCTGTCTTCCTCCCACAGAGCACCTGGTGGTTAAAACTGCAAACTTATGAGTTGGCACCAACTCGACAGCAGTGAGCTTGTAAATTTTATTTTACGGTTTTATCCTAACGCCCCAGGTCAGCAGTTTGGAACCACCAGCTTCAAAGGGGAACTGCGAGGTTTTCTCTTCCAGTGGCGTCCGAGTCTCCGAAGCCCACACGCAGGGTCACTTTCAGCCTGTCCTGTCGGGCACTGTAAGTCAGAATGAACCAACGTGTTGGCCGTGCGTGCGGTTTGGAGTTTTTATTGATTGTTATTCTGCGTCTAGCTATTTTTGGGAAATGGCCAACCCAGTCTTCTCCCCAGAGGGTTCCAGTTCTCCACATCTTTGCTAGCTCTTGCATTGGCTGTTAAAAAAATGATCGCTAGAGCCCTGTCCTGGTATGGAGTGGTCTCACCGTGCGGCTGTGACGAAGGATGACAAAGGATGGCGAGTGCCCTTCTTGATGAGGGGGTGACTCAGGCCATGAGATGGCTGTCCATGCCCTGCAGTGCCCGCTTCTCATTAGGCCGTGTGTCTTTCTGTTGCTGAGAAGTAGGAGTTGCCGGGCAGTTCTTGATATCGTCTGGACAGTAGGTGGAGCCCTGGTGGGGGTGGGTCACGTACTGGGCCGCCATCCTCAGTGTGGGCAGTGTGAACTCACCAGCTTCTCCGAGAGTCACAGCCTCAGAAACCCACGGGGCGGTTCTGCCTGGCCTTCAGGGCTGCCAGAGTCAGCATCGACTCCACAACAGTGAGTTTTTTTTGATAAATGCTATTCAGAGAAATGATTTACAAGTATCTAATAGTCAAGAGGGACGATGTCCTCCTATTCTGTGGGTTTGCCCCCCTCCCCCGTGGACGCTGTCCTTTGTGCACAAGGATGTACTATTTTGACAGTTGTTCACTTATTTGGCTTTTGCTGTTGACCCTGCGTGTGTCGTGACATTGAAGAAACCCAGTGCCAAATCCGACCTTGTGGGTTGTCCGCCTGTTTTCCTTCTGAGAGTGTGTACTTTCAGCCCTTTCCTTTTAGGGCTTGGGTGCGTTTTCAGTTGTTTTTTGTGTATGGCGTGAGGTATGGGTCCGGCTTTATTCTTCGCCACATCCGGTCGTACCAGCACCATTTGTTGAAGATACTACTCCGTCCCCACAGACTGGACTTGGGGCCTTTGTCAAAGCCAACTGACCACAGATGTTTAGACCAATTTCTGGGCTCTGGACTCTCTCCCAATGACCCGTAGGCCATGCTTGCCCCCCCCCCCCCTGTTGGATTTCAGAAGCTTTGCATCCGTAAACGTTTGTGAAAGAAAAGGCTGTGGATCTGCCTACCCCGCCCCCGGAGTTCATGAAGTCCAGGGAGCTCAGATACCCCAGCGATGCCCTGGTGAGTGCTTTAGAAAGATTGGAGGAGGCTTAACTGGGGCAAACCTTCAGTCAGCCTCGAGCGCCAAGCACTGAGATCTGAGCGGCACCTGTGTGTCCGGAGCGGCCCTGCCACAAAGACAAACGTTTGAAAAGGAAGGGCACGTGGGAGGGTTGATGGAGGATGGATTACACCCGGGGAAGGAGGTCAGGCCTCAGGCGGAGACTAGCGCTACCAGCAGGAGGGGAAGGCTGCTGACCGTTTCCAGAAGGTTCTGGAACGAGTTTTATTCTTCTGTCTTTTTGTTTCACTGCCTTTCATAAGACGACATCTTAAGAAAGCACATTTGAGGTCGGAAAAAACCCTCTTGACAGACAAGTCTCCGTCAGAGGTCCAGATCCCATCTGACCAGGATTCTGACTCAAATTCCCAGGGCTTCTGATCCCGGCTGATGGTATACTCGTCACTGGGATTGATTTTTTTGGGGGGAGGGTGGGGGACAGGGAGAGCATCTCACCAGGCGTCCCCAGGGGCCCAGTGCCCCTGGTGACTTCTCCTGGCCTTTCCTGATCCGCTTCCATCTTTGTCCTGGTTGACGCACTTCATGACGCCTCTGCTGACCTCTTGAACTCAGACTGTTGACTTCATGAACTCCTACTCTGTCCACGAGACACAGCGGGCGAGGAGGAGTGACGACGGTCCCAGTTGCCCCCGGGGGAGGCGGCAGCAGCCGAGCCAGTCCTACCAGCCATCCCTGGGAAAACCACCAAGTCCCAGAGAGACGGGGTCCTTCCAGTGAACCCCCAGCCAAGCTCCAGAGCTTTCTTGCCTCCCTCCCCTCTCATCCACTGAAGCCAGGCTTCAGCCGACAGCGAGAGGCGTCCCAGGCTGTGCAGGGTCCCCTCCAGTCTTTGATCGATGCTCCTTCCAAAGACGAGGCCCCACGAGCCTGAGAACAGCCCCTGTGGCTGTGAACTGGGTGAGGTCACACAGGACGGGGGGACCTCACTGACCACTGGGGGTCCTGGGCTCCAGGAAGACCCTGCCCTAAGAGGGGCCGGACTAGCCCTGACAGCTCAGAGTAAGGCCTCAAAAAGACATTCGCAGGACCCAGACTCTCAGCCAGGCCGCCGTCACTGCCAGCTGTACATTCTACTTGACGTGATTGAAATCTGGAACGATATGATACACGTATTAAATTTCAACTAATAGTTTTTTTTTTTAAAGAAGAAATTCGCTATCAGAAGGCAAAACAACCCAAACAAACTCACTGCCACCCAGTCGATTCTGACTCATAGCGACTCTATAGGACAGGGTAGAACCGCCCCTGTGAACTTCCAAAACTAAGTCTTTATGGGGATAGAAAGCCTCATCTTTCTCCTGAGATGCCGCTGGGGGTTTGGAACAGCTGACCTCATGGTTAGCAACCCAACCCATAACCACTAGGCCACCAGTGTCCAGCCAGGCCTGTCTAAATCGGAGTCCTGTGAGGAAAAATCATGACCAAGGATGGAAGTTGGTAACCAAGGGCCTGCTGCCTATGAAGTCACATTATGATAGCTTTCTCCCATCCGGCCTCCACCGAATTTGGACCGTGAGACACCAGCTCGCCCCCCAGTCCCAACCACACTGTAGGAGGAGATGGGAGGTGGTGGCCACTCATCCCAGCAAAATGGCGCTGTGGGCACCAGTGGCACCTCGGGTTCGCAGAGCTTCCTCTGCTCCCGAGCTTGGCAGCCACCATCCCGTGTCTGACAGTTGGGTCCGAACCACGTGGTTCTTTAAGAAAAGCAGGAAGAATCATGTGGGCCCCGTGGCCGGCAGTCACACCGTCACTCGACACCGGCTGCTGTTGTTAGCGGCAGTCCAGTCGGTGCCGACTCCTCACGACTGAGCTCGACAGAAGGTCACCCCGCCGGGCCCCGCACCGTCCCCACAGTATCTCTTATGTCGGAGTCCAGTGTTGCAGCCACTGTGCCTGTCCATCTGGTCCAGAGGGGTGATGTCCCTACTTTACCAGGCATGACGTCCTTCTCCGGGGCTGCCCGTCCTGACGACACGTCCACAGTTGGTGAGGGGGCACCTCGCTGTCCTTGCTTCCAAGGAGCGCTCTGGCCTGACTCCTTCTGAGACAGATGACTTCCTGTGTGAGGTGGTTAAACAAGGTCAGGGTAGAGGTACCCACTGTTGCCAGGTGTCCTACAGGGGCAGACACTGGCCAGAGGTCAATAGGGGGGGCTCGTTGGATTCTGGGAGTTGTTTGAAGAGCACAGACCCAGACCCACTGTCTCATCAGCTCCTGGCCTCACAGCTAGGGGCTGGAGACTGCTCACGAACAGGTGGGGTGCACACAGCCCCTTCCCCACCTGCCTTTCTGTCCTCCGTGAGCAGTAAAGGGGACAGTCATGCTGGGTGCGCCCAGTGGATTCCATTCCAAGGGTCTTCACGGCTGCACTCTCTCAGCAGAGCAGACCACCCTGCTGTTGTCCGGGCCCCGCAGGGGGGCTTTGAACCGCCAGCCTTAGCTTAGTTGTTGGGGCTACTGCTGCTCGGTGCCACGGAGCCGTCCTGCCTCATCGCGACTCCACGTGCCACAGAGCATCACACCACCCGGTCCAGTGCCAGCCTCACATTGGCTTGAGGTCTATGCCCGTTGCCGCAGCCACTGTGTCCATCCATCTTGTCCGGGTCTTCGTCTCTGACCCTCCACTTTTCAAAGCAGGAAGTGCCTTCTCCAGGGACTGTCTCTCCTGGAAACCCGTCCATGGTACGTAAGACGAAGCCCGCCGTCCTTGCCTCTGGGGAGCACTCTGGCCATCCTCCTCTGAGACAGATCTGTGTGTTCTCTGGGTGGTGCTGCTTGCTTTCAACCTGCTGCTTCTCCAGTACCATAGTTCAAGTGCACCGATCTTTCTTAGGTCTTCCTTATGCAGCGTCCTATTTCCAGGTGCACACGAGGCAGTTGAGCAAAGCAGTGCTTGGGTCAGGCGCACCTCAGTCCTCAAGGTCACCTCCTTGCTTTGCAACACTCTATAGAGATCTGGTGCAGCCACAGATTTACCGTCATTGGATCTCTTGACCGCTGCTTCCATGAGCATTGGTTGTGGATCCAAGCAGGGTAAGATCCTTGACACCTTCCACCTCTTCCCCTTTATCACGATGTTACCCACTGTCAAAGATGCAGTGTGGAAAGCTTCCTTCCAGCCACTCCCTCCAGGAGTTCAGGCAGGTGGTTTTCCTCTGGAAAGCACCCGTGGGAAAGGTTGAGGGCGGCCAGGTGTGTTGTCTGAAGGCAGGATCCCAGGACGGCGTTGGCAGAGCAGATTGGCCCAGACAAAGGGGCATGCACTGTGCTCCGAAGGTGGTTTGTCTTGGCTGCGTGTAATGGGTGTTGGCACAAGGACAGGAGGAGGAGAAGACCTGCGTCTGGTTGCGCTGCCGCATCCTGCCAAAGAGCCTCCCAGACAAAGGATGTGAAGGAGAAAGGCCTTTCCCACCCAGCTCCCAGAGCACCCGGGGTGCAGGTGCACGGGCAGGTGGGGCCTGGCCCAGTGAGTGTGGGCGGTTGTCCTCGCCGGACCCAGGAGGAGGGAAGTCAGGCATGCTATGATGGGGCGATAGGACAGGCCCCTCCCAGGTTTCCCTTGTTTCCGAGAGAAATAAGTGTGCGTGCACACAAACACATACACACTCGCACACCCCACAGAGGTGGGACATGCCCCCAGTGCACTGTTCCGCTTGGAAATTGGAGGACGGGTCTCGGAGCATCTCGCAACAGTCTGGACTCGGGGTCATTTATGCTGAGTGGAGTAAGCCCAAGGGCAAATGTGCTATGAGACCACGGAAGTCGGCAATATGCCTCCACCCTGAGCCTTCCTGGATGGCTACCGGGGAAGGGGAATCACTAATGAGGCCATGAGCTCACAGCCCAAGAGTGGATTCTGACTAGCCGTGACTCTGCAGGGCAAGGGAGAACTGTCCCTGTGGGATTAAAGAGACTATAACTTTAAAGAGATTGTAACTCTTTTTCCCCCTTGTTTCTTTTCTTAGTCATTTTACTGGGGGCTCATCCCTCTCTTATCACAATCCATCCATCCATCCATTGTGTCAAGAACATTTGCACATTTGTCGCCATCAGCATTCTCAAAACATTTTCTACTTGAACCCTTGGTATCAACTCATTTTTTCTTCCCTCCACTGCCCTCCCTCCCTCATGAACCCTTGATAATTTATAAGTTATTGTTAGTTTTCATGTCTTACACTGACTGATGAGACTATTAACTCTTTAAAGACGCAGAAAGCCTCGTCTTTCACCCTCGGAGCGGCTGGTGGGTTCAGACCACAGACCTGCCCTGTCAGTGGCTGAGTGCTTCACTGCTGGACCACCAGGGCTCCCCCTGAGGCGCCCTACAACGTCACACCCTAGAGAGAGCCCGCAGGGTCTCAAGGAGGAAGGTCAGGCCATGACCTGGCTGGAAAGCTCACTGTGAGTTCAAGGCTGATCCATGGACACCAGCCTCTCTCTCCATCGGTCTCTAAGCAGACGCGCGTGGGGCCCTCTGGGAACCACAGGGACAGATGTCCTGGGGGTGTGAAGCTGCTGCAGAGGCAGCCCCTGTGTGGTCTCCCCAAGAACACATCTCCACACAAAGTGGGGGTTTGCTCAGGACTGTGAACTTGCCTGTGCAGGCCCTGGATTGTGGGCCAAGTTGACCAGTGCCTCTTGGTCTCGACATGCTCCCCCAGTCCCACTGCAAGGTCTCGGGTGGAACGAGGGGTCCTTCTGGCCTCCGGCATCCTCTCTTGTTGGTTGGGCGGAGTGTCCACTGGAGGGGCCTTCTCCGTTACCCGAGGGGCCAGAGAGGTGCATGAGCAGGACGTTAGCAGAGGCCCCTTGGAGACATGTCAGCACACTGACCCGGAGAGGAAGAAGGGGTGGCTGCCACCCCCTCGCTGGCTGGGACCGTCCGCCGCGCCCATCACTAGCAGGTCGCAGCAGGTCTGTGGAAGCCACAGGGGACATGCCCTGGCCTTGGCACTACCAGGAGTTGGAGCTCAGAGACGGCAGGGCTGGTGTCTTCACCCGGGTAGTGCTGCGTCGGGGTCAGCAGGAGGGGCAGTGAGGAGCCTTCCTTCTACTGTGACAGACCCTCCCCTCTCAGGTGAGGAGACTGGCGAGGGAGGCACTGGCCCTTGCAGCCTGCCCAGGGAGAGTGAGGTGGGGCCTGTCTGCCCGCTCTGTCCAGCTCCCCGCGCTGGGGCCATGCAGTTCGGCCTGGCCTCTGGGCTCTGCCGCAGTGGGCAAGATGGGCCACACGTGAGTGTGCCCAGGTGACCGTGGGTGAGAGAAGCCAGACATCTGTGCAGGCGAGCACGGGGCGCGTAAATCCTGACTTGTTTGGTGCTGTTGTGCCGGCTGCATCCAACTGAATAAACACCACCCGGCCTGCCCGTCCTCAGGAGCAATGATCTGCCTGAGCTGTGTGGCAGCCACGGTGCCCGTCCTTGCGAGCCGTCTTCTTTCATCAAAGCATGATGCCCTTCCCCAGCGATGGGTCTCTCTGAGACCACATCGGAGTCTGTGGCCAGGAGCCTGGGCACCCTAAGTGGTCAGGAACAACCTCTCTCCAACACATGTCCGTTTGTCATTCAGCCAGCCCGTGGTGCTTCCTCCATCCACCAGCACAGCGTGTTTCTGGAGAAGAGCGCTGCGCGCACCGTGACTGCTCAGAGGAAGGCAGTGCGGTGTTGGGAGAAGCGCGGCCAGACTGCTCCTTAGAGGCGAGGATGGCGTGACTTTGTCTTACTGACGAAGGGCAGGCTGTCAGCAGAGCCTGGTCCCTGGAGAAGGATGGGCTGTTTGGTCAAGTGGATGGGGCGATGGAAACAAAGAGGAAGTCCCTCAGCGAGGTGGACTGACCCGGTGGCTGCATTCTTGGGCTCAGGCACAGGGACCGTGGTGAGCGCCGGCACCTGACAACCACAGCGTGATGGTTTCAGTGTTTTTCACCGTGATTCAAAAGCAGCAGTTCTCCTTTGGTCTTTCTTACTTGTGTGCATGGGAGGTGCTTGGAAATACCTGGGCTTGGGGAAGCGATAAAGCCCACCTGGAAGAAGCATTCCAGCCTGTGTGATCATGAGGTAATCAGGTATCAGGCATCAGAAGACCCAAACCAAACATGTGGATGTGAATGAGGGGGTTGGAGTGGAGACCCAAAGCCCATCTGTAGACAACTGGACATCCCCTCACAGAAGGCTCACAAGGAAGGGACAAGCCAGCCAGGGTGCAGAGTAGCACTGACGAAACATACAAGATTCCTCTCGTTCTTTAATGCTTCCTCCCCCCCACTATCATGACCCCAGTTCCACCTTACAAATCTGGCAAGACCAGAGCATGTACATGGGTACAGATAAAGAGCTAGCAACACAGGGAATCCAGAACAGATTAACCCCTTAGGAACAGTAATGGGAGTAGCAATAGCATGAGGGTAGGGGGATGGTGGGGAGAGAAGGGGGACGAACAACAGGAACGTGGGTGGGGGAGACCGCAGACAGTGTAAGATAGGAAACTAATAATTATTAAATTATCAAGGGTGGGGGAGGGAGGAAAAAACCGAGCTGATACTAAGGGCTCAAGTAAAAAGAAAATGCTTTGAAAAGGATGATGGCAACATATGTACAAATGTGCTTGATGTAACTGATGCATGGGTTGTTGGTTGTAAGAGCTACAAGAGCCCCCAATAAAATGATTTGTTGAAGAAAAGAAAATGCCGGGGCATAGGCCAGGCATAGGCCAGGCGCCCCACTCTGCATCACCTCCAAGGGACCTTATGCAGCTGGTTTGCCCAGAGCCCGGCGTCCTTTGAGTGTGTGGCTCTGTGTGCATGAGTGTTACTTGTGGGTCCAGCCAGCAAGAAATCCTCTCACTCATGAGACCAAACGCGCTGCCTTAGAGTCAGTTCCGACTCACTCTCCCTACAGGACAGAGCAGATCCGCCCCCGGGGGTTTCCGACACCGTGTGAAATCTCTGTGGGAGGAGAAAGCCTCATCTTTCTCTCGGAGCGGCTGGTCATTCTGAACTGCCGGCCTTAGGGTTTGTGGGCCAACCTTCACACCACCGGGGTTCCTCCAGTGAGATCCTCGACAGCCTCAGTGTTTCCTGCTCTTATCACCATGCTGTCTGTGGGTCCAGCTCTGTGGCTCTTGGTCTCTTTACATTGAGTTCAAATCCATCCTGAAGGCTGCAGTCCCTGATCTTCATCAGCAAGGGCTTGAAGTCCTCGCGTCTTCTACCTACTGCAGGTTGTTACTACGCCTCCTCCAATCCGGGCCCCATTGACTGCTGCTGCCGTCTTCGGAAATGCTGGTGGTTATTCAGGGAAACTTTGAGCACAACTGCTGTCCTTAGACTCTGGGGTCCTGCTTTTAGCCCTTTCAGCTTCCAGTCATCATTCCCAGCCTTGCATTCCCCTCCCTGCCAAGGGGACCCTCTGGTGGCATTTCCTCAGGAAATCTCACATCCCGAAATAGCCTTCAGTTTCCAAGAGAAAGCAATTCCTTCATGATATGAAAGCGTGCTGGTCCAGGGGGAACAAGAGTGTGGCTGAGTGGGCGGAGTGGTCCCAGGACTGAGGCCCTGTGACCCCACTCTCTGTCCTGCCCGACTGTAAAAAGGGCTGCGTGGCCACAGGCTATCCCCTAAGTCGGACCAGGAGTATGAGGCTGGCGGGTGGCCGCATCCAAGTGCAGCTTAAGGTGTGGGCTTGAAGGGCTGGACTTGGGCGTTTGGGAGGCACCTGGTGTTCTCTCGTCCTCAATCCCTGCGTGCTCTCCCCACCAACCCCCCAAGGCAGAGTGTGAGGTCTGCAGTCTGGGTACATCTGCACCCAAGGGGGCTGGGGTGGAAACATTGGACCTGCGGAGTTGGCCTGAGCATCTGCACCCATCTGTCCCAGGACGGGGAGCCCCTGGACGCCCATGTCCAGGCCATACTCGCTGCCCTCTACCTGCCCTGCAAGACCACAGTGGCCACGGTCCTCTGGCAGCGTTGACGTCCTCGTACTGGCCAGAGGACCCAGAAGATGCTGCAGAGTCTACAGCAGGAGGCCGGTGGGAGACCTTCTGCAGTAGGAGGGGTCCCCGGTCCAGGAGGATGGTGGAAGGGGACCTAGCACTTGCAGGGGTACTTGGGGCAGAGAGCATTGGGTGGTCGGTGAGAACATCATGTGGTGAGAATGTTGCAGGGGGGGACCCAGGAAACGGAATAACAGACCCCCCCAGGTGAGCAAGGCCGAGAGGTGAAGCACCCAGCTTTGTGGCGGTGAGCTGACTCAGTGCGCCCATGTGCCAGAGCGGAGCACTGCCAGTCCTCAGAGCTCTCCTTCAGCGCGAGCCCACTGTTGCAGCCACTGTGCCATCCATCTTTCTGCTGCCCTCCTCTGTGTCACGCGTGGTGTGTGTCCTTCTCCAGGGACTGACCACGTATCCGCAGTACCTCCATCCTTGCCTCTGGGGAGCCTCCTGCTGTCCTCCTTCCAAGACAGATATGGTTCTTCTGGCAATCCCTGGCATTACGACTCCTCCCCGGCACCGTCATTCACTGTCATGCGTCGTCCATCTTCCTTATTCCGTGTCCCACTGTCACAGGCATCCGAGGCCACTGAAAAGACCATGATTTGGGTCAGGCCCATCCCTGCTTTTCCACCCTCACAAGAGGTCTTGTGCAGGAGGCTTACCCAATGCACTGCACCCTTTGGCCTCCTGACTGTCTGGGACTGTGGGAACGTGGCCGTCTTAAGGCAGAAAAGGGGGTGAAGTTTTGCTTCATCTCAGCCTTGGGTAAACCATGGAAGGGAGCATGTGGGCACTGGGGAGTGCACAGTGCTCAGAGGACGGTGGGGTGCATGAGGGCAGTTCTCCTCGGACCCCTTCCCTAGCTCCAAGGCTGCCCCAGCTTGCGGGGGTCAGGAGACAGGCCTTGGGAAAGGCCCAGAGAAAGGAAGCTGGTGCCTGACCTCTGGTGGCTAGTTCACCACCCCCTGGGGCCCATGGTGCTGTCCAATCTGGAGGAGACTCCTGGGATGAAGTGCTTCAAGCCACCCCTCCCTGTCTGCCCACCGGGCAGAGGGCCAGGCTGCAGCCCTGTGGGCACTGTGTCTGGTGGGGGGGTGGAACAGGGAGAGGGCCAGCCGGATGGCAGTGGGGACACTCCCTCCTTTCCACATCAGGCCTCTGCAGGCTGCCGTTGCGATGAGGGGTGGCCGGGAGGGTGGAGACCCCCAGGGCCAGCGAACTTGAT
This sequence comes from Tenrec ecaudatus, assembly GCF_050624435.1. Lineage (NCBI taxonomy): Eukaryota > Metazoa > Chordata > Mammalia > Afrosoricida > Tenrecidae > Tenrec > Tenrec ecaudatus. The sequence goes on along the minus strand of NC_134531.1, from coordinate 2,917,504 downwards.
GGCCTGCGCTGGTTACCATAACCCAACTCTGGCTTCCCGAAAAGAGCTGCACGTGGGCCCTGTGCTTGGCTGATGGGAGGAGGGGAGCCCAGCTCTGTGGCTGTGGAAATACTCAGGGTCAGACTCTGTTCATGGCCTGGTGACAACAGGCTCCCGGGATCAAGAACAGACTACCCCACCACCACCCCCTTCCAGGGTTAGTTAGGCTTAGCGCCCCGACATCCTGGGGACCAGCGTGTGTGGACCCCGGCGTCTGTGAGATGCTAGCGTAACGGCTAGGTATGGGCCAGGGCCGGTGTGGGGTGGGGAGGGCAGGGTGGGGGGAGAGTTGAGAAAGGCCTCCCCTTTGTCACCTCCGTCCTACCCGAGATGCAGACGACGCTGGTCTCTGCTGCCACCTGCTGTTCATCACGGGACACTGTTGCCACGTCACAGACCCAGGCTCCGCTGGGCCACAGCTCCTACAGCCAGGACTGGCCTGCCCTGCACCTTTCCACGGATAGAGCTCCCCACCCCCAAACTCTGGCGAGGAAGCCAGAGGTAGGAGAGACACCAGGAGCTGGAGAGACAGAAATAGAGAGGGACACACACACACACACACACAGGCTGAGAGACAGAAACAGAGACAAATAGGCTGAGAAACGCAGAAAGACAAGTTGAGAGGATGAGAGAGACACACAGAGACAGATAGAAAGAGAGACACAGCGAGAATTGAACAGAGAGAAATACAGATGCAAAAACAGAGAGGCACAGACACACAGAGAGAACTAGAGGCTCCGAGACACATGAGAGGGAACACTCATGCATAGAGACAGAGGCTGGGGGGACAGAGTAAGAGAGGCGGGCAGCCAGGCTACACACAGAGGGGCTGAAGGTACCACCTTGGCATGAGCCCTGGGCTAGTGCCCCACCAGCTGAGCCCCTCCAAGATGCCCAGCTCACAGCCCGGGGCAGAACACAGGCCCTGGGTGTGGAGATGGAGCTCCTGCCCTGAGGTCCGACACCACGCAGCCCAGAGGCCCGGCCACTGCTGAGGGGCATGCAGACTGAGGGCACTGGCCACTGCGGAGTTGAGGGGTTGATGTTTTCTTAAATTGGGGGACTGGATTGCACCCCCCCCCACCAAAACAGACAAGCCCAGGGGTGGCCCTAGCAGGCTGTCCTGTGCAGAGGGATGGGACTGTGCCCTGCTGAGGGGTCTGGATCATTCATGGGGTATGTTTGTGGGTGGGGGCTGGTAATAGGAGTTACGGGCCCAGGTGCCCCCTCCTCTCCACTGTGAGCGGAAGTGAGCTTGGCAGGATCCAGTGCAGAGACCTGGGGATGTTGGGGCTAGACTGCTAGGGCCTCCAGGTGGTCTGTCTAGTCTGTCCCTGCCCGCTAACCTGGCTTCTCTCCTGTCCTCTGTCCCAGGCCCAGCACACCGCAGACCAGTCCACGCCAGGTGTTCAATATAAGGTGGTGGTGCAGCTGGTGGCCACCCAAGGAGGCCAGCTTGGGCCCGGTGACTTGTGCACGCAGGTGGTGGCAGAGGCAGCCAGACTGGTCCGGGCGGGTCCCCTCCCGCAAGGTCGAGGCAGGAGCATGTCCCTGTCCTTGTGGCCATGTACGGCCATGTCTTTGCAGGAGAGCTTCTGGAGTGGGTGAGCGCCGAGCGGGGCGGCTTCCCCCTGCAGGACTGCCTGCTGGCCACCAGCCCCAGTGTCCACCACGCCCCATGGGACAGCATCTTGGACTCGGCCTTCGTCCCACAGGACCTCCCTTGGCCTGAGTGTCTACAGCCCCACAGCGCCCAGGAGGCCCCCACCTCGGCCATGGCCGGTCCCTGTTCCCAGCAGGGCACCTCCACCCTGCAGCCCCCCAGTGGGTGCCCAGGCCGAGGGCCCCAGGCCCTGAGCAAGAGCTCCAACGAAGGTGTTGGAGAGCCACAAGGAGGGCCGGGGCTCCTGGACGGAAGGGGCAGCCCCGAGGCCTTCTACACAGGTGGGTCCAGCCCAGGCCCTGGAGGGCGATGGTTCCGGAAGTCCTACGTGGAAGCCCTTCGAAACCCCGTGCCCCTGGGCACCAGCTCTGAGGAGTCCCTCCTGGATGAAGCTGCAGACGAAGCAGTCAGACCCTTGACCCCAGGCAGCAGACCCAAGGTGACCACCAGCCCAGTGCAGAGGACGTCCCGGGGGAGCCACCTGCATACGGACAGAGCAGTCATGGCGTCCAGGAGGTCCAGGTCTTGGGACAAGCCCCTGCAGAGCCCCCTTGGCAAGACCCGACAGGAGACCAGTGACCCATCTGGCCACCAGCCCGAGGGCCGCCCTGGGGGTCAGGCTGCTGGCAAGGGAACCGTTGGCAGCTGTGTGGCCGTGGGGAGCCCTGAGAGCCCCCAGGAGAAAGAAGGTACATGCCCAGCCCACATCTCACGCACTGGTCCCAGGCTTGGGCGAGCTGTCTCCAAGCCCATGTGGACTCCAGACGGACTTGCCCCGACGCTGCTCCCAATGACAGGATGGAAACCGGGATCGTTAAAGATCATTCATCCCCGTCCTGCTTCCAGGGGGGTAGCTGTGCCCGCAGGTGTGGCCGGTCTCCCTGGGGGGACCTTCAGGGACCCAGGATTTCTTCTGGTGTCACTGTTACTGAGCTGATGACTGGCTGCCCTCAGGCCTCAGAGGGAGATCCTCCCAACGGCCTCTTTCTTTCTCCCTTTTTTTTTTTTAAAAAGATCATTTTATTGGGGACTCATAACAATTCATCCATCAGGTGTATCAAGCACATTTGTACATAGGTTGCCATCATCATTTCCAAAACATATTCTACTTGAGCCATTGGTATCAGCAACTCTTTTGTCCCCTCCCGCCCCCACCCTCCTTCCCTCATGAACCCTTACTAATTTATAAATTACTTTTATTTTCATATTTTATACCATCCGCTCTCTCCCTTCAGCCATGTTTCTGTTGTTTGTCCCTCTGGGGTGGGGTTGGGGGATTGCACATCGATCATTGTGATTGGCTCCCCCTTTCTCTCCCCACCTTTCCCCTACTCTCATGGTCTCTCCACTCCGATTATTGGTCCTGAGGGGTTTACCTGTCCTGGATTCTGTGTGTCTAGAGCTCTTATCTGCACCAGCGTACATGCACCGGTCTAGCTGGATTTGTAAGGTAGAACTAAGGTCATGATAGTTGGGGTGGGGGGAGTTGACCCATTTAATTTGCAAAACCTTTTCCTTGTGAGCTGGCTGAACGTGCAGAGCAGATCCATCAGCAGCTCATCCACAGGGTGCTACGTGGCTTTGGTTTCTGTCCCACCCCCACCCTGCCCTTCCTGTGTGTAGGCCTCCTCCTCCCCCCTAACCTCTGAGCTTGGTCGCGGATGGGCTTTGGGGGACTGGGGGCTTGCTGCCTCCTGGTGGGATGCTTCCCTTACAGCCTTCTGTCTTTATTGGCAGGTGTTCCCCTCGCCTCCACTGGCTCCCCGAGACTGGTGCCCGGCACCTTCTCTGACAAGCAGCCCCAGCTGCTGGGCCCCAAGGGTGTCAGGACTCCCGAGCTTGGGGTGCCCGCTCAGGCATGGGGTGACATCTCGGCACTGCTACATGTGGGTTCTGTGATGCTTCCAGGTGAGCAGCCCTGTCTTCTGTGGACGGGTCCCCAGACTCAGCCCAAACTTACCACGTCTCTTTCCCCACAGGGACCCGGGACCGCGGTGGCCGGGCGGTTGTGCAGGTGTGCACAGGCGGCCCGTCCTGGGCCGGGGAGCAGGCCTCTCGTGCCGAGCTGACCCGCCTCCTACTGTATCTGCACAGCGTTCCCAGGTGGGCCCCCAGGGGTGACATCAGCAGCTGGGATGGCTCTCCGAGAGAGGGCCTCCCTCTGGCTGCAGGCCGCCTGGCTGACTGTTAGTCCGGGTGGACTAGAGACAAATTCATGAAAGCACTCATGTGTATAAGAAATAGAGCTTTATATAAAGAGTAATTGGAAAAAACTAATAAAACAAAGAGTGATTGTACATTAAGTAAACAGCCCAGCCCAGATCAACTCCTTAAGTCTGATATTAGCCCATGTGCCCCATATCTATCTATGAAGTCCTCTTCTGACTCACGAAGCACATTTAATGACGCTGAATGCAGGAAGATCACAGACCAGTGGGTGGAAAGTCTTGTGGATCCAGTGGCATTGGAAACATCTCAGCACTGGCAGGGGTCTCCACATCGCTCCTTCAGCTCCAGGGCTCTAGTTTAGCTCCACATGTCTTCACCTCAGGAATGTCTGCCAGGGAGTGAGCTTGTATCCTGCCTCCAAATGAGGTTATCAAGCTGTGATCTGGTTGACAGGCTAAGCTTCACCCCTTCACTCTTAGTCCTCTCAAATTGACAACAGATTATGTAACTACCACACCAGCCCTCTGCCATCAATGCTCCTGTTCCATCTGTCCTTCAGACCTCCGGGCCCTGCCAGCCCCAGCCCACACTGGTTTCCCACCCCAGAGTGGGTGCCGCAGTGCCCCCATGCCCTGCACCTGTGCCCGCCCCGTCACCTGGTATAGCAGGTAAAGTGTGGGCCTAGGTGGAGACAGAAGAAGGAGCCAGTCGGCTCCCTAAGGTTGGCACTCTTGGAAACCCGACGAGGCTTGGGGCCTGTGCAGAAGGGCTAGTGGCATCCGGGCAAGACTGGGAGGCAGGCGGGAGCTGGCACAGCAGGGCCTTCACAGTAACACATGGGACCGCACGGAGTGGGAGCTGTGTCCGAGACGGGACTGGCACGTCCTTGCCCCTTGAGGACGAGAAGCAGATTCTAAAGCATGGGAGGACAGGCTGCTGAAACCCAAGGGCTCAGCTGGTGGCCTTCCTGCACAGTCCGCGTGTGCCAGGCTCCTCGGGGACGAGTGCACCTGAGAAGGTAAACCCACTGCCCTCGTGGGGTGTGGCCTGAGGCACGGGCATGCTAGCCTTGGCAGGGCCTGGCCTAGCTACCCCCCGGGGAGGAGCGTCTTGCTCACAGGGCCTGAGGGCGGGTGATGAGGGGTCCTGCATGCCTGTGGGCTTAGCTTGCAGGTAGACAGCCACCAACGTCCTCCTACCTGGGGTGACCAGTGCAGAGATTGCCCTACCGCCCATGCCCTCACCCCACCCACTAATCCGTCCATCTTCTGTCCAGCCGGCTCTCCTTGACCTGCCCACCAACCAGTCAGCCTTCATACGTACACACGTACAAACACCTGCCCACCCTCCATCCATCTAGACTCGATCCAGACTGCCATCTTTCCTCCATCTGTCCATTCTCCATCCCTCTGCCAGCCATCCCTCTTTCTTTCATCCATCCACCATCCCATTCACCCTACCCATTCATCCATCCGTTATCCCATTCACTCTACCATTCATTTATCCACCATCCCATTCACCCTACCCATTTATCCATTCATTCATTCACCCTACCCATTTATCCATCCACCGATTCATCCTTTCACCATCCCATTCACCTACCCATTCATCCTTCCACCCATCCACCATCCTATTCACCCTACCCATCCATCCACCTATCTAGCATCCTTTTAACCATCTTTAATCCATGTTTCCATCCATCCTCCAATCCTCACCAACAACCCTTTGTGCTTTTATGAATTCACCTCCTCCTTCACCATCCCTCTAACACCTTCTCACAAACCTTTTATCCTCCATCCACCAACATTCCATCCTTTGTCCATCCATCCGTCCATCCTACCATTTCACACATTTGTCCATCGATCCTCTGTCCATTGACCAACTGTCCACCCTTTCTCCCTCTGCCCATCCATCCTCCCTTGGTGTATCCTCCAGCCATGTATCCTTCGTGCAGTCTTCGATGCCCCAGGTGCTCCACCTTCATTAGTCCTCCTGCTCATGCAGTCACTGAACATACATTCCCCATCCAGCCTCCACTCAGCTGCCCATCCGTGTGTCTATTTATCCCTAACTATCTGTCCAGCATTTACCTAAGGAATACAGAGGAGAATGTACATACAAGTGAATACAGATGCCAAATAAAGTTGGCTTCCGCTTTCATCTCGACACAGGTTGTGCGTGGTGGCTGGAGAAAGGAGGAGGCAACGATGGGGTGGGCGGAGCACGTGTCCATTCTGGGATCCACAGCTGGAGGCACAGGTGGACCCGGGTACTAGGTTGCCCTGGAAGCGGCAGTGAAGATGCTTACACGGAGAAGGAGAACTAAGGGAAATGACTTTGTCTGGCCAGGCTAACCTGGGCTGTTTGTCCAGTTAAATTTTGAACTCAGCTCACTGCCACTGGGTGGGTCCTGGCCCACAGCAACCCTGTAACTCTGTACAGGAGTAGAGCGTCGCAGCTCTCTCCCCTGGTGCGGCTCGTGGTGCCGAACCACTGACTATGTGGTTGGCAGCTTGACGCGTAACCTGCTGTGCCGGCAGGGGTCCTCGGATTTAGAATGGGCTGCGCCAGTCGCCACTGTGGCAAAGTTTGTCAAGTAATTCCCAGATGAGCTGGTGCTTCTGAGAGACAGCCACATGGCGGGTGTGGACCTGCTCCCTCTGCGAGATCGGCACCCCTTTCTCTTCCTGTTCCCCCTCCGGAGCGAGTGCCCCCAAACCAGGCAAACAGGCAGGAATGCTTGGGGTCTCTGCTTTCCCCGGGGGAGGCTGAGGACCATGAGCCACTTCACGCTTGCCTGGTGTGTCTGAGCCCTGGGAGGGGCGACCCCAGCAGGGCCCATAGCCATCCCCCCTAACTCCGAGGCCCTGCATGCAGGCAGACCTGACAAGGTGAGTTGGTTACAGACTGCTCATCGCTGTCACCCACCGACGACTAGCACTGACCTGAGACGGGGCGGAGTCCCCGCCTCCGGCTGAAGGGGCCTCTGGTCACTGCTCACACTTGGGGTGGAGGACCTGTTTCGTGAGAACCCTGAGCCATTCTCGTCCAGCAATGCCCATCCCTCTCTCTGCAGGAAGGAGGTGCGGGACCTGGGACTGGTCGTCCTGGTGGATGCGAGGAAGGGTCCGGTCACCCCTGCTCTCTCCCAGGCCCTCTTGGCCCTGCAGGTGAGGTGGGAAGCTGGTGGGCCAGAGCATTGCATTCAAACGGGAGAGAGATATGAGGGAGCGTGGAGTCAGCAAGCCCCCAGACCTGGTCTTTCAGGGTCAGGCAGGGCCATCGGGCTAAGGAACATCTGCCTGTCTGTCCGTCCTCCGGTCCATCGGGGAAGCTGTGTTCTGGAGTGGCTGCAGAGCCTTACAGCCTGGCAGGACTACGTGTGTGGGTGCTGCGAGTTCATAGTCTGTCAGAAAATCAGGGTACAGGGACAAGCATTCCCCCCAAAGGCTGAGGCATGGACAAGGGAGATGGACTCATTGTGGGGGAGGAGGCCCTGGAACACTCAGCTGGCAGCTGCATCCAGCTTCTAGGGCCCACGTGGGGCCCTCTGGCTCCCCTGATGGGTGTGCACAGGCCCCCTGAGGCCAGACTGTGCTGGGGACTGGGTGTGTGGGCTTTGCGGGGCCATGATTCCTCTCCTGCCCTGGAATCCCATCTTTCCTCCTCCCACTGAGGCTAACGGCCACTTCTCCGCCCATCTCTGCTGCACATGCAGCAGGACCTTCATACTGAGAGTCACCAAGCAAGATATGGGGCAAGGGAAGATCGGGCAGTATCATGGGTTGAAGGGCATCCCTTGACGGGCTGTGTGTGTTGTGGGGTTGTTGGTGTGATTCTCTGTATCTGAGATCCAGGAAGGGTGACTCTATAGAGACAGCTAATAGGATAATCGTTTCTTGGGGATACGGCAAAGGGGGGCTGCGGGGAAAGGGAGCTAATAGCGAGGAGAACAAAACCAAAACTGTCTAAAGCGCATTGTGCCGACGACACCAGTACACATGTCGAGCCGTTGAATTGTATGGTGTGTGAGTTTTGTGTTAATAAAACTTTAATAAAGAAAATCAAAAGATAACATTTTCCTGAGGGGGGTGGGAAATTACAGAGCTAATCAATAACCTTTCTTATTTCAGAACACCGCGCCTCCCGTAATTCATAGCATTTTGCTGCTGGTGGACAAAGAATCGGTGATTAAACCTGACAAGGAGGCCACCATGCAGGTGAATGTGGGCCCTTAGCATCGGGGCGGATGGATAGCTGATAGAGTGGTTGAGGGCGCACATCTGGGGTGGGTGGTGTAGCTGATACAGTGGGTGAGGGTGCACATCTAGAGGTGATAAGGTATCTGATAGAGCGGGTGAGGGCGCACATCTGGAGGAGATAAGGTATCTGCTAGAGCGAGTGAGGGTGCATATCTGGGGAGATAAGGTATCTGATAGAGCGGGTGAGGACGCTCATCTGGGGAGATAAGGTATCTGATAGAGCGGGTGAGGATGCACATCTGGAGGAGATAAGGTGTCTGATAGAGTGGGTGAGGGTGCACATCTGGAGGAGATAAGGTATCTGATAGAGCGGGTGAGGGCGCACATCTGGGGAGATAAGGTATCTGACAGAGTGGGTGAGGGTGCACATCTGGGGTGGGTGGTGTATCTGATAGAGCGGGTGAGGGTGCACATCTGGGGAGATAAGGTGTCTGATAGAGTGGGTGAGGGCGCACATCTGGGGAGATAAGGTATCTGATAGAGCGGGTGAGGACGCACATCTGGGGAGACAAGGTATCTGATAGAGCAGGTGAGGGTGCACATCTGGGGAGATAAGGTATCTGATAGAGTGGGTGAGGATGCACATCTGGAGGAGATAAGGTATCTGACAGAGTGGGTGAGGGTGCACATCTGGGGTGGGTGGTGTATCTGATAGAGCGGGTGAGAGTGCACATCTGGGGAGATAAGGTGTCTGATAGAGTGGGTGAGGGCGCACATCTGGGAAGATAATGTATCTGATAGAGCGGGTAAGGGTGCACATCTGGGGAGATAAGGTGTCTGATAGAGTGGGTGAGGGCGCACATCTGGGGAGATAAGGTATCTGATAGAGTGGGTGAGGGTGCACATCTGGCGAGATAAGGTGTCTGATAGAGCGGGTGAGGGCGCACATCTGGGGAGATAAGGTATCTGATAGAGCGGGTGAGGACGCTCATCTGGGGAGATAAGTTATCTGATACAGTGGGTGAGGGTGAACATCTGGGGAGATAAGGTATCTGACAGAGTGGGTGAGGGTGCACATCTGGGGTGGGTGGTGTATCTGATAGAGCGGGTGAGGGTGCACATCTGGGGAGATAAGGTGTCTGATAGAGTGGGTGAGGGCGCACATCTGGGGAGATAAGGTATCTGATAGAGTGGGTGAGGGCGCACATCTGGGAAGATAATGTATCTGATAGAGCGGGTAAGGGTGCACATCTGGGGAGATAAGGTGTCTGATAGAGTGGGTGAGGGCGCACATCTGGGGAGATAAGGTATCTGATAGAGTGGGTGAGGGTGCACATCTGGGGAGATAAGGTGTCTGATAGAGCAGGTGAGGGCGCACATCTGGGGAGATAAGGTGTCTGATAGAGCGGGTGAGGACGCATCCCCTCACAGGCAGCATTTGTGTCTGCAGCCCAGTGGGAACCTGGAAACCCAGCTCTTATCTCCTACGTTCTGCGGGAGTCTGGCAAAGTAATGTAAAATCTGGACTTTCTTCCCCACCAGGTGGTTTTTCTCTCCTATTCTCTTTTCTTGCTGTTTTCCTCTTTTATCTGAAAATGCCTTCATTTTGCCTTCATTCTGATAGGATGCTTTCTCTCTACAGGTAGTGGTTGATCTAGGAAGTGAGTCGGTCGGGTAACTTGCGATAAGTCGGTGCTGAGGCACTTTGAATACTTCTCCTTTTTCAGGTTTCATTTCAAAACACTGCCACGTCTTGAACGTAAGATCATAAAATCGATCATCTGTGAGGGAACATTGCAAGATGGTAACGTCAGCAAGTCAGATGCTGCACCACTGGATGCTGTGCTTACTGCTGACAATGAGGTGTGGGGAAAGACAAACGGGAAGGAGCCACTGTAGGGACAGCTTCTCAGGGACTCGCGGGATCTAGGGTCGGTTTTTGTTGGTTCTTTCCCGTCAGCGGTTGTAAGAGGTTGGTCTACTGTCTTCTGGCCCTCCTCGTTTCAGACGCAGAGCCCACGCTAATTCAGACCTTTACCCCTCCACATGCACGGGGCCTCGCTGGTGCATGATGGATTAGTTTCATGCTCTGCTGGGCCAACAAATTGAGCAGGGTGCGCCTTGACCTCGTTTTCTGCATATGTGCCCTGCTCCAGCCTGGCCGACTCCTGAAAGTCCATGAACTTTGTCTGCCACCAAACAAGTTTCACCCATTACCTCTCGGAAAACATGTCTCTCCTGCCCGGGTTCTCTCCAGGGCTTCGGTTATGCTTATTGGTATTGTCCCACAGGCCGCGGAGATGTGTCCTCTCTCGTCTTCAGACACAATTATCTGTTGATCTGTCTTCAGAGGCACTAGCTCTTTACTCTGACATCTTCAAATTATGTGTTTATCGAATGGCTTATTCTATTCCAGATATTGGACTTACTCCAACATCTGAAGTGTGTTAGTCTGGGTTAACTAGAGAAACAAATCCAGGGAAACTCAATGTGTGTAAGAGAGTTTTATATCAAAGAGTAATTGCACATTAAGAAAACATTCCAGCCCGGTCCAGATCAAGTGTCTAAGTCTGATATTAGCCCATATGTCCGATACCAATCTGTAAATTCCTCTTCACACTCACGCAGCACATGCAATGATGCCGAACGCAGGAAGATCACAGGCCAGTGGGTGGAAAGTCTGGTGGATCCAGTGGTGGTGGAAGCATCTCAGCACTGGCAGGGATCTCCATGTGGATCCTTCAGCTTCAGAGCTCTAGCATAGCTCCAAGTGTCTTGTCAGCAGGAATGTCTCCCAGGAATTGAGTGTGAGCCCCCACTCCAGCGAGCTATTTATCTCCTTAGCAGCTCCAAATGAGCTCATCAAACTGTGACCTGATTGACAAGCTAAACTCCACCCTTCCAGTCTTAATAGTCTCATATTGACACCAGATTATGTAACTACCACATGAAGTTTCCAGTGAGTTAAAATTTTAAAAAAACACAACTATTTCTGCAGAGCTTTTCCATCCATCTATTGTAGCACGTGTCCCTTTGCCTCACTGAACGCAGTCACCGCAGCTGCTTTACAGTCCTTCTCCGCGAAGGCTGACATCTGCATCGTCTCGGGATTGTCCTCTGGGTTATTTTCCCCGTTGAGAATCGGTCCCGACACACATTTGTGTGTTGGATGACAACTGGGACGTTGTGAGTGCTCCGGTGTGGAAACTAGATTCTGTTGTAAACCTCTGGAGAGTGTTGTTGTTTCAGCATGGACCTAACCTGGCTCGACTGAAAGTGAAAACTCATAACCACCTTCATTGGGTTGACTCGGTTCTCTGAGCCTTCAGCCGCAGGCTCCTTTCGGTCTGCCCCGTGTGAGCAGAGACTCCCACCGGGTTGACACACTCCCGGGAACACCTTCCCTGCGTTTCTTCATTTGGGAATCTGCTTTCCCTTTCCCATGGCTGGGGCACAATCCCCACCCCCAAGCCTGTTCTCCGGCTCTTCACACAGGGAGATACCCAGTTGCTATCAGAGTTCCGCCCCTGCACATCTCATCATGAACACAGTGTACCACAGAAATGGGGGTGCTGCTCTGTGTTAATTGCTCCTACCTCATAGCTGCTGGTCACCCTCCTGAGCTTTTGGATCATAGTCTTGAACTTGGACTTTGTGGGTTTTTAACTGAGAAAGGTCAACTGCCATGCTGAAAGGGGGGGTGGGCTTTCATCCTCCTCTTCCTTTCTGCCCCTTTCCTCTCCGCTCATCCGGCTGCCCTCTCTTCTTTCCACTGGTCAGTGTCTGTCTTTCAAGGAGGGCTTTTCTTCGGTTCCCTGTGGCCCCTTCTCTCACTCGCTCTCACCTCCTAGCTGGGCCCAGCCGCACTCTGTCCATTGATAACCACCCAGGCAAACCAGAGTGCAGGCCTCCTCCCGCCAGGAGCCATCGTCCCAGAAGCAAACCCTTCACAGGGGCCGTTCCCCAAGGAAAGCGGCCTGCGGCCCTCACCCCGGGAACGTCATTTCTTGGCAGTGTGACGTGGTGAGCTCCCTGAAGGCCCTGCACAAGCTCATTGATGGCTCGCAGCTGACCGCAGCGCTGGACGGCACCTTTCCCTACAGCCACCGCGACTGGATGTGCTTCCGAAGGGTAAGGGCCGTGCACTGGCCTCGGGGCTTTTCCTCATATCCAGAAAGCGCCTTACCCCGTGGGCCACACCACCCTAGCCACCCCTCGCAGCCCAGACGTGGAAGGCAGGGCCAGTGCCCACTTGACTGAGAACGAGCCCCCCTGGGTTGGGAGAGGTGGGCCACTCTCCTCGATGGTTCCCCGAAGAGCACGCGCCACGCAGTGGCCGTCTTTTGCCGCTGAGCGATGACCAGCACTCCAGGGACGCAGAGCTGTTTGGCCCGGCGTCTAACACAATTTTCCTACCGCTGTCTCCCCGCCTCTCGCGCCCGACAGACGCTAGAGGCCTTCATGGTAAACTGCAAGCAAGCCTTTGCTTTCCTCCAAGACGCTCTCTGTGCCCTCAGCCCCCGCAGAGCTCCAGGTACAGCACAGGTAGGTCCTCACACCCCTCTTTACAGATACGTGGGGGCAGAGGGGCTCGGCCAAGATGAAAACAAACGTCGGGTCTCCTTGTCGTCTGGCGTAGAGACTTTGAAACTCTGACTGTGACTCACGGTGACCCTAGAGAACGGTAGAGCTACGCCCATGGGTTTCCCGAGACCACAACCCTCTGTGGGAGCAGAGAGCCTCATCTTTCTCTCGCAGAGCAGCTGGTGGTTTTGAACCTCTGGCTTTTGTGGTTAGCAGCTCAAGCAAGGCGTGACCCATCAGACCTCCTTTTAATTAGCAAGAGATCAGGTCTTTCTGGGCGTCATCCAGAGCACCCTGCCCTGCCGAGGAGGAAATGCCCCACGGGATTTGGTGGCAGGTCCTGTGGCACAGCGAATGCTGTTGAGAGTGTGTGGCCCAGGCAAGACGGTGGGGTGGGCTGGTGATACAGACCACGGGCCCTGGAGACTTCCAGTGGGTGTGGGGCCAAGGTCCAGGGGCAGGACCTGTGACAGTAGGTCTGCTGCCACCAGCATGCTCATGAGCACCCTTTGACCTCAGACACCCACCCTCCTGTCAGTGTCTGAGGCTTCACTCCCTGCTCTAAATTGGTGTCCACGTGTGGGCGAGGCCACGCTGTGGTTCTTCTATTTTCATTTTAAAACCAGGAATGTGGGTCACTGTGGCATGCCTGCTGCCAGTTGACTTGGGCTACCCCTCATCTGTCCGTGTGTCACACGGCGGTGGCTTGTATGTTGCTGTGATGCTGGAAGCTAAGCCATTGATAGTTCGAATATAAGTCGGATCACCGGTGGTGGACAGGTTTTCTTTATTTATGGTGTCTTAAATTTTTCGAAAATGTAGTTCTATCGTTAGCTAATTTTTGTAGCCATCACTTATCATGCATGTACACATACTAATATCCAGTGGTGTGGGGACAGAATTTGACGTTGAAAGAGGGTGGGAGGTTTTAGCACTATTTCAAGATCTAGGCAGGTGAGGAAGAAAGACCTGGCCACCTATTTTCTAAAAACATGTTTTTTAAAGGCCTTTATAACTTTGCAATGAGCACATTATCTGATACCACAGGCTCAGGTCACTGGACATTGGTGAGCTGCAATGGGCTGGGATTTGCCATTTTGAATCCGACAGTCTTGTGGTTTACTGTGGCAGGCAAGACAAATTGAAGAGGACCAGCATCTTACTCATTGTTTAAAAGGAAACATTTCAGAATCTGTCCTTCGGTCCAGTGCTGCTGGTGATGGGGCAGTAGTCACATGCCTACAGGGGAGACCAAAACGATGGAGTTAAAGATTTTTTACTAATTTTTGTGGCCTGGTGTTTAACAGCCATGTAACCAAGATCCACAGACCGTTGCTGGTAATTGGGATGCAAAAGTTAGAAACAAGAAAGGAAAACACATTTTCAAATATGGCCTTGGTGATGGAGACCAGGAATGCTAGGAGAAGACAGGATCTTGTGAAACCAAATGGCTTATTCATTGGGAATATCCGCGACCCCCGCTGCATGGAGTAGACCGGGATCCCGTTGACCACGTCTGTGCAAAGAGGCAATGAAGAAGCTCAACATCATCGATCAGAACAAAGCCAGGGGCCAGCTTTGCAACAGATCATCAACTGCTCGTACGCAAGGTCAGGTTGAAGCCGAAGAAAATGGAAACAAGCCCACGAACGTCTGAGGACGGCCGTGAGTCTGTCCCACCTGCATCTAAACCACCTCAAGAACGAACGGATCTGATGCGTTGGAACCTTAATAACCGCAGATCAGCCAAGTCACGGGAGGGCTTCAGACTGAAGAAAGCTAAAGGTCGTGGCAAAGACAGGACGAAGGAAAACCTCGCTAACGGAGAAGACGGAAACTTGATCTTGAAGCCACTCACGGCGACCCTCGGAGGTCGGGGAGAACAGCTGGGCAGGACTTCCGAGGGCAAAGTGTTTAACTGTGTGCAGACCTGGGGTTAGAAAAGCAAAAGGTAGGCGCATGCTCAGCATTTCTTACGCCAAAGAACTGGAAAGCGTAAGATCGAAGCAGCCATGTTGACGGATTGCGTGGGCAAATTGTCGGAGAGCGCAGGAACCATCAAGAGAAGGTGGAGGGTGTACACAGTCACGGTACCAGGAAGACTCGGTCCACGTGCAGCCACTCCAGAGGTAACAGGATCAAGAGCCACTGGTATTGAAGGAAGAAGCCCACGCTGCCCTGAAGGCATGCCCAGGGATTGAGGGACCACCACCAGATGTTGTCACAAGTGAACGCACACCTGGAAGCACTCCCTCATCTGTACCACGACATTTAGAAGACAGCTACCTCGCTAGCCAACCGGAAGAGCTCCATGCTTGTGCCCATTCCACAGAAAGGTGACCCAACACACGTGTACCTTATCGGGCAATACCATGCAGACCCCATGCAAGGAACATTTTTCTAAAGATACTTTAAGAGTGGTGGCAGCAGTACGTTGACAGGAACTCCCAGAAGTTCACGCTGGATTCAGAAGAGGACAAGGAATGAGGGGTATCATTGCTGGTGTTGCATGGATCTTGGTGGGAAGCAAAGAATACTAGAATGATGTTTAGGTGGGTTTTATTGCTTATACGAAAGCGTGACAGGTGTGGATCTCGGTAAACTCTGGTGACTCCAGAACAATTGAACGTGCTCCTGAACCTGGATGTAGAGCAAGAGACAGTCGATCCAATAGCACACGGCTCCCCACCTCAGGCTGCGGCCCTCTCATACACTTCCACCTGTGGTGCTGACCCCCTGCCATAAAGTTATTTTCGTTGCTACTTCATCACTGTCATTTTGCTACTGTGATGAATCGGGCGACCCCTGTGAAAGGTCGTTCGACCCCCAAAGGTTGCGACCCACTGCAATAGAAGAAAGATGTGTGTCAGGGTTGCATCTACTCATGGCATTTATTCAGTCTGTAAGCTGAGCAAATAATCCAAGAAGCCGGGTTTACATGAAGAGGAACTTGGCATGCATGTTAGAGGAAGACTTATTAGCAACCCGTAATGAGCGGGTGACACAGCCCTGTTGACCGCAGCCCCAGAGGACTTGGAGCCCTTAATGAACGAAGACATGATCGAAGGAAATGACTTCGAGCCTTCAGTTTTATTAGTCTTCAACAGAAAGAGCAGGAGTCCTCCCAGCCGTGCCATCAGTCACAACATGATCAACGGAAAGAGCAGGAGTCCTCCCAACCGGGCCATCAGTCACATACTCAACGGAGAATTGATTGGTGTTGGATGGGTTTTATGTTGCTCAGATCCACAGTCAGTGATCGTGGAAGGAAGAAAAACAAACCTCACTGCTGTTGAGTTGATGCTGACTCAATGACTCCCCCCACCCCCACGTGAGCATCCAAGACTAACTATTGGTGGGAGTAGAAAGCCCAGTCTTTCCCCGAGGAGCTGCTAGTGGTTTCGAACTGCTGACCATGTGAATTGCAGCTCAACTCCTGACCACTACACCACTGGGGCTCCTCAAGCAGCAGTCAAGAAATCAAATCACATATTGCTTTGAGCACCTCTGCTGCAGAAGATCTCTTTGTTGTTCGGTGCTTGCTGTCCAGTTGGTTCTGACTCCTGGTGACCCCGTGTACGACGGAAGCTGATACCGCCTGCGCCGCAGGACACCGTCGTTCTTCTCTTTGGACCCACTGCCACAGTCACCGGGTCAGTCTGTCTCCTGGCGGGGCCCCGTCTACTTCACCAAGCACGCACTTCTCCAAGGACGAGTTAGGTGAGACGACGTCCTGCCACCCTCACTTCAGAGGAGCACATGAGGAGGACTCTCGGGAGATGGATCGACAGTGGCTGCCAGCCTGCGCTCAAACGCAACCATGTTGAGAAGGGGACAGGACCGGGCAGAGTGACGTCCTGTTGTACCCGGGTTGTCATGTGTCGGGACCCACCGGGTGGACAGCAGTGGGTGGTGGGGGTTCCCTGAGGGCGGGCCTGCTGCTGACAAGGAGGGAGAGCCTGCTTGGAGTAGGGGTGCCACTAACACGGGGGTCCCTTGGAGTGGGGCTGCTGCGGTAAGTTGGCCGAACCCCTTTGGAGCAGACTGGGTGCATGTTTTTCGCCCGGCAGGAAGCCACCGAGCTCATCCACAGGCACAGGGCCGTGATGCGGCACGTCCTGGAAGACCCCCTGCTGGTCACCCTGAGGCTGGAGGGCGGCGCTGTCCTGGCGAGGCTGAGGAGGGATGCACCGGGCGCCAGTGAGGACAGCCGGTGAGTTGCCCCGCTGCAGGGATTCCCAGAGCCCACGGGATGGGCGGTAGCCGCTCCTGGGAGCGCGCAGTCTGCCCTGGGCATGGGGAGCAGGTCCCCCCTGGACCACTCTGCCCTCCCGTTTGCCGGGACCCAGAGCTGACCCTGGTTCACGTGCTGCGAGGAGAAGGCCCCATTGTATTTGATTTTTATTGATTATGCAAACATACGTGACTGCACGGGTCCTAGTAAACTGTGGTGTCCCTACCCCGTCCCCTGGGCACCATCTCTGCGGGCACCCTCCCGGCGTCCCACCCCCCCACCATGAGAAGCTGTCTCTGTGTAGAGGTGGGACTTACCACTCTGTCCTCTCTTCCAGGGACGCCCTCCAGGCGGCCACCAGGCTGTATGACCGGGTGGACGAGGAGGTGCACAGGCTGGTCCGAACCTCCAACCGGTGCCTGCAGTGGCTGGAGGACCTGCAGAGGCTGCAGCACAGCGAGCAGGGAACAGCCCAGGTCAGTGTCCCCAGGCCCGGAGGGAGCGCAGTGGGCACCGCTCATTCTGGCAGCTCCTGGGAATGGAACTGGGCTTGATTTCCCTTCACAGGCTGACTAGTCTGGTGGCACACGGGTCCCCAGTGTCGAGGTGGTCATGCCCTGAGCTGCGATGCAAGTGGTCGGCAGTTCAAACCCACCAGCTGCTCTGAGGGAGAAAGACTGGGCTTCCTGCTTGCGTAGACAGTGACATCCTTGGAAACCCTCGGGGGGTGGCTATGAGTCAGCACTGACTCGTGGCAGGGAGAGAATCTGGTGGTAGAGTGAGTGACGCTTAGGCTGCTAACCACAGCGGTTAGCAGCCCAAAACCACCAGCTGCTTCATGGGAGACAGACTGGGCTTTCCATTCCCCTGACAGTGCAGGCTTGGAACTCACAGGGACCGTCTCCCCTGTCCTGTAGGGCTGCTGTGAGTCAGATTGACTCACTGGCCGGGAGATTGAGAGTTCAGCTTATATTCAAATATGCTCACCTGTCAGAGTTTACTTTTCTCCTGAAGCTAGAGGTGGGCCATGCCCCGGAGTTGGGCCGACTCAGCTCTGCTGGCCAGTTGTGTGTTGCTGCTCCCAGTGCTGCTGAGTTCGCTGGCTCCCTGGCTGTGGCCTTGGCGTGAAATTTCCACACTCCAGCTGTCTGTGTCCATCTGGGATGGTGACCGACAGGCCAGTGGCTGCCAAGCCCTCCCAGACCTTCATTTTCTGTTGACTTACTCTAGGCCCAGCCTAGGACAGGGGCTCAGATTTGGCCTGTTAACCCAGGATGACCCATCTTGCTGGCTCCTCCTTACCCTCGTAGGTCCCACGGTGGCTGGAAAGAGAACCAGAGCTCACCGTCCACCCCAAGGAGCCGCCTACTCCTGGGAGCCAGAGCGAGGTGCATGAAGGGATCTCAGCCCTGCAGGAGGCAGCAGTCATGGTGGGTGCTCCCCGCCAGACACAGACCCCAAGCCTCCTTGCTGAGCCTCATGAGACCACCCCACCCCCACCCTGTGTTCATGGGGCCCCACCCTAGGGTTCACCTGACTCCACCCTGGTGCTCATGGGACCCCACTCATATGAGCCCCTGAAGAGTGGGTAAAGAATGATAGGGGCAGGTGGGGCGGGCTGGAGGAGTGGGTGGGGAAACCAGGCCCTTTCTTCCTTCCCCGCTTCCCCCCATAGCATCTAGGGCTCTGCATGTGAGTTTGTTCCTCTGGCTGCCCGTCTCTCTGTCCTGCCTGGGCCCACCAGAGCTATCCCAGGCCAACACCCTGCCCACCCCTCACTGACCTTCCCCTTCTCTGTCTCCAGGCAGCTGGGTGGAGGCCGCCCTGCAGAGAGGACCCCAAGCATGTAGGGAGCTGCTGCCAACAGGCAGATGTCCCCAAGGAGCCCAGGCCCAGCCAGGCCCTGTGGTCCCCGCTGCCCAGCCGCCCGGAGCAGGCCCTTCCTGTACCCCACCCTGGCTGCAGCTCACCGCTCTCCCCGCTGGAGGCTAGCCCTGCACAGGAGGACATGCACTGGGGCCCAGAAGTGCCTGCCCTGGGGGACTGCCCGGACGGCAGCTCCCCCTGCCCCACTGCGCCTTCCTGGGCCCCGGGCCCCCGTCTCAGGAAGCAGCCCCTGAAGAAGATGATGAGAACACAGAGCTGTGAGGCTGCCCTGCCTGCTGGCCCCAGGGAGCCCCGCCAGCCGGGACACACTGGGGTGCACATCAGGGGCCTGGAGGTGACCAGCTCTGTGGCCGCCGAGACCCCCCCAGACCCCCGGAACCGCAGCCTGTCCTCTCCGTCTAGGGTCTCCGCCCCCAACGGGGATGGAAGGCCACGTGCGGGAAGGTGAGGTGGATGCACCCTCCGTGAGGGCCAGGGTCAGTGTCCTCAGCGTACTACATGCTTGCCTTCGAGGTAGCCCTACTGGGGATCCCCGGCCCACTCTCTGAGCCCAAAGATGGCTGTGTGCTCGACTACTCACTGGGGAGGCTTGTCAGTTCCAATGCACCCAGAAATGCCTGGGAAGAAGACTGGTGATCTGTTTCTACAACAGCGGCCGTTGAAACCCCTGCAAGGCTCACTTCTCCTGCGGTCCCTCCACCCGGGGGCTGCCACCCCCACCCTGTCCTGTCCTGCACTCCCTCCACCACAGGCTACCATGGATCAGTCACCCCCACCCTGTCCTGTCCTGGTCTGAGCATCCTGTGGGAACCACTCCCACACTCTGACTCTGACTCTTCTCTTACTGATCCGGGACTTGGATCTTTCTGTCCTGCCTGCTGCCACCTGCTGAGCTTTTGGGGGTGCAAAAACACTGCCCTTTGATCTCCAGTGGTGACTTCTGGGCTGGGCATTCTAGCTTTTAGCGGTCACCTCCTGGGCCCCACTGTTGTTTGGCTGCAAGAGGACCCTGGGGGTGGGCTTGAAGGGTGTTCTAGGGTCACTGTCCCGTGGTTCCGGCAGCCCCTATCAGACCAATAAGTCTGGTCTCTGTTGTATTTTAAGTTTTTGTTCTGCATCCCCCTATCCCCTTTTTTGACAGGGGCTTTTGAGGTCAGTGGCAGTCTCCAGGCACCAGTTGGTTCTCCTGGTAACGGAGGCCAGGTTCCCATGGCCGGTCTGTCTGTTGGATCAATTGTCCCCTGGAATCTTTGCTTGTGTTCACACCTCTTTGCTCCCTGCAGGGAGAGGCCAGAGGTTATGTCTCAGAGGGCCTCTCCCAAGCTGCTGAGGAAAGCTGCTCAGTAAAGGGTCACGTCTGTCATCCCCTCTTTTGCCCCTGCCCCCCCCCCAGTGGTGCAGGCAGTCGGTGATACCCTGCAGGCACTGGCGGGTGCTACAGGTGCAGATGGGGCACTGGAGCCCCACAGCCCGTCCCTCAGCCCCTCCTGACTACTTGAGGCGAACTCCCGTTTCTCAAGCGTGCTTGTGTTGGTCTGGGTTGACTCGAGAAACAGATTCATAGACACACTCGTGTGTATAAGAAAGAGCTTTCTATACATTACGTACATTAAGAAAACATCCCAGCCCAATCCAGATCAAGTCCATCCATCCGATATTAGCCTATATGTCCTATACCAGTGTATAAAGACCTCTTCAGACACAGAAAACACATGCAATGATGCCGAATGCAGGAAGATCACAGGCCAGGAGAATAGTCTTGTGGACCCATTGGTGGCGGAGGCATCTCAGCACTGGAGCGGGTCTCCATGTGGCTCCTCCAGGTCCAGGACTGTTGCTGCCATCAGCAGAGCGCCACGTGTCTTGTCAGTAGAGTCTCTCCGGGAGTGAGCTGAGCTAGAGAGTGTCTAAAGAGTTCCCAGAATCCTCAGGAGAGTGCCCACCCCAATCCTCAGCCCATGCCCACACTGAGGCTTCATTGGCTATGACTGATTGACAGGCTAGACTCCACCCCTTCACTCTTAATCCTCCCAAATTGACAACAGATTGTGTAAGTCCCACAGTGCTCCGATTTGCAAGAGAAAGCCCAAGGGTGAACCAGGCTTGAAACACCCCTGAAATGGCAGCATTTCTGGTTTTTGCCCATGGTGCCCCCACCCCTACTGCCTGCTCCACGTCCGCGTGGGACAGCGTCCCCCAGAGCCTAGCGTCCAGCCTGCTCTCTCTGTCTTCCAGCCGCCTGCACCACATCGTGGCCGAGATGGTTGCCACGGAGAGGGAGTATGTCAAGTCCTTAGGCTATGTCATCGACAACTATTTTCCAGAAATGGAGAGGACGGACCTGCCCCAGGACCTGCGGGGCAAGCGCGGGACCATCTTCGGGAACCTGGAGAAACTACACGGCTTCCACGGCCAGCACTTCCTCAGGGAGCTGGAGCGCTGCCGGCACTGCCCGCTGGCCGTGGGCCGTGGCTTCCTGAAACACGTGAGTCCCTGGGCCGGGCCCTGTCCCCAGCGTGGGCCAGCTCCATCCTTCCTGCTGGAGGATTGGGATGGCTTCAGCACACGTGTAGGACATGTATTCTTCACAGTGGACCAGTCACGGCACATGCCTGCATAGAGGATGCGTTCGGGGAACGCTCCTGACTGGGTCCCCCTTGAGACCCTCTCTCTGCTCTCCATTGCCCTCCAGGGGCATGCGGGCTGCTTCGCCGAGCGCTGGGGACAGCCTTTGTGGACCTGGCCTTGGGTGAGGAGAGCCGCTCTCTGTGAGTCTCCTCTCCACCATGAACAGGGTGGTTTTTCACATTTGCCTTTAATGACATGTTGAACATACTGGAAATTCAACAAATATGCAAGGGGTGGGGTCCCAGGCAGTGGGGCCTTCAGTGGCCAGGATAACTGCTTCGTTCATAAAAGAATCAGAAAACAAAAGGAACAAAAGCCGTTCACTGAACTGCCCGTGAAAAAGCCTATTCGTCTGTGAAGTGTGGTGTTGGCAGACGCTGCTGAGTCGGTTCTGGAGAGCACACGTGCGCCACCGTCCCACCCTCACAGCGTCATCCTCTCTCTGAACATCTCCTTTGTCACTGCCCTCCACCTGACCGAGCTTGTCCTTCTCCGGGGACTGGTCCCTGCGGACCACACGTCCAAGTGCATAAGATGAAGTCTCCACCTCTGCCTTCTAGCGGGCCTTCTGGCTGTCCTTCCAGGCAGATTTGATTCTTCTGGAAAACCAGAAAGACTCAACCCACTGTCCCAAGTCGACTCCGACGCAGAACAGCCCTCTATGGGGCCTTCTGAGACTCCACTGAGACGGGCACAGACTTTGATCCCGAGGAGCAAGCAGGCTGGTGGGTTTGAATCGCCCACCACACTGTTGGGAGCCCAGTGCTTACCCCTTTCTCCTGGAAGCCCGGGAGCAGCCACTGCACCTCATCACGTCAACACCACCGTTCGAAGGTCCAGCCCTTCCCTGGTTCCTTAGTTAGCACCGGCTTTCACATGCAGAAATGAGCGTGGTTTGAGTCAGGTGGCTGCATTCTTCACAGCGCCATGTTGCTTGTTAGAGAGAGAGAGAGAGCATTAGAGAGCATTGATTCACCCAGTGCAGTGCATCCTTTGGCTTCTCTGCCGCTTCCTTGGGTGTCGGCTGTGGGTCCAAGTAAAACGAAGCTCTGGACTTCCATCCTTCTCTCCTCATCACGGTGCTTCGAGGGTCCCCTTGTGAGGGCCCCCATTTCCTCTCCGTGGAGGTATCATCCACACCGAAGGCTGTAGTCTCTGGTCCTCATCCGCGCCTTCGCCAAGCAAGGTTGCACGCGTCCGCCCCCCACACGCTGCTAACGATTCTCCTTCCCATCCTGGAGCCCTGCGCTTCTCCCGGAGTCTAGCTAGCTTCTCCCGGGATGTGCTCAGCACACGCATGGCGGAAGGCTGGTGAGGGAGCGCAGCCCCGAGGCACACCTTTCTTGATTCGAAATCATCTAGTGTCTTCCCGTGTGCGCGACTGCATATTCAGAGCTGGTCGTTTCAGCATTTTGACGGGCGGAGTATCTTCCGTTTTTTGCGGGTTCCTCCTGATCTGTTGAACGGCCTGTCTTCTCTGGGGATAAGGTTTCCCCACTTGCAGCATTTCACCAAGTTAGCCAAATGGCAGAAGAATTATATTTTTAGCATTTAAAAATGAAATTCTAGGACTTCACATCTCAGAGTTGTTCAGATGTTGAAATAAAAACAAAAGACTGAGAAGCCCCCGCAGGCCCTGGAATGGTGTTTCAGCCACAAGCCCTTCTCCAGCTCCGGAGTAAGACCTATCACTTCACCGCAGGGCCAGAAGGAAAGCCGAACAGCCAGAAGAGTACACCATGTCCAGGGACTGCGGTCTCAAGTTCACAGCTAAGCCCACGGCCACTGTGATCGAACCCACTTACTTGTCACAGAACTTGAGGTTTATCTGTAGCACCCACATTCAAGGGTTTTCCTTCTCCCCAGAACATGCCTATTGGTCTTAAAAAGAATACTACCAGTTTGTTGAGGGACACGGGGGTCTGTGCCCAGCTCAGAATCTCTCACGGTCATGTGTGTGTGTGTGTGTGTCCAGGTGTGTGCCTGTTTCGACCTGTGTATCTCTAGTTATATCAGTGCTTGCATGTCTGAGCCCATGCGTCTGTCAGTGTGTGTTTGTGTCTCCATGTATTTATGGGTATAGCTGTGTGTTCACATGCCTTCATGTGTGTGTATGAATCTGTCCATGTATGTTTCTGTGTCCAGTGTGTCATGTGTACCTGCGTTTGCATTTCCATGTCTGTCAGGGTGTGTCTGAGTGTGTGTCTGTGTTTCCATGTATGTTTCATTAAGTCTGTGTATTCACATTGTCTGTGCCTGACTGTTTATGTATTGTGTGTGTGTCCACATACATCTGTGTCGGCATACGTGTCCAGTCTGCTCATGTGTGCCTCTGTTTGTGAGTCCATGTGTACCCATGTTTGCGAGTCCATGTGTACCCATGTTTGTGAATCCGTGTGTACCCATGTTTGTGAATCCATGTGTACCCATGTTTGTGAATCTGTGTGTACCTGTGTTTGTGAATCCATGTGTACCTTTGTTTGCGAGTCCATGTGTACCTGTGTTTGTGAATCCGTGTGTACCTTTGTTTGCGAGTCCATGTGTACCCATGTTTGTGAATCCGTGTGTACCCATGTTTGTGAATCCATGTGTACCCATGTTTGTGAATCTGTGTGTACCTGTGTTTGTGAATCCATGTGTACCTGTATTTGCGAGTCCGTGTGTACCTGTGTTTGCGAATCCGTGTGTACCTTTGTTTGCGAGTCCATGTGTACCTGTGTTTGTGAATCCGTGTGTACCTGTGTTTGCGAGTCCACGTGTACCTGTGTTTGTGAATTCGTGTGTACCTGTGTTTGGGAGTCCGCGTGTACCCGTGTGCACATGTGTCCGTCTGTGCTGGGCGGTGCGGCCTGCAGACCCCGTGCAATCCCCCTTCCCCAGGAGGAGCAGTTCTGCATGTACGCGCTCTATAGCAAGAACAAGCCCCTCTCCGACGCTCTGCTCAGCAGCCATGGCAACGCTTTCTTCAAGGTCGGTCCCGCCCCCTTACGCTCTGCCCCGCCCCCAGCAGGCTCCAGCCCACCCATTTGCCTGGACCCCACCCCGCAGGCCAAGCAGCAGGCGCTGGGAGACAAGATGGACCTGGCGTCCTACCTGCTGAAGCCGGTGCAGCGCATGAGCAAGTACGCGCTGCTGCTCGCGGACCTGGTCAAGGAGGCCGCGCGCAACCCCGCCCGGGAGCAGGAGCTCGGCCAGCTGCGGGCCGCCGAGAGCATGGTCCGCTTCCAGCTGCGCCACGGCAACGACCTGCTGGCCATGGACGCCGTGCGCGGCTGCGATGTGAGTGCGCGCCGTGCGTGCGCAGGGGCCCTGCACCCGGGGGCGCTGCACCTCCCACGGCCAGGCCAGCTGTGGGACTGGAGCGGGACAGAGGGGCACCGTGGGCCCTCCTTAGAGCCACGCTGAGACTCAAGACGGCAGCCCGCGGCTCGAAACACGCTGGGCCTTCCCCGTGGCCTCTGAGGGTGGCCACTGCTCTCCGGGGCTGTGGGGAGGGCAGTAGCCCACAGCAAGCAGCATGGTGAGGCGAGGCCTACGCTGAGCAGGGGCGGCGGCGGCGGGAAGGCGGCAGGGATGACGTGGTTATCAGTGGGATTTCAGTACAGTGTCTCCGAGGACTTTAAAAGTGGGGCGTGAAGCTGCAGCCCAAAAAAACGCGCGCTGCAGCCTCCGCAGATGTAGGTGCCATGGTCTGAGGTCCCCAGCCCTGGCTGCCCCCGGGCCCCACACGTGGCTGTGATAGCTAGCTTTTATGCTGGCGTTGGTGGCGGGGCTGGATGCTGGGCAGTGGGGCCCAGTCCGGCTGAGTGGCTTGTGTGCAGCGAAGCAGCAATACAGACTCACTGCCATCACAGCTTGTGGCGGGAAAGCTTCTTGGAGGGGTGTCTGCAGAGATGATGGGAGTGTGACCTCGCCGCTGTCTCGACACAGCCACTGCCGCTGACCATGCCCCCTCCCCGCAGGTGAACCTGAAGGAGCAGGGGCCCCTGAGGTGCCAGGACGAGTTTGTCGTCTGCTGCGGGCGGAGGAAGTACCTGCGGCAGGTGTTCCTCTTTGAGGACCTCATCTTGTTCAGCAAGACCAAGAAGATGGACGGTGGCTATGACATCTATGTGTACAAGCAGTCCTTTAAGGTAGTGCCGCTGCCACTACTCCGGCCCACGCTCACCCCAGAGCTGCAGTGTCCCGGGTGGAACTGGGCCACTGTGGGAGCAGGTGTGCCCCTAGCCTTTCCAAGTGTGGAGAGCACAGGTGACTGTGGCCAGACCTGGCAGGCTCCCAGGGGTCTCCTCACAGCCACCCCCCTCCAACTGAGGACCATCCTGTACATGGGCCTGCTGGGGGTTTCTTGGGGGGCATTGAAACCATATAGGTTTTCAAGGGCGACGCAGGGTATGAGTGAGGGAGGTGCCCAAGGCCCAGGTCCTTCTTGACTGGCTCCTCCCTTCCCAAATGGGGAAACTGAGGCCCAAGGGGCAGCTATACAGCTCCCAGCTGCACGGAGGCCACACAAGGTGGTGGGGGTGGCAGCGCAGACAGGCAGGCAGGCTGCCAAGGAGAAGGCGCTGGGCCCTTTGGACACTGTGGTGTCTGCTGTGACCAGACGGCTGAGATCGGGATGACCGAGAATGTGGGTGACAGCGGCCTGCGGTTCGAGATCTGGTTCCGCCGGCGCCGGAGGTCGCAGGACACCTACATCCTGCAGGCAAGCTCAGCGGAGGTGAAGGCCGCCTGGACCGGACTCATAGGAAGGATCCTGTGGCGGCAGGCACTGCGAAACCGAGGTGGGTTGTAGGCATGGGGCGTAGCCAGCATGCAGGGGTGCACAGGGAGAGGTGGGCAGAGGGAGCCAGGTCCAGTCAAGAACACATGGACAGGTCACATCTTGGAGAAGCTACTTCCCCTGGGCCCTCCCCACAGCACAGCTCCACTTGGACCGGGACCTTGAGAGGCCGGCGTGGGGGCTACCCACAATCTCTCCTAGGCCCAACATTCCGTCCTCTGTCTCTCCTCTTCTTACTGCTGTTCCTGCCACCTCCTCTCCGGGATGATATATTTCAGGGCCTCGGCACCCCTTCTGTGAGGACTTGTCTACCCAAACTCCAAACCTCACGCATTGGTCTAGGTAGACTAGAGAAACAAATTCATAGACACGCATGCATATAAGAAAGAGCTTTATATACAAGAGCAACTGAACAGTGAGAAAACATCCCAGTCCAGATCAAGTCCCTAAGTCCGATACTATCCCATATGTCCGATATCAATCTTTGAATTCCTCTTCAGACTCATGCAACACATGCAATGAAGCCAAAGGCCAGTAGGTGGAGAACCTTGTGGATCCGGTGGCAGTGGGAGCATCTCAACGCTGGCAGGGTCTCCATGTGGCTCCTCCAGCGCCAGGGCTCTAATGTAGCTCCATGTGTCTTCTAAACAGGAATGTCTTGCAGGGAATGTGTGTGTGCTGCCTCCAGCGAGCTATTTATCTCCTTAGCGCCTCCGAATGAGCTCATCAAGCTGCGACCTGATTGACAGGCTACACTCCACCCCTTCACTCTTAGTAGTCTCAGGTTGACAACAGATTATGTAACTACCACACCCCAGCAGCGCCTCACGGGGCCCAATGGCCATTTAAAACCCTTTCAAGTGGACTCCTAACCCCAAAAGGGCCCTCACTGAACACACAGTGCACGCCCTCCCCAGGAGCAGGGTGTGGGTGTGGGTGTGGGTGCTCAGCTGCGATCCCCTTCTGCAGACACAGCTGGCCACCTCTTGTGTCCAGAGGCCTTGTGTGCCTCGTGTTGTCTGGGGCCCTAAGGGCCAGCAGTGGCGCCTCTCTCAGTCCCTTCCCCATGGTTTCCAGCAGGTTACCTGTGCTCCGCATTTGTTTTCTTTTTAATTTCCACTCTTACCTTTATGATTATCCGGCGACTTTTAGTAAGGTGCTGTTGGCTCTGTTTTCTAATGTCCTGATTTTCAGCCTTTTTTTTTTTTTCCTTTCCTGATGTGTATTTTAAAGTCTATGAATTTCCCTCCAGGTGCAGTTTTAGCTGAATCCTATGAATTTTCATGCCATGTGTTTACAATCATTGGGTTGAATCGATGTTCTAATTTTCACCTTGATCTCTTCTTAGTTTATAGATTACATGGGACTATATTACTTAGTGGCTACTATGTTCTCGATACTTGGTTGATAGTGACTTTGAGTGGTAGACCTCTCTGGACAAAGGACAGACACTACAGTTCCGGTTCTCTGAAAGGTGTGAGGGCTCAGCACTTAGATAACTAACTGTTCCACATGCACTGGGAACTGGGGTGGGCAGTGTCCTGCTTGCGGTTTGCAGAGTATGTGTTTTACAAAGTATTCTATACTCTGATCTTTCCACTTAAGAACAATTGTGTGAAAATCCCCCTGGGTGATGTCAATTTGATTTTGTCCATTTCTCCCTTTGACCTGCTGATGTTTGACTGACACGTTACCGTTATGGTGTGGATTACTAAGTCAGCGTCTCTGTTAGGGACGCATGGCAACCCTCTGAACAGCAGAGGTCACACAGCCCGGTCCACCGCCAGGCTCACAACTGTCCCTATGCCAGAGCCCATCGTGGCCCCCACCGTGTCCATCCATCTCGTCGAGCGTCTTGCTCTCTTTCACTGCCCCTCTACTTTACCGAGCGCAATGTCCTTCTCCAGGGCATGCTGTCTCAGAGTCCCTGAGACAAAGTCTCTCCATCCTTGCTTCTCGGGAGCATTGTGGCTGTACTTCTTCCCAAACAGATGTTTCTTCTTATGGCAGCCCGTAGTACTTGCAGAATTTCTGAAGATGCACCCGTTCCTCCGCATTCCGTACTCGGTGTCCGACTTACATCTGAGATGAGTGCAGATACCATGGCTTGGCTTGCGCACAGCTCAGTCCTTAAAGTAACATCCTAGCCGTTCGACACCTTAGAGAGGCTTGTGCAGTGGAAGTGCCAATGCAGAATGTTGTTCGATTTCAGACTGAAAACAGATGATGGCGAAAGACAATCCACTTTGGGGAGAAAAGCCACTGAGAATCATATGAATACAAGTGGGCCACTCCCAGATATAAATACTAGTTCTGTTCACATTAGGACATTCTGTCCTGTTGGAAAAATGAGCTGCTTTTTTTCCCCACATGTGAAATGTGGAGCTCTAGGAATGCCTTCCACCTCTGTGTCTACTTTTATATTAATGAAAGCTTTCTTATCTAAATGTTGGCTGGGTCCTTTTGGTTCCGTGTGTTTTCCTGGAAGCTTTCGGTGCCCTTATGCCTCTTTAAGTCACACATGATGTTGTTTTTAATACAGTCTATGTAGATTTGGTTTTTAATTGGACCATTTAGCATGTTTATTGTAATTATTGGCACAATCTGGGTATGAACCTACCTTCCACTTTGTGTTCTATTTATTTCGCCCTTTGGTGACAGCATAGGGAAATGAGCCAGGGACAGGAGAAGAGTCAAAACGGGTGTAACCATTAAGCAGGCTCCACTGAGGATCCTCTGAACGGCTGAGCAGAACATCTCGGCATCTTCCCATAAGGAGCTGGAGTCTGGGGTGTTTCTCTACCAGCTCTTGTCCCTCACTGATCAGACTGGGACACCTAACTTCCATTCTCTCTCTCTCTCTCTCTCTCTCTCTCTCTCTCTCTCTCACACACACACACACACACACACACACACACACACAGACAGAACCATGCTCTCAAAGCCAGAGAACACCCTTGGCTGGAGGCACGGCTGGAGGCACACATGGAGCGACAGCAGCCCTCCCTGGGTGGACGAGAGACTGGAGGGCTGACTGTGGAGAGTTCTACGTGGGTGGCCCAGGAGTGGCAGCTCTGTATTTAGCCCCGCTTGGTGCTCCTCACGTGCTCCGTCTTTGTGTGAGTCTGGGTAGACTAGAGAAACCAATTCACTGACCCATGCCTATAAGAAAGAGCTTCAAAAAAAGAAAGAAAGAAAGAAAGAGCTTCATATACAAGAGCAGTTGAATATTGAGAAAATATCCCAGCCCAGTCCAGATCAAGTCCATAAGTCTGATATTAGCCCATATATCAGATACCAATCTATAAAGTCCTCTTCAGACTCATGAAACACGTGCAGTGATGCCGAATGAAGGATGATCACAGGTCAATGGGTGGAAAGTCTTGTGGATCCAGTGGGAGCAGAGGCATCTCAGCGCTGACAGGGGTCTCCACGTGGCTTCTCCAGCTCTGAGGTTCAGGCTGCCATCAGCCTGTCTCCATGTGACTTGTCAACAAGAATTTTTTCTCAGGGACTGAGCGTGTGTCCTGCCTCCAACAAGCTATTTATCTCCTTAGCGCCTCCAAATGAGGTCATCACACTACGACCCAATTGACAGGCTAGACTCCACCCCTTCACTCTTAATCCTCTCAAATTGGCACCAGATGATGTAACTTCCACAGTCTTGGAGCATGAGACCTCATGTTTTCAAATATTCTTTTCCATCTCTCTTCCCCTCTCTTCCTGGAACTCCAGCTAAACAACCTTTTACAAGGTTTCTTATGTCTCTGGGGTTTTTTTGTTGCTATTTCCTGTCACCTTTGTCCATATTTCGGGCTAGGTAGTTACTAAACTCGAAGTTTACGAAGCTGATCTACCACAAGCTTACTTACTGGGCTGTTGCTTTCGATGGTTTCGTTTCCATTTGGTCCCTCCGTGCTTAGAGCTCTGTGATCTGCAGTGTTCTCTGTTCCCCTGGCATCTGCTTCCTGACGGCATCCATCCCGGTTCACTTCACCAAAGCCCCCGACACTTCCAGTACTGAGCTCTCCTGGGGGTGTTTCTGTTGCCGGGTTTTCCCTCTTGGATATTAGTCATTAGGCCTTTTTTCCTTGCGTGCCTGAGGCTTTCTTACTGGATAGAGAAGTTGGGTACTCGAGGTTGTAAAGATCTTTCTAGGCTCTCGCTGGGTGTTTCTGGAGCAAGGACTTTGTCTTAATCTGGTCAGGGCCCGAGTGGCTGAAGACAGGCTGAATTCCAGACAGTTGTGGGGCTGCTGCTAAGGCCTGTGTTGGTATTTGGGGTTCCCACCAGGCGGTGTTTCCCAGGGCTACACATCCCTGGTGAGCCTTGGATTTCCAATCTTATCTGCACCAGCCTCTGAGACTGAATGTGGGGTGCCACGTCCCTGAGCCCCGCTTTCCCTGAGGTGTGGCTGCCTCGGAGCTTCACATTGCCCCAAACACGTGTTAGAACAGCCCATTGTTCTGGTGGTTCTGAGCCAGACACTGAAGCAGGAGCCGTGGTCCACATCCATGTGTCTAAAAGCAAAATTAAGCTTTGAAGGCACACAGGAAAAGAGCTGTTTGGGGGCTCCTTCTGCTGCACCTCTGGGTCCTCTTGCTGCCAGTCAGCCTGTTGGCCCACCTCCTTCCAGCTGCACACCTAACGAGTTGGCACACCTGTCTCCTTGTTACCTGGCCACACACGCACTTGTCCCCTTGTCGCCGGGAGGCAGAGAGAACTCTCTACCATGCAGGCACACACTCGCCGTGGCCTCTTCCCGTTCTCCCCAAACGGGCTGAAAATGGGTTTTGATGTTGTAGCTTCCTGATTGAGTCTGGATGTGCTGCCCTGGATGCAATAGGAATTATCGTTCTAGTTCCTGCCAGCCTATAGGGTCTCCCGACAGCTCCCAATTCCCTGGTTTGCCTTTGCGATGATTTCACCAAAAATGGATTCATTCTAAAATCCTGACTCCAGCTTAAATCTCCAGGCTACGTTCAAGCACACCAGATGCTGTTCCTTTTTGTTTGCCTGGGGACCTGGCCCTCCAGAGCCGGCCTTCCATTTCCCCCGGTTCCAAGGCCCCATGCCCTCCTCCCTGGCTGACTCCGTCTGCTCCCTGGGGAGGCCACGCGGAGGCCACATCATAAGTGTGTCTCAGAACACAGTGCCCTGGCACCGCTCATCCTCTCAGACGCTTCAGAGCAGGGACCGGGCCACTTGGCTGGACAGTGGGGGACACGCGCCATTTGCAGCGATGGTATTTGCTCTGAAAACCGTCCACACAGCAGGAGGAGGCGGGATAAGCTGTGTTACATTGTGGGATGTCAGTCCAGGACGTGAAACACGTGTGACCTGCCACATGGAAAACGGATCTACTCTGTAAACGGTCACCCAGCTCACAAGGACAGGTTTTACAAAGGAGCGTCCACCCGCCCTTCCCTTGCAGAGCTCAGGATGCAAGAAATGGTGTCCATGGGCATAGGCAACAAGCCCTTCATGGACATCCAGCCCAGTGATGCTGCTATAAGTGACCGGGCCATTGACTACATCCTGAAGAGGACAGGTATGGTGCCTCCTGAGCCCTGGAGAGGGGGACGAGGCCAGCCTCGGCCCTTTGGCCCTGGCTGGGAGAGGAGAAGGGGTGGGGATATGCTGTGTCCTTGGGTCCAGGCTGTGGACCACACAGTGGCCAGACCCACTTGCCCTCCTGTCCACTGGCAGAGCCACGGTCACGTGCCTCCATCGCGGTGTCTTCCTTTGACCGTGCCACCCCCTTCAAGAGGCCCCACTCCACCATCTCGGAGAGCAGCACTTCCTCCTCCAGTAGCCGGTCCTCCTCGGTCCTGGGCCCCCTGAACCTGCACGTGTACCCCAGCCCCCCGGGCCCACTGAGCCCCTGGTCCCGGGACGGCAGAGCCTGCATCGAGGAAGATGAGCTGGAGCAGGAGACGGGCAGCCAGCCCTCCATGAGTGAGTGGGGCGCCTGGGACGCCGGGGGCTGCTGGAGCAAGGCATTGGGGGTTCCAGAGATGCGAGGGTGCTGGAGGGAAGCATTGGGGGGTCCATATGGGGGAGTGCTGGAGGGAGGCATTGGGGGCTCCAGAGATGGGGGGAGGTGCTGGAGGGAAGCACAGGGGGTGCAGGGACGGCTTGTTTAGGTCACCTGACTTTATGTGCTTCTCAGTGTCTCTCAAACAAGTTAAACTCTCTCTTATTTTAAAACAAGATTGTCACTTCCACTCCAGATGGAGTCACAGGAAATGAAGTCATAATACCAACCCCACCCCCTAAAACCACACACGTGACCAAGAGATCTCAAGGCATGAGGAATTGCGGGGGGCAGCAGTGATTCTTCGGATGGGGAGCAAGTGGGGTGAGACCTCAAAGGGGTTTCTAACCCACAGTTCCGGGAGAGGGGCCCAGAGGGGCCATAGGGTAGGGAGAAAGACCATCTGGCTGGGAGACAGGCCCAGAGGGCCCACAGAGCTAGGAGAGGGCTTGGAAAACACTCGGAAGGACTAGAGAACAATTGCTCTCACACACTCAGGCCAGACTGGAAAAATGTCCTTCGTGGGGCAGAACCCTAACCAGACCCACCTGTCAAACCATAAGCACTAGACCCCAAAAGGGCCAGCTATTTCCAAGTAACTGAACTCTATCCAGTGGGAAAAGGATGGGACTTTCTACTCCTGTAAAGAGCTACCAGAGCCAGTTATCTTGGAAACCCACAGGGTAGAACTATACCCTGCTCTGTGGGGGGCATTTGAGTGTGAATTGACTTCATGGCCATGAATTTGGGTTTTTGTCGTTGTTCTTTAACTTCACCACAGGAAAAAAACTCTGATGATGTATAAGAATGCAAATAGATCCAGGACCCAAGAAGTAGAATTCACACAGTCTGACTTTCCTTCAAAGGCCATCAGTGTATGCAGAAGCAGGCCCACGTGAGATCAAGGAGGGAAATGATTGAGAACATAGAAGCAGCCCAGAATTGACGCAGATGTTGGACTGATGGGTCACAGGCATTAAGGCCATCTTAACCTGAGTTCCAGATGTGTAGAAAGTGAAGGTGGCGGCGGCAGCGGTGTGCCATCGAGTCAGTTCCGACGCATAGCAGCCAAACACTGCCCAGCCCTGCGTCCCCCTCACAATCGTTCTTAGGCTGGAGCCCATTGATGTAACCAGTGGTGATCCGTCTCGTCAAGGGGCTTCCTCTGTTCTTTGCTCCTGCACTTCTCCAAGCATGAGGTCCTTCTCCAGGGACTGGTCTCTCCTGACACAACAAAGTGTGTCCAAAATAGATCCGCTCTTCTAAGGAGTGATGCTGGCTGTACTTTTTCACAGACATATTTGGTGGTTCTTTAAAAAAAAAATTATTGGGGTTTCGTACAATTCTTATCACAATCCATACATACTTCCATTGTGTCAAGCACATTTGTACATTTGTTGCCATCATCATTCTCAAAACGTTTGCTTTCTACTGGTCCCTTGGTATCAGCTCATTTTTCCCCTGGGGAACCCTTGATAATTTATGTTATTATTATATTGTCATGTCTTACACTGTCCAATGTCTCCCTTCTCCCATTTTTCTGTTGTCTATCCCCTAGGGAGGGGTTATATGTAGATCATTGTGATCGGTTCCCCCTTTCTACCCCACTTTGCCTCCCCAGTCCTGGCATCGCCACTCTCACCACTGGTCCTGAGGGGTTCATCGCCCTGGATTCCGTTTCCAGTTCTTAGCTGTACCAGTGTACATCCTCTGGTCTAGCCGGATTTGTAAGGTAGAATTGGGATCATGATAGTGGGAGGGAGGAAGCATTAAAGAACTAGAGGAAAGTTGTTTCATCGTTGCTACACTGTACCCTGTCTGGCTCATCTCTTCCCCATGACCCTTCTGTAACGGGATAACTAGTAGCCTACAGATGAGCTTTGGGTCCCCACTCCACGCTCCCCCTCATTCACAATTATAGGATTTTTTTGTTCTTTGATGTCTGATACCTGGTCCCTTCAACACCTCGTGATCACACAAGCTGGTGTGCTTCTTCCATGTGTGTTTTGTTGCTTCTCAGCTAGATGAAAGCTTATTTATCTTTAAGCTTTTAAGACCCCAGATGCTATATCTTTTGATAGCCGGGCACCAACAGCTTTCTTCACATTTGCTTATGCACCCGCTTTGTCTTCAGTGATCATGTGAAGGTGAGCATCACGGAATGCCATTTTAATAGAACAGTGTTCTTGTATTGAGGGTGTATTTGAGTGGAGGCCCAATGTCCATCTGCTACCTTAACACTAAACCTATAAATATATGCACATATATCTATTTGGTGGTTCTTTTGGCAGTCCATGGTACTTTCAAGATTTTTGCCAGCACTGTCATTCAAATCCATCAATACTTCTTCAGTCTTCCTCAGTCAGTGTCCAACTTTCTCATGCATGTGAGGTGATGGAAAATACCGTGGCTTATGTCTAGTGCACCTTACCCCAAAGTAACATCCTTGCTTTTCAATAGACTAAAGAGGTTTTGTGGAGTAGATTTACCTAATGCAATGTACCCTTTATCTGGTTCCATGAGCTGAAATCTTTTCCCTGCCTAGTGTGATATTACCTATTGGCCCAGTCAAGAGGATTTTTATCTTGATGCTGAGTCATAATCCATATTGAAGGCTTAAATCCTTGACCTTCATAAGCAAGTACTCCAAGTCCTCCTTACCTTCAGCAGGCAAGGTTGTTCCATTTGCATATTGCAAATAAGCCTTTCTCCAATCCTGATGCCACGTTGTTCTTCATACAATCTAGCTTCTCGGATTTGCTCAGCATCCAGATGGAATAGTATGAAGAGAGGATCCAACTCTGAGGCCCACTTTCCTGATTTTAAGCAACTCAGTGTTCCCTTGTTCGTTCCACAACTGCCTCTGGCTCCGCGTACAGCTTTCCCAGCAGCACAGTGAAGTGTTCTGGAATTCCTGTTCTCGAGGCGGTCCATACAGTCGAATGTCTTTGCGTACTCGATGGAGCACAGGTAAACATCGTTCTGGTCTTCACAGCTGTGAGCCGGTGAAGCAGCCGTCTGCCACATTTCTTAGCATAGATGAGTGAGTGCTTCCAGAGCTTCATCAGTTTATTGAAACATTTCAGTCAGAATTCCATCAATCCCTGGAGCCTTGTTTTTGTCTAATGCTTTCAGTGCGGCTTGGACTTTTTCTTTAATACCATTGGTTCCTGCTACTTCTTAAAATGGTTGAATGTTGACTAGTTATTTTTGGTACAGTGACTGCATTCTTTCCATCTTCTTTTGATGATTCCTGCATCATTCCATATTTCGTCCATCGAATCTTTCAATATTGCAACTCAAGGCTTGAATTTTTTCTTGAACTCTTTCAGTTTGCTGAATGTACTTTTTTTCTCCCCCCTACTTCTAGGTCTTTAAACATTTCATTATAATATTTTACTTTTTTCTTGAGCTGCCCTTTGGAATTTTCTGCTCAGCTCTTTAACGTCATAATTTCCTCCATTTGCTTTAGGTACTATATAATTAAGAGTAAGTTTTAGTGTCTCTTCTGACACCCACTTTAATCTTTTCTTTCTTTGCTGTAATTTGAATGACCTTTTACTCTCTTAATGATGCTCTTGATGTCCTCCCACAGTTCATCAGGACTTCTACCGGTAGTGTTGAGTGCATCGAATCTGCTCTGGAAATGTTTTCAAATTTCAGGTGGGATAGACTCAAGGTTGTACGAATATTTGGGCTCTTGTGGACTTGTTTTAATCTTCTTCAGGTGCAACTCGAACTTACAAAAGAGCAATTGATGGTCTGTTCCTCAGTCAGCCCTTGGCGTGGTTTTTAGCTGCTGATATTGAGCTAATGCATCTTCTCTTCCCAGAGACATTTACAATTTGAATTCTGTATGTTCCAGCTGGAGAAGTCCGTGTCCTTTTGTGTTGTTGCTCTGAACACGTTGACCTTGCAGAATTGTACCATGCACGCTCCAGCTTCGTTTCTGTCTCCAAGGCAGTGGTTTCCAACTTCTGCTCCTTGGTTTCCAACTTTTTTATTCCAATCACCAATCGTTATGAGTGCAGCTTTATTGCATGTTCGATCATTTTGGACTGAAAACGTTGGTAGAATTCTTCAACAGCTTCATGACTGGCTCTTTGGTTGGTGTATACATTTGAGTAACAGCTGTGTAGATGGATAGATATTATCAGATGTGTGGTACTTCAACATAGATCTTGAAAACTTCCTTGTTGACAATGGACTGTGACGCCATTCTTCTTGAATCTGTCATTTCCGGCAGAGTGAGCCATGATTTTCTGATTTAAAAGTGTCCAATACTAGTCCGTTTCAGCTCACTAGTACGTGGCTTATCTATATTTATGCATTCCATTTCATTTTGACCACTTCCAATATTCCTAGATTCATACTTCACACATTCCAAGTTCTAATGATTTATTGAGGGTTTGGTCAGCGGTTGCTAAATGTGTTATTCCAGAGAAACAAATTTATAGACACTCGTGTATATGAAAGAACTTTATATAAAGAGTAATTATACATTAAGAAAACATCTCAGCCCAGTCCAGATCAAATCCATAAGTCCAATACTAGCCCATATGTCCAATGCCAATCTATAAAGGCCTTTCAGACTCACAAAACATGCAATGACGCCGAATGCAGGCAGATCGCAGGCCAGTGGATGGGAGGTCTTGTGAATCCAGCGGTGTTATAAGCATCTCGGCTCTAGCAGGGGTCTCCACGGGTCTCCAGCTCAGGACAATAGCATAGCTCCATGTGTCTTGTCAGTTGCAGTGCCTCCCAGGGAGTGAACCTGCGTCCTGCCTCCCGTGAGCTATTTATCTCCTTAGTGCGGCCAAATGAGATCATCAAGCTACGACCTGATTGACAGGCTAAACTCCACCCCTTCACTCTTAATCCTCTCAGATTGACAACCGATTATGTAACTACCACACTCAGTAAATATCTTGCTGCCATCAAGTCCATACTGACTCGTAATGACCCTAGAGGACAGGGTAGATTGTGGGAACCCTGGGAGTTTCCAAGACTATAACTCTTAGCAGGCATAGAAAGCCCCTTGTTTCTTCCAAATAGCCAGTGGTAGTTTCGAACTGCTGACCTTGGAGATCACAGCCCAATGTGTAACCACTAGGCTGCCAGGACTCCTTGTAAGTAAAGACAGAGATATTTAAAAGACCTTATTGAGATGAAACTTAGATAAAAATCATGATACATGCCTAAGTAAATCATGTTATTTTTAGGTGCTGTCAAGTCAGTTCCAACTAATAGGGATGTTCTGTAGGCAGAAGTATTGTTGTTAGGTATCACGGAGTTGACACCGACCCACAGCAACTCTGTCCAACAGAATGACACACTGAACGGTCCTGGACCATCCTCACAAGTATACCTATGCCTGGGCCCATTGTTGCAGCCACTGTGTCAACTCACCTCATCAAGAGCTTTCCACTTTACCCAACATGATGTCCTCGCCAGGGACTGGTCTCTTCTGACAACATGTCCAAAATCTGTAAGATGAAGTCTTGCCATCTTGCCTCTAAGGAGCCCTCTGGTCATCCTTCTTCCAACATGGATCAGTTTGCCCTTTGGCAGTCCAGGGTACTGTCGATGTTCTTCTTCAGCACCATTCAAATGCAGCCATTCTTCAGTCTTCCTTATTCCATGTCCAAGGCCAACCTTCACATGCATATGAGGCAATGGCTTGGGTCAGGCATAACTTAGACCTCAAAGTAACATGCCTGATCTTCAATGCTCAACAGAGGTCTTAGGCAGCAGATGCACCTAATGCAGTTAAGTTCTTGATGGCTGTTTCCATGAGCACTGATTGTGGGTCAAAGCGAGACACAAGTCTTAACAAAGTCAATGCTTCTTCCATTTATCATGTTACCAGTTGTGAGGATTTGGGTCTTCTTGACATTGAGTTGTCATCCACACTGAGGGCTGTGATCCTTGCTTTTCCCCAGCAAGTGCTTCAAGTCCTCCTCACTGTCAGCAAGCAAAGCTGTGCCGTGCCATCTGTGTACACCGCAGGTTGTTCCTAATCTTCCTCCAATCCCGAGTCCACGTTTTTCCTCACACAATCAGTTTCTCTGATGATTTGCTCAGCTTACGGATTGAACAAGTGTGGTGAGAGGACACAACCCCGACTCAGACCTTCCCTGATTTTAAACCATTTCAACCAGGCTGCATTCCCTTCTTCTGTTTGCCTCCCTGCCTCTTGGTCTGTGTACATGTTCCGAATGTGCAAAATGCAGTGTCTGGAATTCCCACTCTTCTCAAGGATGCCCACAGCTGACTATGCTCCACGCAGTCCAATGCCTGTGCACAATGAGACACAGCCAACATCTTTCTGGTCTTCTTGCTTTGAGTAACGTCCCTCTGATGTCAGCAATGATCCCTTGTTCCACGTCCTCTTCTGGCAGCTCCCTGTCAGTGTGCTGCTTCAACTGTTGTCGATGATCTTCGGCAACATCTTACTTGAGAGAATAGATACAGAAACCTCTATTCAAAACATTTCAAGTCTGAAACTAATATTTCTCCATCTAGGTCTAGACTCTTCTGAAAGTGGCGTGTCCATCTCTCTCACCTTTCCTAAAGAACTCTGTGTGCTTCAGTTTATACCGCATCAACATGGCAGCGTTGGCATTTGCGGGGGCAACTCCAATTGCGTTATTTTCCCCATGTTTTCTGAGTCTGGAGAACACAGAGAAGTTTGGGGGGCCAGGATCCGGGCTGTAGGGTGGATGGGGCAAGGTTTCCCAACTGAATTTCGTAGGCCAGCCCTTGTGGCCTTCGGGGAATGAGCAAGGGCATCGCTCCGGGAGAAAGACCACACATTGGCACCACTTTCTGGGGCGTGTTATCAGCGATGCAGACTTCAGTTTTCCTAACACAGCTTCCCAAGAAGCTTCTGATTGGGAGGCCCCCATAGGAGTCCCCAAACCGCATGTGCCATCTCCCTGCCCGAAAGGAATTGCCTGCCCCACCGCAGAGACCATGGGATAGTTTGGATCCTTTTCCTAGCTGGCACCTGAAGGGGAGACCCAGGCGAGTCATACGACTGAATCTGAAGACAAAGCAGTAGCAGTGATCCAGAATTCAACACAGAGCTAAAAGAACCCCAAGGAGGAGAGAGCACAAAATGAGCAGGGGCTTCCAGTGGGCTGGCCCACCGTCCAGGAGCTCTGGTGGCATAGTGGGTTATATGTGGAGCTGCTAATGACAAGGTCTGTGGTTCCGACCCATCAGCCGCTCTGCAGGAGACAGCAGCAGCTACCTGCTCCTCAAAGATGCAATGTCTCAGAAACCCAAAGAGGTAGTTCGACTCTGTGCTGTAGGGTAGCTTTGAGTTGGACTAGAGGTCAGTCAACCAACAGCTTGCTTAGCCCCAGGCACCAGAAAGAAGAGGGAAAGTATTCTGGGGGCATGTCATAGCTGGTTGTTCAAAGTCATTGACAAAAGGAAAATGCTACAAGCAGAAGGAACCGTTGCCGCTGAGGAACAGACTCGGGCAGGAGTGGTGAAGTCGTGGGGACGGGCTCAGGACAGCCCGTAGCCCAAACACTGTTGACAGACAACGACTTCAGAAGGGACTTTAGGAAGGGACAGGCAGTATTTGGGGTAGGTTAGTGAGACAAACAGCCATCAGTCCCCAAACAAACCCAAGCTGTCGGGTGGATTCTGACCTGGGTCCCTCGGTGGAACTGCCCCCTGGTTTTCCTAGCTGCCATCATTACGGAGAGGAGCCCCGCCTGGTGGGGCAGTGGGTACACATTGGGCTGTGATCTACAAGGTCAGCAGTTCGGAAACACCAGCCGCTCCTCTGGAGAAAGGGCTTTCTACTCCCAGTAACACTTTTGGTCTCAGAAACTCACAGGAGCAGATCTACCCTGTTCCGTAGGGTCGTTCTGAGTCAGCATCGACTCCGTGGAGGTGAGGTTGATTTTAATGGTTGGGTAAAGACGTCCTCCTTATGGCACTGTGGGTGACTTGTTGGGCTGTTAACCATAAAGCAGGCAGTTCCCACCTGCCAGCCACTCCCTGGGATAAAAATGAGAATTTACAGTGCAGTGGGTTCAGCATCTGGAATCTTCGGCACACACTGCTGGTGTGCCAGTGCCAGGGCTGGCGGAATTCACCTCTCGGAGTGCAGGTGCTGGCAGGAGAGACCAGGCAGAGGAGTGGGGAGGGGACATATCAAGAGGCACGCACTGTCGGGTTGGTCAGGGGTTGACTGTGCCGCCTCAGGCTGTGTGACCCCATGCAACCCCTCCATCTGTCTGCAGCCACAGAGAGCTCTGCATCCTCACAGTGCACCTCGGGGGACAGTGCAGGCTGCCCGGGCAGCTCCCCACATCCAGGGCTGCGGCAGCTGGCCGACAAAGATGATGGCACATCCAGCCCTGGCTGCAGGACTCCCACCTGGGGTGCCTCCCCGCCCCTTCCCAGCAGGAGCTCGAGGCGGTGTGGGGGGCAGCTCACCACATCGGTGAGTGGCCTTCCTGGGCACCAGGGGGATGGGTCCCACCTGGGCCTGGAGGAGCCCCCTCACTCCTGAGTGGGCAACTTGTCCAGCCTCAGGGTCCTCAGTCAGTGCTGTGTTGGGGGCTGGCTCCTGGCATGTGATGTGACCCACCCAGGACCATGCTTCTGTCACCCCTTAGTGGCCCCCCAGGCCTGGCCTCGTCTTGCTTGATGGGGAGCCTAGCAGGCAGCCAGGGTGGGGCTTGGGTTCCATGTGGGGCCCCAGGGTAGCTGGGTGTGCTGTGTGTCCCCTGGCATGGGCCGTGAGCCTAGGGCGATGGAGACCTCCCAAAGCTGCAGTGAATCTGCCAGCCCAGCCCAGTGGCCTCGGGCAGTCAGGGAGGCTCCTGGGATGGGGATGTACCCTCTTCTAGCTGGTGCTTCGGGATCCGGGGCCTCTGTGGGCATGCCCCAGCCCAGGCAAGTCCCAGGCCTGGGAAGATGTGGGGTCTGCAATTCGGGGCTTGAAGCTGGCTTTGGGAATAGTCCTTGTGCCCTGGATGAAGCCTGATCCGTGATCCCACCTTCTCGTCAGAGGAAAGCCAACCCCATCTCAGGCCCTCTGCAGGGGTTGCCCAACGTGCTGGTCCTCGTCAAGGCCCTCCAACTCTGCATGCTGCCGGAACTCCACTGAACTCCTGCCCAGAGCAGCCTGACCGCAGGCACACTAACCGCCCTGGGGCCACGTCCACTCCCAGTCCATACCCCACCCCCCAACACACAACCCCATCCTATGCATGAACTTACTTCTTGGTCCCTTCACCACATCCCTCATCCCAGCCTGCAGCTCCTCCAAGAGCCCTATGCCTGGACTCTGGGACCACCTGCGCTGAGCTCTGGGGCCACAGGACCGGCAGCCCAGCAGGTTCCCCACACCACTCCCACCTCGGCCTGTGTGTCTTCAAACAGTCCCTACCACACCCTTTCCCAAGGCCACACCCCGCTGTCCTCCACCAGAGCTGGAAGTCTGCCCGCCCGCCCTCGTGGGCAGGAGTCTAGATGAGCCCCTCTAAGCGGGGCCTACTGACTGGGCAGTAGATGCTGATTTCCATACCCCATGGGCGAAACATGTTGAAAGGTGCCTGCCCTGAGCTGCATAGGAGGAATCTGAGGGTGGCATCTTTTTAGGGCCCAACGGTCCCATCCAGTATGTCAGCTAGTGGTTGGGGGTCAGCTGGCTGGTGGTATATCCTCAAAGTCCTGGCTCAGGGCAGGGAGCACAGACTTAGTGTCCGGGGCCTCTGGGAAAACTACTTCAGAAGGCTGCCCGGAAGGTCCTCCACTGGCTGCGCCAGGCCAGCCGCCTTACATTGGTTGCAATTCAACTGGCTGTCCATGTTAGTACTCCGTTGCCCGAGTCTCAAGTGCTTGACCATACAATGGGACACCAAGCCAGCAGTGCAGGAAAAGGCCCCTCCCCAGGGAGACCCATGGGTCCCAACCAAGGATACCCCTTGCCCACAAGGGCTGTGCGCTCACTAGCGAGAGACCCCCCTCCTTCCTGCACTAACCTAAGACATCTGGGGCCCCTTCAGTCCACGGCCCCCTGCTCTCCCCTGTGTGTGTGTGTGTGTGTGTGTGTGTGTGTGTGTGTGTGTGGCAGCTCCTGGGCACCAGCGCTGCCTAGATAGCGGCATCGTGGGTGAGTGGGTGGATGGGTGGAGACATCCTGGGGCAGCCTCCTGCAGTGGCAGGCAGGAGCTGTGCAGTGGACACGGAGTGGCTGGTAACCGGATCTGTTTTGACAGCTGTGACCGGCCCAGCCAGGACCCAGGGCAGGACAGACCTGCTGTGACCACGGGCATTGGGACAACATAACTTGGTTCTGACCACTACCACCCCATTTCTGGACAGTGTCCTCACTCTGGAGGGGTGTAGCTGAAACTCAGACCCTGATCTTGGAGGGACCCTTCCCTGTGACCACAGACTTGGGTTATGGCCTCAGTGGACACCCATGGAGGGCCAAGATGCCTTTACCCATCTGAGGACAGCCAGCAGTGCCTGGAAGCATCTCTTCTGCAAACTGCCATGCAGTGGGGCAAGGATTAGCCATGCTGCTTGCTGCCCTTCCCAGAACGAGGCCCCTCAGATGCTTGGGGTGCAGACCACAGCAACCCCCCTCCCAACACACACTGCAGTGGTGGGCCAAGAGGTGTGATGAACACAGACAGTGGGCCCGAGTGGACCAGCCTGCACCTCATCCTGTGACTGAGGGTCCCCTCTGACCCTAGCACCCTCCCCAGGCCACTGGCTGCAGAAGGAGCAGACGACAGCCCACGTAGGTTTTGGAAACTGCCTGTCCGGAGCCAGATAGAAGCCACTCTTAGTTTTGCTGCCTGACTTCAATGCAACTGGTCTGAAATTTTCAATAAATGAGGCTTCCCACTGTTCATGGTCTCGTTGCATCATGGGTAGTGGCCTGAGCATGGGGCGGGACTCTGCCACATTAACATCGGACTGGGCCCTGGGTGGGTGTTCTGCTGGGTGATGATGGAGCTGACCCCCACCCCCTCATCCTCCCTGATGGGTAGGGCAGTCTCACTCACTCACACAGGGGTGTGGGTGACAGCATGAACCAGAAGGGGTACTGGCATGAGGTCAGTCCATGACTTGCTGACATGGGGGGAGGGGCATGTCTGGCCACAGGCACATGTTGGTCTGTGGATGCTGTTGACTGCAGCTCCTCCTTCCATGGCCCTGTCTTTAGGGGGAGGGGGGGGGGTCCCAGGGAACTAAGAAGCCGAGGGCAGGACTGGCCACTTACAACTGGTGTCCCCTTAGCTTTATTCCCTGCAGAAGCGCTACGGCAGAACCCCTAGGCTGGGTTCTGAAAGAGTTCCCCAGGATGGGCAAGGAGAGGTGAGGGACCACCCCACACACAGATTGATATGACCACGTACAGGAGGCCCCCAAGGATCAGCATCTACATGTCTGAGCTGGGGCGGCACCGGCAGTCCCGGCCTGCTCTCTGCCAACACCCAGACATATACCCCCGCCCCCAAGAAAACCAATGTCCCGACCAAAATAGCCATCAGGTGACAGCAGAGGCTGGCGACGCTCCGGGCAACTGCAGCTAAGAATAGGCGCGCAGGCGGGGGCCTTCCGGAGGGCTGGGCAGACCCGAGCCGTACCGAGCAGAGTCGCAGAGCCGAGCTGTGCCGGGCAGAGCCGAACCTCTCCGGGCGCATTCGTAGAGCTGCGCAGAGCGGCACAGCCGCAGAGCCGAGGCGTGCCGGGCGGAGCCGAGCGGCTCCGGGCAGAGTCGCAGAGTCGCGCAACACCGAGCGGCTCCGGGCAGAGTCGCAGATCCGCAGTGCCGGGCAGAACCGAGTCGTTCCGGGCAGAATCGCAGAGCCGAGCCGTGCCGGGCAGAGCCGAACTGTGCCGGGCAGAGCCGAGCCGGACAGAGCCGCAATAGCCGAGCTGCGCCGGGCAGAGCCGAGCCGGACAGAGCCGCAATAGCCGAGCCGCGCCGGGCAGAGCCGAGCCGAGCCGAGCTGGACAGAGCCGCATAGCCGTGCCGAGCAGAGCCGCATAGCAGAGCTGTGCCGGAGGGAGCCGCGCCGGGCAGAGCTGCAGAGCCTAACCGCGCCGGACAGAGCCGAGCTGCGCCGCGCAGAACCAAGCCACACGGGGCAGAGCCACAGAGCCGAGCCGCGGCAGGCAGAGGCGAGCCACCATGCGGTCGCTGCGCTGCCTCTCAGCGGAGGTCCTGGTGGAGCCCGGAGCGGGCGCCGAGCAGAGCCTGGACACCATGGCGCACGACCTCTACCCGCTGCTCTTCAAGGCCGCCTTCATGCAGGAGCG
Organism: Tenrec ecaudatus; assembly: GCF_050624435.1. Taxonomy (NCBI): domain Eukaryota; kingdom Metazoa; phylum Chordata; class Mammalia; order Afrosoricida; family Tenrecidae; genus Tenrec; species Tenrec ecaudatus. The sequence continues at coordinate 2,872,969 of NC_134531.1, read as the reverse complement.
CGCCGAGCTGCTGCAGGCCTTGCTGACGCGCTGGCCACTGGCCGAGTTCCGGCTGGGCGCGCTGCTGGCGCCCAACGCCGACCATCCCGAGGACCTGCGCGACCGGCCCTGCCGGCCCTGCCTGGAGGCCTGTGTGCGCGGCCTGCGCGCCCACGCGCTGCACGCCACTGGCCGCGCACGCCTGCGCTGGGCCGACCTGACCGGCCTGCGAGATGTGCAGGAGCCGCGTTGCCGCTGCGGGCGGCCGCTGGGCCGCTGGGGCCGCACGGGGCTGCTGGTTCGGACCTGCGTGGAGCTGCGAGCCGAGCCGCGCGTGGCTGGACGCCCGGCTGTCGATCTGCTGGCCGACCTCTTCGTCACCGACGGCAACTTCGAGGCGGTGGTGCGCGCCTTGCGCCCGGGCCCCGCGCCACTGCGCCTGCGCTGCCTGACCTTCCGCGGCGACAGTCTGCGGCCCGGGCAGCTGCTGCAGGTGCTGCGCCTAGCGGGCCCCGGGGTGCTGCGGTCGCTGCAGGTGGTGCACAACGTGCGGCTGCATGCCGGGCACGTGGAGCAGCTGTTGGCACACGTGCGCTTTCCACGGCTGACTGCGCTCACGCTGCCCGCCAAGGCCTTCGACCCGCCGCGCGCGCGGGCCCCCACCCCCGATGGCCGGGAACCCTACCTGGCCACCATTGCCATGGCGCTCAGCAAGATGACGCAGCTCACCGAGCTAAGCCTGGCCTTCTCCACCCTGACCGGCAAGATCCCACAGCTGCTTGGGTGAGTAGGGGCGGGGCCAGGCTGTGCCCGCACCGGGGTGGGAGGTGGGGATTAGGACCTGGTTAGTGTTGGGCGGCCAGCTGCTGACTGCTGCCCAGCAGATCCAAGGTAAAGGGGCAACTCCCAGCAAGCCCTCTCAGAGCCACAGAGGAAGAGTGGGCCTGTGGGTGAGAGAAGGCAGAGCGGGCCCTTCAACCAATAAGGAAACCAGGCTTTGGGGATCACCCAGGATGGGGCAGGCAGTTAACCCACCACGCTAGGTGGTTTCCTGACATCACCTTGGCTGTGGGTCAGGAACCTCAGCAAAGTGTGGGGGTGGCTCAGGGTCCCTACAGGGTCTCTTCCAAGCTCACTAGGCTCCACTGTTTGCTGTGGGGCTTCAGATCCTCACCAGGAGGCCTGCCCCAGGCCCCACCACACAGGGAAGTGATGACAGGGAGGAAGGGGACATGAGGGGCCAGGGAACCCAGAATGGACGTTGTGGGCCTTGACACCTGAGCTTGAAATGACAGTTGGTCCCCACCACCCTTGCCTGCCCTCTGGTTTAAAAGCCAGCCACCGGATCTAGCCTACAGAGCAGGGTGGCAGACAGAGGTGCGGCACCAGGAGGGCTCCTGCGGGCCACAGTACATAGAAAATCTTCCAACTCCGTTTGGTTTTTGGAGCGGTGGGTTAAAGGCATATGTCAGGCCTGTGGGGAAGCCCTCGGCTACTTTTATCCAAAGAGCACCCAGGGACAAGGACGCACATACCCGGGGAGTCACACCCCGGCAGAGAACCCAGAGGTGCACACCCCTGGCTGGGAAGAGTGGGAGGAGCGCCAATCAAGGTGGGCAGAGGAAAGTCCCCAGGGGCCTCGAGCTCCAGCCTGCACTGGAGGTGCTCAGACCAGGCAGGGCCTTGGGAGCACCCTTAAGTCAAGGCTCCGCTCACCCCATTGTGCACTCAGTCAGTTCTGACTACTTGTGACCCTCTACAGGGCTTCTAGTCTTGTCAGTCTATACAAGAGCAGGCCCTTGAACCTGACCTCACGGTGAGCAGGAAGGCATAGTGTAGACTCCAGCCTAGACTGCAGTTTGCTGGCTCCAGGGCTGGGTAACCAGTGGTAGATCGGCCCCCTCCCCAGAACCACCCTCTCACCTGTGCTGCCCCCCCTTTGCATGCAGGTCCCTGCAGACCCCATTGCGGACCCTGGACCTGGCCAACTGCGCCCTGAACCACGTGGACATGGCCTTCTTGGCCGACTGCCTACATGCCGCCCACCTGGAGGTGCTGGACCTCAGTGGCCACGAGCTGGTCAGCCTGTACCCAGCCACCTTCTTCCAGCTACTGGGCCGCGCTGCACCCTCACTGCGCGCCCTCACCTTGGAGGAGTGTGGCCTTGGGGACGAGCACGTGGGCAGGCTGGCACTGGGCCTCAGTGCCTGCCTCCAGCTGCAGGAGCTCCGGCTCCTGGGGAACCCGCTGTCAGCCACTGCCCTGCGGCGCCTATTTGGCTGCCTCTGCCAGCTTCCAGAGCTGCGCTGCGTGGAATTCCCGGTACCCACGGACTGCTACCCCGAGGGCGCCACCTACCCGCTGGATGGGCCGGCTGTGGCCAAGTTCGACCAGCAGAAGTACGAGGAGGTGGCTGGGGAGCTGCGGGCGGTGCTGCTGCAGGCAGGCCGGGAAGACATCCAGACCTGCACACCCCTCTTCGGGACCTTCGACCCCGACGTCCAGGAGACGGGCCCCGAGCTGGGGGCCTTCCTGCTGCAAGCCCTCAAGAGCACCCTGGAGAAGTTCTGCAGCACCCTGGAGCAGATGGAGTAGGGCAGGCCCTGGCAGTGGGCAGCGAGCCAGCGTCAGCAGGACATACCTGGGGGGCAGACGGTGGGAGAGGGGCTGGGAGGGAGAGGGTGTCCTGCCTGACCGTCCCCTTCTGTTTGGCCCTGGTGTTGGTCCTGTGGGGCTGGTATCCTGGCTGCCTCTTCCTGCTCCGCCCCGGGCAGCAAGGTTGGCAGCTTTCCTCCAGTGATGGTGGTGGAGGGGCACTGGTGTCTGCTGGCTCCAGTCCTTGAGGATCCACATTGTCAGCTGCCTGGAGGAGCTGAAGGGGTGAGCTCACAGCCGGGGGGGGGGGGGTGTCTGCCGGGGTAGCAGTAGATCCTGGCAGGGTGAAGAAGACATGTGGACTAGATCGGAGCTGCCCAGTGGTCAGGCATCCATGTAACTAAACGCTAACCCAACAGGGTTCCCTCATTCCAGCACCCCCAGCATTGGTGTGAGCTGTCAGGTCTTCAGAAACCACACTCGGGATAAACGTAAAGCACACGGCAGCTCCACAGGATCTGCATGTGTGATTCAGAGATGCAGTGACACAGCACACGTGTGAGACTCAGACAGGATCACACAGACAGACACACAGGATTCAGAGACACAACGACACAGTACATACATGAGATTTGATCCAGAGATGGGATCACACATATACACATGTGATTCAGAGATGCAATGATACATACAAGTGAGATTAGATTCAGACGGGATTTGACAAAACACACGTGACATTAGATTCAGATGGGATTACATGTACACGTGATTGAGCGACACAATGACAGTACATACACATTAGATTCCGATTACACATAAACACGTTAACTCAGACATGCAGACACAGAACATATGCAGTTCAGAGACCAGATTACAGATAATGCATGCATGACGGGATGCTATGATGTGTAGGATTCAGAGACACAAAGACATGGTACTTACACAGATCTACACATAACTTAGAGGGTCATGTGGCACATACGTGTGATCCAGACACCCCAGTGACAGTCTTCGTGTTGTGCTAGCGTTCTCTCTCCTTTCCCAAACACCCTACTCCCACTCCCCCAGCCTCGGTGTCCCAGCAAACTTGTCCCCACCTCCAATGTCCGCTCATTGTTGGTTTCCATGTATACCCGTCCCCACGTCTGTAGTCTGCCTATGGCCGGTGTGTGTTATAATCCAGTGTCTGACTCAGCATGTGGCACGTGTACCTTTCTCTGCAGCAAACCCCAGAAGCACTCAGCGGCCTTTAACATAATACACTAGCAATGAGAACAAGTCATGGTTTTGAATCACAAGTAGCTGTTTGCTATTAAGAATGCTCTCACCCCCAGTGGCGGGAGGGAGAGCAGGGAAGACCTAGTGGAGGCTGGTCCCAGAGGAGGGGAGCAGCCGGGGGCCAGTGGAACTGCTGTGCCGTGGTGGCTTGGAGACACTGTCACGTGCAGACCTTAGAGTGGGGCCCTTTGGGCCTCATGTTGTGGAGTGAGGAAGGGGTGCTGGCCTTGCAGTGAGGTTCCATTTCCTCCCCAGCCACCGGTCCTGTGTCTGCAAGGCATGCTCCTCGGTGTCCTTGTCCTCCCTCCTGCCCTGGCACTTTCACCTGGAGGTAGGAACGAATGGGCGGACTGTCACTTGATCTTGGCACTGGCTTGGTGACTGACCCCGGAACTGTGCCGGCACACAAAGGCCCATCCATCCAGCTTGCCTATCACAGATGGGCATCTGCAAGGGCAGCGGACCCCGGGCTAGCTGGGTGAATAGAACACGGCACCCGAAGTGCCTTTCAGAAGCAGGCTGGCATCCTCCACGAGTCACATAGGCCGGCATGAAGAATGTGGTTTGGCTGGAGCCATCCAGACCATGAGGGCTGGCTTTGTTCTGTCGTGGTTTCAGCTGTGAGCCCGCTGCACAGGCAAGGGTGCCAATGCCAGCCTGGTGCTCCTAGTCCTGGAATTATACCAATCAGACCACCAGTGAATGCGGCTAGCTTCACTGTTCTGCTGCCTGGTGGGAGCCAGGAAACAAGCAGCAAGCAAGGGCCGGGTGGGACAGGTGGGTATGGGATGGGGCTTGGGGTTGGCAAGTAGTCTCTTGCCTTGCTCAGCCTTCCTCACCCCCACAGGGAGGCAGCAGATGCACGGGATGCCACGCCCAGGAGCATGTGTGCCAAGGGAGGAAGTACTGTCCTCCCCAGCTAGGTCTGCTCCTCAGCGCGCTGGCAGCCGGGCACCCTGGGAAAGCATGGCTAGGCTCAGACCAGTGCCCTCCCTGCAGACATCTGTCCTGGGTTAGAGCTGGGGGCCTCAGGGCTGAGTTCCCCTTCCACCACACACCCAGGGCTACCAAGCTCAGAAGTCTGAGAAGGAGAGCTGTTAGTCCCGCTCATAGTCTAGCTCCATCTGCATGCCTGCCCCCGGGTCCCTATGAAACAAGAGCTGTCCACTGCTCCACTGTATTTATATAAACGCATATAAACTGCAGCCTTCAGTACAGAGTACAATTCCATGCAAAGAAAGCCAAACTCTTAACAACTGGACCAATGTGTAATGTGGACAAAAGATCGAAGATCTCAAGGATTCCGTCTTGCTTGGATCCACAGTCTATGTTCACAGAAGCAGTGGTCAAGAGATCACTCATTGCACCGGGTGAATCTGCTATACAAGATCTCTTTTAAAGTGTTGACAAACCAAGGTGGGATAAATCTATAGTAGCTGGATTCATGGCTTATTGGGGGTATGGGAGGGGAAGTTACAGGGACATGGGGAGCTAACAGTGAGCACAAGGAGTAATTGTTCTGGAACTGAGTGTAGTGATGATTATACAACTCTTTCATATGACCAAACTGCTTAAGTGTGTGATATGTGAATTATATGTCAATAAAACTATTAAAAACAAACAAAGGAGGTTACTTTGAAGACTTAAGTTATACCTGACCCAAGCCATTGTATTTTCAGTTGCCTGATATACATGCATGTGAAAGTTGGGCACTGAATAAGGAAGACCAAAGAAGAATTGACGCACCTGAATTGTGGTGTTGGTGAGGAATATTGAAAATATCACTACCAATAGAACAAACAATTCTATCTTGGAAGAATTAACATCCAGAATGCTTCTTAAAAACAAGGATGTTGAGACTTTGTCTCCTACTTTGGACACTTTGTCAGTAGAGACCTGTCCCTGGAGGACATCAGACTTGGTAAAGCAGATGTTGTTAGGTACCATCGAGTCGGCTGACCCTCAGTGACCCCGTGCCCCACAGAACAATGTACACTCCCACACCATCCTCCCAACTGTCCCCAAGCCTGAGCCCAATGATGCAGTCACTGTGTCAGCCCATCCCATCTAGGACTTTCCGCTTTTTCACTGCCCCTCCACCTTATCAAACGTGGACTAGAAGAGATCCCTATTTGTCCCCATTCCAAAGAAAGGCGACCCAACAATGCTCAAAACCACAGAACGCTATCATGGATATAGCACGCAAAACTTTGCTTAAGAGTCTCCAAAATCGGTTGCAGCAGCACGTGGACTGGGAACTGCTGTCAGTCTATCCTGAACCTACACAGCAATGAATGGCTGTACCAGTCAGCCCCTGGTCTGGTTTCAGGTGCTGATGTTGAGTCTGCTCCATCGTGTATTGCCACAGATGGCGTTGATGTGATCTCTGTGTGTTCCATCTGGTGAAGTCTGTGCATAGTTGCCTTTTAGGTTGAAAACAGGGACAGTAGAGGAGCAGTGAAAAAGAGGAAAGCCCCTGACAAAGTGGATTGACACATGGCTGCAACAATGGGCTAGAACCATTGAGGGTGGTGCAGGACTGAGCAGTGTTTAGTTCTGTTTTGAGTAGGGTCGCTGTGAGTCAGAATCGATCGAATGGCCCCTAACAACATATACATTACATGAGTTCTGATTTACAGAGAAATGCAGAAATGACTTATCATATGTAGAAATGACAACCTACCTAACACAGCTCAGGGATGCAAATAGGACCAACCTGCATCTGGTTACACAAAGCCAGCAGACCCACCTCTGAGTGGTCAACCGATGCTCTCACTGGATGTCCCTCCTAGGACATCTGGCCCCTGGCTGAGCTGGCAGCCAATGCAGAACCAAGAGGCAGGTGGGGTGTGCCTGAAGCTCAGCCACCTGGTTGAAACAAGTACGGAACTTGGTCTTACTGCTACATATTGGCACTTGGGTAGTGACACTAAGATAGGGGGTCTCATTGGGGTGCAGGCTGGGGGGCTCCATCCTGTACCTCAAAAAGGCGATCTCAGTAAATGATGAACCCATCCATCTTTCCAAAATTCAAGATGGAAATAAAGCCATTTAGCACTCAATCAGACAAAACTCCGATGCACACAGACGTTAACAAACACTCCCCAGGAGTCCTGATGGTGCTCTCGGTGGACCGCACGGCCGGTTCAAACACACCAGCTGCTTCGTGGGAGAGACAAGGGGCTCTGATTTGACCCTGGAGGGTAGAGAAGCGCTGCAGCGGGCTTCCAGGACTGTCTGCCTTCACAAGAACACACACACTGCCTCAGCTTCCTGTGCACGCGCGGCTGGTGGGCTCAACCTGCCCATCCTTAGTAGCCCAATACTTTACTCACTGCACCACCAGGGATTTTTATTTGACACCCAAGTCTACTAAAAACCAAATCATCGCACTGGTTTTCCTCCAGGGAGCAGTACAGCCTACACTGGGGCCCTGGTTTGTCTTCATAACTTATCAACCAAACCCACTGTCGTCACATCGAATCCGATTGCCCTGTTGGGTTTCCAGGTTGTCACCTCTTCAAAGACTGCCGCGTCTTTTCCCACGGAATGCCAAGTGGGTTCCAACTGCCAGTCTTTCAATTAGCACACCACCACCAGGGCACCACCACCTCACAAACCAAAGTCGATTCCATTGCAGTTGGAGGTACACGGGTTTCTAACAGCAAGCTGTCTCAACCAGAACATCACCATTTTATCCTCATGTTAAAGATGCTTGTGTGTTTCTGAAGTGACAGAAGGGTGTATGATATACTAAGACAAGCATTACACCAACATCAGAGAGAACCTACTTCAGGACATACTGGACTACGGCAGCCTGTTCCTGACCCAGGGAGTGCTTGTGTGGTGCCAGTGTCCGCGTATGTGTGGATAGTTTGAACAGATTTACCTAGCCACGCTGGACATCGAAGGGGGTGTTAAATGCCGACTGTTTTATAGAGAAGCAGGTGAAGGTATTTCTCCAAGGACACACAACCAAGCACTGGAGTAATAGGAACTGACTCTTTAAGTCAGGGTCTAGTCTACCAGGGGCCGTGAGACAAGGCCTGCTCTGGATTTGCTGGAGACACCCGGTGGGACCAGAGGAGGTTGACAGTAAAGCAGGGCCATGTCCCCTGGGGGCAGGAATTGAAGGCCCTGGCCAGTTTCGGGCGGACTTCACCCCGAGTCTGGTCTCAAGGACAATGAGGATTGAAAGGAACATGCACACACTCAGCTATGTCAGACTGGGACAGGAACCAGGCTTCTCTGAGCTAAATACTTCCAACAGGCTCCCAGCTCTTGTGTGGATGCACGGAGGGTGGACTGGGAGAACATGATAGGGGAAAGGTGGCCAACCTTGCTCAGACCTTCGTGGCCACGGTCAGTCATCACCCACGTGCCTGGTTCCATGCCGGCTCCACCAGGACCACCTGTGCAACCTGAGCAGGTTACTGAACGTTCCTGACCTCAGCTCCAGCTTCCACACCTGCGAAACGAGCGCAGCTGTGTGGTCATCGCGTGCAATCACTGTGAGGGCCTGTCCCTTCATGAGTGGACCTGCAAAAACACATGGTAAGGGATCAATTCCTTCTGGACTTGTGACCAACAGGGCAAGCCATGCCATCTTCCACTGCCCGAATGCACGCAAAGACTGCCCGGTGAGCGAGGAAGGTGAAGAACAGGGGCCTCTGAAGGAGGGTGCTGTGAGGAATACTGAGCATGTTCCACACACCCCTGCCCTGGGAGGAGGGCACTCAGGAAGGGCAGTGACAAACAGGAAACCCTTCCCAGCGAGGGGCTGACAGAGGGGCTGCAACAGTGAAGAATGGGAGGGCGGTGCAGGACCGGGCAAGGCCTCCTGCTGTTGCACACGGCGGCTGTCCGTCAGGATCGCTCAGCGCCTCCAACAACAGGCCTCGTCTCTTTTCAATTGCTGCTGAAAGCCGAGGTAAAATGTTTACACTGTCTTGTCACGAGTAAAAAATTGTACAAATGAAAAATGGCATTTTTTATTATGTATCACTGCTAATAAATACCTGCGTACCAAGTAGACACAACCAAATTCCAAACAAATACTCCGGGGTACAAAACTTTAAAAACCACTTGAATTTTACTTGTTTTCCTTTGGAAGAGTGGGAGGGGAAATGTTACCTAACAACTTTCAAATTTAATTTTTGAAATTACATTAATTCACGGAAGAAACAATTTAGACAGCAATAAAAATAAGACAACAAAGCACAGGGTGAAATTAATACTGTATTTTACTTTAAAAAGCAAACCAAACGTTTATCCTATAACTGAAAATGAGATTACACTGTTCTGCCTGCGGGAGAGCTGAGAAGGTCGGGAGAAAGCATCACCGCTGAGGCCTGAAAGGCGCAACTCTACATCCCCCAGACGGGCCTCCAATCCGAAACAAGGCTCCGCTCTGCTCCACTCCACTCCACTCCACTGTTGTCTCACTCTTCCAGTATGGCTTTCTCTATGCGCTTAAACTTCTTCAGTTCCACAATTAGCTCCCAGTACTTGAGGTACAGCCACATGAGCCTCCCATTCTGGCGTCTGTTGGTGTTCCAGACCTCCCCACAGTGTGTGTCGTGTTTAAAGATGTCAGTCAGACCGGCCACCATGTCCAGGTCGGCAGCCACCGGGTCAACAGAGGCACGGACCAGCATGTTCTTCTCCAGGTCCAGCCGCCGGCGCCGGGGCAGCACCAGGCTGCAGTAGACGCTCTGCCTCTCGGCCAGCGCCTCCTCAAAGTCCTGCAGCAGCAGCCGGGCTCTCCTCTGCCAGTCCTCTTCCCCGTCAAGGCAGCTCTGATAGGCGCTCCTCAAGGGCTGCAGCTGCCTCTTCTCCTGCAGGACCCGAGCCCACTCCTGTTCCAGAAGCTTCTTTTCTTCGACCAGCTTGCGGCCCTGAGAGATAAGGGCTTCCCGGTAACTTGTGGTTCTGTTCTGCTCCTTTTCAAGCTCCAGCGATAACTGGGCGACGGCCCGGCGGTTTTCTGCGATCATGGTGTGGTACCTGGCTTCCAGATCCCGCTGGAAGGCAGCTGTTCTCTGGCGGAAAGCTTCTCGCTCCTTTTCGATTTCTTTCTGGGACTCCCTAGACCAGATCCAACCTGACACGAATAAACAGGGAGAAAAATAATGCATCGTCAAGTCAGAGCTGAAGTTCTGCAGTCTTGACTTGCCAAAAATACCACATCAGGACAGCATTTCCGTCCAAACTTAGGACCTCTGAGGCGCCAAAGAGCATGCTCTGTATGCATGTCGTGTGCAAAGTTCTCGCAAAGTCAGGCAAGGACTGCAGGCCTAACAGACAAATATGATAAGGCTGCACATACCATTTCCCCGAATGTACTATGGTTCCAGAACAATCTACAAGCATTTCCTTTGCTCATAAACCTAGCACTACGAGCCCCAGTGTCCCCAGAGAGGTGCCATGTAAAAGCTGAATATGGGTCGGCTTCAGCGAGTGCCCAGCCCAGGTCGGCGTGCCTGCTTAGATGGAGACCTCGCTGCCGTGGGGTCCACTTCGACTCGGGGACCCAGAGGGCAGGGCAAAATTGGCCCTGTGGCTGTGGCTTTCTGAGGCTGTCAATCTTGGCAGAAACAGAAAATCTCATCTTTTTCTCACTGACTTTGTGGTTAGCAGCTAGCTCAGCACTGACCCACTAGGCGACTGAGGCGCCTTTGCGCTTGAACATGCAAACAAGGTGGACCCACGGTCCTACCTGTACCTGCTTTCCTGCAGGGATCACACACACACACACACACACACACACACACACACACACACACACCACCCCACCCCACCCCCAACCAGGGCAGGAATGAAGGGTGAGCCTGAAGACCAGATCAGCCTGCCCGCCCCGCCCCTGCTGCTTGGAGATCCGAGACAGACCAAGCCGGACATCTCAACGTCCACAAAAGCCTGCTGGATTCAGGTGCTTGTTCTTTCCTAGGAGTTGCCAACTCTCTCACCATCCCAGCAACGGGAGGCTGCACTTCACTAAGGTGAAGGGACTTTTCAGTGATGCAGTAAGACTGCTGCTGGAGAGAAATCCTGGAGCCACGGCCAGCTCGGCCGTGCCCTGGGGAACATCAACAAAGGCAACACTTCATGGCTTTTCGAAGCACCATCTATGCCATGATCTCAAAACGAGGCCAGGCTGCTCCCTCCGATCCTCTCTCTACTGTGCCAGGCTGGTACCCCAGAAACAGCTAGCCCCCCACCTAGAAGCTTCTGGGCTTCTCGTCCTACCTTTTAGCTACTACCCATGCTGCCTCCCTCTCCTCCACCCCACCCTCGGTACGGGCCTTGCCCTTCAGTCCATCTTCCTCCCGGGTCCTTCAGGGTCCTGAGTCCTGGACATGAACTGTCTGGCATGTGAAAAAGCAGGGAGCCGGCGCTCTGTTCCAGTCCCCCTATACTCGCTGAACAGTTCTTCCTGCGCACCTCCTTACCCTGCACGTCACCACCATGATGTCACTTAGATTCCTTAGAGAAATAAGAGCGTCTTTAATGGCTCCTCACCTCGGCGCCCAGCCCTGTTTTGGAAGCGCCTGCAAGGCCTGGCATTACAGAGCCCCGCGGGTGTGCTCAGTCTTCTGCAGCATCTCCCTGACAGTCTCCACGCCAAGTGCATCTGCGCCGACCCCAGGGAGACATCAGCTATCATAACATGTGACACCTCTCAGGCACCTGCTCCTGCCACCTGGGGTGACCTTTCCCGCATGGTCACCAGGCCAGCTCCCGGGCAGGCAGCCTTCCTGATGCCCTTCAAACGCCCCTTTCTTGAAGCTCTCCCGACTCCCCCTAAACGGAAGTGGCCCTTCCCACCTCCCTTCTCCTCACACCTCCGAGTGCTTCACATAGTCCACGACATGCTTTTGACTGGTCCGCTCCCAGACGTGAGCTCTCTGGAATGTTCTGGGTCTTGCTTGACTGAGCTACAATAGGGAAGAGTCTGGTTTCATGCTTGTACAGCGGGAGGTGGCGAGGACACATCCTGGTGAACACGGCCTCCAGGGATGGGCGATGCAGGGGCCGTGGGGAGCCCGAACCCAAACCCTAGCCCACCCCCAGGGAGTCAACTCTGACTCAGAGCGGCCAGGAGGACAGAGTCCAACTGCTCCAAGCGTCTCAGAGACCGAACAGCTTAAGGGAACAAGGGGGCCTTGTCGTTCTCCCTCCCAGGGGGCAGTTGGCGGGTTTGAACCACTAACCTGGCAGGTGAGCCGCCCAACACTTAACACATTCCACCACCAAGGCTGAAGAAAGCTACATCATGAAAATAGCAAACAAAATAAAGCAAGAGCAGTGACACCAAATCAAATGGAGTCAGTTCCAGCCCCTCGCAACCTATGTGTATCGGAGCGGAACTATGCTTCAGGGGTTTCCATGACGGGTCTTGGGAAGGTGTCAGATAAAGCAGATTTCAAAGCAAAGAAACCAGGCAGAAACACCTACTACCAGAACTGTGTATGCACCAAATAACAAAGCCATAAAATGTATAAAGCAAAACAAATAAAACGAAAAGGAGGAACACACATCCAAAATTATAACCAAAGACTTCAATCCCCCTTCACCTCAACAATAGTATAGTTACATAGAAAATCAGCAACGACATAAAATAAGAATGCTAACAAATATCAACTAAAAAGCCCTAATATCATCAATTAAGATAAAACTGACGTATATCGAAAACCTCACCCAAGACAGCAAAAAACGCATTCTCAAGAACTCACACAACACTTACCAACATATACCATCCCCCAAACCAGTGGTTCTCAACCTTCCTAGTGCCATGATCTTACATGTTGTGGTGGTCCCCAACCATAAAATAATTTTCGTTGTTACTTAACTGTAATTTTGCTACTGTTATGAATCGGGCAACCATAAGAGAGTCATTCGACCTCCAAAGGGGTCGTGTCCCACAGGTTAAGAACCACTGACCTAAACCATAAAACAAATCTCAAAAAACAAATCTAGAAGAATTGAAGTCACATAGAGTAACCTTCAACTACAATGGAATCAAACTAAAATAATTGACAAACAAAGACAACAGGGAACTTTTCAAACATTGGGAGATAAAGGACCCTTCTAAATAAACTCCGTGAGAGGGCGTCTCAAGAGAAATAAAGGTACAATGAACACAGGGAGGCGGAAATTCACAGCACAAAATGCATCCCTTAGAAAAAAGGCAAAATTTCGCATCAAGAATCTATAACTAAACCCCAAACATGAGCAAACTGCCAGAGAAACTGGGTTACTTGAAGAATGTGGCATCACGACTGGAGGAGAGCTTACTGCATAACCCCAATGGCTGAAAGCAAGGAGGACTTGAAGCACCTGCTGGTGACGATCAAAGAGTGCAGCCTTCGGTGTGAATTACAACTCAATGTTTAAACAACCCAAATCCTCACGACTGGACCAACAGGATGAGAAATGGAGAAAAGGTTGGATTTGTCAAGGATTTTGCCTTGCTTGGATACACAACACTCATAGAAGCAGCAATCAAGAAATCAAAAGATATGTTGGTATTAGGTAAATGTGCTTCACAAGACCTCTTTCAAGTCTTGAACAAGGATATTTCTTTGAGGACTAAGGTGTGCCTGAACCAAGCCAATTGCCTCAGATCCATGTGAAAGTTGGGACACTGACAAGGAATGGCGAAGAATGGATGCATTTGAATTGTGGTGCTGTGGATGAATATCGGAAGTACTAGACTGCTAAAAGGACAAACCTTTCTGCCTTGAAGAAGTAAGGCAGAGTGCTCCAGAGGCAAGGATGGTGAGACTTCGTCTTACATCGTGTGGCTACATTGTCGGGACAGACTACTGCCTTGAAAGGCATGTTTGAAACCGTAGAAGGGCAGCACAGAGAAGACAGACTGCCACCACAGCTCCAGCAATGGGAATAAACAAGGCGGGCACGGGGCTGGACAGCGCTTCCTTCGACTGTGCGTCGGGTCACTATGGTCGGAGCTGACTTGATGGCACCTAACACCACCACCCCAAAGCAAGCACAAAACAGCAAATAATGAGAGCAGAAGTCAATGAGGTGGAAAACAAAAGGGAAGAGACCAACGAGCCAGTGCCAACTCAGTGACCAATGGCAAATACGAGGCCGAGTGAAAAAGGACTGCTATAAAATCATATCAATCTTTGTTAAACAGAAATATCAAAATATGAAGCTACTGTTTCTTGACAGACCTTCCCTCTATCTAGGTCTACATACTTCTGAAAGTCTTTCTGTTCCCCACAACTCAAACCCTTGCCTGAAGAACTCGGTACTCTTCCATAAACACCACACCACGTCTTTCAGTGACTAAATGGCTAAATAAACTGTGCTGCCGTCACAGGAAGTACTACCCTGCAACGACACACTGAAGGGTCTTCTGCAAGAAGCTCTAGAGAAGTATACCAATGATAAGCAGCCAATCTCAAAAAGTTTTATCTGTATGACTCCATTTATATAAATAACATTGCAGAGAGGTCAGAGAAAGAGGAGTGGCTGCCGAGGCTTAGGGCTGAGGGGCGGGAGGGGGGGTTCAAGCGGTGATGGCGGGAGGCTGGAGGGGGATTTACGATGGAAACCTGCTGTGGCTGCACCCGTGGCAACAGCCTGGCTGCAAGGCTGCACTGCAGTGTGACATGACCACTGGAGGGAAAAGGAGAAAGGGGACGTGGGATTTCTCTGCATCTTTTATTACTGCTGCATGTAAATCTACAGTTAACTCCACGTTCGAAGCACAGCACAACAAAGTTGGACTAAATGAACTCTTCTGCGTGACTTCTAGGCCAGGAAAGAAGAGCGCGATATTGCAAGAACACGTACGAAGAAAATGGGAGAAGATGAGGAAGTGAGAAACAGGGAGGCTGAGAAAAAGACAGGCAAAGAGGAGGATGGAATAGGGATGGAGACTGAGAGGCCACCTGCCAAAGGGCTGAAGTACTGGGCATTTTCCGGGCGCATGGTGGCTTAAGCCCTATTTCCTCTGCCACCCAGGCCTCCTACTGAAGAAAAGGATTTTCTCAAGGGAGCTACCCAAGCAAGAATTTCTGCCATGGATTGCTGCTCTTTGGCGGGCACTATGATTCTGATCTCTGTGTTATCTTGAAAGTTATATAACTTGGCATTTTCAATGATCAAGTGAAAACTAGCCTTTCTCATCCAGAAGCCAGCCAACACTATTTATCAAGAATTGTCTTCACTTCTAGACCATGCTAGAATTTACTCTGCAACAAGTGATGTTGAAACATGACTTCAGAAAGTCCTTCTAAAGACACAGAAGATATCTGACCACATTGCCCAAGCAAGTAGCTAAGTAGAAAAAAATAAATAAAACAAAGCCTACCCACTGCCATGGAGTCAATCTGACTCATAACAGTACACCTGGTTTCAGACTGTAAATCTTCTCCTGGCATGTTTGAACTACCCACCTTGTTGCTAGGCCCAGTGCCTAACCCCCCTCCCCACCCCCCCAGAGCTAATATTCTCAGCGACTCACTGGCTTCCATTTCATTCTGACTTACAGATCCTACAGGACGACCCCTGTGCAGTTTCCAAGGCTGTGAACCTGTCTGGGAGCAGAGAGCCTCCTCTTTCTTCACAGAGCAGCTGGTGGGCTCAAACTACTGACTTTTCGATGAACAGCCCAACTTGTCACTAGAGTTCTTGAGAACATCATCTCAGGGCCACATGAAATAAAAGGGGTCCAGGAGGATATGCATTGCAATAAACTGGGTGGCCGGGAGCTTGAGCTGAAGTCTCAACACCAATGATTACATTATTGAATATAACTAATTATTAGTTCCTTAGTAAATATCATTTCAAGCCTTCTAATTCATTAACTGAGGTAGGAATTCATCACCCTAGCCGAGGGCAACAGGTAGCCATTCCAAGTGTTTTGCAAGATTGCAGGTTGATGAGCTCAGAAAGGCCATATCCTTAGGGCAGGATTTGGATGGATACACCTTGCTCACTAAGGTGCAGAGCCTGGTGCAGCTCAACTGAACTAGCTGCTCTCATTAGCCCGGTGGCCCAAGATATACTGTCCCAGAAAAGGCCACTATATTAAATATACCACTACAAATAGAGAGCAGTTTTTGCTTTCCTTCCACATGGTTATTCAATTACACAAATTCTTAGACGGCAACCAAAAAACATGGGTGGTAAAAAAATATATAAAACCCACTAACCCTGAACTTGAAGGGTTGTATCACAGTGGCTATGACTAAGGGCCAGAATAATAAACCCGAATGGGACGAGGTTAAAGTTCCCAGTAGTACTACCAAGTTGATTCAAAGCAGAAAGAACACCTACTTGCCTGGGCTAAGTACTATAGACGGATTTCTCAAACAAGAACAGACAACACACTGGTCTCTCATTCGCTCCCCATCATCCCATAGCAGGGACATGGGAGCCAGAGGGTCAAGCCTATTAAACCCACTCCAAACAAAATCCCCTAAGGACAAACCTTCCTGAGTTCTCACGATGACTTGAAAGACGTGTGATGGTCACCTCCCTTGGACAGAAACACCAAGGTTCAGAGGCCTAAGGTGTGTGTAAGACTCACTTCACGAGATGGGATGGAATGAGGATGCACCTATCAGTCTCCACTGAGCCAGGACCTCTGGTTCCCCAACTTCTGTTCCCTCACTCAGTCCAGACAGCCCACATACTAACCCCCTCCGTGAGCACTGTTATATGCCCCAAGGGGACCTACTTGGTAAGTCAGGCTCCCGTTCCAATAATTTCTTCACCATACTTTGCTATAGCTCCCATATCTTGTGTATCCCATTCATGAGGGTGTGTACTGATAGCAGGGCCATGATGTAAGTACTAATTGTTCTTAAATTGGGGCTAGGATTTAGTGCAAACCCAAATCCATTCCTGGTTCTGTGGTTTTTTACCTGCCATTGACTCCCCTTAGAGATTTCTTTGCTAAATTATGGTAGAGAGTCTTATCAATCATCTCCCTGGAGCAAAAATATCTTCTGTTGTTAATACTGTCATTGATTAACCCCTGATACTAACTTTTAAAACCCTGTTGAACCTACCAGTGTAGGCTACCTACATATCAAATATCTGAATTATTCACTCATGCAGAATAAATCCTTCCGTGGCTGCGCACTATTTACACAAATAATAGGAATTGGCTGTCAGGCAAAATTTACATTATTCATTGACAATGTCAATCACAAGTCTGCCAGAATAACATATATCTTAATATAACAACTAAAGCATTGATGTACAAAGTCAATATGTGTCCACCTACCGAATAGTTTTCTTTACTGAATAGCTTTTTAAAATTAAATTTATTTAAAAATATCTTTTCTCATTGATTTTTTCCTATTTGATTTTCTAAATTTGTTACTAAGGGTACAAAAATGTTTGTTTTCAAAAAATGTACTAGTATTTCCATGAGTAAATACACATCATTATTTTTAATATGTGATTAAAAATTTGCAATAAAATATTTCAAAGTCTTAATACTGCCCCTTCCCTCCAACACCCCATCCCCACAATAAAAAAAAAAACAACTTACGGAAAGCAGCCAATCCCAGCATTGGAACCAATAAGGCATAATTCCACCGGCCTCCATCACCCCCTTCAGCTTGCGAACCACCTTCAGCTTGGGAATTAGGCGGGATATTCCAATTTGGGGGGTCATTTAAGTTATTCATGGAGATATACCTTAAAGTAATGAATTAAAGTTTTCAGACTAGAAAAGGAATGAAACACATCTGTTACAATAGCATTTACCCAAATGGGGCACAGGACAGTGCCCTTTAAGTTTTGACGTAAACACGCGACAGTACAGGAAAGCAACTCACAATCTAGTGGGGAAAAGGTATGTCCCAAACTCCATCGCTCACATACAAGCAGAGGGGGGCATATGCTCCGCGGCAAGTGTGTGGGAGTGAGGTTACTCCGGAGGCTTCCTGCAAGCTCCGAACCGTGGTCTACCACCATTCGCGCAGCTCCATAGGCCGTGAGTTTGAACGACAATCATCGTTTCAACAGGCAGAGAAGATGGTAGGGGTCTGACAAGCGCAGAAAGCTAGAGGATGGAGTTAAAAACCGTGAGTTTCCGGTACTGGAAAGGACATATCCCTGAAGTGTTAGTGCATGTGGACTGGGGCATTGCTGGAGGCAACTTCTACCTTGGTGGTATCCACATCCAGGTAACAAGTAGGATCAGCTCCAGGCATACACTCAAGAACCAGCATGGAATCTAATGTCGCGAAGAATTCCCTAGGGACCTACAGAAACCACCAACACCATCAGGCTGACACTGGTTCCCAGAGTAGAACTGTGCTCAACAGGTTCTCTTCCAAGGCTCCTCAGGAAGGACAGGGCCCCCCCCCCCCCCATGCTCAGGGAGAACAGAGCTTCTGACCACCTGTACCTCCCAGGGATTTCAAGTCCCAACACTAAGGGGTACAGTGTCAGGGTAGAATCATGCTCTATTTCAGAGCTTTGTATGTATTTCAGAAGAAATACATACGAATGACAACAAACGCCTCTCAGTACACGAGAAAAAAAATCGATCCAATTTCCTTTTCTAAAATTTAATTGGTTTTTAGGTAAATACTTTTTAATGTGTGAAGACACACTATTTTGATAAAGACATGTCAAAAAAGCATATGGCCCAGAACTTACTATTACGGGCTTATGGTAACCACAAAGGCTCCAACAGGAGAGCTGCTGGGTGAGCACTGGACTGTCAACGATAACAAGTCCGAGCTTCGCACCCACTGGCCACTCACTGGTGGAACAGGAGGCGAATACTGAGCCTTTGAAACACTGGGCAGGGTTACTGTGAGCCAGAATCAACTGGATGGCTGTGTGTGTTCAAAGAACAACAAAGGGAGCCCCTGTTGCTGCTGCCCGTTAAACAAACCGACCAGCCGCACCGAGGGGGGAAGGAGAGGCTATCGGCTCCCAGGAGGCAGTAAGACTTCACTCAATGGCAGCGAGCAGAGAATAGCAAAATTAGGTTTCTCAAAGTACGAAAGCTGGATAACTTTCAATATACATCTGGCAAGTATGGTGTTCCTTCCTCCAAGTTTGGTGCATCATCTCCAGCCCCATGGTTCTCAACCTTCCCACTGCCTCGACCCTTTAGTACAGTTTCTCATGTGGTGGTGACTCCAACCGTAAAATTATTTTCATTGCTATTTCTTAACTGTCATTTTGCTACTGTTATTAATCCAGCGACCCATGTGAAAGGGTCGTTCAACCCCCAAAGGGGTTGCGACCCACAGGTTGAGAACCTCTGATCTAGGACACAAGTGGGAAGCATGGGGTGAGCTGCTTGAATTGGCCAGACCTATTATTCCTGCCTTTTGATAATAGGGCCAAAGGTCTCATCTGCAACAGCTTCCTGCAGGACAGGGTGGCAAGACTTCTAGCTGTTCTGCCTCCGCAGGATCAGGTGAGCGCTTTGGGGGCTGATAGAACCTAGCTACACACAGTCTATTTCATTGGTGGAGGATGTATAGTACCTGTAAAAAAAATGAAAACAGCAGAACAGACAAGGTCCGAAGCACCAAGTTATACATATTAAACTGAGCGGTCCCAAGAATGGCAGGAAGCCATGGGGCCCAAGATTTCCAAGAGCCAAAGATGTTTTCCCATGTGGGTCCTTGTGTTAGTCTGGGTACATTAGAGACACAAATCCACAGAAATTCATGTATAAGAGAGAGTTTTATATAAAGGGTAAATGCACATCAAGAAAACATCCCAACCCAGTGCTGCCCAAGCCCACATGTCCAACACCAGTCCACAAAGTCCTCCTCCATCTCACAAAACACACACTATGATGCTGATTGCAGGAGGAAAGCTGAATCAGTGAACATGGAAGCATCTCAGTACTGGCAGGGGTCTTCACATGGCTGCTCCAGCCACCCAGGGCTGCATCGGGGTAAGTCCATGCGGCTTCTCCTTGGGGACGTCTTGCAGGAAGTGAGCCTTGCCAGCTGAAGCAAATTGGCTAAGGCAGCTGCACCCTGGTCTGACCATCACAAAGCAAGAGACCCGAGAACTCGAAAGGCGAGGCTCACTGAGCCATTTATCCCCCCCCCCACCCTTCAATTAACCCCACATGTGTTTATCAGGCAGGTTGGCACAGTAACTATCTCAGTCCTACATCTCCGAACTCCTTTAGTTGGTGCTGGATCTTTCCTTTAGTTCTTTTACCTTTTGTGTAACTAGGTCTGATTAACAAAGTAACAACATTCCTCTCCTAGAAAGACCAGCTCCCCCTTTTCGGCAGTGAGCAGATCCCGGGCTGGCCCATTTGGTGGTGCCACACCTGCTCGGGAATTCATTTGGGTTTGTAGGGTTAGAAGAGTGTCACCTATCTCTCCCATATCAATGCTCAGGTCTCCTGATAGTTTGTAGTAAAAACGAGTAGTTCCAATGGTTCCAACTCCAGTTCCCAGAGCTGCCGCTGTGCTAGACCAATGAGGATGGGGATTACAACTGCTCTGCTACATCCAGGGAATTTGGAGGAGTCAATTCAGATTTGTATTTTTGTACTGTTTTCTAGGTCTTGTTCATCATGAAAGTTACGTCTGGAGTGAAAAAGATTGGGACGAATAGTCCCTTGGTTAACCTATAGGCATGTGAGACAAAGGTGTCACATAGGAAAAATATTCCAGGTGAGGCAATGGAGCAGGAGAGGGTCTTGACTGGAAAAGAGAAGTACTTTGGTGGCCACTGGTCCAATGGCAGGGGATGCTTTGTCTTGGTTCTGTTGACTGTTTCCCATGATAGAATGGGGAGATGCTAGATATTATGTGGCACAACCAACACTGAGTGGTGAACACTGTATGATACAGAGTTGGTGGGTGGTGTTAAGATCAAATTGATGCCTGGAGTCAGCTTGTTGTAGTTTGTCTGAGTTTGGTGAGGTCTATTGGTTTGCAGGGAACCAGGGTCTGGGCTAGCTCGTCTTTTGATGCCAGTTTGAGCTATTTGTTTAATGGCTTGGTCACCTGCCAAATCTTACACTAAGCTTTTTAGGTTCCATATCCCGTAAGGGCATTTGGCCCCATGCAGGGGTTGCGAGTGACGGGATGAATAGGCAACAGTGGAGTTGGTGGTTTTAAGATCTAGAACAAGTCAGTAACTGCTGTTGGGTTTAATAACTGGCAGAATGGGTGCTGTAGGGAGAGCGGTGGGCCTTAAACAGGCCTCCCCTGGGAGTTTTGAGATTATGGATTTAAGGCCCTTCAGGTGTTGGAAGGCTATAGAGTAGGGGGAACATTGGGAAGCTTCCAGGGGTCTTGCAATCTGATATAAACAGCTTGGTGGTGCACAGCAACAGAGGGTTAGGTGATGTCCCAAAGGCTTGGGTAACTAGGGCAGGTGTTAAAGGGCAATTGGGGGGGGGTGTTGTTGGGACACCAGTGTTATTTTGGGGGAAGATGAGGCAAGAGAACGTCTGGTGTAACTTGTAAGAGAAGCAACAAGTTTGGGGCCCGAGAGGCACCCAGTAAATAAAGTTACTACTGCTTTGAAATTTGTAAAAATATCTCTGCCCAGTAGGGGGACAGGGCTTTGTGAGACTACTAGAAACGGGTGAGGATTGTACTTTATAAAGGCTACATTAAGAGTGGCCATGTAATAAGGGGTTGTAGGAGACTCCCACAATGGTGGTGAGGGCTAGGTAAGTCTGTCCTGAATGTTCAGGAAGTGTTAAGTGGCCCTGGCGTCCAAAAGCAAAGAGACAGGTTTACCTGAACTGAGGATCGCTACACTGGGCTTGTGATCGGTGATCCCTGGGGGCCCTTGACCCTGGGCACCATCAGTCCTCTTGGCCAAGCCTAGAAGCCCAGACAAGGAAACTTCTTGAGCCAGTTGCTGTGGTGGTGGTGTTATGGAAGAGACTATCCTTCCTGCCCTCTGGCTGAAAGGGCACTCAATTCCCCAGTGTCCCCCTTGTTTGTAGTGTGGGCTTGGTCTCAGTGGGGGAAGACGATTTGGGCATTTGTGTGCCCAATGTCCCTTCTGGGAACATTTGAAGCAGGGTCTGGGTGGCTTACCCGTCAGTGGCTCATTGTTTAATGGTTTGAATCCACCCATCTTGCCCTGAAGGGCTGTTAGCCAGCATCTGATATTTAGTTTTGTCCCTTTCTAGTTTACCAAATTTTTCCTATTCCTGTTATTGAAAATCACTGAGACGGTCTCACTGAGGAGTTTGAGGACCTTCCTTGTGTTTTCTAAGCTTTTTATTGTCAGGAGCTGACTGTAAGAAAAGTGAGTGAGGTAAAGTAGTGCCCGCTGGTGCTGAGGGATCAGTCCTGGTGCACGTATGGAACGCCTCCGAGCAGGATTTTCTCTTGTCATGATCGACTGCTGTATTGGCCATCTTTTGTAAGCCCTCAGTGAGGTGCATAACCATGCCATCTTGGAGAGTGTAGTCCTCATGACCAAGTTTTTAACTTCGGTTAAGGTATTGTCAGGGAACTACATGGGGTTCCAAAAAGTTTATTCCAGTTCTGGGCATGAACTTCATCGCCTCTCTGCTGGGTCACTACCCAGACTCTCTCCCTGTCTTTGGGAGATAGGGTAGTTGTAAGAATAATGTAAATCTCATGCTGGGCAATATCCCAAGACCGAGAAAGGTACCTGAACTGTTTAATATAAGTGTCTGGGTCAAAGGAAAAGGGCCCCAGATATTCTTTCAAGAACGGACAGGGCAGATTACAAGGAGCCACATGTGACCTCTTCCCTGGGAGAGGGACAGCAGAGAAGGGGGGAAGGGAGACCCCGAATAGGGCAAGATATGACAAAATAACGAGGTATAAATTACCAAGGGCATATGAGGGAGGGGGGAAAGGGGAGGGAGGGGAAAAAAAAAAAAGAGGACCTGATGCAAGGGGCTTAAGTGGAGAGCAAATGCCTTGAGAATGATTGGGGCAGGGAATGTATGGATGTGCTTTATACAATTGATGTATGTATATGTATGGATTGTGGTAAGAGTTGTTGGAGTCCCTAATAAAATGTAAAAGAAGAAAAGAGAAAAAAATGATTTGGGCAAAGACTGTACAGATGTGCTTTATACAATTGATGTATGTATATGTATGAAATGTGAAAAGAATTGTATCAGCCCCAATAAATTGTTAAAAATAAATAAATTAAATAAAATAAAATTGAGAGCAAAAAAAAGAACGGACAGGGCAGAAAGCTAAAAAGGGATATGTACTCTTACAAGTCCCTCAGCTCCTGCCACCTCACAGAGAGGGAGAGAGGGGAGCAGGGTCTGATTTTTGGTGGAAAATGTCAGGTTGGAGGAGGCGATGGAAGGAGCCAGGGGCAAAGGCGAGACTGGAGGAGGATAATGAGGAGCATCAGGGGAGGGTGTGTGCCGAAGGGCATGATCCAACCTGTTGAAGGAATATTCATTGTCTGGTGAGCCAGCAGGAGTTGGGTAGTGTGGCACTGTCTGCACAGAGACGGGTGAGAGTGGAGGGAGAAAAAAGTCCATTCCTAAGGAACTTCTAGGTACTTGCTGTTCTGTTGACAAGGTCCCAAAGGGCATTAAAATTGAAGAGCTATTTTCTGGTCATTTTGAGCCACGGCTACTTCGTATTGAGGCCAAACCCGATCCCCCCCCCCAAAAAAAAAATATTACCGGTAGGTGTGTTGTTTTGTTTTATTTTTTCCCTCAAAAGGTTAAGTGTTTAGGCTTCATGTCTGGGTATAGACCCAGAGTTTTAAGATTAGCTATTAGGCACTCCAGAGGGGAAATTCAGGGCGGCCTGGATTGAGCACTTCCCATGGTGGGTGGGTGGGTGAGTGAGTGGAATTTGAGCTCCCAGGAGAAGACTCAGGAAAGGAACCCAAATAAACAGTAGAATCAGCTGGTGTGTGGATGCAGTCAATAATGCAAGCGGAGAGGGTCCCCGTGGTCCCAGCACTGCACCCTCCCCGGTTTCGGTACCCAATAGGCAGAAACTCGGGTATCAAGTAGCAGGCTGTAAGTCGGCCGGGCACCCACCGACACAAGGGGGTACGGTCAGGCATCCATACTCTCGGAATGAAGGCTAGGGGTGGGGGAGCTCCGTGTGGAAGAGGCGGGGGTGGCGAGGGTCTGGGCGTGCGCGGGAAGCAAGGGAGCGGGCTGCTTGAATTGGCCAGACACCATCTTACAGCCAAGCCAGACCTGTTAACTCCCTGATTGCGTGACTTCTGGCGTTCGGTTTCTCGACCTACCGGGATCTCGGATTTTTCGCGAAAACAAAAGCACTCCCTGCTCTAAGGTAAGACCGGGGGGAGTAGTGCACAGTAAAGCCCAAGCCACCGAGTGTACACGAGAGCTGACCCCTGCCCTTCAGCCCGAGCGCCTGCAGCCGGAGCCAGAGGGGAGACCGGCCCAGAGGGGTGGCGCGGGTCCCATCCCCAGGGGCGTCATCTTCCGGTCGTTCCTGCCGGTCACCGGCGGCCGCACACTGGACTCGCCCAGGCACTGGGGCCCGACATACCTAGGGGCGGGAGTGCCGGGGTCTCCGCCTCCCCTTGGCTCCGAGCACAGCGGTAGCGGCCGCACAACGTCCGGTCCCTCCGCGTTCAATCCGCGGCACAGTCTCAGCCTCAGGGTCTCTTCAGGCAAAGCTTTGGCCGGCTACTCCAGCGGGTGCGCCCCGCGTCCGCCGACCCGCTCGCGCAGGCGCCGTCCCCACCTACCGCTCCCAGTGCGACGTAGTGCGCAGGCGCCAGAACCCCAGGCGCCGTCCTTTGCCCCCGGCGCGGTGGGCGCGCAGGCGCAGCTCTCCCGTTCGCCTTCACCGCCCTAGGCGCGGTGCGGTGCGCAGGCGCGGTGCCCCCGACGCGGTCCCACGCCCCGGGCGAGGCGCGGTGCGCAGGCGCAGTCCGCCGCGGAGGCTGGCGGGAGCGGCGACGGTGGGCAGACATGTCGGGGGTCCAGGTCTTGTCTCGGCTGCTTCGCGCTCGGCGCCAGGCGCTGACTTGGGCGGTGAGTCGATACAGCGGGCGGGACGGGTGAGGGTCAAAGGCCAGCAGCTGTGACTGGACAACCCTCACAGAGCGGAACCCAGTCCCCGCACCCACTGGACCCCGCGCCCACCACCTGGTGTTGGGAGGTGGCGGGGAGGGTCTGCGGGAGCCGGGCGGGGAGCGGTTGGGGGCCCGGAGCCCAGCGGAGTCCGTGCGGAGCGCGGGTTGCTGCGTCCCGGTGAAGGTCACGCGTCCGCGGGCCGTCCAGGCAACTACACGCACACGCGCGCGCGCCTGGGCCGGGGGTCAACCCACGGGCCACAGTCGGTCCCTTCTCAACTGGCAGGGGTGACCCAGGGAAACCGTCTGCCCAAGGTCACGGGCAGGAGGCGGCCCCGCCGGCGCAAGGACGCCCTTCGTCCTCAGGAGGGGACGTTACCGCCGGCCGCCGAATGGGGGACTCGAGTGGGTTGGCGGCCGCGTCGCAGTGCACACGCCCGCCGTTGTCCAGAGCCGACTGCGAGCTTTTGGCTGAAGGCCTAGCACACCTCCCTCGAGCGAGCTTTTGGCTGCAGGCCTAGCACACCTCCCCCACAGGCGCAACTTTCTTCGCTTTGTAAAACGGTTTGTAAGACCGCTTTCTGCTGTATAAAAACTTCAGGGGGAATCAGCCGAGAGCTACGGGCTACTACTGCTTTACTCGCTGTCGGGCTCTAAGCCCTCCCACCTGTTCGTGGTGTAAAACTCCAAACACTGCCTGCTGTGCAGCCGATTCTGACTGACGGTGACCCTGAAGGACAGAGTAGAACCGTGACCGACCGAGGGTGTCGGTGGCAGTAACGGTTTTAGAGAAACTCTTTACACGAGTCCTGGTGGCATAGTGGTTACCCGCTGGGCAGCTAAATGCAAGGTCAGCAGTTTGGAACCACCAGGCTGCTCCAAGGGAGAAAGAAGAGGCAAAGTCTTCCCAGGGGCAAGCTGCTTGCTTTTTCTCCCAGGAGCAGCTAGGTGAGTTCCACAAGCAACCGTCTCTTCGCTGAGCCCTGAGCACTTAACCCTTGCCCCTCCACAGCTCCTGTTGCACTGGTTCCAGCCAAAACCATCAAATGAATATCTACTCAGGGCAGTCTTGTTGAGGCTGCCAAGGGTGACTGATCACAGCAGACAGCCCAACTCTTAGCCCACTGCACCATGAGAGTTGGGTGGTTGTAAACAAGATCACAAGTTTGAGCCAGGAAGTACCCCTGGGTGTTGAACAGTTGTTCAGACTGATGACAGGAGTCCTGGTGGCACCGTGGGCTAGGGGGCAGTTCTAACGCACCAGCCCTCTTGCAGGAGAAAGCTGAGGCTGGTTGATCCCCCTCACAGGGCTGTGGGGTTGGGTTTTGTTGTTATCTTGATAATCAAAACAAACTGCTGACTCATAGGGACCCCCTGTTGGCTTCTGAGACCATTGGCTGTTGACCTGAGCCCAGTCTCTCTCTCTCAAGGAGCTGCTTCCTGTTTCAAACTGCTGACTATGAATATCGCACCCCAACGTATAACCATTAAAAATTAATTCTGTCCCGAGGAAACCCATTTATTGGAGTTTGAGTTTGACTCTTGCTGCTGAAGAAGCATCGATTACGCAGAAACCAGAAGACAAATGAGATGAAAGGAAGGCAGTGGGCTTGGTGTAGCCAATTCAGCAATGACCACAGAACGCAGATGACCTGGATAGGTGTGCGTGTTTGGTTCACAGAGAATTTTTTGGAATCTCATTTTGATCAGTCTTGTCAGCAATGTTTCCAGGTCCCTCTACTGTCAAGTTAAAATGATCCATCCCATGCGGTGGTTTCCTTTCCCTTGCCCCTAGGCCCTGACAGGGTTTGTAAACTGTTGTCCACTGGTCCAGGAAGGGGAAAGTGGAACTAGGAAAGCAGCCAGCTCACTTTCTGGTGGTCTGCTGCAATGTACCATGGAGTCGGTTTTGACTCAGTGACCCGACGAACAACAGAATCCTACTTGACGGGTCCTGCACCATCCTCTTGATTGTTATGCTGTGCCCATTGTTGCAGCCTCTGTGTCAGTCCGTCTTATCACGGCCTTCCCCTATTTTGCTGCCCCTCTATTTTACCGAGCCTGATGTCCTTCTCCAGGGACTGGTCTCTTCTGACAATATGTCCAAAGTACATGAGGTGCAATCTCGCCATCCTTTCCTTTAAGGCACATTCTGGCTGTACTTCTTCCAAGACAGATTGATTTGTATTTTTGCAGTCCATGGTACTTTGAATATTCTTCGCCAGCACCATTGTTCAAATGTATCAATAACAAAGATGTCGTTTTATACGCCTGTTTCTCTAATGGCTGGCTCTGGATGTTTCCCTGCTGTACCTAGAATTACATTTTCATAGTCATGCCTTGTTTGGCTCCTCAGGATGGGTCTAATGCCAGTGTCACACAAGTCTACCCACTCCCCTGCAGGGCTCTGGGACTAGGGAAAGTACAGCCGGCATCTGGCGTCGGAAGGGGAATCCCCAATGGATTCACCCCTGAGATGGAGATTCTCAGTGAGAGTAATGCTGGTCTCCCGCCTCCTGTGTGATAAGTGTTCCCTGAGGGGACCTGTGAAACCTTTGTAGTTGGGGCTGGGTGACTGTGTGAAATGTATTTTTTAAAGTATAGTTCTTAATAAAAATTACTATACATCTATAAGGGGTCTTCCAAAAAGTTCCTGGAAAGTTGGAATCCAAAAATTATGGGTGTTTTGCACAAGCGTTTGAAGCCCCCTTATATATACTCACCTCCAACTCTAGAATTCTACCATTGAGTTGACTGACAGGGTGGCCTTATAGGCCAGGGTTTCAGAGGCTGCACATCTGTGCAGGAGCAGACAACCTCAGCCTTCCCCTCAGTGGCAGGGGGCTCCAGGGCTGACCTGGCAGGTAGCCGCTCTCACTGCGTCGCCCACCAGCAGGGCTCAAGAGCGTTTTGTTTTAATGAGCTAGCTAGTGCAGAAGGCTTTGTAACTGAAAGGAACGCTCTCCGCCCCTTTGGCCAGCTGCGTGTATGCACGCACATGTCACAGGGGCGGTTCTGCCTGTGCGTGGGGTTGGCCTGACATTGAGCTGTCATGCAGTTGCACTCCTTTCACTTGCTGATCTATGAGGTTTAGTTCACTGGCACCCCACTGCCCCTTTCCCTCTGCAGCTTAGTTGTGCAGTTGTTTCAGGTCCTTCTTGGTTACTTCCGTCCTTCTAAATCTCATTCTCACAATCTAGTTTCTTGTTTGAGACTTCCTCTGCTGTGTGTGTGTTTAGGGGGGTGGTCTGCTTGCCTCACTGTGCTTTCCTCTCACCTGTGCCGTCAAGCTCCCAAAGTCAGTGGTGTGTCCATTCTGTGTAGCCCAGCTGTACTCCCTTCTCTTTAATTTGTGTGAAGGCTGCAGCATGGGCTCAAGCAGAACAGTTGTGAGGATGGCACGGGGGGCTCCTGTGCTCCCAACAACAGCAAAGGGTCTCAGGAGGCAAGGGAAGGGAAGTTGACAGGTGCAGCCTGCCCCCATCACAAGCAGGGTCAGCAGTGCTTTGGGATGCTGCCTCAGGTAGGGGTCCTCATTCACCACGTTACCCTCCTAGAAAATGCTTGGTTGTTTCCCCTCTGCAAACTGGCTAGTTCATTTCACAAAGGACACAAGCTCTTCAATGTCTAAAATTAAAGCAAAAGTTCTTGTTGGGCGTCACTGAGGGTGTAGCTAGAGCTTTCAGTAAAGCGGGTGCCCTTCTCAAGCACGTGCATTCGTGTGTTTTCTGAACAGGAATACGTGACAGGAGAAGCCAGTTCCTGGTACCTCTGTCTGTGTCCCGTGCCACTCTGCTGTTAGAGGCCCTGGAGGGGCTGTGGGATGAGCATAGGGCTGGCGGTTCAAACCCACCAGCCACTCCTGGGGAGGAAGAGGAGGCTGATGACCCAGTAAAGCCACCTCACCGCCTGCAGCCTTCTGTAGGATGCTGAGAATCCATTCGATGGCCGTGGGTGGCACAAAACAAGTCAGTTGTAGAAGTTGCATTGCGTGTTCATATATGTTCTTTGGGGGTTGTTGTTACCCTATAACGATGCTGTATTTCTTAAAACTTCTAATATCATTGGTGCTAAACTTAGTGGCTTAGTTCTTTATTAATTTTTTTGCAATTACCTTAAGGATTTTTTTTAAGACCTTAATACTTTTTAATTCACTTTCCAAAAGAAAACATGAAATTGGCTTTTTATTTAAAACAAACCCGACACACTGCCCCTGAGCCCTTTGCAGCCTGGCAGGCCCCAGGGGAGCTGCGGGGTCCCTTTTAAAAGCCTGTTCTAGTGGGAACCAACTGCCACGTTGTGCTCCATGCAGCAGCTTGTGGGTTTGAACTGCCAACCCCAGCTCCACAGGGAGATAGATGCAAGAGGGAGTCTGCCGTTTACAACTGGACTTGAATCTAAGACAAGTTGAATGTGGCTGAGAACTTCCCTGACTCCCCTTTCCCTTCTTATTCCCACTCATTCTCAAGCCCCAAACCCCCTTCTCACTCCCTCTCACCCCTCACTTACACAGTAGAACTGCCCCTGTGGGTTTCCGAGACTATAACAGTAGAAGGCCACATCCTTTGGAGCACCTGGTGGTTTCAGCTGGCCTTTTAGTCTGCCCCCAGGCCTCCTGCAGCAGCGCCTAGGTGTAGGGAAAGCCAGTGGAGGCTGAGTGACACTATCCAGGGTGCGGAGGGGCGGGTGAGGTTGCTAGTGAACAAGCCTTAATTAGCTGGTGCTTGTGTTTTCCTTTCATTTCACTGTGGACATAATAAAGGAGCTCTGGTGGCCTAGTGGCTTACAGGTTGGCCTGCTAACCACAAGTTCAACGGTTCAAAACTACCAGGAGAAAGATGGCTTTTTTCTGGCAATTCTGTCCTGCAGTGCAGTGTGAGTGGGCTTCACCTGGCCGGCAGTGCAGGTGGAGGCTGTTGTAAGTGCTTCTTTGTCTTACAGGGCCCTGCAGTCGCCCAGACCGGGGCGCGCAACTTTCACTTCAAGGTGGACGGGAACAAAAGAGCCTCTGCGAAGGTTTCCGACTCGGTAGGTCTTTTGCCAGCTGTTCTGTGGGAAGAGCTGGAGAGGCGTGGCAGGCAGGCAGGTTGGAGCCCTGCTGTTCCCTGTGCTTCACTGCAGCACATGTCCCTGATGGTGCCCAAGGTCACCTTCATGGGAGCAGATCACCAGGGCCTCCTTCCACCACCAGCCCCCAGGTAGCAACCTGTGGTCAGAGGAGAAAATAGCCAAGGCTTGTTGCTGGAAGCTCGTCTGTGCCTGTGGGGCAGATTTAAATTTCAGGCACTTAAGCAACAAGTGGACAGGATAGGGGAGCAGTGCTCTTGACCTGCCGCCTGGGTGACGCCTCTACCCCAGGGCTCCTGTGTCCCTGCGCTGGCCCTCTGCCATCCTGCTCTCGCAGGGGGTGGGGGGACAGGAGCGGGGGTGATCCTTGGTGCATACCCTGCTGCTCAGCCAAGCCAGTGGTTGATGGATGGGTTTTCCTTGCTCAGATTTCGACTCAGTATCCTGTTGTGGATCATGAATTTGATGCAGTGGTGGTTGGCGCCGGAGGGGCTGGGCTGCGTGCTGCCTTTGGCCTCTCAGAAGCAGGGTTCAATACCGCCTGCATCACAAAGCTCTTCCCGACCAGGTCCCACACTGTGGCGGCCCAGGTAAGGAAGGGACCTGCCCCTGGAGGCAGCCTCAGCCCCTGCCCGTGCAGTGCCGGGTAGTGCGTACTTAGTCTCCTGGACAGACCCGAGACTGAGAGACTGGACGCTGTGGCCGAGGCCCCAGCTTATGCGGCGGGTCCAGGGTTGGTGTACAAATGTCACCTGCCCCTCTGCATCCGGCGGGATCTGCACAGTGCCCAGGGGCTGCTACTCCCTGTGCCCTGGCTGCTCTCTCCTCCAGGGGGGCATCAATGCTGCTCTGGGCAACATGGAGGAGGACAACTGGAGGTGGCATTTCTACGACACCGTAAAGGGCTCTGACTGGCTGGGCGACCAGGACGCCATCCACTACATGACGGAGCAGGCGCCTGCCTCTGTGGTTGAGGTAACTTGTTGCATGAGGCCTGGAGAGGGGAGGGGACCCTGGGGGTCTAGTGAGATGGCGGGGGGGGGGGGGGGAGGGAGGGGGCGGGCCGGGCGGAGGATCTGGGCCTGGGGACAAAGACCAGTATGGCCGCCCACCAAAAGGGGGCATGAGCCGGTGTCGGAAGGTTGTTTTTCCCTTCGTGGGTTCCTGAAATAACTGTAAGCAGCTGTTTCTTTTCTCGTTGCTGATGTTTTCGGTTAACACAGTGGCCCGCTCTGGGTGTGTGTGCTGCGGGGAGTTGTTGGCTGTGGTTCGGCCACGGGTCTCCTGGCTCCTGCAGCGAGGGCTCTCCCTTTCTCTCTCCCTCCCTCTGCTGTGTTTAACAGCTAGAAAACTACGGCATGCCATTCAGCAGAACTGAAGACGGGAGGATTTATCAGCGGGCGTTTGGCGGGCAGAGCCTCAAATTTGGGAAGGGTGGACAGGCCCACCGCTGCTGCTGTGTGGCTGACCGGACCGGCCACTCCCTGCTGCACACGCTGTATGGCCGGGTGAGGCGGTGGGCGCCTGAGTGGGCGGACCTGGTGGGTTCCTTTGATAAGTGTTGGAGGACAGATGGGCAACTGCGAGCCCTGGTCTTGGGCTCGGGACATCAGAGCAACTAGCTTCAGGCCCATCGCCCCTGAGCTCTGTCTGCATGCTGGGCCAGGGCCCCGGGCAGCCCTCACTGATGTGCTGGCCTGGCCTGGGTCACTGCTTTGCAAGTCAGGTGACAATGGCTGCCTGCCCTAGTGCTGGGACACATGCAGGTGGTCTGCCTGGGGACGGGGCTGCCCTGACCAGAGTCTGGCTGAGGTGATCTCATACACAGTGGTGGGTGTGTCCTGTGCCACACAGCACAGCACAGGCCTGTAGGCAGCAGACCAGGTATCCAGCATCAGGAGCAGAGGCCCTGCAGCCTGCTTGCTGCGTGTGCACATTCCCACCACTAAGCCCCAGGTGCCTTCTCTGCTGGACAAGTGCCCTCAGCACCGTGTCTGTGCTCCCAGGGCTGCAGCACTGAACCTGGCCTGCACTCCTCCATCCCTGGTTGTAGCATGTCATCAGGCAGCCCACCTCCTGGGTCACATTGAGAGGGCCTGGGTCTCTTCCTCCAGTCCCTGAGGTATGACACCAGCTACTTTGTGGAATATTTTGCCCTGGACCTTCTGATGGAGAACGGCGAGTGCCGGGGTGTCATCGCCCTGTGCATAGAGGACGGCACCATCCATCGCATCCGCGCCAAGAACACCGTCATTGCCACCGGGTAAGGGCTGCGTCCTCGTCAGGAGTGCTGGGTTTCCAGATGGCTTTGCTCCACGTCGGGTGGTGTATTACAGGGCAGCCGGTAAGATGCCAAGCATGGGCACTGCCTTGTAGAGGGGGTGAGCTTGCCTGGCTCTGGTCCCTTGTATGTAAAGAGGACAGCAGAGCCCCTGACCTGGTGGGGATGGGCACACTGGGGCCTCATTGGGTTTGGTGGTGGTCCTCAGCCTGGGTCAGAGGAGGTGCCTGGCCCAACCCGTGTGGATACCCAAGGTTCTGGAAGCCTGTGTTCGTACTCCTGCTGCCTGCTCCCATGGTGAAAGTTGGCAACCCTGTTGGCACGCTGGCTTAGTTCTCAAGGGCAGTAAGAACAGAAGGGCCCTGGGGGGTGGCTTTCACAGTTCAGGAGACTAGAGGTCCAGATCCAGATTGACTCAGCTCTGCAGAAAGGCCAAAGTAGTCTTGTTAACAACTTCTACTTCTGGGCATCTTTCTGTGACTGGACGTCAGTCTTCCTCAGGGTCTAGGAGTTTCTCAGCACCGGGACTGCAGTGCTCTGAGGGCCCGCTGATCTCCACTGCCTTCTGTAATCTTTCTTATCTCAGAAGAGGTTGTCTCATGATATGCCTCCTCCTGTAGGGCTGCATCCAGCCTCATTGCCATCGTAGAGATTTGGATTTACAGAACTTGGAGCAATTATTTCACTTACCCAAACAGAAGACAGTCACATAGCAATGCAGATTGGGGCCTGGCTATGCTGTGTTCATGTATTCATTAGGAACAGTTTAATCCAGAGCGCTGTGTGTGGTCATTCAGATTGGTGAAACCCAGGAGGACCTCTAGCCCCTCCCCCAGAGCAAGGTCACTGCAGACCCTCCCTCCTCTGGGGCACACATGCAGGTGGCTGTGCCCAGGGACATGCTGACAGCTGAGTGTCTTCCAGGGGTTATGGACGAACGTACTTCAGCTGCACATCCGCCCACACCAGCACGGGCGATGGGACCGGCATGGTTACCCGAGCAGGCCTGCCCTGCCAGGACTTGGAGTTTGTCCAGTTCCACCCCACAGGTACGAGCAGCGTTCTGACACCTTCCTCCTCGACCCTCACCGGCCCTCTCAGAGCACTTCTTACATACCAGCCACTCCCCAGACCCACAGCTGGACGGGGCCCTGGCCACAGGGCTGACACGCACTTCTCCGTGTCCATTGCACTCCCCTCCTGAGGCCTCCCGTGGTGGCGTCTTTCTTGCTGGTGGCTTAGTGGGCTCTCCTTGTGGTTGAAAGGTCTTTTATCCTTTCCTCCCTTGAGACCCCGTCAAAAGCAGTGTGGTAGCGTGGGTGGACTGGAGAAACAAGTGCATAAACACGTGTGTGTAAGGAAGAGGTTTATGTGCAAGAGCAGTTGAACATCCAGAAAGCATCCTATCCCAGTCCAAGCCCATAAGTTTGACATTAGCCCATATGTCCGATATCAATCTATAAAGCCCTTTTCAGACTCACGAGACACAACAAGATGATCACAGGCCAGTGGGTAGAAAGCCTTTAGATCCAGTGGTGTTGTAAGCATCTCAGTGCTGGCAGGGGTCTCTACGTAGTTTCTCCAGCTCCCAGGGCGCAGCACCATGTGTCTTGTTAATGGAACGTCTTCTCAGGGAGTGAGCTGAGAGAGAAGTGTCTCCTGCCTCCAAGGAGGAAAATCCAGATTTCCCATAATTTTCAGGAGGCCATGCCCACAGAGACCTCACTGACTAGACTCCACCCCTTCACTCTTAATCCTCAAGTTGACAAGCAATTATGTAACTACCACAAACAGTCAAGTCCTGGCCAACTCCCTGCACCCTGTGGAACTGCTCCGTAGGATTTCCAAGGATGGAAGACCTCCTGGAGCAGGCAGCCTTGACTTCCTCCCCTAGAGGCGCTGGTGGGTTTGAACCACTGGCCTTTGAGTTTCTGGCCTAGTACTTAACTCACTACTCTACTGGGGCTCCAGTGTGGAGTGGTGGACCCTCTATGCCTAGAATTACCTTAAGGAGGGCGCTGGACATTTGGGTTACAGCTAACTTGGCCGTAACTTAGCTTGTATTTCCTTGGACCTTTGCAGGCATCTACGGGGCTGGCTGTCTGATCACGGAAGGGTGCCGTGGCGAGGGGGGCATCCTTATCAACAGCCAGGGTGAACGGTTCATGGAGAGGTACGCTCCTGTCGCTAAGGACCTGGCATCCAGAGACGTCGTCTCTCGCTCCATGACCCTGGAAATCCGGGAAGGCAGGTTTGTATGATTGTGCTGCAAAGATGTCATTTCACACACACACGGGCGCTGACACATGCAAGTGCAGCAGGCTCTGTTAAGACGTATTTATGAAGAATCTCTGAAGACCTGCAGTCTCAGAATTCAAACCAGTGTGCTGGAAATGACCTGCACACGTGTGGCCTGTGATGTGCATGTGTAGTAGAGGCAGGAGTACCCCCGGGGCTGTGTGGGGCCCAGCTCCCTGTGGACTGGCTCCAGCATGGCCTGTGGGTGTCCCTTAGGGGGTCTGTGTGTTGATAGAAAAGGTGCAGGACTGTGATGGCCTCAGACTCTGGACTTGTAGGGATGTGGCCTCCCCCAAGTGGCCACACCTGAAGAACCTGACATGGAAGTCATATCCTCCCTTTTCTGCCAGGGGCTGTGGTCCCGAGAAGGACCATGTCTACCTGCAGCTGCACCACCTGCCCCCCGAGCAGTTGGCCACACGCCTGCCAGGCATCTCTGAGACAGCCATGATCTTCGCGGGCGTGGACGTCAACAAGGAGCCCATCCCGGTGCTGCCCACAGTGCACTACAACATGGGTGGCATCCCCACTAACTTCCGGGGCCAGGTAACTTGAGGGGAGGGCCTCCAATCCAGGTCAGGTGATGTGGGGGCAACTTCCACTAGGGCCGAGTGTGTCCCGCTCGGTGTACACCAGGGCACTCCTTGGAGAGAGCCATGGCGGAGGGCAGAGTGGTGTGGGTGGTCCTCGGCCCACTGTTCTTTGCTTGGTACCCTTGGTGTGCAGTCAGAGGACCTGCTGTTCACAGGTACTTCCCGTTTAGGATCCTGACCTGGTGGAGGGGCATCAGGACAGTCCCAGCCCTTGCAGAGGTCACCACCCAAGAGCCGCTGACCAGCACCTTGCAGGAGGCGGGGAGTGGGAGCTGGCTGTGCTAGAATTTGGGCCGAGGGCCAGAGCGGGGAAGCTGGCTCAGGAAGGCAGCCACAGGTGGCAGCGTCCCGAGAGGCCGGAGAGGAGTGGGGCTGGGAGCTTGGGAGGGCAGACCCAAGTATACATCCCCCAGAGACAGACCCCGACCCAGTGACATCTCGCCCCAACTGTCCTTGGCACAGGTTCTGAAGCATGTGAATGGCCAGGACCAGGTGGTGCCCGGCCTGTACGCCTGTGGGGAGGCCGCCTGTGCTTCGGTGCACGGTGCCAACCGCCTTGGGGCAAACTCTCTACTGGACCTGGTCGTCTTTGGCCGAGCCTGCGCTCTCAGTATCGCCGAGTCCTGCAAGCCAGGTACGTACTGCTCCCAGGGCAGAGGTTTCCACTCCACAGAAGACTGCTAGTAGTCTCCACGGCTGCTCTCTTCTTCCCGCCTCTGTCTTCTGACGGGGAGCCTAGAGCTGGCCCACCCCCTCAGTAGGTCAGACACTTGATTTGCATAGTCTAGCGACCAGTCCCTGCTAGGAACCACCAAACCCAGGGCAGGCTGCAGTCTAGGATCAGACACCAGTCTCCAACCACAACCACAGGTGGTTTGCAGCTCTCCATCAAGCAGCCAGCAGCAGGCCCTCAGGGTAGAGAACCAGCAGCGGCTGAGGGGGGACCTCTGAGGCTCCCACCGTGGTGGGCGCTCGCTGCCATCTGCCCTCCTCACTTCATGGCCTGCTACACACTTGTCACCCAGGATCCTCTGGTTAGCTCGCGTCTGCTCCCCAAACCTTCAAACTGGCTTTGTTTTGTTTTGAATTAGGAGACAAAGTTCCCCCGATTAAGTCGAATGCTGGTGAGGAGTCTGTGATGAACCTGGACAGGCTGAGGTTTGCAGATGGAAGCATTCGGACATCCGAGCTGCGGCTGACCATGCAGAAGGTGAGGCCCGGATGCAGCTGCTCCGGAATGAGACCACCTGCATGGGCAGATGCCAGCCCTACCCATACCAGGCCAGAGCTTCTGGTGCTCCAGCCCCCTTGTACCTGTCTGCTACAGGAGTAGGCGCAGGCTGGCCAAAAGGGGTTCCCCAGGAGCCTGGCACAAGCCTGAGGATAGACGCGGGGTATTTCAGCTCCTAGCAACTGGGTGTCTTTAAACAGCCCTCAGAAGCTCAGGGGTCGAAAAGTGGCCCCAGCATCTTGGGCATCTTTGACCAGCAGCGCTGCACGTGGCCACCAGCCTCTCTTGGTTTGGGGTCACCCAGAGTGGCTGGTTGGGCTGTGGCCCTACGTTTTTAACTCCTGTGTGCATGGACGGCCACTCTAGCTCGTGGCTCCTGCTGGGGGTAACAACAGGCTTAGCTTAGTAGAAGTGTGTAAAACAGAAAAGGTCTTCGATGAGCAGACAGGAGTTCTGGTGGCGCTGTGGGCTAGGTGCTGGGCAGCTGACTGCAAGGACAGCGGTTCAAACGCCCAGCCACTCTGTGGTAGAAAGAGGGGGCTGTCTAGGCCCAGATAGAGTTTCCCAGCGGTTGGGTTTGGTTCATTGTGTACTGGAGCAGTCTGTTGAGGGCGGTGTGTGCCCAAAAGGTGGCTCGGCCCACCCTCCTGCTCAGCCTGCCGCTGCGTCTGGTCACCTGCTCACCTGTATCAGGGATCTTAGGAAGCCACCAGGGCATCTGGGCGGGAGGGAGGCAGCCAGGCCCACAGCAGCTCTTCCTGAGGTAAGGTAAACAGGAGGCTCTGCCCCAGGCCTGGTTAGGGCTAGCTGGCCGGGCGACCTGCCCTTTGATGCCAGACTGCCTGATGTGCGCTTGGGCCTCTAGGATTTCCATCACCCTCTGCAGTGGATCCTTCTGACGGTCAATTAGCTGCACACTCCAGGGTGGCCTGGATCTGCGTGGGGGTCTGCTGGTTCTTCAGTGGCTGCACCTCCTGAGCCTGGTGCCAGCTGATGGGGGGAGTGGGTGCCCAGGCGGCCCTTGTTGCTTGCCTGGCCAGTGGCAGTGCTTTCTGTTGGACGTCTCAGTGTTCTGCCTCACAGGGTGGGCATCTTTGTAGACACACCTGCCCCCAACAGGAGCATAGACGGTCTCACAGAGCTTTGTGTAGTCAGAGTACACCTCTCCCCATTAAGTCTTTTCTGACTCCATGCCTCTGTAGGGTGTGCAAGGCCACACACCTTTATGAGAGTAGATGGCTTCTTTGTCCCACCCAGTGCTGCTGGGTTTGAACCGCTGACCTTGCCGTTCACAGTCCAAGGTTTACCTACAGCGCTGCCAGTTGTCTGTTGTCTCCGTTTTCTGCGTGAGGCACATCGTGTTTATTTACCGCTGGAGAAAGGGGTGCATGCTGGTGACATCATTCTCTGTTGCAGTCCATGCAGAGCCACGCGGCCGTGTTCCGGCTGGGCAGCGTGCTGCAGGAGGGTTGTGAGAAGATCAGCAAGCTCTACGGGGACCTGCAGCATCTCAAGACCTTCGATAGGGGTGAGCAGGGGCCCAGGCAGGGGGAGGGTGGGCAGCAGCAAAGGACACCCCTGCTGTAAGTTGCCTGACCTCCCGGCGAGTCTCCTGGGTGTGCACAGCTTGCCCACCCACCCCTCAATGTGTCTCTGTGTGCGCGTGTGCGTGCACGCCCAGGGATGGTCTGGAACACCGACCTGGTGGAGACCCTGGAGCTGCAGAACCTGATGCTGTGCGCACTGCAGACCATCTATGGGGCAGAGGCCCGAAAGGAGTCCCGCGGCGCCCACGCCAGGGAGGACTACAAGGTAGGTGGAGGGCCTGGCACCACCCGTCCCCTCCCCCTCAGCACTGCCCATCCAGTCTCCCCGAGGCCCTGTGTGTCCCCATCTAGCACTGCCTGTCTGTGCCCCCTGGGATCATGTGACCCACCTGCCACTGCCTATCCCCTCCCCTGGGCACCACATGTCCCCAGGGTCTGGCACTACGGATGCTGTCACGATTTGAATGTACATTGTTGGGCCCTGCCCCGCTGCCAGGACTGAGGACATTGTGGGGACGAGGACATTGTGGGGGCCGCTTCCTCTTCTCTAGAAAGCGCGCTGCCTTGTGCGTGGGCTCATGGCCTGCAGTGCTGAGTCTGCCTGCTTGCTGTCCCTCCTGAGGAATGTTTTAGTGGCACGGGTGGTTAAGAGACTGGTCTGGCTTGTGTTTGGTAGGAATAGTCGTGGGCCTGGGTTGTGGACCAGGATGTTTGGAGAGTGGAGCCTGTGGGCTTTGGGGAACAAGACCATCTGGGGTCGCCGATGTAGGGAGGCCAGCCCTGGAGGCTCTCCAGTCTGGTGCGTCCTGGGAAGAACCGGCCCCGACAGGCAGCAGGCGGGGCTCTTTCTGAGGCGTGTGGCCGTCTCTGCCTTCAGGTGCGGGTGGATGAGTACGATTACTCGAAGCCCGTCCAAGGGCAGCAGAAGAAGCCATTCGCCGAGCACTGGAGGAAGCACACCCTCTCCTACGTCGATGTCAAGACTGGGAAGGTAGGAGGGAGCTGTGCTCCGTGATGGCCCCGCCTGCCAGCTCTGGGGTGACTCCAAGGGGGAGGCAGCCGGTGGGTCTTGGTGCAGGCCTCGGGGTAGCCTGTCAGGGGCAGTGTTGTCATCACGTATCCAGCCAGCAGTGACCTGTGCCCTCGGGGTTTCCCGGGAGGTTTTCTGGGGTGACTGTGTGTTCATTAGGAAAACACAAAATACACACAGTAAGAGGAACATGGGTTTTGTCGTCCAGCTGCCAGCAGCAAGGCATTCTTATTTGGGGATCTTTTTCCCCTCAAGTTTTATATGAAAGGAGGCTTCAAAAAGTGGGGAAATGAAATTAGAATGATTCTTAGCACTCTTAGAAGCCCTCTCTTCTCTGCGGAGTTTGGCTTTGTGAGTATATGTGTACGTGTGTGAATATCTACCTGCAAGTGAAACTTAGTAGCAGGTAGCCTTGGAAACATGCAGCAGGGCTGTAGGGAAGTGCCCCTTAGGTCCGGAAGGCGCTGGGACGATGACCCTCTGAGCGGGCTGCTGCACAGCTGTGCACCTTTACTTGGTTCCCATCAGTCACTGGCCAGCCCTGGGTGGCATGTTTAAATTATTTTCAAATTTCTGTTACTAAAATGACTCCCCTGGGAATCCTGTGGAGTGCCCGCCTACTAAGCCTCCGCTCCAGAGTTGTCTGCCAGAAGTGGGGCGGGAGGTGGCTCTGCCTGCCTGCCTGCTAAGGTGTGTCCGGCTTGTGCTTTCCAGGTCACTCTGCAGTACAGACCCGTGATTGACAAAACGCTGGACGAGACTGACTGTGCCACCGTGCCCCCCGCTATTCGCTCCTACTAGTGAGGGCTGAGGCTCCGGAAACCCGCTCGTGTAATTATGTATGATATCTCATGGTCCTTGTGCACACAGTTCTTTAGCCTTCTGGAAGTTTGTCAGTAAGGACTAACAGGTGAATCGGTTATCTGCCCAGTGGCCAGCAGCTTGCCAGGAAGAATTAAGCTGACCTCTGTCCTTTGCTTTTTTCTTACGGAATAGTAAAAGTGGCATAATTCTTCAATAAAACCTAAATGAACAAACTCATCTTTCTGGGTCCACTTAAAATCGTGGCGTTTATTGTTGCTTTGAATTACCATTTTACTGTATTACACTGAAATAGAAATTTTGTCTTTTTTTGGTTGTTTTTTAAGTAAATGAATTTGGCATCTGGTAGCAAAATGAAAAGACTGCATTTCTTCATGTTTCTAGTAAGCACATAGTTTAATAAATGGACATTAGTTCAGAACTATTTTAATAACCAAACAATAAATGAAACATAATGGGGTAAATGAATTTACTTTTAGGCTGTTGTGTTAGGAAATAAATCCATAGACACACATATGTATCTAGGATACAGTTTTATATAAAGGGTAATTGTACATTAAGAAAACAGCCCAGTCCAAGGCCATAAGTCTGCTATTAGCCCATATGTCCGATACCAGTCTATAAGGTCAGACTCACAAAACACATGCAATGGAGCTAAATGCAGGACAATCACACTAGTGGGTAGACAGTCTTTGGATCCAGTGTCACTGGAAACATCTTAGCACTGGCAGGGATCTCTGTGGCTTCTCTGGCTTCGAGGTCTGGTTGCCTCCATTTGGCTTGTCTTCTGCAATGTCTCCCAGGGAGTAGCAGAGACAGAGCGTGTCTTCCGCCTCCAAGGAGGAAGTCCCAGATTTCCCAAAATTCTTAGGAGAAAGCCATGCCCACAGAAGTCTCATTGGCTATATGCAGACTGACAGCCTAGACTCCACCCCTACACTCTTGATCCTTAAATTGACATCAGATTAGGTGACTGACACAGCTGTTCTTCTAGATTAAATTTTGCTTTAAACCATGTTTTTTTCCAAAGTTTTCCTTTCCACAGTCGTGTGTGAAGGTATTTCCGAATGTGCACTTGGGAAGAAAGCTCTTCCAAGTGCACGGATGTTGCAGACCTCAGATGTGAAGACCAGCGGGCAGTGGAGGACGGCGTGTCCTGCCCTGTGTCCAGAGACCACTGGTGTGTGCCCCACATTCAATACCCAGCATCGTGGTCGCCTTCAAGCGCCGGAGTTTCTCGTGGACATTTGTGCCAGGCCCTGGACTGAACTCTGGGAAATAGGGTGGAAGTTAGAATGAGGGTACCCATTTATTCAAAGCTGAGTGCGGGGCCAGAGAGCGTGAGTATGATCCGGAGCCTGTGCCTGCTGGTTGCCTTGACACGAGCAAGCACAGCAGAGCCGATTGTGGACTCCTGGCCGCGGAGAGCCGTGTGCACACGGCGTGGAGGCCAGTGAAGAGCTTTTCTACCTTTGTTCAGCAGTGAGCAACTAGAGAAACAGGGTCAGGGAGAAACTTGGTTGCTGGCTGAGTAAGATGCTGCTGTGGACCCACAACTGCCCTTACTGCTTGCTGACCCTGACTTGTAGTCACTTATTTGCTTCCCTTGCAAAACCCCATAACCATATAGTCTGTGAGTTCTGAGTGGCCATGAAAAAAGATTATGGAACCCAGCAAAGAAGTAGAGTGTCATGGGAGGAATGGTTGGTGTCACCATTGGAAGGAGGAGGGAGGGTGGAGGCATGTCTGGTCAACTAGGGTCACGGCTCCATCTGTGTGCCCTGCAGCCAGCTCCCAATGAACTACGTCTGCCTTCATGCAACCCCAAGCCTTGACTGCCCCAGTCCCTCTATGCCCCTTCCTCATCACCAGCCACTCACCCTGCTTTTGTGTCCAGCACATGGCCTTGGGCTGACAACCCTGCCATCCCAGGACTCGAGTGCAGGTGGTGTCCCCACACTCAGATGTCCTCTCCTTCCTCTGTCGTCCTCAACCTAGGACTTAGGCCACTGTGTCCGGCTCCCGCCCACCCCGTCAGTGTCCCTGTGCTGAGGCTTTCTTGTGATGATGGCCTCCATCAGAGGCCATAGGAAACCCCTCCCCATTCCCTTTCAGTAGAAGGACAGAGCAGATCCACGTTG
Organism: Tenrec ecaudatus; assembly: GCF_050624435.1. Classification (NCBI taxonomy): domain Eukaryota; kingdom Metazoa; phylum Chordata; class Mammalia; order Afrosoricida; family Tenrecidae; genus Tenrec; species Tenrec ecaudatus. The sequence goes on along the minus strand of NC_134531.1, from coordinate 2,831,086 downwards.
ATGGGGGTCTGGGGGAGAAGAGGTCCATTGATCCTCCCAAGGTCAAAGTCAAGACAGCAGTGGTTTCCAGTGCAAGCAACTGGAGGAAACATGACAAGCAACTGCCAGAATTCACGAACTCGGATGTGCCTTGGAAGAACATCCTGACGAATGAAACATAGAAATAACTTCCAACAAAAGGCGAGCACAAATCATTAGAACTAGACAACATTGTGAAAGAACGAAACAGCCAGAAACACTGGAATCAAGAATCAGTGATTGCAGTGGGGCGAGTGCCCGCAGACCATGCACGGCCAGTGGAGTCCCTATGGGCCCGCCTGGTTCCGGGTGCTGCGCTGAGCGAGCACCGGTCTAGAGTCAGGATGGAGACTACACGATGGCTGACCAGGACCCACGGGGCATTAGCCCCTCCGACAAATGGTGGCCTCGGGCGCTGGAGCAGTGGTCACCTCTCCATGACAACCCTGCAGTCTCAGCGCCCCTCAGTGGCCACCGAACTGAAGCCGCCCTCTAGACTCAAGCGGCTCCTACACCAGATGGAAGTGCCTCCTGTACTGCGTGGTGCCCTGGAGCCCTCTACCTGTGTTCACCGGCACCACGGATGCCTTTGTGAAGATTGTGCGGCACGAGGTGCCAGGACCCTGTGGGCTGGCCTCCCAGCCACCCTAGTGATGACTGTCGGCCACTGCCATCTACTTCACCTCCTATGACCAACTCAAGACCTTCCTGTGTGACCGGGCCTTGACCTCTGACCTCTATGCCCCATGGTGGCTGGCACTCTGGCCTGCTTGGGCACTGTGATTGTGGTCAGCCCCTTGGGGCGGGTGAGGACGAGGACGAAGCTACAGGCTCAGCATGTGTCCTATCGGGAGCTGGGTGCCTCTGCACGCCGCAGTGGCTAGGGGCTGCTGGCGCTCCCTGTGGCTGGGCTGGGGGCCCACTGCCCTTTGGGACATGCCCTTCTCAGCCCTGTATTGGTTCAACTACGAGCTGGTGAAGAGCTGACTGAGTGGGCCCAGGCCAAAGGACCAGACATCCGTGGGCATCAGCTTTGTGGCTGGAGGAATCCCAGCCCTCCTGACTGCCCTCGATGTGGTGAAGATGCAGCGCCAGGTCGCGCTGGGCACAGTGGAGGCTCTTGAGAGAGGCCACCACGGGTCGACTCCACCTGGCTGCTGCTGCGGAGGATCCAGGCCGAGTCAGGCAGGCTTCCTGCCCCAGTTCAAGGCCGCCCCTTCCTGTGCCATTATGATCAGCACTTACGAGTTCAACTTGGCAAAAGCTTCTTCCAGAAGCTCAATCACCACCGGCTGCCAGACCCTTGAAAGGGGCTCAGGGGCTCCCATCTCCTCAGGTGGGCTGTGGGCTAGAGACAGAAAATAGTCAATAAAATCTGAAGGGAGAACTTCCCTAACAAGTCAGAAGATAAAATAACTGCAGGAAGTCTCATAGAAGGCCAAATAGAATTAGCCCTAAAGGAAAATCCCCTTTCTATGTAATAATTAAATGTCCTAATGTTAAAGATAAGGCAACACTCCTGGGAGTGGCACAGCCACAAAAGAGCAATTACATACCAAGGTCAAGCCTGAAGAAGCCATTCAGGCAAGATGGCAATGGAATGAGGTAGCCTAAATGCTGGAAGAATTGCCAACCAAGAATTCTATATCCAGATAGAGAAATAGAAACATACAAATAAAAACTAAAGGAATTTTTTCTCTCCTTTTTTAAAACGTTTTATTAGGGGCTCATACAACTCATCACAATCCTACATACATCAGTTGTGTAAAGCACATCTGTACATTCATTGCCCTCATCATTTTCAAATCATTTGCTCTCCACTTAAGCTCTTGGCATCAGGTCCTCTTTTTTTTCCCCTCCCTCCCTGCCTCCCCTCATGAGCCCTTGATAATTTATAAATTATTATTTTGTCATATCTTGCCCTGTCCGACGTCTCCCTTCACCCCCTTTTCTGTTGTCTGTCCCCCAGGGAGGAAGTCACATGTAGATCCCTGTAATCGGTTCCCTCTTTCCAACCCACTCTCCCTCTACCCTCCCAGTATTGCCACTCACACCCCTGGCCCTGAAGGGATCATCCGCCCTGGATTCCCTGTGCCTCAAGCTCCTATCTGCACCAGTGTACATCCTCTGGTCTAGCCAGACTTGCAAGGTAGAATTCAGATCATGATAGTGGGGGAGGGGGAGAGGAAGCATTTAGGAACTAGAGAAAAACTATTCATCAGTGCTACATCGCACCCTGACTGACTCATCTCCCCAAACCCCTTTGCAAGGGGATCTCCAGTGGCCGACAAATGGGCTTTGGGTCTCCACTCTGCACTTCCCCCCTCATTATGGTAGGATTTTTTTTGTTCTGATGATGCCTTATTCCCGGATCCCTTCGACACCTTGTAATCGCACAGGCTGGTGTGCTTCTTCCAGGTGGGCTTTGTTGCTTCTGAGCTAGATGGCCACTTGTTCACCTTCAAGCCTTTAAGAACCATCCTTAGAAATACTAAAAGTAATCCTATGGACCGAAAACCTGTAGCAACACACCGCAACCTAAGAATATGAGAAGCAATATGGAGAAAACATTCTACTTAAGCAATACTGAAAGTGAAATGGAATAAAATTAAAACAAGGAATCATAAACATTCCTCTATGAAGATAAACAAACGAGCTGAGAGAAGAGAGCAGGGAATAAATACTCAAAGGGAGAAGCCATCAAACCCTTAACAGTATACAATGAACTTGAAATTGGAAAGAGAAAGAACTTCAAAACAAGATGAAAACTATAAACAAGACAGTAAAAGAAGAACTAAGCCAAGAGTAACAAAAAGATAACCTGTAGAGTCCGTATCCCTCAAACCAAAAGAGCGGTTTAAATAAAGGGGTTATGGACTTGGGGGTCTTCAGTGACAAGTTCATCTCGAAGACAGAACGAGGGTCTGCCCCGAGTTTGTATGGATCCTTCTGGAGGGAAGTGGTGCGTTCCTTGGTGGGGCCAACATCAAGTTCTCTGCCGCTCACTGGACGGGTGACCGTCCCAGTCCCCCAGACGTGCCGGGAAGACAGACCTGCGACTGCACTTGCAGAAAGCAGCCATGGAAGTCCGATGGGCATGCTCCGCATACATACCCCGTACACGCGGTCCCCAAGAGAGGTGGCGCAGACGTTTGGAGGGGAGCAGTCCCTTGGAGGGGCTCTCACAAGCGCTGCTATGTTTGAGCTAATGGCTGCAGCCACCGTGTCCACCCATTGCATCGAGGGCCTTCTTGTTGGTCGCCCTTCCACTTTACCAAGCACGATGTCCTTTTCCAGGGACTGGTCTCTCCTGACAGCGTGTCCAAAGTACAAGAGATGAAGTCTCACTGCCCTCACTTCTAAAGACCATTCTGGCTGGACTTCTTCCAAGACAGATGTCTGTTCTTTGGGCAGTCCATGGTATTTTTAATATTCTTTGCTAGCACCATACCTTCTCTAATACACATCATACCCGTGAGTAGCATCTGCGAGTTCTGTGGCCATCACAAAGGATTATGTCCTGTGGACGAGAAGTAGAGGATCATGGGAGGAGTGGTGGAGGTGGAAGGTGGAGGTGTCTGGCCTCAGACTTGTGGCAGTCGGCTTAGGGCTGATGTGGGCTTGGGTTCTGGAGTTGGGAGCAGCTCAGATAGGGCCCCCAAATCATTTATTCCCCGCCTTCTGTGCTGTTTTGCTAAAGGACCAAGAGAAAAGGCCCTGTGGTCCCAGTTCATCACAGTGGTGAGATCTTCTATGAGAAACAGAGCCCAACAGGACAAACAAATGTCCCAACATCACACCACCAGAAGCCAGCCCTCCGCACTCATGCTCCACGCTGCTTCCCACCCCTTCTGGAGACCCTCTGGGCGTGAGCTGTATGTGTCACCATGCACAGGTTTCATCGGCATGGTCTTGTATGCACCTGATGGCGTCCCCAAGCTGCAGATCCCAGAATGACGCCCCGGGGCAGGTTCAGAGACTGAGGATGGCCTGAGAAGCACAAGGCCTGTCTAGAGTCACACACAGGCCTAGAGCAAGGAGCCAGATGTGAGCCCAACTCTGTCTTCTCAAAGAACGTGGCCATGGACACAGCACAGTCTTCCCTAAGTTCTACAGAGAATGCTGTGCTGGGGCTGACGAGAGGAACAAGACCAGTGACACAGGCATTTGTGAGCCAGAACGTCACACCCAGAATGCGAGTAATGTCACGCCAGTGGCCTAGCACAGTCCAACCCAAGCCCATGGATCCAATGCCAGTCAGCTGCCCGCGATGAAGCAGGAAAGTGGGAGATCACAAGCAAGTGGACGCAGTGTCTCTGAGGTCCAAAGTCAGAAGAAGCACGGCAGGGCAGCAGCCCTCCCCGGGGGCCGGCAGGTCATGGGAACTCCGGCCCCAGGAGGCAGATGCAGGATCCAAGCAAGCAAGAAGGAGCAAGGGCAAGAGAGAGGCCGGTTCTCCAGTGTCTGATGAATACCCAGCCCCGCCCCCACCCAAGAGACTGACCAGGCTGAACACTGATGGAGAGCCTGGGACCCACTCATTCCTTCCCAGAGGGGTAACATGGTGAGGTAGATCTCTGTTGTAGTGTGTCGCTTGGGGTGGCTGTCTTGAATCTTTGTTATGTGGGGTTCTGTGTTTGAGGTATACGGAACCCCAGATTGACAACAACTAGAAGAAGGGTTTCTGGTTGGGGGGGCAATAGGGGATAAGGGGGAGCGGACATCAAGGAGTTCATGAAGGTAGAGAATGTTCTGAAACTGGTTTCGGTGGCAATGGTATAAGACTGCTTGATGTGACTGAATTAAAGAATGATATGATGTTAGGATTAGCTCCTAATAAAATGGTCTGGGGGGGGGGAATTCACCTCAGTATACCTCCCCAAAGCCACTTTGATCTTTACCTCTGAAAATTCTCCAGTCCCACATCAAGATTCAACTGAAATCCTCTCCAAATGTACATCAAATTTCACCTCAGGCTCCTCTCTCCAGTTGAACGGGGACGGCCAGCTCAGAAACCTGCTGCCGGCACTCACTGAGATTCGCTTGGACACCACGCTGGAAACCAACCCTGAGCATTGCCAGGTCCACGTGGGGCCTGATCCCATTGCACATCTCTCTGCCCTCTTCTCTGAAAACCCGTCCAGAGCCACACAGATGCCACCTCCCCTGGGAGCCACATCTTGGACACGCCAGATCCAGTCAGCTGTCACTGCTGCCTCATGCTTGGGAGCTCCAAGAAGCGTCCCCTCTGGGTGCTGGTCCAGGACCACCTTAAGAGGCGTCCCTGATACATGCCCAGTTAGCGTTGACTGCCTGCCCAGGTATTCCCGGAGCCTCTCCAGCACATTCCAGAGGCACGTCAAGACTCCTCTCTTGAACCTGTTACACATCCATGTCAGCCGTCCCTTCCGGAAGTCACCTAACGTCCACATCGAGGTCAACCTCAAAATTCACATCCAGGTGCCTCTCAGAGCCAATGGGAACGCTGCCCGTGAAGCTGTTCCAACCGCACATGGAGTTTGCCTCTGGAATTCACTCCAGATCAACTTCAGGCCTTAGCACCGGAGTGTCACCTACTCTGGCCCGAGAGTCACCTCTGGATCCTGCTGCAGACTCTCACCGAGCTTCCCCCAGGACTCCGCTCCAAATCGACATGGAACAAGTGTGCTTAATACAGTTGAACGACGGATTGTCGTAAGATTTGTCACAGCCTCCCCCCGCCAATTAAACAAATAAATAAAAAATTAAAAAGAGACAGGGAAATGCATGTGGAGTCCATCTCCGGTGAGCCCCCTCTGCCAGCAGACCAGGGAGGTGGACAGCCAGCTGCCATGCAGAGCCCACTAGAGGGCAGACACGTTAAAATGCAGACCTGTCGTCTGGTCTCCCTGCTGACCCGCTTAAATTGGCTCTAGTTTGGTGTGTGTGTGTGTGTGTGTGTGTGTGTGTGTGTATTCTTAATATTTTCGATTAAGATTTTTCTACCTTTTCTATTGAAGTTTTTCACTGTTTTACTTTGTTATTGTTGCTGCTTTTATTATTACGATTATTGGTATGTTACTCTGTGTACGAAATCCAGGCTGGGGAAATCTATAGGAACAGTAACTGGGTTATTAGTTTCTGGGTGGGGGTGGGGGGTGCCAGGGGAGGTTGGGGGGAAATGAAGAGCGAATAACTGAGTACCATAAAGAAAGTATTCTAAGTTGATTGTGGTAATGATTAGACAACTCTCTCACGAGACACAGGGAAGGGTAGGAGACGTCCCAGGCGTGTTGAGTGCAGGTTAGGTGAGATGGAGCGGCACCTGCGTCAGGACAGAGGAGGACGGAGAAAGGCCCAGAGACCTCGGGGTGGGCTCCAAGCAGACAGCAGGGGTCGGGAGGCCGCACTTGGGTGGTGACTGAGGAGGAGTGAGTGAATTGTAGACGGAGGGGACCATGAGCGTGGCCACACGACCTCCCCAGGGCTGGGTAAGGTTGAGTTGCATGAACAGGATGTGGGGACGGAGGAGGACAGACCACAGGCAGGCCCAGGTGTGGGAGGGGCTAGAGGGGAGGGCATTCCAGTGAATCCACAGGAGGGGATCAAGGGGAGGAGCCAAGGGCCAGGAGGTCATCCACGTGAGAAGAACGGGGCAGCAGGTGGGGGCCAAAGAAGGCAGATTTAAACCAGTAGTTCTCAACCTATGGGTTATGACCCCTTTGGGGGTCGAATGACCCTTTCACCAGGGTCGCCCGATTCATAACAGTAACAATTTACATGAAGTAGCAACAAATATAATTTTATGGTTGGGGGTCCCCACAACATGAGGAAGGGTATTAAAGGGTCACAGCATTAGGAAGGTTGAGAATCACTGATGCAGACAGTGAGCAAGGGGGAGGGCCAAGTGGCTGCCCCTGAGGCGGGAGGGGTCCGATTCCCGTAACAGGTCCCAGGGCTGCCCGTGGGCTCCTGTTACATCAGACAGTTGGACACCGGAATCTCCAGGAAGCTGTCCAGGGCCACTGCAGCCAGCCTCGGCTGCCATTGTCCTTCCAGCCCTGGGTCTGGTCCGTGCTCCCGTGGAGAAAACAGACAACCCAAGAGCTTGGTGTTGCCGCAGACCAAGTCACAGCGTGGTCAGGACAGCTGGAGAGGCCTGTGCCTGCTTCCAACTGCCACCGAAGCCCGTGTCCAGAGCACTTTTCCTGGGCTCCACCCACTGGGCAGAAATCGCCGCTCCGATGGCCAATCACTGCTTTTTATGACACTTTCAGGTTCAGGTGGGGCCTCTGTGGGTGGAGTGGTTACACCGTGGGCCACGATCTGCATGGTGGGCAGTTCGAAACCACCAGCAGCTCTGAGGGAGGAAGACTGGGCTTTCTGCTCCCACCAAGGGTGACAGTCTCAGAAACCCACGGGGGTCACTGCGAGTCAGTAAGCTTGTTTGTTTTGAGGGACTGGAGGGTCTGCCCTTTGAGATCACCCTCGCCTGGGAGATCCCCATCCCATCGTGAGGATCCAGCCCAAGCAGAGGGTGACCCGGACAGAGAGCAGAAAATGCTTGTGCCCGCCCAACTGCCACCTGTGTCCTGTGTACAGGGGACCTCAGGCCTCCTCTCAGGGCCTCCTTGACCTTGACAGAAATCCTTGTTGCAATGAGTACACGCGTCCTAGGGCACTCTCAGGTTGAGGGGGGGCTGGAGCTCCAGGTGAGGGACTGGGCACTCTGTACTGCCTGTATTTAAGTACATTCTCTCGTCCCTGTCGTTGTCGTCCTTAGGTGCCGTAGCGGCAGTTCTGACTCACAGGGACCCCACGCACAAGGGAATGACACAGCCCAAGCCCCATGCCCTTCCGACCCGAATTCTTCTCAGTGAGGAGCTGCCTCTTTCTTACTGTCCCTCCCCTTCACCAAGCAGGATGTCCTGGTCTCTCCTGGCAATATATCCACAGGGTGTAAGACGGAGTCCCGCCATCCTTCACTGTTCTTCTTGCCAGGGGAAGCAGCCCCTAACACATCATTACGGGTCCGGTAGGCACAATTGTACAGCGATAATAAAGATCATAGTAAAGTTATAGAGAGCTTGAGAGATAGAAGAGAAATATTGAAATAAATGGAGTCAGACACAATTCATGGTAGCATGCTTACCTCAGCCTGGCTTGGTGGTCCACGTGGAGGGAGGGAGAGAGAATCTTTAATGCTGACCAAGGCTTTTATACTCTCTGAGGACATGCAAGCCCCCTAACTGTAGGTGAGGGCCTACGCCACAGGAAGAGGCTGTGCTATTGGGAATACAGTAATGGGAGGGGGTGATCTAGGGGTATCCATGCAATAGGAAGAGGAGGGATTGGGGGTACACATGTGGTAAGATGGGCGGATCCTAGATTTAGGATGGATGTCACAGAGCAGGTCTGACTTGTCCCCTGGCTCAACTGAGAGATCATTATCAGTAGGGTGTGAGCTCCACCTACAGGAACCAAGCTAATGGTTGCAAGCCTCAGGGAGAAGTAGTCCATTGTCCCCAGCAGCAGGGAGCAGGCCCACCCCTGTGGTGCGGGGAGAACGCAGTCTGGCAGGGACTGCCTTCAGGGAAGATGTCTAATCATCTGACCTCCCCTGGCAACTTCTTCCAAGACAGATCTGTTTGTTTGGGGGCAGTCCATGGTAATAGTCTTGGTCCCTTCCTTCGTTCAAGTGCATCGGATTTTCTCCAGCCTTCCTTTTTCCATGCCCTACGTTCACACGCACATGGTGTCGTGGAAAAACCATGGCTTGGGGCAGGCACACGTTAGCCCTCAAAATCACACCCTTGCTCCCCAACACTTTAGAGAGTTCTTGGGCAGCAGATTTACTTAATGCAACTCCTCTTTCGATCTCTTGACTGCTGCTTCCGTGAGCATTGGTTGTGGATCCAAACAAGACCTCTTGGTCTATTAGTGAGGATTTTGGTTTACTTTACATTGAGTTATAATCCCTACATAAGACTGAAATCCTCCGTCTTCATCAGCAAATACTTCAAGTCCTCCTCACTTTCAGCAAGCAAGGTTGTGTCATGTACATATCGCAGGTTGTGCAAAAGCCTTCCCCCAGTCCTGATGCTGCATTCTTCTGCACATAATCCAGCTTCTCTGGTGATTTGCTCAGCACACAGATTGGATAAATATGGTGAGAGGATATAAGTAGCACACACCTCTCTTGAGTTTATCCCCTTGTTCTGTTCACACAACCGCCTCTGGATCCGTGTTCGGGTTCCCCAGCAGCACAATGGATATTCTGGAATTCCCGTTTTTCTCAAGGCCATCCACATAGTCAAATGCTTGTCTATAGTCCATGTAACACAAGCGGACATCTTTCTGGTATTCTCTGCTCTAGGTCAAGGTCCATCTGACATCAACAATGATATCCTTGTTCCATGTCCTCTTCTGAATCTGGCAGCTCCCTGTGTCACTGTAACCGTTGTTGGATGATCTTCAGCAACATTTTACTACCTGTGATTTCAGTGATGCTGTTCTGTAACTTGACCTTTCTGGGGGTCACCTTTCTCTGGAATAGGAACAAAACTGGATCTCTTTCCATCTGTTGGCCAGGTAACTGTCTCCCCAATTTCTTGGCACAGATGAGTCAGTGCTTCATGTGTTTCTTCAGCTTATTGAAATATTAGTTTGTATTCCCTTAGTTGGAGAATTATTTTTGTCTAATGTTTCAGGGCAGCTTATCCTAGTCACAGTGGTTGTGGTGGTCACACGATCTCCTGTCAACTTGTGAAGGGGTGGAGTCAAGCCTGTCAATCACCTAACAGCTGATGACCTCATTTGGAGGCACTGAGGAAATAAATAGCTCACTGGAGGCCAGATGTGCTTACTCTCTGCTTTGCCTTCCTGGTGCCAAGACACAAGGAGCTATGCTAGAGCCCTGGAACTGGAGGAGCCACATGGAGAACCCTGCTAGTGCTGAGACACTTCCACTGCCACTGGATCCACAAGACTGCCCACCCCCTGGCCTATGATCCTCCTGCATTCAGTGTCATTGCATGTGTTGCACGAGTCTCAAGAGGAGCTTGTGGATTGGTATGGGCTAATACCAGATTTGTGGACTTGATCTGGACTGGGCTGGAATGTTTTCTTAATCTACAATTGCTCTTTGATATAAACCTCTTCCTTATACACAGATGAGTGTCTATGAATTTGTTTCTCTTGTCTACCTGGATTCACACAGTGTGTAAGCCAATAGTCTAGGGCACTCATGGAATTGTTCAGCTATTACCATGGTCCGACCTGAGAGTGTCTCCAGCCACACCTGTGATTCCCCATGATTCCTTGCTACTAGCACCATGCCTCCTGCTCAGGTGTTAATGTAAATGGTAAGGGACCCAGTGGACAGAGGGGGAATCGCTGGGCTGCTAGAACCACCCGCAGTGGGTGGAGCCCATCAGCTGCTCCCTGGACAAAGGTGAGCCATCCGCTCCGTCTGGATGGACACACGTCTTAGACACACAGTGGGGCAGTTGTGCTCTGTTCCTTGGGGCCGCTCCGGGTCCCATGGTGGCTGGGGAGTTCCTTGGGCACCCACATCTGCCCACAACCTGGACCTGCGTAGGCCCCACACTCAGGCCTGACTTCTGACCCTGCCAGCCTCAAGCCCAGCAGGCCCTGGAAGGACACTGATCTGATCAGCAGACTCACCAGGGACCCCCACTGGCAGAGGAAACCCCAGCTTGGGGCCGGGGTGAATGTCCCTGTTCCTCCTGGAGGGGTCACAGGACCCATCACCAGGTGCCACAGGGACTCTAGAGCCAGGGGGGCATGGTGGCTTCTGCAGAGGCCATGGGCAGCCTTGCACAGGAGGGACTCCTACAAGGATAGCCAGTCCCACACTTGGGACAAGGAGGGGGGCGCCCCCCAGCTTCCCTGACCGGTGATGCTAGGCCACCCGTGAGGTCTAGCTCAGTTGCCATTCCTCCCCCACAGCCTCCCAGCAGTGTGGTGGCCAGAAGGCACTGAGGGGGCCAGATCCTGCGTGGCTGCCTATGTCAGGACCTGGTGGGGTCAGCACAAGGAGGACATGCCTCCCCTCCCCCCACTACCCCCGTAAGAGACTAAGGGAGAATCCAATCCCTGTGTGGCCTCAGAGGGGCCATGACCACATGGGGTGGTCAGACCTGGGGTGCTGGGCACTAGTGGTGGAACAGACAGGACGGACAGGCTGAGGGAGGGTGGCCACACATGCAGGTGAGTGTGTGTGGGGGGGTCTCCTGAGGTCACACCCAATTGCTGGAGGAAGCTCAGCACATACAAAGGGGTTCTGGTCACCTGCCTAACTGTTCACTGGTGTCTTTAAGGGGCAGCCTCAGCTCACCTGCTACCTCTGTACCCCACAGTCCCTAAGGATCATCCCCCAAATATCAGGCCTGCTGCAGCCTGTCCCAGCCCCACTGACGACTCCGGGCCTGACCCCCAGCTCCTGCCCGGGCTTGTCCTCCCAGTGGCTTCCTTCCCATGGAGAAGCTTCCCTGAAACCCTATGCTGGGCTCTGCCCACCCCTCCCTGCTCAGCTCACCCCACTCCAGGCTAGTGGCTCTGCCTCTTCTCTGTGCCTAGCAGGTCTCCTTACGGGGACATCTCTGCCAGTAAGAGACCGCAGTGCAGGGGGTGTCCCCACACTAACAGACGGGCTGTGAGATAGCTGAGACTCCCCCTTTGCTTCCTCGGTCACTTTTCAGTCTGGGACCCAGAGTCACCACATGGGCCTGGATGCTGATCTACATAGAGGGAGGAGGTGGGTCTCAGGTGAGAGTCAGGGTCAGGGCCACGGTCTTGGGGTCAGTGGAGGGCTCAGGGTGAAAGGCCTTTCTGCGAGGGTGTACCGGAAGTGCCCTGAGTGTGGTGTTGGTGGGGAGGGGCTTCCCCCTTGAAGGCCAGCCAGGGTCTGGAGTTTAGGGTAGGATGTGGAGGTGGCTGCCGGAGTGAGTGAGGCCTCATGGGATGCCTACTCCCTCAAGTGTCAGAAAGGAGGACAAAGCCCTCACCTCCACTTGATCTTCTGCTCTGAACTCCCAGTCCCTACACTGAGAGGCATTGAAACTCTATTCTTTTTTTAAAAAATCATTTCACCTGGGGCTCATACAACTCTTACCACAATCCATACATCCATCCATTATGTCAAACACATTTGTACATATGCTGCCATCATCATTTTCAAAACATTTTCTTTCTACTTGAGCCCTTGGTATCAGCTCCTCATTTTTTCCCTCCCTCTCCTTCCCTCCTTCATGAAACCTTGATAATTTATAAATTTTATTTTTCATATCTTATACTGACTGCTGTCTCCCTTCACCCACTTTTCTGTTGTCCGTCCTCCTGGGAGGGGCTTATAGGTAGATCATTATGATCGGTTCCCTCTTTCTCTCCCCACCTTATCCTTACCCTCCTGGTATGGCTACTCTCATTATTGGTCCTGAGGGGGTTATCTGTCCTGGATTCTCTGTGTTTCCAGCTCTTCTCTATACCTGTGTACATGCTCTGGTCTAGCCAGATTTGTAAGGTAGAATTGGGGTCCTGATAGTTGGGTGGGGGGCATTAAAGAACTAAAGGAGAGTTGTATGTTTCAGCGATGCTATATTGCACCCTGATTGACTTGTCTCTTTCTTGTGACCCTTCTGAAAGGGGATGTCCAATTATCTACAGATGGGCTTTGGGTCTCCACTCTGCCCTTCCCCTGATTCACATCAATATGATTTTTGTGTTTTGTTTTGTTTATTTGATGCCTGATACCTGATCCCATAGGCACCTCGTGATCATACAGGCTGGTGTGCTTCTTTCATGTAAGCTTTGTTGCTTCTGAGCTAGATGACCACTTGTTTATCTTCAAGCCTTTAAGACCCCCAGATGCTATATCTTTGGTAGCCAGGCACCATCAGCTTTCTTCATGACATTTGCTTATGCACTTGCTTTGTCTTCAGTGATTGTGTCAGGAAGGTGAGCATCACAGAATGCCAGGCACCCCATCATACTGACTGGAAAACACTTCTAAAGGTCAACAAACAGACCTGGAACTATTTATAGGCTTTTATTTTTTTTGTCATTGGTTTTTGCTTGTCTTTTTTTGGTGCTTGTTATTATCTCTGCATGTCTATCTAGATAAGGTAGGCGGGATAAACAATCCAGAGTTTACAGGGGACACGGGAGATGGGAAGTCGGGGGAAAGAAAGTGAGGTGTCAATTAACCCAGGGACAAGAGAACAAGTGATCTAAAATCGATGGCAAGGAGGGAGTAGGATGCCTGGTGGGGGCTGATCAAAGGTAATGCAGCCAAGAGGAATTACTGGAACCCAAATGAAGGCTGACCATGACAATGGAACAAGGGGAAAGTAAAAGGAAATAGAGGAAAGAAGTAGGAGGCAAAGGGCATTTATAGAGGTCTAAATCAGTGGTTTTCAAACTTCCTAATGCTATGACCCTTTAATATAGTTCCTCATGTTGTGGTGACCCCCCTCCCAACCATAAAATTATTTCCATTGCTATTTCATAACTGTAATTTTGCTATTGTTATGAATCAGGCGACCCCTGTGAAAGGGTCGTTCAACCCCCAAGTTGAGAACTGCTGGTCTAAATATAGGCTTGTACATACCGTATGTAAATATATTTATATATTACGATGGGGAAATAGATCTATGTGCACGTATTTACATGCTAAGTATTAAGGTAGCAGATAGATATCGGGCTTCTACTGAAGCACTCCCTCAACACAAGAACACTTTGTTCTACCATTCTATTCTTTAAAGTCAGAAAGAGAGTGATAGATGACTAAAGCAAGTGACCATCAGGGGCAGTGTTAATGACCCAGGGTGCTGTGACAGGACCCCCCAGCAGCTGCCTCCAGCAAACAGAACTCTCTGCTCTTACAGTTGAGCAGGCCGGCAGTTGGAATTCCTGGCAACAGCTCTTTGGGGAAGCTTTTACTTCCTGGGTGCTCACAGTTCAGTCGGAAGCTCCAGGTCTCCTTTCCGTGTCTGTAGGCCCAATGTTCCTTAGGAGCTCCATGAGTCTTGGCATCTATCGTCCCCGTTCCAGGAGCGTCCCTGCACAGGTACCTGAGTCTAAAGGGCCCTCTCCACTCCTGACCCTCCTTTTTGGTGGCAGCTGGCTCCCCAGGGTCCACTAGCTTCTCTGTCCTCTTAGCTCTGGCCACATCAGCTGCTTGAGACCACCCCCTGGGGAGGGTCCCTCGCGACTCCTTAGGACTGGGACAACGGTCTACAGCCACACCACGGTGCCCCATCCCCTCTGATCTTGGAAGCTCAGCAGGGAGGACCCTGGCCAGTCAGCACCTGGATGGGAGGGCTTGTGACCACATGATAGGCGTAGGCTCCAACTCCGAACTGATTTATCACAACTGGGGGCTCATCACCTACCTGCCACGTGGATGACCTGAGTCCATCAATGTCCAGTCCCTGAGCATGTTGGCCCTGTCTGAGGACACACCTAACATTTTGTCCTGATTCTGACACCAATTGTTTGTCCAACGGCCCTCTCTGCGTCTCCCTGCTCCTGGGCCTGTTGCCTTTGCTCCTGATGCTGTGTCCCCATCTCTCGGGGGTCACAGCTCACCCACTCCTGGATCAATAAGCTAAACACAGGGACTTCAGGCCCCGAAGAGGCACTCCACGCCTGGTTCTTCTTTCTTGATGGCAATAAAAATCTTCCCTTCTTCTGAGAAGGCTCATTGGCAGGCTGGCAAAACCCACCCAAACAATCCCACCCACCAGGCAGTGTTCCATCCCTCCTGCACATAGGATAGCATGCACCAGAGCCCACTGGACAGCACCGAAGGACCACACCTCACGTGCGTGGCTTCTACCTTTTTATAGTTCTAACTCAGTACAGAATGAGGTTTCAAATCACCTTTTCCCCATGAAACCATCTGATGGAGACAGACACCAACCTCTGGGTTGACGGCCAGTCACAAACCACCAGCATGGCTCAGAGACTTTCATGGCTCAGAGACTTTCATTCTCCACCCGAATGTGTATCCTTTCTCTACCAGTGGTCAGACAGAAGGACAGCCAGAATGCTCCTTAGAGGGAGGGTGGCGGGTTGTGCTTTTCACATGTCCTTGGAGGCTCCGGGGACTTGGTGAAGCAGAGGGACCGTGTGTCAGTCCGGGGAGACTAGAGAAACAAATTCATAGACACTCATCTGTGTATAAGAAAGAGCAACTGAACATTGAGAACACATCCCAGCTCAGTCCAGATCAAGTAAGTCTGACATTAGCCCATATGTCCGATACCAATATATAAATTCCTCTTCACACTCAAATAAAACACATGCAATATGCTGAACGCAGAAAGATCACAAACCAGTGGGTGGGAAATCTTGTGGATCCAGTGGTGCTGTAAGCATCTCGGCGCTGGCAGGGGTCTCCATGTGGCTCCTCCAGCTCTCAGGTCTAGGGGGTTCCACATGTCTTGTCTGCAGGAATGTCTCACATGGAGTGACCATGTGTCCTGCCTCCAGCGAGCTATTGATCTCCTTAGTGCCCCCAAATGAGGTCATCAGGCTATGGCCTGATTGACAGGCTAGACTCCACCCCTTCACTCTTAAGTCTCAAATTGACAACAGATGATGCACCTACCACAACCTGGCAAAAGCAAGCCTTCCCTGAGCTGGGTTACCGTATCAGCTGCACCCACGGGCTCAGACAAGGTCCCGACTGACTGTGCGGATGCCTCAGGATTGGACCGCGCTCTCTGCTTCCGGACAGACCCATCTCGCAGCAGCAGACCGACCCCTTACAGTCCTCGTGCTCAGGAGTCAGAATGAACGTGATGGGCTCGAACGACGTCACGAGGAAGGAGAGGGCTCTGCTTCCTCCCATGGGAGGAAGGAAGATTGGCTTTTCATGGCCATGAGGAGAAAGTCCTCTCAAGCCAACGGTCGCTTTGACATGCAAGCAGGAGCGCATCCCAGGTTTCAAGATCAGCGTGAATGGTCTTTCTGAGTATGACCAGAGTTGTTACAGTTGATAAATATATTTTCTAAAAATCCCCCAAGGGCCTGAATTTGGGCTTCTGGGAAATTTCACAGGGGAACTTGAGCTCTTAACTCTGTCTAGTGGACCTCTCGATTGGACTCGACCATGGGAGCCAAGAATTTCCAGAACATTTCAAAACGGGTTTGATGCATTCAATACTAAAGGCAGAACACCTGATAAGGTGCTGCAGGACATCAGTAATATTATTGATGCATCAAGCAGAACAAGGGGACACTGTGTGGTTTAAGATCTGGAAAGGGTGCATCAGGGTTGTGGCCTCTCACCATATTTAAACAGTCATCCTCACTCTTCAGTGTCAACTTGCACACGCTTGCGAGGCGATGGAGAATACCACATTCCGGTCAAGTGCGCGTCAGTCCTCAGAGAAACAACCTTGCTCTTCCATTCTCTCAAGAGGTCTTCTAAAGCAAATTGACCTAAGGCGATGTCCCCCTGAGTTCTTTCAGTCTTTGTATCTCATCTGCGTGCGAAAGCTGGACGTTGAATAAGGAAGGCCAAAGAAGAATCGATGCATTTGAGTTGTGGGGCTGGAGAAGATCGGACGTCCCAGGGACTGCTAGAGGGACAAACGGATGTGTCTTGGAAGAAGTATGGCCAGATGAGGCAAGATGGCCAGACTTCATCTCACAGACTTTGGGCAGGTTGTCTGGAGAGGCAAGTCCCTGGAGAAGGACATTATGCTTGGTAAAGTGGAGGGGCGGCATAGACAAGAGAAAGGCCCTCATCGGCCCAGTGGCGGCCACCGTGGGATCAAGCGTGGGAACAGTTGCGAAGAAGGCGCTGAGCCAGGCAGTGTTTCCTTCCGTTGTGCATAGGGTCACTTCAGGTCAGAGCCGACTCCATGGCACCTGACAACAGCTGGATATGGTCCACGGGTCCCATGGTTGATAGGAACCCTTCCACAAAAGCTCCCTGTGATTGAGTCGCTCTATGGGGTCGCAGCCACCCCATTGGCCAGGGTGGAACTGCCCCAGAGGGTTTCTGAGGCCTGTAACTCTTTGCAGGATCCGAGAGCCTCTTTTTCTCCTGTGGAGCAGCTGGTGGTTTCAGACAGCTGACTTTCTGACTAGCAGCCCAGTGAGTAACCAATATGGCGCCAGAGGGAAAGGGGAAAGGTGAGCCGACATCCTCTCCAACCTGCCCTGGCACCAACCCCACAGAGGACAGGACTACTCCCAACACACTTGGGGTATTTGGGTTTTTGTCTTTTGGTTTTTCTTTTTAGCGGGAAAGCAGATATTTAGAATCCTTACAAATAGGAGACCCACGGAGGGCTTGCAGTTTGGGCTTACTGGGAGATGCAGAAGGAACTCTGCACCCATCTTCAGGCCCGGTGAGCCGCAGAAGGACAGGGGTCCGGTTTTGAGAAGACTTCTTTCCCTATGTAACAGATCCCAGAAGGTTCTCAGTCTCTTGCTGTCGTTTGGTTGGGTTTGTTGGGACCTGTGATGGTTAGGGCTCTGTGTCCACGAGGCTGGGACAGCTCTGAGAGGCTCCGCAGTTGGTGTTGCTCGGCGCCATCCATTATGTGCCCACTCACCAACCCTGGCACACCACAGAATGAAACACTGCCCAGTCCTGCCCCACCCTCATAGTTACGCTTGTGTCCAGCCCATTATTGCAGCCACTGCGTCAGTCCATCTGATGCAGGGCCTTCCTCTCTTTCATCGCCCTCTCCCTCACCAAGCACGATGTCCTTCTCCAAGGACTGGCCTCTCCTGACAGCACATCCAAAGCACGGGAGACAAAGTCCTACTGCTCTCACGTCTAAGGAGGATTCTGGCTGTACTTGTTCCAAGACGGATCTATTCGTTCTCTCGGAAGTTACGGTACCTTCCATATCCGTAAGAGGACCACCATGCAAATGCACGGACTCGTCTTCACGTGCATAAGAGGCCATTGACAGTGTACAAATGCGCTTGACAAATGGATGGATGGATGGATTGTGATAAGAGTTGTACAACCCCCCAGTAAAATGATAAAAAGAAAATGCCATGGCTTGGGTCAGGCAACCCTAGTCCTCAAAGTAACAGCCTTGCTTTTCAACGTCAATCTTTGTTCTTTTTTCACGATGTGACCTATTGGTCCAGTTGAGAGGATTTTTGTTTTCCTGACATTGAGTTGTGATTCATGCCCTTGATCTTCGTCAGCAAGCACCTCAAATCCTGCTCCCTTTCAGGCAGCAAGGTTGTACCATCTGTGTTTCCCATGATGTTAATCAGTTTTCCTCCAATTCTGACGCCATGTTCTTGCTTCTCTGATGGTTTTGCTCAGCAGGTAGATGTTACCCATTGGTCCTACTGTGAGGATTTGGGTCTTCTGTACATTGAGTCATAGCCCAAGCGGAATCCTGCATCCTTGGCCTTCATCACCAAGTGTATACCATTCTAACTTTCAGCAAGCAGGTTGTGTTATCTGCATACCACAGGTTGTTAATAAGTCTGCCCCCATTCTCAATGCCACATTTTTCGTGATAAATGGAGACAAGGTGGGCAGGTCAGTCTGGTTGGCAGGTTGTTGACAGCTCCCAGGATCGGTATGCAACATGGCAGGCTGTCTCCTCAAGGCCAAGCAGCCAGAGGTGGACCAGCCAGATGCAGGATCCAGACCCCGATGGGAGATGCAAGCTCTTCCACTGCGTGGGGTTCTCTTGAAGCCAGCCACAGCCTTGAGGAGATCTCCTCGTGGGGCTTGCTACATTTTAACCGCAGGAGCAGATTCCGAAGAGCGTGTGAGTGGAACAAGGAATATCAGTGCTGGCATCAGATGGCTCTCGGTTGAGACCAAAGAATATCAGAAAGACATTTACCCCTGGAGAGCCTTGAAAGGATGGGAATTTCAAGACACTTCATGGTGCTCATGCAGAACGTGTACATTAATAAAGAGGCAGTTGTGAAGTGGGTGAAGGGAGATATCAGACAGTGTAAGATATGACACTAATTATTATTATGTTAATAATGATTTATAAATTATCGAGGGTTCATGAGGGCGTGGGGAGCAGAGGGGAGGGGAAAAGTGAGCTGATACCAAGGGTTCAAGTAGAAAGCAAATGTTTTGAGAATGATGATGGCAACAAATGTACAAATGTGCTTAACACAATGGATGGTGATAAGCACTGTATGAGCCCCCAATAAAATGATTCTTAAAAAAAGAAATGGCCTTTTGCAGCTGACCTTGCCAGAAGACTTCCAGGTGAGATCACTGTGGGGGAGGAGCCACAGTGGGGCTTCCTCTGCACACGGGGCTGTTGGAGTCCCTTGTCAGTCACCTACAGGTTAGAAGAAAAGAGTCTCCCCATTAAATGAGTCACGCCTACTACACGCAGCACAGAGGGGACATCAGTGGGCCTCCACAATCACCAGGCAAGAAAAGCTAGCAAAACCCACTGCGGTGCGAATGAGCTGCCACTGCAGAATCATAGAATTTGAAGGATAAAATATTCTTCTGAAAACTAATGGGGCTTGAGTCAGTGTGAGCAGATTGTCCCTGGCATTAAATTCTCTCAGGGAAGCGTCATGGAAGAGAAAAAGGCCATGGTGACAGGGGCTGCGCAGGACATCCCCCCAAGCTGCGCCCTGCGCTCACAGAGACCCTTATCTGTCAGTGTGTTGAACTCAGGTGCTGGAGGCTGTGTCACTGGTATTTCAAGTGCTAACAGGGTCGCCCAATGTGAGCAGGTTCAGCGGAGCTTCCGGACGAAGAACAGACAATGGAGAAGGACCCGGGTCCCCACTTCAGAGGAAGGAATCGTTGAAAACCTCATGCACAGCGTGGGAACACTGTCAGATACCGACGGCCAATGAATGGAAGCAGCGCATCGTTGGCGAGAGTGCCCGAGGACGGGCCCCTCGGGCCGGGATGCGACCTTGTCAGAGTGGAGTCGACAACCATAGTGAGAGGAATGAAGTAAGCCTGTGGGAGGGGAGCCTTTGGGATCTTCATCTGCCGAGAGGCGAGACTCACGGTAGGGAAGCACAGCTACAAAGATCTGCTAATGATAGGAACTTGGAACGTGAGAAGTATGAATCTAGGAAAGTGGGAAGTCGTCCAAAATGAAATGGAACACAAAGACCAATAGCCTAGGCACCAGTGGACTGGCATTGCCATTTGGGATCAGCAAGTCCTACGGTTGACTGTGCCGGGGATGGTACAGTCAAGAGGAACGGCCCTGCATTCATGGTCCAAAAGCACATCTCAAGACCAATCTTGAAGTACGGTGCTGTCTGTGAGAGGATTATATCTATCCACCTTCAAGGAAACCTAGTCTATTGCTCAAAAGTATGCCCCAACCACAAAAATGAGTGGTGCAGAAGTTGAAGAACTCTTCTAATGTCTTTAGTGGGAAATTGATCAAACATGCGATCAAGAAGCATTGATAATTATTGGTGAATGGAATGCAAAAGTAAGAAACAAAGAGGATGGAAACCTAGTTAGAAAGTATGGTCTTTGTTAAAAAAATGAAACTGGATGGGGGAGGCAGCGGGGGAGAGAGAGGGGGAAGGAAGAGGAGCTGATATCAAGGGCTTATGTAGAAAGAAAATGCTTTGAAAATAATGAAGGCAGCATATGTACAAACGTGCTTGACATAATGGATGCATGTATGCATTGTGGTGGGAGATGTAAGAGCCCCCAATAAAAATAAGTATTTAATAAAAAAAGAAATGAAACTGAAGATTGCTTCATACAATTTTCAAGTCCAACAACTTGTTTATAGAAAATACATTTTCAACGAGACACATGTGACTATATACATGGACCTTGCAGATGGAATATACAGAAATCAGACTGACGACATCTGTAGGAAGTGATGATGGAGAAGCTCAGTCTTAGCAGCTGAAACCAGACCATTAATTGCTCACATGAAAGTTCATGATAAAGCTGAAGAAAATTAAAACAAGTCCACCAGGGCCAAAATGCGATGTAAATATGCCACCGTGTTCTGCGAACACGTCAAGCACAGATTTGTCGCATTGAACACTAATGACAGAGACCTGGTGAGCCTGGGAGGACAGCAAGGGCATCATTCACGAAGAGAGCATGAGGTCACGCAAAAGACAGGAAAGAAAGAAGAGCTCCAAGTGGGCGTCAGAAGAGACTCTGTAGCTACAGCAAATGGAAGAAATGATGACGTCAAAGAGCCGAGCAGAACATTGTCAAGGGCTGCTCGGAGAGACAAAGCCAAATATTCTAGAGATGTGTGCAAAGACCCCGAGTGAGAAAACAAGGGAAGAACACGCAGAGCTTATCTGAAATCGAAAGACCTGACGAAAAAGTCCTGAAGAATTCCATGGGCAAAATGCTGACGGCTGCAGGAAGCATCAGATGGAGAGGGAAGGCGTGCACAGAGTCTCTGTACCAGAAAGAGCTAGTCGACAGCCCCCTGAAGCAGGTGGCCTGTGAACAAGAACCAACGGTGGGCGCGGAAGGCTGAAGGCGTCCATGAGATGCCGCTCTGCTCTGAGCAGCAGCTTTACAATCCGCAAGCCAGTCAGCCGCTGGTGAGCGCTCCTCTCTGCACACTGTCCAAGCTCTGCTATGGTCTGCCTTTTTGTTTGGTAGTGTGTCAGTGGGAGCTGCTATCTCATAGTTTAAATTTGTATTTCCCTTAAAGCTAATGACCACAAGCAATTTTTGATACGATGGAAGGCCCCCGGGATGCATCGTTAGTAAATTGTCTATTCGGGTGTTGTGACCATTTTTTAATTGGGTTACTTGTAGCATCTTATTTAGGTGTTGTAGTAGTTTTCTCTAGATTTAAAAAGTTATCTTTCCCGATGGGATGCCTTCACGTGCCATAGGGCCCCGCATGCAGGGGCAGCCCAGAGAGTCCCCTCCTAGGGACCTGAGCGACCACGAGTGAGCCAGAAGTGCTGCAGGAGCAGCCAATCCACCGCCAGGCCCGGGTGAGGGACGCTGACCAGTGCCCCTGGCCGTAGCCCCTCGTAGCTGCCATTTGGCCAGCGTCCTCCTGGTGCACAGAGGCCAGCAGAGACGGAGAGAAGTTCGTGAGGCTGCGCCTCTTCGTGGCAGGGAGCTGTCTCTGATCTTTGGAGAGACGCAACGAAGGGCTGACGGGGTGGACATTTCTCTGCGGTCATCGCCGGCAGAAGGCTCGCTTCACGAACCCACTCCTGATTCACCTCGAGCTCTGTCTCCATCATCCACTCCAGCCTGACGTCCAGCACGGCCTCAGACACAGGCTTCGGATCCACACCAGTACCCACTTGGGAATCCTGTCCTGCTCCATGGGGAGTTCCGCCACCTCCAGAGTCATGTCCACATGGAGTGGGAGCCTCCTCTCCGGAACATAGCCCAGAGCCACCTGGAGCATTTCATCTGGAACCCCCTCCAGATGGGCATTGGACCTGGCCTTGGGATCCTGCTCCAGATCCAAGTGGATCTTCATCTTCAAGCAACATGCTGAAAAGGCCCAATGAAAATCCACCTCCAGGATCCCCTACTGACCACCATGAAACGCTGCTTCCAGAAGAAGGTTCTGATCAATGTAAAAATGGACCTCAGGATGCCTCCCCAGAGCCACGTTGAGCCATTTTCCCTGTGCAAATCGTCACCACTGCTGGGGCCCGGTGAATGCCTTCCTTATCAGAAGCCTCCCTGAATCCCCACACCTGACTCTGCACCTCCCTTCCCCAGCTCAGCTCACTCCCCCCGCCCCTGGCCAGGGCTCCCCCTCCCTCTGTGCCAAGGGGGGGTGTCTTCAGAGCAACAGCTGCGCCACCAAGACACTGCAGAGCAGGTGTCATCCCCACAGGAACAGGCTGTGAGATCTCTGCATTTCTACCTTCGCCACCTTTCAGTCTGGAATCTAGTGTGAGCGCCCGTGCCTGGATGCTGGCTTCCACAGAGGAGGAAGGCAGGTCAGGGGCTGAGAGTCAGGCTCCGGGTCAAGGAAGAGCAAGTTGACACAGACCTTGACCACCACGGTGCACTGTGTCCAGTTATGGGGACAGCATGGAGGAGAGGTGGGCATTCTGAAACCCAAAGGAGTCTTTGAAGTCTGATCAGAAGAGGGTCCTGGAGTCCGGGGTTCCAGAGTATGACATCACTTCCTTGGCGATGGGGCCAACAGAACTGGGAACTCTGGTAAACATGTGCTCACATTCTCATCCAAATTCACTTGGGTGGAGACACTGGAGGCACCAGGATGTTTGCTTGTTGTCTTGGCAAACCCAGGACTGGCTCTCTTTTTAAAAAGTTCAGACAATGGCTTCGCCCTGGACCCAGAAGACACTGGCCGCCATCGGACCAAAAGAAGCAGCTGATACTACATGGTGGGCAGGGCAGGTCCATTGTGGGCAGGCCTAGACAGATCTCACCCAGGGAGCCCACCCCCCCACTCAGAACCACACCTGTCCCTCTCTGTATCAATACTTATCCTCATGGGGAGCAGGCGTGAGGGCAGGGAGGGAAGGGGGACCCAAGTCATGGCACCAAGCACAGCTGGAACGACACAGGGTTCAGCTGAGGAGGGGGAGGAAGGAGAGCAGGGGTCAGGGAAGGAGGGCACATCTGATCCTGGAGGACTTGTGAGGGTGGGGGGTGTAGAGGTGCTGATGAAGCTGCTGCCGATGGTGCTGTTTCACAACTAGCCCTGATGGAGGTCTCTCCCAGGCTCCTTCCCCACAACGTCTCCAACTCACTGAGCTCAGTGGGTCTGACCAGGAGCCTCTCTGGACTTTGTCTGGGGCTAGGCCAGCGGTTCTCAACCTGTGGCTGTGACCCTTTTGGGGACTGAATGACCCTTTCACCATCGGAAAGACCATCGGAAAGCACAGAAATATTTCACAATCTATAATTACCTGTGTCAGAAGTCTCGGGCCAAAGGGACCACTCTCCCTTGAGCTGTCCTAGCGGGGTCTCTGACAAGGCCTGTGAGGCCCCTGTGCTGGCCTTGGCCCTCTGAGGTCCTCCTGGCAGCAGCTTGTGTGCCCAGGCCACCACCGGGCCCGCAGGGGCAGAGGGGAGCAAGCGGCCCTGGAGGCCAGCCCTGGAGGGTCCTGGGTGAGCTGTCTGGTACTGTCTTCACAGAGCTCCCTGCAGGAGGTCCGGGAGGAGGCAGGCAACAGTGGAGGCACCCTGTGTGACTTCTCCTCTGAGAAAAGGACCAGCAGGAGTCGGTGCAGGCTCAGGGTGAGTGCAGACGGGCAGGTTCTCTCTCGACACCCAGGTCCCTGAGGTGGCCAGAGGGGGACCCAGGCCTAGTCTTTCCTCCCAGGACTGTTCCCCATCCCCCAAGGGTTCCCCACTCTCTCCCAAAATAATGGACTCCCCACCCCTGCCCTCCTCATCCCAGTCCAGCCCTAGTCCCGGCGCCCCACTGCAAAGTCCCTCCCCGTGTGCTCAGGCGTCTCAGACACCAGCCTGCACTTGACTTTCTCATCCTGTGAGGCTGTGACCTTGCTGACTCTGCTTTGTTGCGCTGTTCACTGCAACCCAGAGGTCTGTGGGGGAGTTGGCTACACTGCCCTCCCAGCTCTTGGCGGCTTTGACCCGTGAAGGTCAGGGCTCCGCTCTATGTCCCTCATTGTGAACTTGACACAGCAGGACAGTACAGGCTCCTCAGAGGCCTTGACCAAGACCATGCTAAGTCTGGAGCTGTGTCTGGACTAGACTATCGTATATTATCAAAGGGAGCCTGGTGACTCCACGGATAGAGCCTGTCTCTCCCGCTGGACCTGGTCAGGAGTCCTTTCTGCTGGCCTCTCAGCAGCGCAGCAGTGAGCTCCTTCTTGGTGTCCTAACATGGGGATTCCCCCACGCAGGACAGACCCCAGGACAGAGACTGCTGGGGGTCAGCACAAGCATATTTAAAGTTCAGTTGGCCAGAGCCAGACCTTTCTCCAAAAGAGCTCAGCCAGTGACCAGGCCTCCAGCAGTCTGTGACGGTGGCCGTATGTCTCCACCTAGTGGGTGTTCTCCTTCCTGGATTTCTGCCAACCTGGCACCACAGTGTCCCTGTCACTTACAATTGCCCTCAAGACGCTGAGCCTGACCTCCCTCGTTGACAGCCATGGGGCCTGGCCCCTCTGTGTCCTCTCTTCAGACACTGGGTCCTGTGGGGTCCTTCTCCCTCCTGGGACCGCTATGTGTTCACTAACAGCTGGACCGCGGAGCATCTTCTGGAAACCCCGTTTAAGGTGAGGGAAGGAGCATGCGGCTCAGCCTCTCACAGTGGAGGGGCACCTCACACAGCCCTGTGGGTGCAGGTTCTGGGCTATGGCCCTGCGAAGCTGAACGAGGGCGTGCGGACCGGGGGGTGGTCTGCTCTTCACAAGGAGAGGCTGTTGAACGGAACATCGCCTTCAGCGTCCTGAGAAGCGGCAGCCTGGCCCGCCCCAGATTCTGCTCTGGAAGCTGAGAATCATGGGGTGCTGGGGACACCCTTGTCTCACCTCCAGCCTGGAGTCATGGAGGGCTGGCCTGGGTGTGCCTAACGTGAGCTCTGACCTCTGACCCTCAGGGATGGCAGAATGCTCAGGGTGCTCTTGTGTGTGTCCCTGCAGTGTGGCCAGCACCCAGCCCTGGGCCTGGGCGACACCAGTGGGAACGAAATCACCAAACAACACAAACTGGACAAGCTCGTGCAGCAACTGGTGCCCGCCTACCTGGGGGGCCACCTTGCCTTCATCTCGACCTTCCTGGCGTCCTACAGGGCCTTCTCCAGCACCCAGGCGGCTATGGACTGCTTCTTCCTCAGGCGAGTGCTCCCCCTGCCACGGCCCGGGATGGACACGTCACCTCCTGCTGCGTGTCCCCGGAATCACCACTTCCCCCACCTGAGCCTCTGGCTAATTCTCTGGAGCCAGGGAATGGGAAGAGGCTCCCATGCACAGGGCTGACCCGGAGCCTGGCTCTGCAGAAAAGCTCCTGAAGGCATGCTGGGCATGTCCACCTTGGTCATTACCTCCCCCAACAAGGAAGCTCGGCCTCACCTCTCACTGACTTCATGACCAAGAGCCAAGCCAACGACCGATTGGTAAAGAGGACGTGAGATTCAGGCAGGCCTCAGCCGGGTCTTTAATGGAGCTCAGGGTCATCCCTGAGGGCCAGCAGAGGGACACATGCCTCTCGGACAAGGATTTGCTGCTTGTTGAGTCCATTCCCACAGGGAGGCTACGTTGTTGCCGTAGATGCCTTGGGGCCCATGGGAGTGACTCTGTGTGACAGCGGAGAAATCCTGTGGGGGGAGGGCTCCTCAGCTGCCATCATGCTAGAAGCAGGTCTCCAGTCTGTGTCCCAAGGACTCACTAGGTGGCCCCTCTGTCCAGTCTTTGGTGTTTCCAATAATATGTTCCCAGAGGGCTTCTTGATAAACATGCACCTAAGAGATATGCGTCCTCAGTGTGGACTTTTCTAAGAACCCACTGTCATGCCTGGAACACAGCAGACAAGTCCCGCCCTCCTGGGCCTGCAGTCTAGCCAAGCAGGCTGACAGGAGCAGCGGACAGGGCAGTGGGAAGTGTCCACCCCGCATGGCATGTGACGCCCACCTGCCTCCTCCTCCAGGTATGGCTGCATCCTACCCTGTGCTGGCAGGGGCGACGGAGTCCAGGACCAACTGAAAGAGTGAGTGGTGGGCTTCGGTGGAGAGGAAGGGGCTCTTGGGTCCATGGAAGGTGTGGGGCTGGGAGAGGGACAGTTGATTGGTGGGCAGGTCCAGTCCAACTTTCCACACATGGAATCTCCCTGAGGAGGAAATCCAGGCCTCCCGGGGCAGGAACACAGAAGGCAGAGGGGGCTTGGATGGAGGCAGGATCACCTGGGAGCAGACGGGAGCTGGGGGTAAGAAGTACCCCAGAGGGAGCTATCTCCACAGAGGGCCCTCCAGGTCCTGCTGGACCCCCCTCAGGTTCCCAGGTCCCAAATCGGCTTCATGAGACCCGTGTGCGCTTCCCTGCCTGTGGGGCTGGGGTGACTGGTCCTTCCCCTGGGAGAGCAGTGTCCTTGGGAAGAAGAGGCCCACATGCCCTCAAAAACAAGGTTGCAGGCAGGGGCTCAAGGTCCCACCTGAGGAACCCCGAAGGCAGGGCCAGGTTGGGCCAGGAGGACAGGCCCAATTGTCTCGAGTTACAAGGTATCCACAGAGCACCTACTGTGTGCCAGCCCTGCTGTGAACACACACAGCCTGCTGCTGTCCCCGTCGGTTTTCTGCTCAGGCAGAGAGGAGAGGAGATAGGGAAGTATTCCTGGTCATGGACTTGGGCAGACCATTGAAGGCAAGGTCTTTGGATCGAAGCTATCTGCCAGGGCAGCCAGAGAAAGGTGGGCTAGGTGAGTGGTAGCAGTCTAGAGGTAAGGGGTGGGCGGTGAGATCCCACCTTTGCAGGGATGCAGTGGGTGGGCAGTGTGGAGGGAAGGCCAGATCCCTCATGCTGCTGGCTCTCTCCCACCTCAGCGCCATCACCTACATCCTGACCCTCTGGTTAGAGAAGTACTGGGAGGATTTCCAGGAGCCTCCAGACTTCCTCCCCCTGAAAACGCTGACTGCGTATGCTCAGCTGAACATGCCGGGCTCACACCTAGCAAGCCAAGCCCAGCAGCTCCTCTCCCAGCTGGAGAACCCAGAGCCCACGGCGCCAGACTCAGAGGGTGAGGAAGACAGGAGTGGGCACATGGGGGGCACGTCTGCGGGGCACGGGTCGGGGCTGCACAGGTACCAACCCAAAAGGCTGATGCTGGGCCCGAGCTGGAGGAACCTTAGACACCTGCAGCCACACACACACACACACACACACACACACACACAGAGAGAGAGACCTGGTGGGCAGCTGTCTGGGGAAACGTCCAAGAGAGAAGTGGTCGGGGCTGGGTTTCTTCCCGGCAGGGAGTCACCAGGAAAGGCCCTTGTGTGAGTGGACTCTTCTTGCTTCCCCAGCTCAAACACCTCAGGACCCATTTCCAGACCCCGCTGGAGATCTCTCTGCATAACACACTCATGATCCAGACCCATGCTCAGACATGCGCCAACCAGCATGTCCGGAATCCACTTCCAATCCCTGGTCTCCCTCAGCTTGAGATGAGGACCCTGCGCCCACATCAGTCTTACCTTAAGAACCCTCTCTGGATCCACCTCCATCCTCCCCAGCAGAACCCCCTCTGGAGGCAGCACCCGCCTTGCAGCTCCTCCCACAGTAGGAGGGGCACAGCGGCATCTCCCTGCCCCTCGTGGGGGAGCGATTTCTATAATCCTGGTCATTTCTCTCTTGCGCAACGTTTACTTTCATATGTACATAATTTTGGATGTTAGGTTTAACAAAATAAAAGTTCATTTTTTCCTTTTCCCCCGTGTAATTATTTTTAACTGTGTCAGAAATATACATCAAAACAGTCTTCAACTCAACAATTTGTACAGTTCCGTGTCATTGACACTACTCTTCCTGTTGTACAACCATTATTGAAATTATTTTCCAAATTATTCTACCACAATTAACATATACTCTGTCAGGCAGAAGCAGGAGTTGGCAGGCTAGGTGGGTGAAAAGATACCTGGAACTGGTGAAAATGCCAAGAACACTGCGAGAGGCCAGGCTCCCCCTCCCCTTCGGTGGCCTTCCGAGCCCAGGTGCAGAAGAATAACCATTATAGATAACCTTGAACACTGTTCCTTAGCCCCAGACAACAAAGTTGCAGTGGAAAATTCCCCAGCTACACCCTTCCCCCAGATCCAGGCTAAAAAACTCTCCACCTCTCACCCAAATGGTACGAGTTCGCGGGCCCCCAGTTGGGGACCCATGCACCTCACCTGGGAGCTCAGGATACTCCCATCCCTTTCTCTGTACTCCCTTCCCTCCGGGTGGCGAGGCTTCTCTGCCTCCAATTTTGGGACCTGTGAACCTTGTCCGGGAGCTCTGAAATAAACCTTTGAAATGGTTTTCTACCTTTGCATTTGGTACCAAAACCTGGGATGAGTAGAGGCATCCTGACATGCCCCCGCCTGCTTAGGCAAGTGGGGTGTCCTCTCTCCTCCATCCTTCCTTCCCTTGGACCGGGACCTCTCAGCTGCCATCTGCTGAGTTCATGAGCGAGTACTGCTAAATTTAACTCTGCTATTTCAGCCACTGTCCCTTGCTGCTGGGCTCCTGCACCTCGGGCTCTGTTCGTTAGTTTCTGTGGAACCATGGGCCCACATCAGAGTCTCTCCAAAGGACAGGCACTCAGGAATGCCCAAGTCTCTTTGTTCCTTTTCGGGGGGATCTGGGAGGCTAGGCCTCCCTCTCCCCCTTCTGAAGACCCAGTTGAATACTGAGGACACTGATTTTCTAGCTTGGTCTCTTCCAAGAACCCTGCAGCATGGGAAACAAAAATTCCAAGCCGGACCCTTCCACACCTTTAGAGTGTCTCCTAGCTAACCTCTCAACCCTTGGCTTAACGCCAGACCTACAGCCCAAAAGCCTTTTTTTTTTTTTTAACTGAATTGGGTTTGGCCCCATATAAACTAAACAATAGGTCTCAATGGCCAGAAAATGGTACTTTCGATTTCAACATCTTAACTGATCTCAGTAACTTTTGCCAGCGAAGTGTCAAATGGCCTGTGGTCCCCTACATCCTAACTTACTTCCTTTTACACCCCGATCCCTCTCTCTGTACTACCTGTTATCCCATTCAAGTTGTTTTCCCCAATACTCTCCTAACCAGAAACACTTGCCAGCTCAGGCAGACCCACCGCTCCCAAATCAGGTCTCAGACAGTACTTCCCCCTTGTCTTTCTCTGAACCCCCTGTCCACACCCCCCAGTAAGGCCTCCTCTATATTCTGGATACCCCATGACTATCACCTCCCTCTACCACCCCCTCAATTCCCAACCGGCCCTCCACTGGCAACTTACCCCCACCCCACCCCAAGCCCTAAGTTCTCTCCTTTGTCTTCCCCTGTCAGTCATCATACTCATTCACACTAATACCTCTCTGCCCCCTACAGGAAGTTGCAGGTACTGAAGGTCTCTACGAAGCCATGTTCCCTTTTGTCTGACTGACTTATCCCAAATTGAAAAGCGCTTAGGTTCCTTCTCCAACGACCCCACCACCTACATCAAAGAGTTTCGCTATTTATCTCAAGCCCATGATCTATCGTGGCACCATATTTTTGTAGTTCTTTCATACACTCTCACCTCAGATGAAAGAGAGCTTGTTTTTACCGCTGCCCAGCAGCATGCAGACCAAATCCATCTATCTGACCCTAATATGCCTGGTGGTATCGGGCTGTTTCAAGACAGGAGCCAGGCTGGAATTATCAGACTGATACCCAGACAGCTACAGATGGCCGGGCCCACTAAGATAAAATGCTCCAGTGTTTCTTAGCTAGCCTCCAGGCAATCTCTGACAAAGCAGTCAAATTTGATAAACTCAGGAAGATTACTCAAAGATCAGATGAAACTCCAGCAGCATTTTAAAACTGCCTGACTGAAGCCCTTCCCCATTATACCTGCCTAGATCCAACCTCACCAGCAGGGGCCACTGTCCTTGCCACGCATTTTATTACTCAATCAGCTTCAGACATAAGAAAAAACTTTAAAAAGGCTGAGGATGGCCCTCAGACTCCTGTACGGGACCTGGTAAATATAGCTTTTAAAGTCTTTAATAACAACAGAGAGGAGCAGGCAGAGGCAGACAGGGAATCACAACATTTCCAGGAGGCAAACTTTCAAGCCGAAGGCCTAATTGCAGCCCTAGGCCCTCAGCAACCAAAAAGACGCTGGCATCCTTCCCAGACTCTGGGAACTGCAGTTCATACCACCTCCAGGAGCCTACTTCAGGTGTGGCCATCAAGGTCACTGGGTCAAGCACTGCCCACAACCTCGTCCACCCACAAAGCCTTGTCTGGAGTATAATCAACGGGGCCACTGGAGAAGTGTCTGTCCTTCGGCACCCAGCAGTAGACTAGTCCCTCCAAGCCCTGACCCACCATTGACACCACTGGGCCTAGCTGCTGAGGACTGATGGAGCCTTGACTTGATTACCCAGATAACCCTTGCGCAGCCCAGGGTAACAGTCAAGGTAGTGGGTAAGCTTTTGTCCTTTCTGGTCAACACATGGGCTACCTTCTCTGTTTTGCCTTCCTTCTCTGGTCCTTTACACCCTTCCCAGGTCTCTGTCATGGGACTTGATGGCCGTCCCTCTCCCCTGTTGTCCACTGGGCCCCTTGCTTGTCTGGTGGATAACAAGCCAGTTATGTATTTCTGCTTTTAGTCATGCCCTCCTGCTTGGCCGAGATTTTTTAACCAAGCTGGGAGCCACTTTACATTGGGACCATTAACCTCTACAACCTTTATTTTCTGCCTCCTTCCCATCTCAGCTACCCCACACACTCCCACCCCCTTAACCTCCATCCTTAGTCAACCCAGTAGGATGGGACTCCACTACTCCAGTTATTGCTACCCACGATCTTCCATTTCTCATACACTTAAAGGACCCTGCTGCTTTTCCAACCCGACCTCAATTCCCCACCTCCTTAACCCACCTCAAAGGCTTAAAACCCATCATAGATCGCCTCCTCACCAATAACCTCCTTACTCCCGTCCACTCCCCCTGTAAGACTCCAATTTTACCAGTAAGAAAACCTAGTGGTTCTTATCATTTAGTCCAGGACTTGCCCTCGTTAATGAAGCTGTTATTCCCATACACCCTGTAGTTCCCAATCCTTACACGCTTTTATCACACATCCCCCCCCTCCACTACCAAATTTTCTGTTTTGGACCTTAAGGAGGATTTTTTCACCATTCCCCTTGAGCCTGCTTGTCAGCATTTATTCACCTTCACCTGGGAGGACACTGACACCCATAGTTTCCCAATATTCCTGGACCATCTTGCCTCAGAGTTTCCGAGATACCCCCCCACCTCTTCCAACAGGCCTTAGCCCACGATCTGCTTCAATGCAGTTTATCCCCCAGCACCCTCCTGCAGCATGTTGATGATATACTGTTATGCGGCCCTTCCCTTGATCATTCAACTTCTCACACCGCTGTCCTACTTAACTTTCTGGCTGCCAAGGGATACTGGGTGTCCCCATCAAAAGCACAACTTTCAAAAACCTCAGTTACATACTTGGGGCTTTGCCTCACTCCCACAACCAGGGAACTAACCACAGACAGACGACAAGCCATCAGTGATCTCCAGCCTCCGGCTTGGCAGAACGATCCTTTCCTTTTTAGGCTTCGTGGGCTTTTTCAGGCATTGGATCCTTAATTCTCCCCTAATAGCTAAACCATTATAAGCAGCGGCAAAGGCCACCCCTACCAGACCCTCTCATTGTCCTCACACTATTAAAAATGCTTTCCTCACCTTAAAAACCCTGTTATTAGAGTCCCCACCCCTAACCTTACCTAATCCAAATAAGCCATTTTTACTTTTCACTGATGAACGCCGAGGCATTGGGTGGGGAGTCCTTACTCAGCCTTTAGGCCCTATACACTCTCCTATAGCCTTTCTTTCCAAACAACTAGATACCACTGTACAGGGTTGGCAGCCCTGTCTCGAGGTCCTGGCAGCCGCTGCCCTCAACAAAAGAGGCCCTAAAAACTTCCTTAGGACAGCCCCTACAAGTCTTCTCTCGCCATCGCCTGCAAGATCCCCTGTCCCACCGTCCCCTTTTCCTTCTCTCCCCTTCACGAGTTCAAGAGCTTCATTTGCTTTTTATAGAAAACCTGTCCATTACTCTTTCTCAGTCCGTGTCTCTAAACCCAGCAACCCTTTTACCCCAATCAAATGCAGCCCCCAGTTTTCATTCAAACACGGACTTTGTTGAGACGCTTGCTTCCCCGACAGGATTTGAGGGACCAGCCTCTCCCAGAAGCTGATTTCACCCTGTTCATAGATGGAAGCTCAAGTGTAGACACTCAGGGCCACCGACAAGCCTCATGTGCAGTAGCTTCACTCACTGACACAGTCGAGGCCACTCGATTGCTAGAAGGAACAACTTCCCCAAAAGCGAACTCATCACCCTGACCCGGTCCCTACACACAGTCAAAGGGAAGTCAGTCAATGCATTTACTGGCTCTGAGTATGCCCTTTGATCGCTCACTGACATGCAGCAATATGGAAAGACCGGGGTTTCCTGTCTACTAAAGGCTCCCCCATCGTTAATGCCAAACTAATTGCCGATCTTCAAGCCCTGAAACTCCCTGCGCAGGTGGCCATCATTCATTGCAAAGGGCATCAAACTGATGATTCCCCGGTAACACAGAGAAACAACAGAGCAGACATGGTCACCAGCAACCTAATTCAGACCAGCCTCACCCCTCTCTATCCTCTTCTTGTCACTGCCCAATGTCCAGCCACAGTAAACAGACACGGAATTACACTCCTTGCTGTCCTAGGGAGGACCCTTAACCCCAGAAGTAGACAGGTATCCTTACCCCAAGCCCAGGCAGCCACCATCGTACAATAGATGCATCACTCTCTACACATCAGCCCACAAACCGTAGCGTTTCCTTAAGCCTCTGTTTCATCACCTGTCGTTGCAAACCCTTGTGAACACTGTTTGTTCTGCCTGCCGCACTTGCGCCTCTGTCAACTCACAGGGAGGAGTTAAACCAAACCTCCCCACCCATCAGAGGAGAGGACATCTCCCAGTACAAGATTGACAAGTAGACATCACCCACATGCCATCACACTAAAAGCTAAAATACCTCCTCCCCATGGTTGATACCCTTACAGAGTGGGTAGAAGTCTTTTCTACCAAACATGAAACTGCGGAAGTAGTGACAGACACCCTGCTGACCTACATCATTCCCAGATTTAAGGTCTCCCATACAAACTGATCATGGGCCTGCTTTCATTTCCAAGATCACTCATCAGGTATGTTCAGAACTAGACATTGATTGGAAGATACAGATCCCACACAGATCTCAGTCATCAGGAAAAATAGGACTAATGGATTCCTCAAAGATCAAAACTTTCTGAAGAACTCCTCCAGTTCTGAATCACACTTTTACCTCTAGCCTTTGATTGGATTAGATCCTCCCCTCGTAGTCCCACCTTCCTTAAGTACTTTTGAACCATTCCTACATAGCCACCACTTACCAGCCCAAGAACCCCCCATTGGCCTCCTACCTCCCTTATCTCTCTTTTATTTATTTATTTTTAAAAAATTTATTAGGGACTCATACAACTCTTATCACAATCTATAAGCTCTCTCTTTTAAGACAGCTTCTCTAGGAACACTTGGACAGGTATCTGCCCCGCCCAGAAGACATGGACCAAACCTCTCATGTGGCCGTGTTGCAGTCAGGAGACTAGGTGCTCCTCAAGACTCTTCATCCCAAACCTCTACAACCACGGTGGTCAGGTCCACGTATCATAATCCTTATCACTTTTACATCAGTAAAACTCTTAGGGGACCCCGGGTGGCACCATATTTTCTGAGTCAAGCATCCTCCTCTTAACCCTCATGAGGCACCCTATGTTTTTCAGGTTTTGGAACCCACTCAAATACGCCTTAGTCGTAATTGTAGGCCTACTAATGATGGTTGAAGACCATAACCCTTATGTGTGACACTTTAAAGTCAAAGAAACCTACACCCCACAGTGAACTGTGATAACTCATCTTATCAGCAAAAAAGACTGCTCACTCCAAGGGTGCCAAAGTCGACATCATTCCCCTCAGTCTTAAGGCAGTCATAACTCATTTTAGACCATTTGCCTGCTTCCTATATGACCCAAAACAGGCCATTGTCGATTGTGGCCTGATCAGAATGGTGGGTGTCCACACTGGTCATGCATAATACATGACACATACAATGGACGAGTCCTTGCTGATACAACCGGTTTTATTCAGGATGGGTCATTCCACCTTCATATTACCGACCCACAACCAGAGATGGATTGAGGGAGTCACAGGCAAAATATACAGCTCTCAAAACAGCTCACGGCCTTCAGGCAGTATTAACATTTACAGGGAATATGTTTTAGCCTTTCAAGCCCAGGTACAAGTCTCTGCCAACATTCTCCAGGTGGAACAAACACTTCAAAATCAGATACCTCACCAACCTCAGGCTACCACCATGTCCTAGTGGATCTAGATAATCTAACACACTCACTCTTCCTTAATTGAACCCATGTGCTAACAAATGCCATGCACACATTCCTGTTTGCCTCCCTTCAAAGAACCCTGCTGGCTGCAGTCCCTGTCAACTTTGGTAAGCTCATCCCCAGAAAAGCACCCCCAACCAGATGCACCACTCCCCTGAGTCAGATCCAACCGTGGGAGCCAGAGGAAGTGAATCAGACTCAGCCACAGTGAGTCTGCTACTTCACAGATCAGATTGTAGATGGCTTTTCTCTGCACGGAGTGTGCAGATATAATATAACTGTTAATACTAACATTTTCTCCAAACCCGGACAATACTTTTGGTGCAATAGAACTTTAACTAAATGTGTGAATTCCTCCACAGCAGGACTTGTTTTTAAGGCACTGTAGTTCCTCAGTTCACCCTGTACGGTCAGTCTGAGTTGGCACCATTACTCTCTCTCCAAAGATCAACAAGAGCAATATTCCTTCCTATAATGGTAGGTATAAGCCTAGCCTCTTCAATTGCAGCATCTGGAGAGGCTGGAGGCCCACTTGGTCACTCCATCACCTCAGCACAGGATTTTGATAACTGATTGCAGACTACTTTGGAATCCACCGCAGCCTCCTTAGCCTCATTGCAGCACCAGCTCACCTCTCTGGTCCAAGTTGCCCTACAAAACAGACTGGCCTTAGATCTTCTCACAGCTCTAAAAGGGGGTACCTGCCTCTTCCTCAGGGAAGAGTGCTGTTCTTACATCAATGAATCGGCAGGTGGAGCAAGACAAAGAAACACTGACCTGCCTAAGTGAAGACCTCCATGGTCATGGAAGGATAAATTACTCCCCATTTGGCTGCTGAAACCCCACTTAGTCACCTGGTTGTTACCCCTATTAGAGCCACGAATCCCCATCTCTTTGTTTTTCCTCTTAGCTCCGTTTTCTTGGATTTTTCCAGCAGCGCATACAAGAACTGTCCAGGGTCACAGTAAACCAGCTACTCCTCCACCCGTACACTCACTTGCCAATGAGTTTCCCCCATCTGTCTGCTCTGATGTCTAAACCCAGAGTTCCCCCTACCAGCAGGAAGCCCCCAGAGAGAAAACTATACCCCTTATCACCAAAACACGGGAATGTCAGGCAGAAGCAGGAGTTGGTGGGCGGGTGGGTGGAAAGATACTCGGAGCTGGTGAAAACACTTCAAGCATGTCCCCTTCGGTGGCCTCCCAGGCCCAGGTGCAGAAGGGTAACCATCACAGATAACTTTGAACACTGTTGCTTAGCCACAGACAACAAAGTTGTAGTGGAAAATTCCCCCAGCTACTCCCTTCTCCCAGACCTGGGTTATAAAACCCTCCACCTCTTGTCCAGACAGTGCGACTTCTCAGGCCCCCAGCTGGGGACTCGTAAACCTTGCCTGGAGTTCAGGATGCTCCTGTCCCTTTCTCTGTATTCCTGGGTGGCAAGACTTCTCTGGTCCCAAATTAGGGACCTATGAACCTCGCCCAGGAGCTCTGAAATAAACCTTTGAAACTGTTTTACCTTTTCTTCCTTCCTTCCTTCCTTCCTTCCTTCCTTCCTTCCTTCCTTCCTTCCTTCCTTCCTTTCTTTCTTTCCTTCTTTCTTTCGTTCCATCACCCATGATACAGCATTGACCCACTGTGTCAGTCCATCTTGTTGAGGGTCTTGCCCTCTTTTGCTCCCCCTCCACTTTACCAGGCACAATGTCCTCCTCCCAGGACTGTTCTCTCCTGAGAATATGTCCAAAGTGTGTAAGACAAAGTCTTACCATCCTTGCCTCTAAGGAGGACTATAGCCTTACTGCTTCCAACACAGATCAGTTTATCATTTTTGCAGTCTAGGATACTTTCAATATTCTCTCCAGCACCATAATTCAAGTATGTTGATTCTTTCTTGGTATTCCTTATTCAGTGTCCAACTTTCACATGCCTATACAGCAATGGAAAATACCATGGATTGGATCAAGTGCACCTTAGTCCTCAAAGTAGCATCCTTGCTCTTCAGTATTCTAAAGCGGTCTCATGCAGCAGATTTACCCAATGCAATGCATTTTTTATCTCCTCACTACTGCCTCTAAGAGCATTGACTGTGGATCCAGGCCAAACAAAATCTTTGACAACTTCAACCTTTTACTCTCCAACTCATTTATCATGGTGTTATCTTTTGGTCCAGTTGTGAGGATTTTGTTCTTCCTTACATTGAGTGGTAATCCATAGTAAAGGCTATAATCCTTGATCAGCAAGTGCTTCAATTCCTCCTCACTTTAACAAACAAAATTGTGTCATCTGCATATCGTGGGTAGTTAATAAGCCTTCCTCCAATCCTGATGCCACATTGTTCTTCATGTAATCCAGCTTCTCTGATGATTTGTTCAGCATTGAACAAGTGTGGTGTGAGTATACAGCTCTGACTCAAATTTATCCTGATTTCAAGCCATACAGTATTCTCTTGTTCTGTTCACACAACTGCCTCTTGATCCAATTACAAGTTCTGAATGAGCAGAATGTAGTGTTCTGGAATTCTCATTTTTCTCAAGGTAATCCACAGTTTATTTTGGCCCACAGAGTTGAATGCCTTTGCATAGTCATAGTCAATAAAAGGCAGGTAAGCATCTTTCTGTTATTCTCTGCTTTGAGCCAAGACCATCTGATGCCAGCAGTGATATCCCTGGATCCAAGTCCTCTTCTGAATCTGGCCTGAAGTTCTGGCAGTTCCCTGTCAATGCACTTCTGCAACTGCTGTTGGATGATCTTAAGAAAAATATTACTTGCATGTGCTATCAATGATATTGGTCTACAGTTTGAGCATTCTATTCGGTCAACTTTTTTGAAATGGATACAGATATGGACCTCTTCCAGCCAGTTGGCCAAGTAGCTGTCTCCCAGATTTCCTGGCAGAGAGGAGTGAGTGCTTCCAGTGCTTCATCAGCCTGCTAAAACATCTCCATTGGTGTCTTCCATCAATCCCTCAAGCCTTGTTTTTGGCTAATGCATTCAGGGCAGCTTCAACTTCTTTCAGTACCATTGGTTCTTGCTCATACATTCCCTCCTGAAGCTGAGGACTGTCCATTCGTTCTTTTTGGTAAGGTGACTTCCATCTTCTCTTGGTGCTTTCTGAGTCATTCAATACTTTCCCCACAGAATCTTTCAAGATTGCAACTCGAGGCTTGAATTTTTTCCTTGAGCTCTTTCGGTTCCAGATGTGCTGAGCGTGTTCTTCCCCTTTTGTTTTCTAACTCAAGGTCTTCGCACATCTCATTATAATATTTGGCTTTGTCTTCTTGAGCTGCCCTTGGAAATGATCTATTCACCAATTTGACTTCATCATTTCTTCCATGTGCCTCAGTGACTTTATGATTAAGAGCAACTTTCAGAGTCTCCTTTGACATCCACTTTGATCTTTTCTTTCTTTCCGGTATGATTTGAATGTAGACCCTTAAATAATGGTTGGAACAAGACTCTAGAATTAAAGGTGAGGGGCACTTTGAATGGATACTAACCAGAAAATAGTTCTGGTCAAGTAATTGGATCTGTGTACACACCCAAAAGAGTAGCAATGGTAAGTGTACAACTCTATGAATTATCGAAGGAAACTTACCTGATGGTGACCAGTAACTGTAGGACCTAGAACATGACCAAGCCTCCCAGAACACCCAGAGAGCATGGCCAGGCCAAGTGGAGGGCCAGATTCAGGGTCTGGTTCATGGCTGGGTCAGGGTAATGGTCAGGATCATGCACTTACTGGGTAGAGAAATGCTTTGTGGGCGTAACATGTAATGATTTCCCCTTTTGTTCCCTGTTTGACATAGATTAAGTGGAATCAAGGCACCCATTTATAAATCACCATTTGATGCAAATAAGTTATCAATTTGTATTTAATTTGCCAGCAGGAATGATGTTTTAAACTAAGTGAGAATCATCCAAGAAGCTCTGCAAAGGAAACCCCTGGAAACCAATGGAGTTACACTTAGTAGAAGGCTGGACCTCCTTCTACAAGCAACGACAGGAAATACATTGAAAGTGTGTCGGATAAAACATTAACAAGACATATGATCAGAAACAGCATTTTTCTTAATTTGAAAAGAAACAGAAAAGTCCAGAAAGGTATGCTGTTTGAATTGACGAGTGGAAGCATCCGTTATTATAGGAAAGAGTGTCATTTTTTGTCTCCACAAAAGGGTTCACCTGGAGTAACCAAAGAAATAAGCCCTGACTGTGAATTCGTGAATAAAACAGTAAGTTTGGCAGAATGCTCTGACCCAGAGTCAGAAATGGGAACATAGCTGGCAGCACCAGAGTCAAAGGACTGAGCAATGGCGGCCCCTGTGATGTGCTCACTCACGTCCAGCCTCACTTCTTCCTTTATTTTATTTTCCAGCCTCAGTTCTTGAGAGCCTGCCCACGCTGGCAACCAACGAGACTCTGGAGAGGCACACGTGTTCAAGAGCAGGCCCTCGGCCACAAAGAGCTTAGAGTCTCTGGAAGCCTTCCAGGGCCTGGAGGGTTGTCGTTAGCTGCCAGTGAGCTGGTTCTGACTCCTCATCCACTGCCCTTGAATCAGTTCTGACTCAAAGCAAAGCCACAGCACAGCTGAGCGTGGACTGTCTGGGTTTCCGTGATGTCAATCTCGAATCTTCGTGGAATGCAGACAGCCTTGATGTTCCCTCCTGCATCTCCTAGTGGGTTTGAACAAAAGTAACCAGAACTCCGTACAATAGAGGCAGCCTGCCTTCAATCCTCTTACTTCCATTCCAAGGGAGCCAGACGAACACACCTTCGACGGTCTCTAACAAAGAAAAACCGCCAAATGAGTACAGTAGAACCCTGGTACTTGCCCGCATCAGTACTCGACATGATCAGATTTCGACGTGAAATGTCGAGGAAATTTTGTGTTGGAGCTCGAACAAAACATCGGAATCTGACCCGATGTACGTGGTTTCTGCAAACAAAATCAGTTCGTGTTTCAGTCACTCGGCATTAGTTGGTGTTGTTCGTACGAGTTGTTTAACGGCTGTGTTCCAAGCGTTTTGCTGTAATTTTCTTAGCTTTTGTGGCTTTTTATACTGTTTTTACATTAAAAGCATGGGCCCTAAGAAACAGTTTTTTTGCAAAGAATCATCATGATAGGGAACTGGTTAACCATGTTATTGATATTGCTGATGATAATTTAGTAAACCCTTTTAGAAAACAGTTAAGGAAACGCCAACAGCCGGCCACATTAGGCAGATTTTTTTTTTTTAAGAGAAAGCCAGCCAGGTCCTAGTGAAAAAAGGCGAAGAAGGGAAATCCCCCGAAAAGCAGCTAGCAGCACTTGATTTGATGGAAGGGGATTCCCCTTCCAGACAATGACTCTCCATCCCTCCTCTCTCCACACCTCCTCTTCACTCCGTGTCCACAGATCCAGATCCTCATCAGTCTCAAGGAATGGGCCAGACTGTAGTTGTTAAAAACTTTTAAAATGGTGTGTCTCTCATTTAAATTCTAATATTTAAATCTGAACTTATTAACTTTGAAATTTCTGTGTAATGTTTTGTATAAGAAGCCACGGTTAGGGTAGAAACTTGTGTGCAAGAATGGATTAATCCATTTTTGGTTATTGCTTATGGGAAAAATTGATTCGGAACTCAATACTCCTTTTAAAACAGATTAGCGTCGAGGTCTGGGGTTCGACTGTAGTAGTAGTAGTAATAAAAGAGGTCTTTTCCTTATCGGCTATGATCTCAACTGATCAAAAGCAATGCAATTATATAACAAAACTAGAATGAATGGGTTAATTACGTTGTTGCTAGGTGCCACCCAGTCAATTCCAATCCATAGTGCAAAATGAAAGGCAGACTGGCCCTGTGCCATTGCCACCATTGCTCCTGTGT
Organism: Tenrec ecaudatus; assembly: GCF_050624435.1. Lineage (NCBI taxonomy): Eukaryota > Metazoa > Chordata > Mammalia > Afrosoricida > Tenrecidae > Tenrec > Tenrec ecaudatus. The sequence continues at coordinate 2,790,123 of NC_134531.1, read as the reverse complement.
CTGAGCCCATAGTGGCAGCCAGGTGTCCTTCCGTCTCGTTGAAGGCCTTCCTTCCTTTGCTGCTTCTCTGCATCACCTAGCACGATGTCCTTCTCCAGGGAGTGGACATCATGTCCAAAGTCTGTAAGACAAAGGCTTGCCATCTAGCCTCTCAGGAGCACTCTGGCTGTACTTCTTCCAAGACACATCGGTTTGTCCTTTGGGCAGTCCAGGGTACTTTCAATATTCTTCTCCAGCACCACACCACCATGCAAAGGCAGCGATTTTCCTGCAGCCTTCCTTACAGAAAATACCATGGCTTGGGTCAGGCGCGGTCTGTTGGACAGAATGATCTGATCCAACCAGCTATGGGAGGGCTAACTCTTTTCAGGTAGCTGTCTAGGTATGTCCTTGATGGAGAGCACATTAGACGGGAGACGCTTACAAGATTGGTCCGGGGCCTTCCCACCACCAATGCAGTCAAGGCATGACTCACAGGGCATGACTTGTGGCTGTGCAAGCCCACTCCAGATCCATATAGATCCAGGCTTGGGGATCCCACTCCAGGTAAAATCTGAGCATCACTTCTGTCACACGCTGGAGCGTCAAATGAAAACTCTCATCCAGAATTCTCTACTGATGATCACCCAGCGTCATCTCCCAAACCAGGTTCAGAGCAACATCAACTTCCACCTTGGGATCTTCCCCAAAGCCACTTTGAGCTTTTGTGTTAGTCTGGGTAGACTAGAGAAACAAATTCATAGACATTCATATACAAGAGCAATTTTATATACAAGAGCAATTGAATATTGAGAAAATGTCCCAGGCAAGTCCATTAGTCCAATATTATCCCATATATCCAACACCAATCAATAAAGTCCTCTTCCGACTCACAAAATATGCAATGATGCTGAATGCAGGAAGATCACAGGTCAGTGGGTGGTAAGTCTTGTAGATCCAGTGGCAACGTAAGCATCTCAGCGCTGGCAGGCAGGTTCAGGGTTCTCACTGCATCAGGATAGGTCCATGTGGCTTCTCCTCAGGGATGTCTCAGAGAGTCAGCCTTGTCAGTAGAGCGTCTCCAAGGAAGTGAGCCCAGAGACAGAGTGTGTCTCCCGCCTCCAGGGAGGAAATACAGGAATTCCCAGAATCCTCAGGAGAAGGCCTGCCCACACAGAGGCCTCATTGGCTATGACTCGATTGACAGACTTGACTCCAACCCTTCACTCTTAATCCTCTCAAGTCCCAAATTGACACCAGATTATGTAACTACTACAGTTTTGCTTGTGGAAAATTCTCCAGCCCCACATTGAGATGTCCTTCTGGAATCCTCTCCAAATCCACATCAAATTTCACCTCATGGCTTCTCTTTCCAGTTGAACATGGAGGGCCATCTCTGGATTCTGCTGCCGATGCACACTGTAACTTGCTTAGGCATCGTGCTGGAAACCAGCCCTGAGGGTCCCCAGGGGAACACTCTCCGGGTCCACGTGGAACATCGCTTGCTGCTCCCATCACACATTGAACATCTCCTTTGCAACACAACCCAAAGCCACACAGGGCCTTGCCACAGATGCCCTGCACACTCACACCGGGCCTTGCCATGGGATGTCCCTGCACACCCACACCGGGCCTTGCCATGGGATTCCCCTGCACACCCACACCGGGCCTTGCCATGGATGCCCCTGCAAACCCACACCGGGCCTTGCCATGGGATGCCCCTGCACACCCACACCGGGCCTTGCCATGGGATGCCCCTGCACACCCACACCGGGCCTTGCCATGGGATGCCCCTGCACACCCACACCGGGCCTTGCCATGGGATGTCCCTGCACACCCACACCGGGCCTTGCCACAGATGCCCTGCACACCCACACCGGGCCTTGCCACGGATGCCCCTGCACACCCACCCCTGGCCTTGTCTCGGGATGCCCCTGCACACTCACACCGGGCCTTGTCTTGGGATGCCCCTGCACACCCACTTCCATCCTCTCACCACACTTATTCCATCTGCATGCCGAGCCAATCATCAGAGAAGCTAGAATCTTTGAAGAAGAACGCTGCATCAGGACGGGAGGACAGTTTATGAACAGCCGAGACAGGCAGAGGACACAACTTTGCGTGCTGGAAGTGCAAACACTTGCCGATGACGGTCAGCCTTCTCTGTGGATGACAGCTCGATGTCAAGACAAGACCATTGGTGTCCTCATCTCTGAGATCCTTGCAATGAAGCAGGAGCTCTGTTTTCAGCCCCTTTACCTCCGCAATGCAATCATGCAGGGTGGTTACTGCTTAGATAAGCTAAAGAAAGCGAAACGACACCATGCTGAGCGAAGGTAAGACAAGAAGTGGACAGCCAGTTGAATCCTGTGTGGGAGTAATTTTGAGCAATACCTCCTCCTACTCTAGAACATGCCAGATTTGACTTGCCTCCCACCTCGTTCTCTTCAGCTGAAACAGATGGTGGCATTAACATGCGTGAGCTCATCATATGCAAATACTTAGAACTGATGCATAGCGCATTTGCTGGTGAGCCAACATCTTCCAAATGCCACTAAAAAGTCATCATAAGTGGACTTTAATGAAATGATCTAAAAAGTATTGAAGACACTATTATTGGTCAGATTGGGTGTTGTGTCAAAGAAGTGTACTCAGTCATCTGGAATGGGATTACAATATTTTTTCTCCCAAAATATCCCCTGAAGTCTTCTTAACACCAGCCTGCCTCCCTGAGCATTACGCCATTTGAACGAACCAGCTGATGTGGGGTCAAATTGACAGCGCGCAGTTGAAAGGTTCGATAGAGACTTTCTGGGGCAAGGAGCTTGTCAGCAAGAGAAGACGCAAACATTTGCACAGCTGGAAGGAAGTCGTGGATGTCACTCAATTGTACACGCAGAATCTGTGTTTCATTGTGCATCCTCGCAACCAAATACAATTAGAAAAATCTTCACACACCCCCTCCAAAAGTCTAGGTTTGAGCCATACATTTTGTAGCATCGTGTTGGAAAGTTTAATGGACGGTGTAAAAGAGAAAACCTTAAAGAGCTAGAGGAAGGTCGCGTGCTTCGTCGGTGCTACACTGCACCCAGACTGGCTCATCTTTTTCTTGTGGCCCTTCTGACAGGTGGTGACTACTGATGGGTTTGGGTCTCCACTCTGCCCTCCTCCCCGCCCACTATCATGTCCCCAATTCTATCTTACAAATCTGGCTACACATGTATACTAGTACAGATAAGACCTCATAACACAGGGAATCCAGACAGATAAACCCCTCAGGACCAATCAGGGGAGCAGCAATACTAGGAGGGTAAGGGTATGGTGGGGGGAGGGAGGGAAAACTGATCATAATAAGGGGACAGACAGCAGAAAAATGGGTGAAAGGAGACAGTGGTTGGTGTAAGACATGAAAAAAAATTATTAAGGGGACATGGGGGAAGGAGTGGGGGGAGGAAGGGGAAAAATGAGGAGCTGATACCAAGGGCTCAAGTAGAAAGAAAATGCTTTGGAAGAGATGATAATAACATATGTACAGATGTGTTTGACACAATAGATATATGAATGGATTGTGATAAGAGCTGTAAGAGCCCTCAATAAAATAAATATTTTTAAAAAAAGAGAGAGAAAGCCATTGTGTTAGTCTGGGTACTTTAGAGAAACAAATCTACAGGAGCTCATATGTATAAGAGAGAGTTTTATAGAAAGAGTACGTGCACATCAAGAAAACATCCCAACCCAGTGCTGCCCAAGCCCACAAGTCCAACATGAGCCCATATGTCCGACACCAATCCACAGTCCTCCTCCATCTCATGTAGTGATGCTGACTGCAGAACACAACACATGTAGTGATGCCAACTGCAGAAGGAAAGCTGAATCAGTGAACATGTAAGCATCTCAACGCTGGCAGGGGTCTCCACACAGCTGCTCCAGCACCCAGGGCTGCATCGGGATACATCCATGCGGCTTCTCCTTGGGAATGTCTTCCAGGAAGTTAGCCTTGCCAGCTGAAGCAGGGAACTGGCGAAGACAGCTGCACTCTGGTCTGACCATCAGAAAGCAAGAGACCCAAGAACTAGAAAGACGAGGCTCACTGAGCCATTTCTCTCTCTACCCTTCAATTAACCCAACATGTGTTTATTGGCCAGGTTGGCACAACCATCCAGTCAGTATTTTTTTTTTTTTACCAAAATGGAGCCGTGGTGACTCTGTGGATCAGGCGCTGGGGGGCAGGGACCCAGAGGGAGAAAGATGAAGCCATACGCTCCCATCGAGATTTGCAGGCTACAAAACCCCATAGACAGCCTGACTACGAATCTGAATCAACTCAATGACAGTTGAGTTTGGTTTGGAATGGAACTCTTTGATCAGATCTTGCTAAATTAAACAAAAAAAATCTATCTGCCTGCCTGGAAATCATGATTTGTTCTTCTGGAAAGCTCTTGTTATCTGGGTACAGATTGCTGAGAACAACAAAAGCCAACAACTCACAGCCATGAAGTGGATTCTGTGCTGCAGCGACCCTACAGGACAGGGTAGAAGTTCCTCTTTGGTTTCCTAGGTCGTTCAAGTTTCTGGGAGCAGAGGACCTCGTAGCTAGCCCTCCGAGAGCCTGGGGGTTCCACCTGCTGGCTGTGTGCTTCGCAGCCCAACAGGTAGCCCACGCCACTCTCAGGGATCCTTCTGTCGATGGCTAGGAGCCAGAAAACCGAGAAGGTCAATTCCTTCACTGGTGAAGTTAGGTTGTGAAGCACATGGGCCCAAAGAAAAAGAATCTCCACAGTCTTTGGTATGAAGTGAGCCCCAAGGCCATGTCTGCTGTGTCTGAGCTTACCGTGTGAGCATCTCTGTGCAGAGGCTATGGATGATGCTTATCTGCCGGTGTGTCTTACTGTGGTGGCGTGTGTGTTGCTGTGATGCTGGACTCGATGTCACTGGTATTTCAAATGCCAACGGGTCGCCCAGAGTGAGCAGGTTTCAGGGAAGCAGCCAGACTGAGAACAGACAAGATCAGAAGGACTCAGCTCCCTGCTTCAGAGCTGCTAAAGATGATGTGTGTAGCTTCAAAACATTGTCCGACTGAAGGTCCAATGAATGGAAAAAGAACATTGATTGTCAGAGACAGTGCCAGAGAATGGGCCCCCTGGGCCAGAGGGGCCTCAGAATGTGACTGAGGAGGAACTGCTTTGTTGGAATGGAGTCAACCGCGGTGGGGTGAGTCAGTTAAAGCCTCAGGAAGTAGAGGCTGGAGGATCTGCATTTGCTGACAGGGCACAACACAAGGTAAAGAAAAACAGAACTTGGAAGGTTCCAAGTATGAATCTAGGAAAATTGGAAGTGATAAGGAATGAAACAGAGGAGTTCGCGTGCCGCAGATATACCCAGTGCAAAGCATCTTTTGATCTCCTGACTGCTGCTTCCATGAGCAATGATTATGGATCCAAGCCAGACAAGGTTCTTGGCAACTTCAACCCTTTTAACTTGCAACCGATGAGAAGTTAATGGTCTATCCCAAAGTCAGGCCCTGCCTGTTTTAACTATGGATGCTGAGCTCTTCTGTGTTTTCTTTTCACATTTGTAGTCAATTTGATTTCTGTGTATTTCATCTGGAGCTGTCCATGTGTATAATCTCCTTTTGTGTTGTTGAAAAAAGGCATTCACTATGAACCAGTTGTTGGTTCTGCGAAATTCTGTCATGCAGTCTGTAGCTTCATTTCTATTTTCATAGAAAATAGACCATCTTTTCTGGTTAGTGTTCTTTCCTCTTTGTTTCCAACGTTTGCATTCCAATAGCCAATAATTATCAATGCATCTTGAGTTCAAGTTTGATCAATTTCCAACTAAAAATATTGGTAGAATTCTTCAATTTCTTCATCACTAGCTGCGGTTGGTGTATAAATTTGAACAGTAGTTAAGTTGTTGAATTTCCTTGAATGCGGATAGATATAATCCTACCATAGCCAGGACTGTACTTGCAGAGTGATTTTTCAAAGCCCTTTTTGACCAGAAATACACCATTCCTTTTGATTTTATCATTCCCAGTATATTAAATCATATGATTTTCCCACTCAAAATAGCCCAGCACCAGTCCATTTCAGCTTACTGATGCCTAGGATCTCAATCTTGATGCATTCTATTTCATTTTGGAGGACACTCAATTTTCCTAGATTCCTACCCTCACACATTCCAAGTTTCGATCGTTAGCAGATTTTTGCAGCTGTTTCTCTTCACTTTGAGTCAGGCCCCAGCAGCAAATGAAGATCCTGGAGGCCCCACTCCCACAGGCTTCACCCGACTCCTGTCACCGTCGTCCACTCCACTCCAACAAAGCAGCTCCTCCTCGATCACGTTTGGAGTGCCCTCTCACGGGAGGCGCCCTCCTCCGGCCCTCTCTCTGACAAGGTCCTGTTTCCATTCAGTGTGTGACAATGTTCCCAAGCGGGGCTCAAGGTTTTCAGCGGCTCCTTCCTGCGAAGTGAGGAGCAGAGGCCTTCGCGGCCATCTCTTCTTAGTCTGGAAGCTCCACTGAGACCCGTTCACTTTGGGGGACCCTGCTGGCCTTGGGAATACCAGTGACATTGCTCCCAGCATCACACAGCACACCGCAGTACAACAAGCTGACAAGTGGTGGGATATTAATGAGACTGTTGTGTAAGTTGGGCATTCTGTTGGGGCACCTTTCTTTGGAATGGACTGAAAATGGATCTCTCCCAGTCTTGGCCAAATAGCCATCTTTCAAATGTCTTGGCAGAGAGGAGCGAGTGCTTCCAGTGCTTCATCAGTGTTGAGACATTTTAATTGGTATTCCATCGATTCCTGGACCCTTGATTTGGGCTCGTGCCGTCAGTGTAATTTGGGCTTCTTCCTTCAGTACCATTCTCGACCATATACTGCCTCTTGAAATGATTGAATGCCACCTAGTTTGTTTTTTTTTAATTTTTTTTAGCGCAGAGAGCAAGTTTATTTGGTGACTGCTGCTGCAGAGGACGAGGTGCTGTGGCAGTGAGGAGGCCTTGGGATGACACACAGTCAGTCTCACATGGGAAAAGGCACAGGGCTCTGGGGACACGGGAAGGGCTACCCTCAGCTGTTCATCACCAGGCAGACGAGCTCTTCGGAGTTGGTGCAGCCATTGCTGTCCTCGTGCCCGGCCACCAGCATCTCTACTTCTTCCCCCGTCATCTTCTCGCCCAGGGCGACAAGGACAGGCTGGATCTCGGCCCCCATGACGGTGCCATTCCCTTCCCTGTCAAACACCCGAAGGCCCTCAACGTAGTCCTTGTAGGTGCCCTGGTCCTGGTTCCTGGCCACAGTCTGCAGCATGGGCAGGAAGTGCTCAAAGTCCAGCACCTTCACATCCGTCTCACCACTCTTGGGGTTCCCCAGGACCTTGAGCACCTCGGTGTTGGTGGGGTTCTGTCCCAGGGCCCTCATCACGTCCCACACTGGCTGTGCAGGATCTTGCCGTCACCGGTTCAGTCAAACAGCTGGAAGGCCTCACTGAACTCTGTAGTCTGGCTCCTCCGGGACCTCTTCCTGCAGTAAGGGCCCCTAGTTATTTTTTGAAACAGTAACTCTGTGTGTTCCTTCCAACTTCTTTTGATGCTTCCTACATCACTCAATATTTTGCCTATAGAATCTTTCAACATTGCAACTCGAGGCTTGGTTTTTTTTGAGTTCTTTCATTTTAAGCTAGCTGTGTTTCTCCTTTTGGGAACGCCAATCTGTAGCCGTCCGTGAATACCTGGCGCCCCCATGTGTTACAGAACAGAACCGCTCTCTGTGTTTTCCTTTGCTGCAATCGTTAGGGGAACACATCTCCAGGCCTTTCTTTCTCGGAGCCAGTAATGAGGTGCAGACCGTGTACATCGAAGTCTTGATGAATTATTGGATGAGAAAGTCAAGAACACCGCTCGTGCACAGCCTGGGAAACGCGCGGCTCTGTGCCCACTATTGGAAAGGCCGACCCAGCCCCTTCTCCTACAGTCTGGGTCTCCCTGCAGATGGGGTGCAGGTTCGGTCCCCGGGCCCTGGGGTCCCTCGGGGAAGAAGCGCCTGCTCTGCCCTGGGAGCCCAGCTCAGTTCCGTGGGAGCCCAGCACCAGGCGGGTCCCACGCTCGCGCGCCCTCTCGTGGCCGCCCGCCGAATCGCAGACATTCAGGTGCGCACTCTAAAGCCAGGGACGGAAACAGATGTGGGGGTGGGGGGCACCCCTGCCTTGCCGAGAGCGGTGGGGATAAGTAGTGGCGCAGTATTTTTTCTGTCTTCATCAGGAAGTGCTTCAAATCCTCTTCACTTCAGCAAACAAGGTTGTGTCCTCTGCATGTTGCAGATGATTAACTGGTCTTCCTCAAATCCAGCACCCACATTTTTCTTCATATAACCCAAACCAAACTCAATGCCGTGGACTAGACTCTGACTCATAGCGACGCGACAGGGCAGGGTTGACTGCCCCTGTGGATATCTGAGGGGTAACTCTCTACAGGAGTAGAAAGCCTCATTTTCCTGCGGAGGAGCAGATGGTGGTTTCAGACTGCTGACCTTGTGGTTAGCTGCCCAAGGTGTAACCCACGGTGCCACCGGGGCTCCTTTGCTTCAGGTAGTTCATCTTTTTCACACACATAGGAAGGACAGAAGGATGAGTACTACCTCACTTGCCCATTTCTTTATTTAGCAAATATTTATTGGGAGTCCAATAGGTGGCAAAGACACAAGGTAAACTGTGTATTTGTGAGCCTTAGGAGAAAACAAAACAAACAAAAGTCTCAGGACAAGAAAATGAAATGTCCGATCAGCACAGAGAAACTAGATTAAGGGACAGCCTGACGTAACCGATGGCTACACGAATTACCCCTAGTGCACAAAAGAAAACAGAACTGCTACCTTTTAGCTTCTTAGAGCCTAAGAGTCACAGTGGAAAGCTTAGCACTTGCCTGGTCTGGAGGGAATTGGATCCCAAGATGGTGGAGATATAGTGACCAGCCCTTTGCTGCTCATCTCTGGTCAAGACAGGCATGGAAAATAGGGGGCTCTAGTGGGTGAGGGAAGGCAGGCTCACCTCCCCCTCCCCCCACCAACCCAGCACTGTGGAGCAGGGACAAGGTGAAGAAAAGGTGTGGCTGCTTAGCAGGGAACCTAATCAGGCCAGATTTCTGTCCAAGAGGCATCCAGCTGAGCATTTACTGGGGTATGCATATGGTGGAGTGTCTCTCAACCTTCCCTTCCTAGTACTTTTTAGATCAGCCTCGTTGCTACTGAGATGTGGTAGGAGACATGCAGCAAGGCCTGGGTTCCTTGCTTTGGGCGGTGTCACATTGTTAGGCTAGGTGCTTAACACTTGGGAGCCCTGGCTTCCCAACGAAGCAAGCTGGCAGATGGACGGTTTAGGGAAATGCAGAGACACTATCTTAATTTTTTTTGAGCAGTTTGGAAGAAATCTCAAGTTATATGGCTTCATAGACCAGACAGAAAGAAATATAGGACAGAAGCTAATACAGCAGGGAGAATCGATAGCTGATGGGATCTGTAGCTGTGTCCAGAGCACTGAATAATAGATCAGTGTCCACAGGGAAGAAAGTGTCAGGTGCCCTGATAAAGGCCATGTCCTCAGTTCTCTGTTGCCCACTACTCCGTCAAGCAGCTGGCATAAACCCCCCGAAGAAATGCTTACTGGTGCTGAGGATGAAACAAATCAGGGTTTACTGAATCAGGACTTGAAAACCAGGCGAGGCTGGAGCATTCCCACGACCCCTCGCAGTGCAGTGAATTACTATATATGGCTTCCTGCCTTTATTGGTGTTTTTAGTGCCGAGTGGGTTCCCAGCAGAGTACAACAGAACAAAATATCGCTCAGTCCTGTGCCGTCCTCATCTTGTTCCTACCCTTGAGCTCGCTGAGGCCCCCACTAAATGACTGGGTGTTGTTGTTAGGGGCTGTCAGGCCCATAACAACCTTATGTGCAACACAATGAAACCCTGCCTGGTCCTCTGCCATCCTCGCAATTGTTGTTTGGCCCATTGTTATAGCCACGGTGCCACGTCATTTCCTTGAGGGTCTTATACCATCTCGCTGATTTCACCGAGCATGATCTCCTTCTCCAGCAGCTGCTCTTGCCTGAGAATATGTCCAAAGTACATAAAAACACTTGCCCTCCTTCCTTCTAAGGGTCATCTGGCTGTACTTGAAGACAGATTTGTTGATTCTTCTGGTTGTCAACCACGATTCTTCTGTGGTCTTCCTTATTCACTGTTCAGCCCTCACATGTTCATGAGGCTACTGAAAATGCTTTGTGTGCCAACACTCTTTTGTGAGGATGAATACCAAACTAGTGCCAAGGAGTTTGAAATGAGAAAAAATCCCAAAAGTCCAACTCTTGGAAGATGACAGTCTACTCCATTTCCCCCACGCCTCCTTTGAGTCTGTTCTCTCATGTCTTTGGGTTCTAAAATCACTTGTTGGTGGGTACAGTTCTGGCCAAACTCTTGAGGGTCAGGCAGATGGATGCTGGGGCTAGAGGACGCACTCCACTGCCAGTGCTTGCTGGTGAGATCATTGCATACATTGTATATGCGGCAGGATGACACTGCAGGGAATCTTGTACACAATTACGCCCAGGGGAACCCTGTCAGTATCTTCCCCAACTTGTTTGTGTAGGTCGAAGGGGACTACAGAGGGGTGGGCAAGGGGCGGGTATAGGTTCAATCTAGCATGAAGCAGCTTTGTTGAGGAGGAGATTAAAAAAATAGAAGAGCTCCAATGACCATACACAGGTTTCTTCTCTCCTCAAACCTATCCAAACTTGTTTCCATTGCTTTTTTAACACAAGAATGAATACCCACAAGATGAAGTCCCTTAGCCCTTTGAGATCATTTCCATTCTGCACACTAAAGTTGTCACAGGTATTTCAGGGCGCACAAGAGACCCCCAACTCAAATATAACTTAAGGAGAGCATTTGGTAAGTCTTAATGGGGCAAAGACAAGAGAAGGACAAAGGCATATCAGCTGGATGAGGGAGACCATTAGGACGAGATCATAACGACATCCACAAGTTCTTAATATGTATGCGACACAGAGGGAACTGTCACAAATTCATGGCTGATGGCAAATCAATACATCAGTTACAGGACCAGAGCTGATAACAAGGGCTCAAATAGAAAGTGTTTATACGATTATGGCAAAATATGTACAAATATGCTTGATACAATTGATGTATGGGTTGTTATGAGAGCAGTAAGGGTCCCCCATAAAGTGATCTAAAAAACAAAAAACCAAAAAAGGAATGGAACCATAATTTGGGATATATACATTCTTTTAAAAATCATTTTACTGTAGGCTTGTACAACTCTTATCACAATCCATACATCCATTCACGGTGTCAAGCACATTTGTTGCCATCATCATTCTCAAACATTTTCTTTCTACTTACGCTACATATAACCCCCTTCTCAAAACATTTTCTTTCCACTTTCGCTACATACAACCAACCCCCTTTCTACTGAAGCTACATTTTCTTTCTACTTAAGCTACATATAAAATGGGTGAAGGGAAACGCTGGACAGTGTAAGACATGACGAAATAATAATTTACAAATTATCAAGGGTTCGGGAGGGAGGTGAAAAAATGAGGAGCTGATACCAAGGGATATATACTTTTTATTACACGAGTTTGCAAAATTGGTCCAGGGTCTTTTACCAAGGCAGTCAGGGATGATTCATAGGGCATGATTCATGGCTGGGGGAGCAGGGGGCTCCTTCAGTATGGGGGCTCTCTCAAGAACACACCCAGGGAAGTCCCCCCCACTCAAGATGGCCCCTCCCTGGGCTGGCGGGAAAGGGGGTTGATTTATCCACATACATCCCAATGCATTCTGCCAGTGAGCAAGACCTCTCCTCCCTAGTTAATGATCAGCGGCCAGCAGAGACTCAATCTTCGGTGGGTGCTCCAGAAATGCATTGTGGGCGTTCCCTGTCATCCACAGCCTTCTGCAAATGGGGCGCTCAGAATCTAAGTTCCACTACACAGGTCTGGAAGCCTCCTAGCCAAAAACTGCACTCAACGCTGACCCACACCTCGCTGTGGGTTTCCGAGATGGGAGATGGCAACTGCTCACGGGAGCAGAAAGCCCGCTCTTCCTCCTGCACAATGCTGGTAGATTCTCGCTGGGGAATGTGACACTGTGCCCTGTAAAAGTAACAGGCAGGTCACCCCCCGGTCAGAAATGGAAAAGTTTTTTAATTGCAGCCTGGAACAGGTGTAGCCCAGCCCAGGAGGCTTACACTCCAAGAAGCAGCCTAGCCTAACTACAGTATCGATTGGCAGACCACTGGGGACAAACTGACCTTAAATGTAGAACTTGCTTTGTTAGACTTAAAAACTGTTTTGTTTCACTTTGCTGAGAATGTTTTACCAGTTTCACACAAGAACTTGCCTTCCCCCTCCCCTTGTTTGGCAAAACGCCCCACAAGCAAGTATAAAACCTTCTGCTTTGATGCTGTTCAGGACCCTCGCCTTACAGTCTGAGCCTGTCTCAGTTGCGGGTGTGGGCCCAGATTCGAATCTGTCTGAATAAAGCTTTACTGTTTCCATCTCTGTTTCAGTGAGTGGTCTGGGTGAGGGTCTCGCTCGCTAACATTTGGAGGCCACAGCGAGATTCCCCAGACCCCAGGGATGGGGGTCCCTGCCTGCAACTGACTCCTGGAGAGTTCAGACCCAGCAGCCCGTTTACTGCCTGCATGGCGCCGGTAAGTCAGGCCTGTTTTCATTCCTGATTCCTGGTTAGGAGCGCTCCGCAGTGAGACTTACGGGGGACGGGATGCTGTCACGGGCCCGGATTCTGACCAAAACAGTGACGACTGTGGAGGTCCTGGTTTATTGGAAATTCCAAATTTTGAAGTGAGAGTGAATGTGGCCGGCCACAAATACTGATAGGAAGTTTGTGTATGTTTGTCTAACTGGAAGCTTGTCGCTTTTGTTACTAGGATTGTCCGTATTATTTGTCTCTTTAAGCTTAATTATGGGCCAGAGAAATTCTAAGGGTTCCGATAATACCTGCGAATGTTTAGTGCGGGGCTCGCCCACTCTGCTTGAATGTTTGTTAAAATTTTTTTCTGATTTCAGGCGCCGGGGGGACGGATATGGTGTCTCTGTAAACGCTTTTAATTTGAAAAAATTCTGTGAATCTGAGTGGCCCACATTTGGAGTGGACTAGCCCCCGGAGGGCTCTTTTAATCCCCTCTAAGGTTCATCGGTCCAGCGGATTTGTTATGGCACTCCGGGTCACCCAGATCAAATTCCCTATATTGATATTTGGATTGATATCATTTATGATAGCCCTAAGTATTTAAAAGCTTGTGGGTGCCCACCGGACCCAGCAAACCATTTGGACTCCCACCTGCGAAGGCCAGTCCTTCTGGCCGGAAAACTGCCGGGACGAGGGCAGGTCTCCAAACCAGTCTTGCCCTTGCCCCCTGTTGCCCGCCGGGACAGACCTCCCCCATATGCCAATCCAAGACCGGCTACACCGGGAACCCCTACACCAGCCACCACCACTGGAGCCGTTTCCCCCGACTCCACCCAACCCGATCCCCTTAGTCCTCCCCATACCTGGTCAGGAGCCCCTTTTGGCAACAACCCCCCAGCCACCCAGCTCCCACTATGCAAGGTTGGAGAAGTTGATAGCCGTGGGCGCAATTTAAGAGTCTATGTCCCTTTTACCACTTCCGACCTTTATAATTGGAAAAATCAAAACCCCCACTTCAGTGAGGACCCCCAAGCCATGAGTGTTCTCCTAGAGTCTGTCTTTTACACCCATCAGCCCACCTGGGATGATTGCCAGCAGCTCTTAAACACCCTGTTCACTGCTGAAGAGCGAGAAAGAATTAAAATGGAATCTAAGAAAAATGTTTAAGATGAGGATGGAGAACCCGTCACTGACCCAGCCCTCATTGAGGCCGCATTCCCCTCCACCCGTCCCGAATGGGACCCCAACACCTCTGCGGGGGAACGGGCTCTCAATCGCTACCACCGTATCCTACAAAAGGGGGTCAAGGGGGCGGATAAAAAGCCCATCAATCTTTCAAAGATAGTTGAGACCAGGAAAGGACCTACAGAGAGCCCAACAGCGTTTCTAGAAAGGCTGTGTAAGGCCTATCGGACTTACACCCCCATCGACCCCACTGCCCCGGCAAGCCAGGCCGCCCTAGCAGTTCAATTTGTAGCCCAGTCTGGCCCAGATATTAGAAGAAAGCTCCAGAAATTAGAAGGGTTCGAAGGAAAGTCTTTGTCTGAATTATTGGCCATAGCTCAGAGGGTTTTTGACAATAGAGAAGACCCCGCGGAAGCCACCTGCACGCTTTCCCAGAAGATGGCCCGAGTATTGCTTGCCAGTGACAGGCCTCCACAAAATTCCAAACATCCACCAGCGCGAGGCCCCTGTAAGCCTCTTGGGAAAGACCAATGCGCCTATTGCAAAAAATTGGGCCATTGGAAAAAGGACTGCCCGGAGAAGCACCCGGCCAAGAAAGGACCCCCAAAAGGTGTTGACCCGGTCCTCCTCGAGGACACTGAATGAGGACATCAGGGCTCCAGCACCCCCGGGGAGCCCCGGGTAACCTTAAAACTGGGGGACCAACCAGTAAATTTCTTCATAGACACTGGGGCTACTCACTCAGTTTTGCTCTGACCCCAAGGCCCCCTTTCAATGGAATGGACAAAAACAGTGGGGGCCACAGGAAAAGTAAAAGCCTACCCTTGGTCTGAAGCCCGCATCACCAACTTGGGAAAGGGAACCATCACGCATTCCTTTTTGGTCATCCCTGAATGCCCAGAACCTCTGCTAGGACAAGACCTGCTACATAAACTCCAGGCCACCATTTCCTTTGAAGAAAAGGTCCCTCAGGTCCACACGGGAGAAGGCAAAATTTTACTCACCTTCCCAGCTCAGGAGGAATACCGGTTACTAGAGAGCCCAGAGAATGCTCCAGAAAAAGATGACTTGCTCCAAGAGTTCCAGAAAGAAATACCCTATGTTTGGGCAGAGACTAACCCACCTGGGCTAGCTAGCCACAGGCCCCCGATAGTGGTCCAGTTGCTCAGTTCAGCCACCCCAGTCCGCGTCCCACAATACCCTATCAGGGGAGTGGCTAAGGCTGGCACAGCCAAGCACATTAACAGACTCCAAGAAGCCGGCATCCTAGTATCCTACTAGTCACCATGGAATACACCTCTGCTCCCGGTGCAAAAGCCAGGCTCCGGGGACTTCCGGCCAGTCCAGGAGCTAAGGGAAGTAAATGAAAGAGTGGAAACCATCCACCCCTCCGTGCCTAACCCGTATACCCTGCTAAGTGACTTAAAGCCTGAGCAATGTTTTTATGCTGTTCTGGACTTAAAGGATGCCTTTTTCAGTCTACCCCTGGCCCCACAAAGTCAACCCATCTTTGCCTTTGAATGGGTGGACCCCGAACGCGGGCAGTCGGGACAACTCACATGTACCTGCTTAGTTCAGGGTTTCAAAAATTCCCCAACTTAGTTTGATGAAGCTTTAAGCTAGGACTTGGAGGAGTTCTGGACCCAGCAGCCCGAGGTAACACTGCTCCAATATGTGGACGACCTCCTCCTGGCCGCCAAGTCCGCCCAGGAGTATAAGGACGCCACCCGGGACCTGCTAAAAACTCTGGGAGCACTGGGCTACCGAGTATAAGCGAAGAAGGCCCAACTATGCCAGGATAACGTCACATACGTTGGATACCAGATAACAAAGGGAACGCGGGTACTGTCCAAAAGCCGAATATAAGCGGTGCTGCAGCTCAAGAGCCCCACCACCAAGAGACAGGTATGGGAATTCCTTGCGGCAGTGGGTTACTGCAGACTCTGGATCCTCAGTTTCGCAGAGATAGCCAAGCCACTGTATGCTGCGATGGGTGGAGCAAGCAAAGAACTCAATTGGGGTGAGGCTGAGGAAAAAGCATTCCAGGACCTCAAGTCAGCACTGGTAAGCGCCCCCGCCTTAGCGCTCCCCAACTTAGATAAACCTTTTTCATTTATTTGTGGCCGAAGCCCGAGGAGTGGCTAAAGGAGTGTTAACTCAACAACTGGGGCCATGGAATCGGCCAGTGGCCTATTTATCAAAAAGACTGGACCAGTGGCCGCGGGGTGGCCAAACTGCTTGCGAGCCACCGCCGCCACTGCCATCCTGGTTAAAGAAGCCTCTAAGCTAACTTTTGGGCAGGACCTACAAGTCACGGCCCCACACAATGTGGAACAACTGCTGCGCCCACCTCCGGACTGATGGCTCTCAAATGCCCGCATAACCCAGTACCAAGTCCTTCTCCTGGACCCACCAAGAGTCAGCTTCCTTAAAACAGCAGCCCTCAACCCAGCCACACTCCTCCTGACCCAAGTGAGGAAGGCGGCCCGGAACATGATTGCGTGGAGGTAGTGACTTCCCTCACATCTCTCCGAGCCGATTTGACTGACTTACCACTAACAAAGGCAGAAGAGACTCTCTTTACAGAGGGTATCAGCTTCGTGGAGGACGGGGTCCGATTTGCAGGGGCTGCTGTGGTGACACTGGAAAAGGTAATCTGGGCCCAACCCCTAGCAAAAGGGACTTCGGCACAGAAAGATGAACTCATTGCCTTAACCCAGGCCCTGGAATGGGCTGAAGGAAAGCGGGTAAGCATTTTTACAGACAGCCGGTACGCGTTCTCCACCGTCCATGTGCATGCAGCGCTATACAAAGAGAAGGCCTTCTCACAGCAGGAGGCAAAGACATTAAAAATTCACAAGAAATTCTGCGATTGTTGGCGGCTGTCTGGAAACCCGCGCGGGTGGCAGTCATTCATTGCAAAGGCCACCAAAAGGAGGACACCCCAGTGGCCAGAGGAAACCGGTATGCACACGAAACTGCCAGGGCCGTCGCCAAGCAACCCCAACTTGCAACCACTCTAGCTCCGGTCATCCTTGACAATGAAAATCATCAACCTAAATATGATCCGGAGGACACTAAGGTCCTGCAGAAAAAGGGAGGAAAGAAAAATGCAGATGGCTGGATTATTTTACCCGACGACCGTGTCCTCCTCCCCAGAATCGTCAGCCGCCAAATGATCCAGCAACTGCATAAAAACACCCATTTAGGTGGAGAAAAATTAACTGAACTTTTAAAGAAAAAATACTGGATCCGAGGCCTCCCAAAAATGGCCCGAGAAATAGCCCAAGGGTGTGTCACCTGTGCTCAGGTAAATGCCAATCCAGGTCCTGTGTCAGCTCAGGGAGTCCGGAGCCGCGGTGGAGCACCTGGAGAACATTGGGAGTTGGACTTCACTGAGCTCCCTAAAACAAAAGGGGGCTACAGGTACTTGCTAGTCATGGTGGACACTTTTTCTGGCTGGCCAGAAGCATAGGCCACTCGGAAGGAAACTGCGCAAGAAGTAGTTAAGCAGCTAGTATATGAAATTTTACCCAGATTTGGCCTCCCAGTAACCCTGGGTTCGGACAATGGCCCGGCGTTCATCGCCCAGGTCTCTCAAATGCTTGCCAGGGCACTTAACATCAAGTGGAAGTTGCATTGCAGTTACAGGCCTCAAAGCTCAGGTCAGGTAGAACGCATGAATAAATACTTAAAGAATGCCTTACAAAATTAAAATTAGAGGTTGGCCAGTCGAGCTCCTTCCCTTCGCCCTGTTACGCACTCGATGTACTCCATATTTAAAAGGGCATTCCCCTTTTGAAATCATGTTTGGGATGGCTCCTCTCCTCATCCCCCGAATGGAGGATGAGACCTTAAGCTCTATCAAAAACCATAACCTCTTTAAGTCTTTTCAGGCCTTTCAAGCCGCCAGAGAAGAAGTATACCACGCTGTCCCCCTAAAGACTAACATCTCCCCGGAACGGGATCCCTTGTTCCAACCTGGGGACTTGGTTTGGGTAAAGAAGCTCAAACCAGAACAGCCACAGCCACGGTGGGACGGACCGCACAGCGTTGTTCTCAGCACTCCAACAGCAGCAAAGGTTGCAGGAAAGCAACAGCGGACACATCATTCCAGACTAAAGAAGGCCGCCGAGGAGACAGAGGCCCCAACATGGCGAGTACTCCGCACCAACAACCCCTTAAAAATCAAGCTCTCGTGTTCACAGTTTTGATTTCTTTCGCAGTAAAAGCAGCTGCCATATGAAAACCAAAAAATCCGCACCAGATGTCGCCTCACCAATGGACGCTAACCCGTACCATCGATGGAGGAGAAGAAATCACCATTGCCAACCAAACCGGCATTGGCGAGCCTACCTCCTTGTTCGACTTTTGTAGACTCCTAGGCCAGAATTGGGGTGTAGCAGGTGCCCCAGCAAAAGGAGCCCACATAGCCCCCCTAGGCTCCGGATCTCTGGGAGCCCCTGCACAACAGGTACAGGCATGGTCCTATGGGTGCGGGAACCAACACATGAAAAAGGCATTGCAATCAGTCCAGTTTTACTTGTGTCCACGTGCAGATAAGGGGGACTGTGGTAATCGTCAAGACTACTATTGCAAAAGTTGGGTTGTGAAACCATCACACTCTGGAAATAGTCTGACCCCCATATTTATGTTACAAGAAGCATCCCGTCCAAGAACTGTCAGTCAGAGGATTTGTGCACCCCCTTGATTATCAGGGTGACAACCTGGAGAGAAAATTACTGGATGGGTGGAAAGACATGGGGACTAAGACTGTATGTGTCCGGCCACAATCAGGTATTGAATTTACTATCCAAAAGAAAATAATTCTTACCCAACTTAACCCAATAGGGCCGGCAAGGGACATTATAATACTGCCGCCGCCTCCCACTTACAAACCTACCGACTCCGCCAAAGCCCACATGGCAATCCCCAGTCCCAGCCGTTTCACCAGAAACAGTTAATTTAATCCCAAGACCCCAGTCTTCAATCTTAAATACTTTAACAGCCATGTTCTCCTTTTTAAACCATTCTAATCCTGATCTAACTAATGATTGTTGGTTATGTTTGAATCCCGAGCCCCCCTTTTATGTAGGTATTGCCACAAATGCATCTATTGGAACCAGCCTGCACTCCATCCAGAACATTTCCATCCAGCAAATAAACAATGGGAACCATAAAGACCCCTGCATGTGGGGAAGTGAACCCAAGCTAACCCTAGGAGACATCACGGGACAAGGACTCTGCCTCACTACTGACCAGTATAATTGGGACTCCTCTCCGTACCAGAACATCTGCACCTCATCCATCATCATCCCTGTCAATGACTCTCGGTCTTCAAATTGGATCGTTTGGTTAAAGGCTCCCCTTGGAACCTGGTGGGCATGCACCAATGGAATCACCCCTTGCGCGTTGCCCCCTACTTTAGCCAAAAACCCTCCTGAGTTATGTATATTAGCCCATATTTTGCCTCAAGTCTATTATTATTCGCATGAAGGAGGTAGAGAACCTTTAGGGTTACCTCCCAACCACCAGAAACGAGCACCTGTGTTAATCCCCGTTTTAGTAGGACTTGGAGTCCCAGGTTCAGCAGCGGTTGGAACTGCAGCCTCGATACGAGGAAATATGCATTTTGAGGAGCTCAGACGAAGAACAGACGAAGATCTCAGTACCCTAGAACATTCTGCTTCTACTTTGGAAACTTCTTTAAGTTCCCTAGCTGAAGTAGTCCTCCAAAACCGTAGAGGGTTAGATTTACTATTTTTGAAGCAAGGAGGCTTATGCGTAGCATTGGGAGAAACATGTTGTTTCTATGCCAATCACTCAGGTATTATTAAAGAAAACCTTAGCCAACTCAGAAAAAGAATCAAAGACAGAGAAGAAGCCCGATACTCACAGGGAAACTGGTATCAAAACCTTTTCACCTGGTCCCCATGGTTCATGACTTTAATAAGTGCAGTAGCTGGACCAGCGCTCCTCCTTCTGCTTGCCATACCGTAGTCCTTGTGTGCTGTGAGCCCTTGTATCATTAATCCAAAAGCGAACCCAAGACTTGAAAATTCTAATTATGAGATCCCACTATCAAAATCTAGCTCTAGCAGAGGAGGAAAATTTTGAATCAAGGATTTGATTCTCAGTCAAAAGAAGTGGGGAATGTGACACTGTGCCCTGTAAAAGTAACAGGCAGGTCACCCCCCGGTCAGAAATGGAAAAGTTTTTTAATTGCAGCCTGGAACAGGTGTAGCCCAGCCCAGGAGGCTTACACTCCAAGAAGCAGCCTAGCCTAACTACAGTATCGGTTGGCAGACCACTGGGGACAAACTGACCTTAACTGTAGAACTTCTTTGTTAGACTTAAAAATTGTTTTGTTTCACTTTCCTGAGAATGATTTACCAGTTTCACACAAGAACTTGCCTTCCCCCTCCCCTTGTTTGGCAAAACGCCCCACAAGGAAGTATAAAACCTTCTGCTTTGATGCTGTTCAGGGCCCTGGCCTTACAGTCTGAGCCTGTCTCAGTTGCGGGGTGTGGGCCCAGATTCGAATCTGTCTGAATAAAGCTTTACTGTTTCCATTTGTTTTCAGTGAGTGGTCTGGGTGAGGGTCTCGCTCGCTAACAGTTTCGAACTGCCGACCATGCGGAGTGCCACCCAAGTAACCCGTGCACCATAGGGGCTTCTGTGCTTGGCATGGTTCTGCCCCCACGTAGAACCATGACTTCAGGTGGTCAGTTTGGCACCTTGCTCAAGGGGTCCCGGGCAGGAGGGAAGGGCGGCCCCGAGCGGGGCCCCGCACGGAGGGTAGCGGTGCGCTTTGCGGAAGTGGGGGGCGGGCGTTGAAAGGCCGTGGGAGGAGGGCGGCGGCGAGGTGGGGTCTCCAGGGGAGCAAGGAAGCGGTGTGACCCAGTGGGAGAGACTCAGGGAGGTGAGCCGCTCCACGTTGCCGCTCCAAAGCCCCGGGGCGGCCGCCGAGCTCCTGCTGGACTCCGATTGGCCGCGCCCGGCCGCGTGACCGCCCCACCTGGGGACGCACTTCCGGAAATACCGGAAATGGTGCCTCCGCCCAGCCGCGCCCCCGGTAGAGGCGGAAGTGGAGCCGCTGAGTCTTCCCTCTGGCCCTGGTCTGCACGTCCGCCCTGCCGCTGGGCCCATGGCCTCCTACCCCTACCGCCCCGGCTCGGGCGCCGGCGCCGCCCCGGCCCCGGGCGCCGCGCTGCCGGACCAGAGCTTCCTGTGGAACGTCTTCCAGAGGTGAGGCCCCCCGCCGCCGCCCCCGTGCCCGGGCTCGCGGCCCCGCGGAGGGCGGAAGGCCGAGCGCCCCGTTTGGAGAACGTTGGCCGTTTTCGGGGACTCGGGGAGAAGGTGGAGGAGGCCGGGGCCCCAGGACGCCCCGCGGGTGGGGCGCGCTGCCCGGGCCCTGCCTCCTGACCCCCGGCTTGGCCGGGCGCCCTGATTTCCTAGGGTCGACAAGGACCGGAGCGGCGTGATCTCGGACAACGAGCTCCAGCAGGCGCTCTCCAACGGTGAGTGCCGCCGCCGGAGCTCCCAGCCCCCGGTTACCTTCGCAGCCCCGGGCCCTGAACTGGGAGTCCTGGGTGGCGCAGTGGTTACCCGTTGGGCCGTTCACCGCAAGGTCAGCAGCCCCGCAGAGTTAGTCTCCGCAGTCCACAGGGGCAGTTCTACCCTGCCCTGTGGTGTCACTGTGAGTCGGCATGGACTCGAGGGCAGTGCGTTTGGGCATTTGTTGAGTGGGCGCCGTGGGCTCAGCTGCCAACTGCAAGGGAAAGGCTGCCACTTTGAAGGCCCCAGCAGCTCCGTGGGAGGCAGATGAGGCTGTCTGTTTCTGTAAAGATGCCACTCCCCTCCACCCCACTCCCAGGACTTTGGGAGCCGGTTCCCACTCGGAGCGACTCCAAAGGACAGTAGGGAATTTCCCCATAGGGTTTCTGAGCCGAAATCTTTAGGTGGGTTGGGGGTGGTTGTCCCTTCTCTCTCCCACTGAACCCTTGGAAGGTGACAGACCACCTCTGGAAGCCCAGTTCTTCTCTGCCCCCAGGCAGAATCAGATGTTTTTTGTTTTTGGTTCAGGATTGATTGGTGTGTGCTGGTGGGCTGTAGAGTATTTTTCCAAGCGATTTCCATATTGCATTGTGGGCCTCACACAGCGACTTGAATTGCCTGGAGCAGAGGAAGTGGGGATGTGGGGGAGGTAGGGCACGTGGGGTGAGGGAGGTTGGAAGCCAGGGTGTGGGTTTTAAGGGAGGGGGGTTAGCCTGGCACCAGGGAGCCTGCAGGTGTCTTGAAGATTATGTGATTCCTTAGGGGACTGAATCTTAGGGGCTCCTTTGGGTGGAGGGATCACCAGGTGATGCTGATGAGGTCACAGTGTTTGGAGGCGGCCCTAGCCTCTCTTTATGTGGGGACACTTGTGCAGGCATGTGGTTGCTGTGGCAACTGCTGAGCTGCTAGGGCCAAGTTGCTGGGGCAACATTCAGGGATGTTGATGGCACTGAGGAGGCCCCCTGTGGTGGGGGACACAGGTGCTGCAGAGGCAGTTATGCATGTTTTGGGGTGATCATGGCCTTTTAGTCACCCAATGTCTGAGGGTTACCCTCCTGCCACCCCTCGGGCCTCAGGCGCGGCCTCTTTCCTCATTCTTAGAGTCGTAGCGCATCCCTCCTGAGGGCCCTTCGGGTGGCTGAAGATATGGGAGAACTCAGAGGCTCACCTGTGTTCTTTATTAGTGGGAAGCCTAACTCAGGGTTCTGGACACTCAGTGGGTCTGGTTCAGGGATGACCATCTCTGACCCCTTCCTTGCCCTAGCTCGGATTCCTGACCCTAGCCCTCACCCCCTCCTGCCCACTTTGTCAGACTGGCCACCATGTCTGATCCCTGGGGTCTGCCTGAAGCTGTGGTTTAGAGTGCGCTCACCTCCAACGGGTTCTGTGGGGTGTAGCTGCAGTGCTAACAGTTCTGCATTTTAGCGGGGTGTGTGCTTGGTGTGCATTTGTTGGATGTGCTCCTTGTAAGTGAAGACATCTGCTGTGAAGACAGCCACACCCTCTTGGCTCTCTTGGTACATCCTGTGCTGATTTTTATTTGGGTTCCCATTTAATCTCAGATTACCCCCAGGGGAAATACAGGGCTGGGTGACTGGGAGATGTCTGAGAACCTAGCTACTGCAGGTTATACTGTGGCAAACTCTGACTTGACTTTCTCAATTCTGCGTTCCCCCAGGAGCCATGTCAGGTAGCCTGAAGGTGGATGCACTGGCTGAGGGGCTGTGCGTGCCCACACTGGGCATGGCACGCACCCAGAGGCGGTGCTCAGAGAGGAGGTGCTCTCTGAGGCAGTACTTAGTTGGAGTTGCTTTCCAGCCAGGGCTGGCAGGCCGATGGGCTGTAAACAGCCTCCTTATGTCCAAATGCTTGAGGCCATGAGCGGACTGTCCAGGTCTAGGCAAGTGCGAGGCTTTGTCACTTATGAGGATTGGCTGCCTCCTCAGGCTCTCTGTTGATGGCCAGTCCATCTCAAAGCCTGGGCTCTAGTCTGGGCCCGCACAGTTGAGTCAGGTGACCCAGTTGAGACTTGACTGGCAATGTGGGGTCCTCTGTGTGCCTGGCCTGGTGCTCAGTCTGAGGCCAGCTGCTGCTGTTTGCTACTGGCTGAGTGGCCCATCGGGACCTGGGGTGGCTCGCTGCCATGTAATGACAGTGATGGTGGTGGCTGCCGTTTGTTAGGTCTTCTTCTACCCAGGACCTCCCTGTGTTGTGCCCTTAGCCAGGACAGCAGCTGTCCTTCTGAAGGGGGCTCGTGGAGGGCCTGTCCTCCCAGTGAGGACACAGCCCTGCCCTCCTCTAGCTGCTCAGGGGATCATGTGGCTCTTGGTGGCTGACACCAGTGTCTGTCAGGAGGAAGTCCCGAGCTCGGCTGCTGCTGAACTGCCGGGGGTTGGTTCCAACTCAGCTGCCTGGTGTAGTTCCGCAGGGACGGGAGTCATTACAGGACAGCCAGCATCCTCTTTCCCCAAGAGTGACCACTTAGGAGAGATGGAGAATTTTAAAAGAATCGCTCAAGCGGTTTTCAGGCCACCATTCTTAAAATGCATGGATGCCCTCCTACCGAGTGGGGAGGGGTGGGTTGTGCAAGCCCCTGCACGGGTCAAGATGGCTCTGCGTGGAGGTGGGAAGGGCCGTGGCCCAAACTAGGACTTGTGTCTCCTGAGCCCTAAGGCCCTTGATGAGTTGGATGGTCACAGTGGCTGCAACAGTGAGCTCAGGTGCAGGGACAGTTGGGCGGAGAGTGCAGGACCAGGCAGTGTACCTTCTGTTGTGCACGGTCACTCTGGGTCGAACCGACTTGATTCCAACAAAGCCTCCCTGTCCAGCTGACACGGGGCTTCTGTCCTCATGCTGCTGCTGCATGGCAGACCGTGGCATCACGACTCCTGGCACCCTCCGTCCAACACCAGGAGGCTCTTCCGACTCCACAGATCCTGGCAGGAGCAGCCAGCCTCCCCTTTCTCCCACATCTCAGCCGCTGGAAGAGTCTGTGGCTGTTTCAGGAGTTAGCAGAATTGGTTCATTTATTCCTGGTGGAATAGCAGCAGTGACAGGTAGGGCTGCCCTGCCAGTGAGGTCTGAGGCCTGTCCGGACCCTGGGGTGCCTCCCTGGTCCCAACACTGGGTCCTTTATGAGACTGTAGCCACAGGAAAGCTGCTAAAAACAGCTGCTCCCAGGGAGGCCCGTGGCCCGTCATGGTGATGGACAGAGGAGCGCTGTTCTCACGTGTCACACCCTGTCTGCAGTGAGCTGCCTTGAAAACACAAACATTGACATTGTTTCTTGGAATGTCTGGAATTTTTGCTCAGGCTTCATTTCTTGTGTTGCTGTGGTTTTATCTGCACCCACCCCCCACCACTCCCAGCCCCCTGATGTGCCTGTGTGTGCGATCTGGGTGAAAGTTTCAGAGCAAATTGGTCTTCCTTTCCACAGTGCATCTGCATGTTTGTGATACTGATTTCAGCCCTCCCTATGTACCTCATCCCTGCCTGCCTTCCGAGCTGCCCCTGGTCCCTGCCCTCAGTTGTGTGGCCTCCTTGCTGTGTGACTGCTGACTTACATGCCGGTAGACAGTGTGGCTGCAAGTGGGTGAGTGACTCAGGGCCAGGGTCCTGGGTGTGTGTCCCAGTCTTGGTCAGACTAGTCAGCGGTCTTTTGTAACTGAGTTTGGTCCTCAGCTCTCCCCTCTCTCCAGGCCCTCCCACCAGGGTCCCTTTCAGAGAGGTGGGCAGCAGTAGCCGGGCACCATGTAGTAAGAGTTTGGGTCTCAAGACCCTAGTCCTTGACCTCTTGCTTCCTTGTTGCTCTGATTATCTTTTCGCCCTTCTCTGTGCTGTCGGGGAGAGATGGGAGAGACCAGACATTGTCTCCCACCCCCCAGGGGCCGCACACCAGGCCAGCTGTACATTTGTATACAACTCACTTGTGCCTCCTTTTAGGAGGTGTTTTTCAGTCCGATGGGGTCCCAGCTCTCCTGAGGGGCCCTGTGTTAAAAAGAGTGGAGGGACTTGGGATAATCCCTTATGGAACGCTTACTCCCTGTCACCGTCCCCTCCTTTGAAGGGCTGCTGGTGCCTGGGCCCTGGGCATGAGCAAGGGCTTTGCTCTGCTGCTGTGTGCAGTGCCTGGAAAGGGCCCCCTGGAAAGGGGCTGAGGCCTGCAGCACCTCCCCCTCCCCACCGGGCCAGTGTGCCTGGAAGTTTGCGTGGCCTCACCTGCTGTCCCATAGGAGCTGTCCCAGGAGAACTCCCTCACTGGGGGAGTTGGTTGCTCCTGGAGGAGACCTCTGGAGGTTGGAGGTGGCCACCTATATTTGGCCCCGGCCTCTAGTGAGGACTGGGAGGGAGTGTCCTGGCCCAGGTGGTCTGGTAGCAGCCCAGGCTGTCACTCACACCACCCTAGAAGCCTGCCTTCCTGAGTTTGGGGAGGTGGGATATGGGGTTTGGCAGGCCTGGCTTTGCTGACCATTCTGCACATGTCATCCCTGAACCTAGACTCTGATCAGAACACTGAAGGTGAGATTCCTGTCCACTGGCTCCCTTCCTACCTGTACTGACATCCCACGGAAGTGGGACTGCCCGCCTCTGTGTCAGAGGCCACAGAGTGGGGGCCACAGGAGAACCCTCCCGCATGTCACAACTCGAGTGAGGCTCCATCACGTACACTTGTCCACAGGTGTGTGGATGCCCTGGGGATGCGAGCCCCTCGGTCTCCCCTGCCATGTGTGGGCCCACCATGGCTGGCTCCACTCCCTGTGGGCACCCTGCTGCTTCTGAAGCAGGTCCATTCCCCGCCCAGCCCTGGCTGGTCTCCCATAAAGTAGCGTTTGACCTCACTGCTGCTGGGCTTCGGCCTGGCGCAGCAACCCGGCCTGACTGGATAGAGTGTGTCAGGCTTTGCACCATCCAGCATGGCTGGGGGTCCAACGCTGTGCTCCCTCCACAGGCTTCTCATTGCCCGGTGCTGGGGCCTTTCTCCCTAACCCAGGGTAGGACCGAAGCTCCTGTGAACCCTCTTCAGCCTCATTGAACCCCAGGCTCTCACATGGCCAAGACTTCTCCCACTTCACCGTCCCGCCTCTGTGGGCATTGTCGGAAATGAACAGTGGAGACACTTCCGATGGAACTGTGTCCCCAGGTCATGTGTGGAAACAAGTCTTCCCTGGAAGAAGTACGGCTGACTGCTCGTAGAGGCAAGGGTGGGGGATGTTGTCAGGAGAGACCAGGCCCTGGAGAAGGGCGTCATGCCTGGTAAGGTCGAGGAGCAGTGAACTAGAGGAAGGGCCTCAATGAGACGGACCGACACCGTGTCCCTGACAGTGGGCTCAAGCACAGGAACGACTGGGGTTGGCCCAGGGCTGGGGGGTGGTCCGTTCTGTTGTGCATCGGGTCGCTGTAAGTCAGAACAGTGGGTTAGGCATGGGCCCACTAACATCAAGGTCAGCAGTTCGAACCCACCACCTGCTCCCCTGGGAGCATGGTAAGGCTGTCTGTTCCTATAAAGAGTTGCAGTCTCAGAAACCCTGTGGGGCCCCTGTGAAGCAGACCTGTGGGTGGCATGTGCTCGTTGGTCGTGTCCCTTACCCATGCCGCAGGGGTGGGTGGGGGGCGGGCTTGGTGTGCTTCTCCAGGCTGGACGTTTGCCCCCTTGAAGGAGAGATGCTCCAGCCCGTAGAGCATGGAGGGCCAGCCTTGTGGCAGCTTCAGGGAAGAGCTCTGTTAGGAACCCACGTGGTGCTTACCTTCCAGGTGGTGACTAACTGCTCGTCCAGGAGAGGGGTCGAGAGCAGAGCTGGAGGTAGGACTTGCTTGTTAGGGTTCTAGGTTGAAATCGGAAGCTATGGGATGTTGTTTTAAAAATAGTCTCTCACATTTCTAAAAAGAGATAGGGAAAGCCGCCCTTGTGCCCATTCCTGACAACCAGACTCAGCTTGGCGTGGCTTTGTGTTCCTGGAGTGCATGTGTGCATACAGGTCTGTCTCTCTTTGACTCTCTCCTAGACTCACCATTTATATTTGTCCTGTGCTTTCATGAAACACACAGCAATTTCCCCGTGTTGCTACAGTCTGTGATTCTGTCCTGTGCCATTGTCTATGTCTACGTAATTTGCCTCCCCAGGTTAGACATCGAGATGGCGTCTCAGTTCTCAGTGACATGGGATTGCTTTGGTGAGTGCTGGACGTCACTATGCAGAGGCTTTCAGTGGTGTGGATCGTAGCACACGAAGGCAGGGAATTCCAGAACGCTGTCTGTCTGTCTGTATATGAGCAAATAAGCTAAGAACCCCACATCAGTCAGGTTTGGAGGAGGGTCATTAACCTGTGACAGTGGTTCATTCTGAACGTGAGGAGGACGCGAAGCACTTGCTGATGGAGACCAAAGACTGCAGCCGTCAGTGTGCAGGAGAGCCAAGTCCACACAGCTGGGCCAGTTGACACACGATAGGACGGAAGTGAGAAGGATTTCATTTCATTGATCTGCAGTCTGTGCTCACGGAAGCAGCAGTCACTTCATACAGCATATTAGACTGGGGACACCTTGCTGTACAAAACCTCTTTAAAGGGCTACAGAGCAGATTATGGCTGGGGTACACCTACAACCCCCCCCTCCCCCAACAGACAAACACACCTCACTGCCATTGAGTCAGTGCTGACTCATGGCACTCCCTGTAGGTTTCTGAGACTGTTTATGGGAGTAGAAAGCCCAGTCTTTCTCCCATGGAGCTGCTGTTGATTTCGAACTGCCGTCCATGTGGATCGCAGCCCAATATGTAACCACCTTACAAGCTTTGGTATTTTCAGTTGTCTGTTATGCATGTGAAATCTAGACAGGAGAGAACTGATCACTGAGTTATGGCTGGCAGACTGTCTGGGAGGAAGTGTCATCAGAATGCCCCTAGCAATCGAGGACCAGGGAGTTGCACTTTGGACATGCTGTCAGCGGGAAAGTGACATCATGCTTGCCGCAGCAAAAGGAAGAGGTCTGTCAGGGAGATGGGCTGCCACAGCGGCTGGCATGGCGGGCTCAAGCCTGGCCGTGGGAACTGGGCAGTGCTTCTGTTGTGCACGGAACCGCCGAGTCAGAGCTGACGTGACCCCTCCCTCACGTAGGCTGTGGCTGAGGGCTGGCCCGTCGGACCCGGGAGGATGCACCCTCGGGGCCTAGGACAGCCCTGTTCTGGGGAGTCCCTGCAGCCACAGCCCTGCCATAGGAGAAGCTTTAGGGGAAGAACTGGCCACGTGGGAGGGGGAGGTATAGGGGCAGTGGACAAGCAGTGCCCACGGCTGAGTGGTGGTCCTTGCTGGTAGCTGTGAAGTGGGGTGTGCCTGAGGAGGTCTACCACAGACCAGCAAATGCCATTTTTAAATGCTAGCATGTGTACCCTGAAGTGACACCCACGGTCAACCCGACTGTTCCCTCCCATGATGGAAGGCCTCGGCTTGCTTCCACAAGCCTTACAGCCCATGGTCTGGTGTGGAACCACAGATGTGACGGAACTCCTGCGTGCCTGCCTCCCTAGCCCAGAGCAGTCCCAGAGGCCAGTGCGGTGACCCAGGAAGGGACCTCCAAAGGGCGTTCCTGAAGAGCCGAGCTGCGAGGGGTTTCCGTGGCCCCTCACCTTTGGGTGTGAAGTCTTGGCCCTAATGGGTGTGGGGTTATCCCATGGGGTGCGGGCGGAGAGGTGGGCACCATAGAAGGGCTCACCTAAGGGCTGGCTGCAGAGGGAATCACAAGGTCTAGTCCAGCCAGCAGGGGGCGTCCTGTGCTGTCCCCAGAATTACTCGGCGGGGGGGGGGGGGGGGGGGGGTGTTCTGAGTTGGGACCCGGCATGTGTGGTGTGGCATGTCCTGGACATGTGGTTGTGTTAGGTAGCTTAGCATAGGGACTGGAGTGTCCATTGTGAAGGGGTGGTACACTGCACATGCTCAGAGGTTCAAGCTCCTGGCCAGGAAAGGGTGGTACACCTAGGCGAGCGTCACACCTGGATTGGTCCATCTGGACTAGGTGAATTCAATTCAGTCGATGGGGTTGACCAGGATCATCAACCATGCCTCCCCTCGGAGGAATTACAAAGGCAGGAGCCCGGGACCCACCGTGTGACTTTCTCGGGCAGCCTCTCGGGAGGGGCCCTGAGGAGCCTGTAAACCTGAAGCTTCTTCTAACTCATAAAACTCACTTGGATCACAGTCCAGGCTTCGGAGTGATTTCTTTCTCGTGCGAAGCCAAGGACCGAAGGATATCTCTTCCTCAAGAGATCTAACAGTTGCTGACTGAGAGGCCTGGGTGCTGGAACGGCATGGCCCAGCCTGGGACCACGGGTCCTGCTGCCTCTAGTCACCTCTGAAATGTTTCTGTAGAGCAGTGGTTCTCTACCTTCCTAAGACCACGACCTTTTAATACAGTTCCCCATGTTGTGACCCCCCCCAACCCTAACAATATTTTTGTTGCTACTTCATAACTGTAATCTTGCTACTGTTATGAATCAGGCAACCTCTGTGAAAGGGTCATTCAACCCCAAAGGAGTTGTGACCCACAGGTTGAGAACTGCTGCTGTAGAGCATGTCTTTGCAAACTAGTTTCAAACTTACCCTGTGTAACCTTTAATCTCTCTGCCATCTAGTCAATGCTGACTCAGCTTCCCTGTGGGTTTCCGAAACTGTCTGGGAGTAGAAAGCCCAGTGTTTCTCCCGAAGTGCTGCTGGTGGTTTTGAACTGGCGACCATGAGGATCGCAGGCCAACAAGTGCACTGCCAGTAGATGCCTCCAAATGCCGTGTGTCTGCTTGCTGGAACCCACCAGCCACTCCACGGGCGAGAGATGGGGCCATTGGTTCATGCACCAGATGAAAGAAGCTTGGCTTCCCTTAGTGATGGACAGACCTGCACTCGTGGGTTGTGTCCTCCGGCCTGCAGGGCCGCACGGTGGAATGGACTCAGGGCAGTGAGTGTTTTGGTTGGTTGGTTGGTTGTTTTGGTTAATGAGCTCTATGACCAGTGTGGGAACCAGGTCCCAGCACCTGTCCTTATTTCCCACCCCTACCCCCCATAAATAGTTAACTATGTCTCGGCTGTACTTATTACCTCCTGGTTTCTATGGGGACTGACGTCAGCCCTCCCTGCCCTGCAAACCCCAGGAATGTGTCTGCCTCCCCTGACCCTTGACCGCCCTGCCCACCCCGCCCCAGGAGATGGCTGGTTGCCAGCTCCCCGTGTCCTGTCCCCGAGTCCTCCAGTACTGCTCCCTCCGCGGCTCTCCCTGCCACCTCATGATGTCCTTTTTCAGGGACTGGTCCCTCCTGATAGCACATCCAGAATGTGGGAGATGAAGACTTGCCGTTCTGGCTTCTAGGAGCGCTCCGGCTTTCCTTCTCTCAGACTGAGGGCTTTGCTCACCCTGACAGCCCACGGCACTCTGCCTATTCCCTGCCGGCGCCAGAGTTGAAAGGCCCTCCCTTCTCACTCCTCCTGCAGCTTGTACATTCTCAATGCCCTGGCTTGGGTCAGAGGGACCCCGTGCTTGTTAGTACTTACGGGGCCAGCTGTTTGACTTCCAGAGGTGTAGGGCGTGGGATTCCGACACCGAGCTTTGAGAGCTGTAATTCAGCCTGTCACTTCTCCTAAAGTGGTCCCTCAGCCTCTGGCCCAGGTGCATTGAGATCAAGGGGGGCCTCAGGGGGGCTACCGGAGGGGAGAAGCTGGCATCACAGACAGTGGCTCTCAGACAGGACAGGAGCTAAGAGGGGCCTGGGTGCCTGCGTGTCTTCTATGGGTGCCCTGGGCTGCTCATCTGGGGGCCCCCCTGATTGGGGTGCAGCTGTGTGAGGGACGGTGGGCAGCGCCTTGTGAGGGGATAGGGACTGTAACTTTCCTGTCTATAGGAGAACAGGTGCTGTTCTACAAATGAGGGTGACACTGGAACCCCCCAACACCGAAAACGGCTTATAGTTTGCTTGCTTAAGTACAGAAAACAGGTAGAACACACTCTAGAAACAGGCGCTCTGGCCTCAGGGGAGAAACATCCCATCACGGTCAGTAGTGGCTTTCCCAGTTCTGGCTCTGTCCGATTCCCCAGGACACCCCCCCCCCCCCCACTCCCCCTGGCTCTTCTGACATGAGTGGTAGTGGAGGAAGCCTAGCCCAATCCAGGAAGGAGGCCTGGTGGCTTGGTGGGTATGTGTTGGACTGCTAGCCTTAAGGTCAGCAGTTCAAAAGCAGCTGCTCCGCGGAGAAAGATAGATGGGAGAGTGACCGTCTCGTAAACCCATGGGGCAGTGCTCGTCTGTCCAGTAGGGTCGCTATGAGTTGGACCTCACAGCGGGCAGTGGGGTTGCTCTGGGTTAACCCACACCGACCTCTTCTCCCACCGCTCCTGCCTCCAACTCCCAGTGCCCTTGAGGACGATGACTGCAGGCGAGCAGACAGTCTCAGCGTCCTCCCAAGGATGGTTAGCTCTGGTGAGCCTTCAGCCTTGAGGGGCTGCCCCCTAGGCCCCGGTGAGGTGGCCGGCCTGCCTGCTCACAGTTTCAGGAAAGAGTGTGGGGCCCAGCATGCAGTCTCGGGGGGATTGTTGTCCTGGCATGTCTTGTGATGTGTGTATGTGGTGTGCGCAGGTGTGCAACAGGGATGTGCCCACCCACAGGGCTTCAGAAAGTCCCTTACCTTTTAGTTCTGGTTTTCCACAAGAGAGCGCGTCAGCCCTCATGTGCAGGATGACATGAGGTGGCCCAACCGGGTGCTTGTCCGGGTGTGGTGTGGCTGCTCTCAGGAGGGTGGTGGTCTTGGGGACAGTATTTTCTGAATTGAAGAGTAACTTAATGAGGTCTCTGGCATACCTAAGTACAGTCCTCTCCGCGTACCTGGTCATCTTGCCCAGGAAAGACATGTGGGATGTTACAAGTACAGAGAGCCATTCCTCCGTTCCACGTACGGCCTTCCAGGTCCGATCGCTGTGACTGGAGGGGCTCCTGCCCGTTACAGGACCAGACCCAGACTCCTGGTGCTGCAGCTCCCCCAGTGGCCGGGGTGGCCAGACATCTCCAGACGGCCCAGCTGCACTGCCGCTGTGAGACTGCTGCTTGGGGGTCTTCTTCATGGTGAAATCCACTTACTTACTCTCACTGGCCATGTAGATGGTGGAGTCTAAATGCTTTTCTGTAAGTCTAATTCCTACGTTTGTTGTTGTTGTTTTTTCCAGGGACATGGACACCATTTAATCCAGTGACCGTTAGGTCAATCATATGTAAGTAGTGCTATTTTGCCCGTTTGGCTCTCTGTCTGTCTGTCCTGACTGGATGTTGGTTGTGCATTCTGTGTCTGTGGCTTCAAGTCTTTTGTCCCACCCGTCCCGTCTCACCTTGCTACGTAGATGTGCTTTTATTCACCCTTCATCTGTTAAGCCCATCCCTCCCACCTCTGACTCTGGAGATGATATTAGTTCCTAAGTGATTTGAACTTTGACCTGGTTATTTGTATAGTTTTGTGTGTTGTGCTTCTGTTAAAGCTTGGAGACCGTTGGAGGGAGGGGTTGGGGTGGGGGCTCCTGAGCCCGAGGCTGTGCCTGCTGGGACACACAGTGCTGATCTCCCCAAGGTCTTGCTCAGGCCCTGTGGGATTGGCCTTTGTGCGTGCAGGTCCCCGGCCTGCATGAGCAGATTGGCCTTCTTAATTCATGCTCACACCCTGATGGGGACCCCGTGCCCTGGCGCAGTGCTCTGTCTGCGGGCCAAGGACTCCTACAGGGGCGGGCTGCCCAGCTGCTCCAAGGGCGTGTCCTTGCCTTGCTTTCCCCCGACTCACCTCAAAGCGGCCAGCGGGGGTCTTCGCTGCAGCAGCAACGGAGGCGGAGT
Organism: Tenrec ecaudatus; assembly: GCF_050624435.1. NCBI lineage: Eukaryota > Metazoa > Chordata > Mammalia > Afrosoricida > Tenrecidae > Tenrec > Tenrec ecaudatus. The sequence continues at coordinate 2,756,817 of NC_134531.1, read as the reverse complement.
TTCTGTGTGATTTTCAGCCCGATTGCAGTGGCACGTGTATTTGAATTTAGACCCTGGAGCACCAGGTTGGGGTGCACAGAGGGGCTGACATCCGGGTGGTGCTGCCTGTGGCTTTGCTGTGCTTGTTGGCATCTTGTGTGATTTCCTGTTGGAGCCTGGATGGCCAGGGACTTGGGGTGGGACAGCCAACCCCGCCATGGCGGAGTCACTGACAGCTTCTGTCTGTTTTAGCCATGTTTGACCGAGAGAACAAGGCCGGCGTGAACTTCAGTGAGTTCACGGGCGTCTGGAAGTACATCACGGACTGGCAGAACGTCTTCCGCACCTACGACCGGGACAACTCGGGCATGATCGACAAGAACGAGCTCAAGCAGGCACTCTCAGGTTTTGGTAACGCTCTGTCCTGACTGCGTAGCTCAGTTCACTTTGGACCCAGTACCCTATTCTCGCCCCTCCCTTGTCCCGCTCCCCAGCCTGTGTGTAGGAGTCGCGTCTGCCGGCAGTGCGGAGCCCCAGGAGTGGTGCAGGGCTGTGGGTTTGATGGCCCACAGACAGCCCCTCCCCAGGAGGACCAGGGCGCAGCCTGCTTCCCTGAAGGGAAGCGCGGGGACCCTTCTACTAGGTCCTGGAGGTCACTAGGAGTCGGGGGGACTTGGGGGCACCTGGTTTTGGCTCCACTCGTATTTGGTAGGGAAACTTCTATGTCATTTTCACCCAAAATGAGATCTGAGCTATGCAGTGCTTTCATCCTGAGTGAAGTGGACGGTCAGTCATGAGCAGCTTGAGAATGGGGCTCTGGTGACTCCGAGGAGTGAGGGCTCATGAGGAGCTCAGTTACCGACTGAGGCAGTGGCGGGGCAGCACCCTGAAACAGACCTGAGGGCCAGGAGCAAATAAATCCCTTCTGACACCGTGCCTCGCTCCCCGTTCTCAAGTGAATGTCCTCCATACCGTGTGTGCCCACACATGTCCACACGTGCTGGGTCTAGGGTACCCACATGTGTCCGCATGTGCCGGGCTTAGTGTGCCCATATGTCTACACATGCTGAGGGGTATGTGCCCCTACATGTGTCCACACATGCTGGGGTTTGTGTATGTCCACGTGTGCCGGGTCCAGTGTGCCCAGGTGTCTACACACACTGGGTCATGTGTGTGCCCACACACGTACACACATGCCAGGCCCGGGTGGATGAACGTGTGTGCTCGTGTTCCAGTACTTACATTGTGCCCTTTCCAGAACAATCCACAGTCTGTGTCCAGCTGGCTCGAGGTCTTGAAGACACTGGGAGGCAGGTGCACCCTGGCCTTGGCTCATTAGTCGTAATTTTCTTCGGAGTTCTCTTCACCTGGCCCCAGACTTCCCGCCTTCAGTGTTTTGCTTGGAAGACTTAGCAGACAGGGAGAAAGTGGGTTCACATGTTGGAGATGGGCTTTGCCTTTTTGAATTCATTAGTGGGCTCCCGCATGGTTCTGGGGGGGCTGCTCCATCCTCCCTGTGGGAAGCTTACAGCTGTGGATAACATCCATGAGTTATGTCAGCCAGGGTGCGGGGTCCCACAGGGCAGGTGCACGCACAGGTGGCCTGGGCTGAAGCTGTCGTCTGACCATGCAGGCTCTGGACTGCAGTGGGGACAGGCCCTCGACCAGCTTCTTTCCTGAATAGCAGGCAGGGTATGGTTCTGGGGACAGGGCCAGTGCTGGCCAGGATTGGATGTGAGGGTGTGGGTGTCATGGGGACAGGCTGTGTCTGAATTCCAGATAGGTAACAGTCTCACGTGTCTGGAGCCTGGGACTTGTAGAGATAGCATGGCAGTGCTGATGGTCCCCTGTGCACCCACCAAGCCACCCCTCCCTCCCTGGTGCTCACCGGAGCAGCTCAGACAGGGTGCTTCCCACCCAGCCTTGGGCTCTTCTGCCTCTTTGACCGAGCTTCAACCTGGAGCCTGGTTTGCATGTTAACTTGAGGCCCAGGGAAGGTGGACATGACATCGTGGGCAGAGGATGCTGCTGCCCTTGTCTGCGCATGCCTGTCCATGCACACGGCCCATTCTGGGCCCTGCTGCCCCTGACCTGGCCTCTTGTGGAAGGCACTGTGTAACGTGTGTGGCTCCCATAGAGTGCTAAGAGGCCCTGAGCGCTAACTGACTTCACCCCAGCAGTCGGTTGGCATTCTATGCGAACGGTCCGAGCCTGTGAAAGCTGCAAGCGAGGGAGGGGTGGTGGGGCTTCTGGACCTCGTCCCCCTACAGGAGGAGCGCACAGGATGTGCATGTGCGGTACCGTGCTGGGAGAGGAGGTGGGTGGGACTGCCGCCGGCCGCCAGAAGCACAGTTGACTTGTGACTGTGATGTCTCTGCTGGGGGCTCTTCCTAGTGAACTTTGACCTTTGAGCGAGCATGGATGGCGATCCTGCCATTGTCCAGGGCCCTCTGACCTTGACCTGCCCTGGTCATTCATCATTGGTCACCAGCGTCCCTCACTGTTTCTGCCCTGCCTGTCTCTCATCTCCTGGTGCTTAATCTCTGAGGGCACTGTGGACTGACTCGGAATCGGAAGCTTCCCGTCCACATGGACCTGCATCAGAATCAGTGGCAAGCAGGGTCTTTGTTGGAAGTTGTGTGCTGTGGGTCCTCTGGGCATTGTGCTGGGAAACAGAGCTTGGGAGAGTGCCCTAAGCTCCAGGCTGGCCAGAGCGGACAGAACCAGGGGATCTCCAGAACACCCTCAGCTCTAGCCTCAGGCGGGCCAGAGGACACTGAGTCAGGAAGGCCCCAGAACACTCCTCACCAGCTCTGGGTGGGGCAGAGGGTCATGGAGCCGGGAGGGCCCCCAGGACCCCCTCAGCGTTGGGAGTAGACGAGGCTCTCGCACTCACGTGGAGCCTTCCCGCTGTTGTCTGCAGGACTTGGGTTGGGGAACTGCATGTGGTTGTTGTTCACGGTTACAAAACATTTGGGGTGTGGGGCAGGGGTCCTGCTCGCCCTGACACTCTGGGCCCTCCTTTTCCTCTGCAAGGGTACCGCCTCTCAGACCAGTTCCATGACATCCTCATTCGGAAGTTTGACAGACAGGGCCGGGGCCAGATTGCCTTCGACGACTTCATCCAGGGCTGCATCGTCCTGCAGGTGACTGTGCCCGATGCTGGGAGGGGGTGGACGTGGTTCCCAGGCTGCTGGCAGTGATGAGGGGGCACCTAGGATGCAGGTGTTGTGTCCCGGTCCTTCCCCTCTTAGGCTGCTGGAGGTGGAGACCACCAGGGTAGCAGCAGACATGGTCCCTCCAGGGCTGCAGAGAGTGACAGGACGGGGGTGGGAGGTGGGGTGGTATGAAGGCAGCAGAAGTGGTCCCAATCCCAGGCCATCCTTAGCATGACTGCTGTCCGTCTGGCATGCGAGGCAGCCCCTCCCTGCATGTCTGTGCAGACACCCCACAGTCAGGGCAGTGCAGGAGGCCTCTCACTGCCTGAGCGGGCTGACCAGGGCTGGGAGACTCCAGGAGTAGGGGCTAGAGGCAGCTGTTGCCCTGACCTCCAGGGGAAAGGAAGGTCACCCATAGACTTGCCTAGGGTGTCTGATCACAGCGGCAGAAGCAGAGAAGCCCCCCACCTCTTCCATCCCCTGTAGTCGCTCTTCCTCATGGTTTCCAGAGGGTGGCCCCAGCACCAGCTGTCCTGAGAGCAAGCAGGGTCTGCTGCTGCGTGCTGTTGGTTCTAACACCCTGTTTGTCTTCCCAGAGGCTGACAGACATATTCCGACGCTATGACACGGACCAGGATGGCTGGATCCAGGTGTCCTATGAGCAGTACCTGTCCATGGTCTTCAGCATCGTATGACCCTGGCCTCCTCGCCGCAGGGTTGGCCGACGAAGACAGACATGCCAAATCTCTTTCTCCCCCGAGGAGCACAGCACCTAACCCAGCCCATTGGTGAGCGTCTGACCTGGCTGCCCGAGGACAGGTTCGGCTGGATCAGGACGATCGAGGCAGCTGGGCAGGTGGGCAGACAGGCGCTGCCGGCAGCCCTGGGGTTGTAGCTCACAAGGGACCCGCACCGAAGCTTTGCAGGTGCCTTATTTTTTAAAGTGGATTGGAGTCATTTGAATATGGAATGTCAACAATAAAGCTTGGTACAGGAGTGGTCTGGGTTTGCTTGCAACTTCGGAGAGTCAAGAAGTCGGAAGAAGTGACCCCCATGTTCCTGTCTACAGACACCCTGTCCGGCATGCTCATAGGCAGGCCCTCCTACCCAGTGCACATCCCCTCACAACCTCGCCCCTCCAGTCAGCTTGGCCCCACCTACATGCCCCCCCCCCAGCTCAGAATTAATTGCAGGAGCCTTTTCTGGACAGGTGAATCCTGGTCTCATCTCAGAACTCAGGGCAGTTTGTTTTCCTGAGGGAGAAAGAGCCCAGTCACGGTCACCACTGCCCTTCCCCTGAGCTGGGAGGAAGCAGGAGGGCCATTGTGCTGCCCGGGGCTCTGCCGTGCCTGTTGGAAGGGGCCCCCTCTCCCAGCACTCTGTGTCCCTGCTGCCCCCCAAGCTGCTCTGACACCGAATGCCCCTCACAATTCCTCAACTCTTCTGGTCCTGCTCCGATCTCATCTGAGCCTTCTGCTTGTACATTGTGCTCCCTGTGGTCTCTGCCTCTCCACCTGGTAGCCGCCCTGCCCAGTCCCCACCTGTGCCTACCCCTCCCACCACTGTAGCCACCTAGTGGACCCCCATCCCCTGTGCTGCACTAGGCAGGTCATTGAGGCAAAATCGCCAGACCCTTGGGGACAAAGGGGCCCCAGAGCCTCGGAGGGAGAGCCAGAAGCCCATTTTGAGTGGGAGCCGCCTGGATGGCAGTGGTTGGGTCTGGTTTCTCGGGGGTCATGCCAGACAGGCAAAGCAGTGCACCTAGTGCTGAGGGAAAATTACCTTCCACCCCGAATTCTGCCCTTGGACGAGTGGCTGTCCATCGCCTCTGTGGCTGGACTCATGTTTCCTTCCTGCGCGGCTGCATCCCGGGGAGACAGCTGCAGGGTGTGCTCCAGCAAAGGGTACTGGGAGGAGGGCCTGGGGCGCAGGAAGTACTAGTGTCTCTAGCCAGGCTGTGCTGGTGAGCTAATGGGTTTCTGGGTTCATTTGGCCTTTTGGAAGCTGGATTCTGCATAGAGATGGGCACATTAATATATGGGTCATGTATATGCCAGCCTGTGGAGGGTGTTGTACAAGAAAAACACTCCCTGCCTGAGTCATTTCTGACCCAGTGACCCTATAGCACAGGGTAGTACTGCCCCTATGGATTTCCAGGGCTGCGGGACTAAGCTGCCGCTCTCTCCTGGTAGCAGCTGGTGGTTTTGATCTGCTGACCTTACAGTGAGCCAGTGTGTGAGCACTGCACCACCAGGACTCCTTAAGCAAGGAGTGCTTAATGGGAGAAAGCTGGCTCTTCCTTTCTCCCTCCCACCCCTCGACCCACAAGGCATATTCTGGGCTGTGGGGCAGCAGAAGGGGACAAGGGGGACACAGCTGTGCCCTCACAGACCCTGCCCTGGGGGCAGAGAACATAAACCCACTGTCAGGTGGTAAGGCGGGATCATCCGGCTCTGCTGGACTGCTGGCGGGGACAGGTGTCCTGGGCAAAGGGAGTGGCTCCTATGTCAAGGTGGGGTGTTCATTGTGTGGTGGGGGGGGGCCCTGAGAGAAGTCCAGATTGAGGGCTTCTGGGCCACTGAACTAATAACACTTCCTTTGATCTGCTTCTGCCCCAGTGGCTTAGTGGTCACGTGTCAGGCTGCAAACTGCAAGGTCAGCAGTTGGAAACCACCAGCCGCTCCTTGTGAGAAAGATGAGACTTCCTGCTCCTGTAAAAAGTTCGTTTTGGAAACCCACGAGGGCAGTTCTCTCTGGTCTTACATGTTGCTACCAGTTGAAACAGACTCCTTTGGAGTTTTGCCTGAGGGTCTGGAAGGGGGTGGGCTCTGGGCACCAACACAGTGCAGCAAGACCAACCTGTGTCCATAGGGCAGTTTGATAAGGGTGGACATTTCATTTACTATGGCATCCTGATGGGCACCCGCCGCCCCCTACCCCAATCCCCTCTCAGCTGGGGGAAGTGGCCGATGCAGCTGGTTCCCTGATGGGGCTGGGGAATGGGGTTTAGCGTGGCTTGAACCTTGATGATAGAGGTGCAGTCTCCCCACTTCAGGAAGTGCCAATTCCAGAGAGAAAGCCAAGTCCCACAGGTCTCCCAACAGCTAGGCAACTCGGCTGGTTACTCTAACCAGGCTAGCACGCCCTGATGCCAGGGCGCATTGGGGGTTTACAGAAACATTTTAAAGTAAGAAGAGACAGTTCACTTGGAACAGCCAAGCCTTTTCTCTGCACAACATGCGACCAAAAGGCAACACGTTTTAACGAAATGAAAATCATGACGTGACATGGGGACATCTTTACATGTCAGATAGTTCTGAAAGTGTTTGTCCTCCGCTGGGCACAGACCTGGCCTTGAGTCCCTGAGCTCCTCCGCTGCTGGAGTGCTTTCGGGTGGGGTCAGCAGTAAAGGGGAAGCAGGACAGCCAGGACCTCCATGTGGCACGGAAGCAGGGACCGGCCGGGAGCGTGTGTGGGGCGAGCCTTTCAGGCAGGGTGGCAGGTACGAAGGCCCCCAGGCAGCCTGCTGGTCCTGTTCGAAGGGGAGGAAGCTAGGACCTGGGAGACTGAGTTTGGGCCATTGGTCCAAGAACGGCCTGCATGGGGCGACAGTTACCAGAGACAGACCAATGGACCGAACCGGCCTGCAGGGGGCGGCAGTGGCCCCGGAGACGGACCGACGGACAGAGCCGGCCTGCAGGGGGCGGCTGCAAGGCCCCCGGGGTTGAACGCGACGAGGGAGTCTGCAACCTGTCGGCGGGCCTGGGTCCCCAGACTGTGGGAGAATACAGGGGCAAGATCAGATCGGGGGCGCTCCTGGGTGGGGGTGCTTGGGCACCGTGGCGGGCGCCCAGGAGTAGGGAGGGCTCTGCGCCCGGGGCGCGCGTCCCGCCCCGTTGGGGCCCATGTGCGGTCCCCAACGCCGGCGCCCTCGAACCCCGCGGCCTCGTTTGGCGCGCATCCGGGCAGCAGGGTCGTCGCCCGCCGGCCAGCCGGCCGGTCTCGGGATGGGCAGCCGTGGGTACTGCGGACTCCGTACCTCAGAGTCTGTACGGAGAGTGCGACTCTCCAAGTGACCCTCTTGGAGCAGCGGAGCCGGGGTCCGCTCGGAGTGCAGGGCGCGCCCGGATGCCGGGGAGCAGGACAGGCTTCTTCTGCGGGCTCTCCGGGTTGGGGACGGCGAGCGCGGGGAGCGGGGGTGGTCCACAGGCGCAGGGCAGCCCCGCTGCCCCCAGCAGCGACAGACCCCGGGCCCGGGTCCCCGCCCGCGCGCGGGCCCCGTGGGCAGAGGGCTAGGACGCAGCGCCGCAGGGGGCGGCAGACGCCGGGGTGGGGGTCCTGGCGGGCAGGGTGGGCGGAGGGCGCGGGGCGAGCCCGCCGCGAGGCGGACCACCGAGCGGGCCGCTGGGGAGTGCGACGCGGCCGGCCCCGCGCGCCCAGGCCGGTGGGAGCCCCGGGCGCGGGCGCGGGCGCGGCGGCGGGGCGGGGCGGGGCGCGCGCGGGCGCCCCCTGTCGCCTCCCTCCCTCCGGGCCGGCCGCGGGCGGGGTGGGGCCGCGCGGGGGCGGGGGCGGGCTCGCGTGCGAGGGGACAGCCTCCCCGCGCCCGCGCCCGCCGCCGCCACCTGGTCCCGGGATGCGAGCGCCCGCGGCCGCGCCGCCCCAGCCCTGAACCCGGGCCCGCTCCCCTGGTGGGCGCGCCTAAGCCTCAGAGGGGGGCCCTCACGTCGACCCCGGTAAGTGACATGGGGGAGGCTCCGTGGGCTCGCTCCACCTCAGGGGGCCACAGCTGGGTGCAGGACCCTCGGGGACACTTGGCAGAGCTCGGGTCCTCCTTCCATCGTGGCCCCCCAGCTCCTCTTCACCCGTGCACCCCGAGACCTGGGCCCGCTGGACGGCAGGCGTTGGGGTGGAGGGGCTTGCTCCTCTCTTTCCAGGAGGAAAGGGCTTTGGAGGAATGTGTGTTCTGGGCATCTTCCTCTGGCCCCTGTGGGGGGCTTGGCCCCCTGGCCCCCCATGAATGGAACGTCTTGTGCCAGTGACAACAGGCTCTGGTGGCTGCCATAGGGGTCTGCCAGTGCCAACCGTGCCTGGGCCCCGTCTTTGGGTCAGTGTTTGTGGCGGATTCTGGCAGGGGGCTTCCAACAGCCCCTTTCTCTCCCTGGGCAGCTGGACTGGGCACGCTGAGGCCTAGGGAGGCCCTGACAAGGATGGGGGCTTCTCGACTGTCTCCTCTTGGGTGAGAGAGTGAACATCAGCTAGTCCCCACCCTAGGGTAGAACTCTCTCTGGTAGAGGCACACAGAATCGTTTGCTTACTGTCTTATTTTAAGGGACCAGAAATCCCAGATGTGGGGGTATGTGGAACGCTGAACCTCGAAATGGCCAGCCTCTCTCTGTCCTGCTGGCCCTGGAGTTGAGCTGGGGCCTTTTGTAGGGTCCGGAATGAGGCAGGACGCTGACACCTCCCATGCTCTTCTTAGTTGGAGCCCTGGCGGCACTTCATGGTCTCCCCTCTACATAGTGAGTCCCCTAGTTCCAGGATCTGGTACCAGGTGGCATCGATCCCGGAGAGGGCCCCGCACCCTGTCCACCTGTGGCCGCCTCATGTTTGGTCACAAGGAGGGGGCACGAGAGGGTGTGGACCGGGAGGTGTATTCTGCCTCCTGGTGGTATAATGGTTAAGCGTTGGGCTGCCACCCACAGGGTTGACAGTTCGAAACCACCAACAGCTCCTCTGGAGAAAGATGGGGCTTTCTACTCCCATAAATGGTTACAGTCTCAGAAATTCACAGGGGCTGCTATGAGACCCCAATGTCTCCGTGGCAGTGAGTGTGTTGGAATGCAGGCACACCCTGCTACTGCCACCTGGGGGGCCAAATGCCCCCTCTGTGCTCACACTCACTCCTAGGGTACATGTGTGCAGGCAGCCTGTCCTGTCCTGTTCATGCTTGCCCAGTCGGTGGTGGGTACAGGGATCCCGTTTACGGGTGAAGGAGTCAAGGGGTGGCTGGCAGAGTGTGGGCACCTGGACCAGTGGTCACAGTAAGACAGGAAACATTCCGAGAAGGTGGCCCTTGGATGGCCTGCACGGGGAAGGTATGATTTTACATGGTTGTGCGGATCTGCGTTTTCTGAAACGATCAGATACTGTTTTAACTGTAAGGGGAAAAAAGTTTCTCTAAAAGTTCCTGTTTGTCTGAGACACACCATCTGCTCCCTGTGAGCCTCCGGGCAGCCACTGCGTCCCACTGCTGCCTGCTCCAGGAAATACCCAGGGCCGGTGACACCCATCAGAGCCCCCGACAGCCTCCAGGAGCTGAAGGGGAGGGTGCTGCCTGTCTGTAGGGGGGCTCCTTAGAGGGTGTCCAGGCGGGCCTCTCTCAGCCCTTTTGCTTAGTGAGCAGGCTGGGGCCCAGAGGTGCCCTTGACCCTCCAACACACCGCACTATGGTGACCTTGACGGCTCCCACTGCTGAGCTGGAGGGCTCAGGGAAGGGGGCTTGGGGAGTGCGTTTTGCACAGAAGGGCATGAGGTCACCACGCAGGGCAGTGGGAAGGGTTTGGTGGAGGCAGAGGGGTCACAGGGAAGGCTCAGAGGGACGTATGCAGTCACCAGGAAGGCTGGCAGTGGACTGGGGCCACTCCTCAAGGAGCGGTGCTTGCGGAAGCTGAGTGGTGGAGGAGGGGTTGAGGGATTCCTCCTGAGCCTACTGATGAGAAAGGGGGGTGGGACTGGGCAGAGTGAGGAGGAGTGCCCTGTCTTCTGCTCTGCCCCACTTCTTGCCCCTGGTGGTGAGGCTGGGTCTTCCTAGGTGCCAGTGGTGGGGTCATGGGGGTGTGCCATGCACCTGGATACCCACGGGGTAGGCCACCTGGCTAACTGAGGCATGGCAGGCGAGACGTGGCACGAGGCGCGTCCTGTTGGAGTCCAATCCCTGCTCTCAGGACAGCCTCGAAGCTGCACCCCCAGGATCTGGGGACAGGCATCATGGGCACAGTAACACGACCACCTCACTGCCACTCCCTGAGAAGGCCTGATCCGGCCTTCCGAAGCATTGGTCCCTCACCACCCACCTCCTACAGCCCTGCTGCCTGGCCTCATCTCTCAGTCCATGCTGTGCCTTAATGACTCCTCTCCTCCTTTGCCTGGCTACCCCCAGGCTCCCCCTGACCCAATCCGCCTAGGCTCACTCTGACTCCATGCCTCTAATCTGACCTCAAACCCCTAGTCTCACCCTGATTCCACGCTCCCAGTCTCACCCTGACCCCACACCCCCAGTCTCACCTCTGACCTCAAACCCCTAGTCTCACCCTGACTCCACACCCCCAGTCTCACCTCTGATCTCAAACTCCAGTCTCACCCTGACCCTACACCCCCAGTCTCACCTCTGACCTCAAGCCCCTAGTCTCACTCTGACCCCACACTCCCAGTCTCACCCTGACCCCACCCCCAATCTCACTTCTGACCCCACACCCCCAGTCTCACCTGACCCCAAACCCCCAGTCTCACCTCTGACCTCAAACACCTAGTCTCACTCTGAACCCACACCCCCAGTCTCACCTCTGACCTCAAGCCCCTAGTCTCACTCTGACCCCACCCCCTAGGTTCCCCCTGACTCCATGCCTCTAGTCTGACCTGAAACCCCTAGTCTCATCTTGACTCCACATTCCCAGTCTCACCCTGACCCCACATCCCCAGTCTCACCTATGACCTCAAGCCCCTAGTCTCATCTTGACCCCACACTCCCAGTCTCACCCTGACCGCACCCACAGTCTCACTCTGAACCCACACCCCCAGTCTCACCTCTGACCTCAAGCCCCTAGTCTCACTCTGACCCCACACTCCCAGTCTCACCATGACCCCACCCACAGTCTCACGCTGACCCCACACCCCCAGTCTCACCCCTGACCTCAAAGCCCTAGTCTCACGCTGACCCCACACCCCCAGTCTCACACCCGACTCCGTGCCTTACGCCTGACCCCGCACGCCATGGACAAACAGCTCTTGGTGGTGTCATCCTTCGCATCCGTTGCTTGATGTGCTCGTCCTACCTCGCTGACGTTTTGGTGCCATGGGCTGTTGGTGTGTTGCCTTCCCCTCTTGAACTGTGTGCGGCTCAGGTGTCGGGATGGCTTCCTCAGTGAGGTGGCGATCTTCAACCTCCCTTTCAGTGCTAAGCTAGAGGTTGCAGAGAACTGAGTATTATTTCCACCCAAGTTGACAGAACGTCCCAGTGAAACCCAAGCCTGGCCGAAGCCATGGCATTTTCAATGGCCTCATATGCTGTGACAGTGGGCACGGAAGCAACCTGAAGGGCGGGGAATGGAAAAATCAGCATTGGTACACATGCACACACACACACACACACACACACACACAGTGGGATGCTCGGCATCACTAAAGAACAATGATGGAGTACTCCGATGACTCAGGACACAGGATCGGGGCAATACTATGCTGAAGGAAGTTAGTCAATTCCACAATGAGGAATACTGCATGAGACCATTATTATAAAAGAAGAATTTAAATGTCTTTCACACTCAAAGAAGCAGACTTGGGTGGTTACAGAAAAGCCAGGTTGTGGGGAAGGGAGAGGGGGGATGAAAATAAATAAATGAAATTTATTTCAAGAAAAGATACATAGATAGTAACAAACATAGTTAATAGCATAGACGGGGAGGATCTATGCTATTGGGCATTGAAGAAGAATCGATGCATTTGAAATATAGTGCTGCCCTGGGTCAATTTATAGCCCCCCCCCCATGTCTATCTGTATAAGATAGGCAGGACAAACAATCACAAGGAGAAAACAATGGGACTGACAGTTCCAGGGGGATATGGGGGGCGGGGGGAGAGAGGAAAGGAAGGGGGTAGCCAACAAACCGAGGGACAAGGGAACAACACGTGATCTAAAATCAATGGCGAGGAGGGCATAGAATGCCTGGCAGGGTTTAATCAAGTGCAGTGTAGCTGAGAGGAAGCAGAGAACCAAATGAAGGTAGAACATGATAGTGGGACAGGAAAAAAAAAAGGAAATAGAAGAAAGAACTCAGAGGGCAAAAGACATTTACAGAAGTATAAATACAGTCATGTACATATGTAAATATATTTATATGAAATGATAGGGACATAGATCTATGAACATATATTTATATGTTAGGTTTTAAGGCAGCAAATGGACATTGGGCCTCTACTGAAGTCCTCCCTCAATGCAAGACCATTTTGTTCTAATAACCTGGCATTCGTGATGCTCGCTTTCTTGACACGATCGCTGAAGTCAAAACAGGTGCATAGCAAATATGAAGAGAGCTAATGGTGTCCAGCTATCAAAAGTTATAGTGTCTGGGCCTTAAAGGCTTGAAGATAAACAAGTGGCCATGTAGCTGAGAAGCAACAAAGTCCACATGGAAGAAGCATACCAGCCCTTGTGACCATGAGGTGTCAACAGGATCAGATATCAGAAAACCCAAAACAACCATATCAATGCAAAAGAGGGACAGGGTGGTGGAGTGGAGACCCAAAGCTCATGTGTAGACAATTGGACATCCCCTCACAGAAGGGTCACAAGGAAGGAGTGAGTCAGCCAGGGTGCAGTATAGCACCGATGAAACACACAACATTCCTCTAATTCGTTAATGCTTCCTCCCCCCACTATCATGACCCCAGTTCTACCTTATAAACACAGCTAGACCAGAGCATGTACACTGGTGCAGATAAGAACTTTCGACACATGGAATCCAGGGCAGATAAACCCCTCAAGGACAGTAATGGGAGTAGTGATACCATGCAGGTGGGGTCAGGTGGGGGGAAAGGAGGAACCGATCAATGATTGATGTATAACTACCCCTCCCCCGCGACAACAACAGAAGCATGGGTGAAGGGAGAGAGCGGTCAGTGTAAGATATGAAAATAATAATTTATAACTTATCAAGGGTTCACGAGGATGGGAGGGTGGGTGGGGAGGAGAGAAACTGTACTGAGGGCTCAAGCAGAAAGCAAATGTTTTGAAAAGGAGGGTGACAACCTATGAACAAATGTGCTCGACCACAACGCATGGATAGATTGTCAGAAGAGGGGGGAAGAGCCCCATAAAATGAGTAAGAAAGAAAGAACTCTAGCGCCGTCAACGACTATTGACAATACCGTGGACTGCCTGAAGAGCAAACAGTGGAGCCGAATGCTCCTTACAAGGACTTGACTACGGCCAGGGAGGGCACACCTTGGTCTCCTGCACATTGGACGTATTGTCAGGAGCAGACCAGTCCTTGGAGAAGGACATCATGCTCAGCACAGTGGAGGGACAGTGAAAATGGGAAGACCCTGAGGGAGATGGATGGACACAGTGGTTACAACAACGGACTCACACTCGAGGGCAGCGTGGAGTTGGTGCAGGTCAGGTGGGGTTGCCTTCTGCGGGACCTGCGCCTGCTAGGGGTCGGAGAGTACTCGGTGCGTCCTAGTAACAGGCGACCATTCACACGCTTCTTTTCTTAATCGCTCCGCGTCCATAAGCATGTGCTCACTGCCCCTTCGGGCTCCCCTCTGATCTTCCGAGTCGCTGTTGTCAATTTCATCCCCAATAGGTTGTCCTTTATAGATTGCTCATGGCAGATTTATTTTGCTAGTTAATCTAAGTCATGGGTTCCTAAGCTGGTTTGGTCTATCACCCCTTTTCAAAAAGAAAAGAAAAAAAGATTCAGAGCCTCCCTGGCAACTAGAAGCGTTTGTACTACAGTCCCTGGTCCAAGACAAGGTGATCCCTTTGCTTTTGCAGGTGAAACCAGAACAGACCATCAACTGCTCATATCTAAGTTCAGGTTGAAGTTGACGAACATGAAAACTAGTCCACGAGAGCCCAAAATGACCCTGAATCAATCTCACCCGAATTCCGAGGCTATCTCAAGAACAGATGTGATGCAGGAAGCACTACCGACAGAAGACCTGCCGAGCTGTGGGAGGACAGCCAAGGCATCAAGGCAAAAGGCCATCCAAAAGACAGAAAGACAAGATGGAAGTGGATGTCAGACGAGACTCTGAACTTGCGCTTCATCATAGAGGATTAGTGAAAGCAAGTGAAAGCAATGAGAAATTCAAAGAGCTAAACAATATTTTTAAGGCAGCTGGGGAAGACAGAGTCAAATAGTATAATGAAATGTGCGAAGACATAGAGTTAGCAAACCACAAAGGAGAAACACGCTCAGCATATCTTACATTGAAGAAAACACTCAAGCCTAGTGTTGCAATCTTGAGAGATTCCAGGGGCCGAATCTTTGAATGATGCAGAAAGTAGCCAAAGGAGATGGCAAGAATGCTCAGAGTCGTTGTAAGGAAAAGAGGGAGCGCATAGTCCGTCATTTCGGGAGGTGGCATCTGAGCAAGAAGCAGTGGCGCTGAAGGAAGTTCAAGCTGCTCTGAAAACATCGGCCCCAAACAAGCCTTCAGGAACTGGTGGAACACCACCGGAAGTGCTTCCGCAAGGTCCTGAAGCCCTGGCAGCGCTTCCTCCTGTAGGACGACCCTGGGGGCACAGTGTCCGAGTTGGGTCAGCAGTTCGGAACCACAGCTCCTCGGAGGGAGAAAGCTGAGGCTTCCTGCTCTTGGAAAGAGTTACCGTCTTGGAAACCCGCAGGATCGGTGCCTCCCTCTGAGTCAGCATTGACTCGATGGCAGCGAGTTTGGTTTGGCTTTCTCTTCTTTTAGTTAAAGTGGAAGCTGAGGTTTCTGACTGGAGATGGCTTCTTTTTCCTTTTTTTAGGATCATTTTATTGGGGGCTCTTACAGCTCTTATAACAATCCATCCATCAACTGTATCAAGCATATTTGTACATATGTTGCCATCATGTTCTAAACATGACTTTCTATTGGTATCAGCTCCTCGTTTTTCCCTCCCTCCCACCGCCCACCCTCGTGACCCCTTGTTAAATTACAAATTATAATTTTCATATCTTACGCTGACCGCTGTCTCCCTTCCCCTGCATTTGTTATTCATCCATCCCTCTTGGGGATGTGGGTGTGGTTATGTCGATCATTGAGATTGGTTCCCCCTTCCTCCCCACCCCCCACTTTCCTTTTCCCCTCCTGGTATCACTACTCCCATTTCTGTCCCTGAGGGGTTTATCTGACCAGGATTCTGTGCTTTGTGAGCTCTTATCTCTTATCTGTACCTGTATACATGCACAGGTCTAGCCCACAGTGAAAGGCGGGACTGGGGTCATGATAGTGGGGGGTGAGGAAGCCTCAAGGAACCAGAAGAGTATTGTGTGTTTCATTGGTGCTGTACTGTGCCCTGGTTGGCTTGTCCCTTCCTTTCACCCTTCTGTGAGAGGATGTCCCATTGTCTACAGATGGGTTTGGGGTCTCTGCTCTGACCCCCCTAGTTCTCAACATGCTTTTTGTTGTTGTTTGTTCTAACACAAGCATGGCATGCTGTCCATTCCCATCCAAGGCAGGTCCTGTTTCTAGAGACTTCCTTTTTGACCCCTTGGTGAGAAGAGTCTGACCCCTTGGTGAGAAACAACCTTTGGGGTTGTTTCAGGTGTCTTTTTCGTGTTGATCCTGTGATGGCCAGAGCATGTAGCGTGTAAGAGTTCTACTCTTTCCAACTGTTAAGGGTCGCCTCGTGTTGCAAACAGGGCTTGTCATGTGAACGTGCATGTGTGATTCAGAAGGCATAGTTTACGCTTCTGGCTGGCGGTGGTTGTTAGAGGCCACCCACAGGGACCTGACCCGCAGCAGAGGGAAGCGCCGCCCAGTCCCGCACCAGCCTCACCGGCCTTGCTGCGTTCCAGCCCAGCGTTGTAGCCATTGTTTGCATAGGTCTCCTATGGGGTCTTCCTTTTTTTTTTTTTTTTGTCCCTCTACTTTACCAAAAGGAGCCCTGGTGGTGTAGTGGTGATGGATTGGGATGCAACCTGTGTAGTCAGCAGTCCGAAGCCACCAGCAGCTCTGTGGGACAAAGGCTGGGCTTGCTTCTCCCATACACGGTTCCAGGTTTGGAAACTCACAGTGGGGTCGCAGTGAGGCCGCACTGGCTGGATGGCAGCAAGCTGGGTCTGGTTTTGGCTCCTTTCCCCGAGCCCCGGAGCCCTTTCTCCAGCTCCCTCCTGATAAAATCTCCAAAGTATATGATACAAAGTCTTATCTTTGTGTCTAAGGGTGCTGGGTAAAGCGTTATCTAAATCCCAATTCGTTTGAGTCTGTGGTTTCTCGACTATTCTGTAGCTCTGACTTTCTGTCTACTGAGTCTGTGAGTGATTGGGTGAAGATTGCTGCTGTTTCTAGCAATGTATCCTTTCACTTTCATCGATTTAAAACAGTTGTATTTTGCTTTTTATATACATACGTATGCATTTATGAGGGAGCTTCAAAAGGTGATGGGAAAATGGGATGAAACGATCATGGAAGTTTTTAAAGCTCCCTTGTGTGTATACACCAGGGAGTATATGGCTTATACTTGAGTCTAAGCTGAGTTTTTCAGCACATTTTAATGCAGTTTTTGTGGTAAAAGTAGGCGCCTCATCATGCAATATATATACCATAGTGAATGAAGGGGGAAGTGCAGAGTGGAGACCCGAGGCCCAAGTGTCGGCCACTGGAGATCCCCTCATAGAGGGGTTTAGGAGAGGAGACGGGTTAGTCAGGGTGCGATGTAGTACCGATGAAGAACACAGCTTTCCCCCAGATCCTGGATGCTTCCTCCCCCCAACTACCATGATCCTAATTCTACCTTGCAGGACTGGATAGGGCAGAGGTTGTACACTGGTGCATATGGGAGCTGGAGGCACAGGGAATCCAGGGTGGATGATACCTTCAGGACCAAGGGCGTGAGGGACGATGCTGGGAGAGTGGAGAGTGAGTGGGTTGGAAAGGGGGAACCAATTATAAGGATCCACATGTGACCTCTTCCCTGGGAGATGGACGGCAGAGAAGGGGGGGAAGGGAGACTCCGGATAGAGCAAGATATGACAAAATAACAATGTATAAATTATCAAGGGCTCATGAGGGAGGGGGGAGCGGGGAGGGAGGGGAAAAAAAAGAGGACCTGATGTAAAGGGCTTAAGTGGAGAGCAAATGCTTTGAAAATGATTAGGGCAAAGAATGTACGGATGTGCTTTATACAATTGATGTACGTCTATGTATGGATTGTGATAAGAGTTGTATGAGCCCCTAATAAAATGTTAAAAAAAAATTAGGTGCCTCAGCTGATATTTGGGTCGGCTTATATTCGAGTATATACAGTGTGTGTGTGTGTGTGTGTGTGTGTGTGTGGCAAAGAGTTTGCCATTTTTTAAGTACACAGTTCTGGAACATTAATCACCTTTGTCTAATTTTCTAAAAGTTTTTCATCACCTCAACTGGAAACTCAGTCCCTCTTCAGCAAAGACTCACTCGTTTCTGCCTCGTGTCCTGGTCACCAGTGATAAACCATGCTTTATCTGTCAGCATTTGTCTATCCTCGGTGTTGTCCGGTGCGATTGAGTCAGTCTGACCCACAGCCTCCCTATGCACAACAGAATGAATCTGCCCGGTCCTGCGCCAGCTGCACAACTGTGCCTGTGCCTGAGCCCACGGTGGCAGCCATGGCGTCCGTCCATCCCCTGGAGAGCCTACCTTTCCTGGGCTGCTCCTCTGCTTTACCAAACATGATGTGCTTCTCCGGAGACTGATCTCCCCTAACAACATGTCCAAAGACTGAGATGAAGTCTTGCCAGCCTAGCCTCTCAGGAACACTCTGGTTGTACTTCTTGTAAGACAGACCAGGTTGTTCTTTTAGCAGTCCATGGTACTTTCAATGTTCTTCTCCAGCTCCACAATCCACATGCATCAATTCTTCTGTTTTCTTTATTCAGTGTCCAACTTTCAAATGCATCTGAGGCCACTGAAAATACTACGGCTTGTATCAGGTGCACCTTAGTCCTCAAAGTAACATTCTTGCTTTTCACCACCCAAAAGAGGTCTCGTGCAGCAGATTTACCAGATGCAACACATCTCTTGAGCTCTTGACGGCTGCTTCCATGAGCATTGGTTATGGACCCAAGCAAACCAAAATCCTCACAACTGGACCAATAGGTAACGTCATGGTAAATGAAGAAAAACTTGAAGTCGTCAAGGATGTTGTCTTTGTTGACACTGAGCTGTCATCGGTACTGAAGGCTGCAATCCTTGATCTTCGTGAGCAAGAGCTTCAGGTGCAGCTCTCGTTCAGCAAGTAAGGCGTGTCATCTGCCTCTCCACGGGCTGTTCGTCAGCCTTCCTCACATTCTGATGCCACGCTCTTCTTCTAGAATCCAGCTTCTCGGAGGAGTTGCTCAACACACAGACTGAATACGTGTGGTGAGAGGGCACAACCTTCACACACACGTTCCTGATGTTAAGCCATTTAGCATATTCTTGTTCCATTTGCACAACTGCCCCTTGATCCATGTACAGGGTCAGAGTGAGCCCAATGAAGTGTTCTGGACTTCCTGTTCTTCTAAAGGTGATCCATAGTTTGTTCTGATCCACACCACCTACAGCCTTGGCATAGTCAATAAAATACAAGTCAACATCTTTGTGGGAGTCCCTGCTTTCAGCTGAGATCCATCTGACATCAGCAATAACACCTCTTATTCCACGTCCTCTTCTGACTCCAACCTAAACCTCTGGCAGCTCCTTGTTAATGTCCTGCTACAACCATTCTTGGAAGACGTTTAGCAAAGTCTTACTTGCATGTGACATCAATGCTGTTGCTCTATAATTTGAGTATTCGCTCGGGCCACCTTTCTTTGCAGAGGGTACAAATATGGATCTCTTCCAGTCAGTTGGGCAAATGACTGGCTTCCAAATTTCCTGGCATAGCTTGTGGAAACACTTCAAGGGTATTCTGTCAGTTCCTGGAGCCTTGTTTTTGGCTGGTGCTTTCAGTGCAGTTTGAACATCTTCCTTCAGCATCGCTGGTTCTTGCTCATAGGCTGCCTCCTGACACGGTGGACTATTGACAGTTATTTTTTGGTACAGTGACTCTGTATATTCTTTCTATCTTCTTTGGATGTTTCCTGCATCATTCAACATTTTGCCTATAGAATATTTCAATGTTGCAACTCAAGGCTTGAATTTTTTCTTGAGTTTTTCCAGTTTCAGATATGCGGAGCGTGTTTTAGGCTTCTAATTCTAGATCTTTGTACAGTTCATTATAATATTTGGTTCTGTCTTTTTGAGCTGATGTTTTCTCTTCAAGTCTCTGATCTCATCCTTCCATTTGATTTAGCTGCTCTGTGATTACGAGCAAGTGTCAGAGCCTCTTCTGACATCACTTTGATCTTTTAATTCTTTCGTGCCTTTTTAATAACCTTTTGCTTTCTTGATCATTGACGTTCTTGATGTCCTCCCATAGCTTATCAGGTGTTCTGTCATTAGGGTTCAATGCATCAAATCTGTTCTTGAAATTCAAATTATCAAGGGTTTACGAGAGTGAGGGGAGCGGGGAGGGAGGGATAAAAATGAGGCGCTGATTCCAAGGGCTCAAACAGAAAGCAAATGAGACTGATGATGGCAACAGATGTACAAATGTGCTTGACACAATGGATGTTTGTACGGATTGTGGTAAGAGTTGTACTAGCCCCCAATAAAATGATTAAAAAAAGAAAAAGAAATTCAGATGAGATAGACTTGGGGGTGTATTTTGGCTCTTGTGCCTTGTTTTCATTTTCTTTGATTTTACCTTCAACTTACATATGAGCAATTGATGGTCTGCTCCACAGTCAGCCCCTGGCCTGGTTTTAGCTGCTTCTCCATTGTCTTTTCCCACAGATGTAGTCAATTTGATGTCTGTGTATTCCATCTGGAGAAGTCCACGTGTAGAGTTGTCTTTTGTGTTGTTGAAAAGGTATTTGCTATGTACAAGTCATTGGTCTTGCAAAATTCTAACATGTGATCTCCAGCTTCATTTCTATCACTACATCCATGTTGTCCAACTCCTCTTCCTTCCTCTTTGTTTCCAGCTTTTGCATTCAAATCACCAGTAATTATCAGTGCATCGTGGTTACATATTTGATCAATTTCTAACTGAAGTTGTTAGTAGAATTATTCCATTTCTTCATCCCTAGCTTTTGTGGGTAGGTGCATACATTTGAATAATAGTTGCATTGATTGGATTTCCTTGAAGGTGGATAGATATGACTCTATCACAGACAGCGCTGAGCTTCATGATGGATTTTGCAGTGTCCTTTTTGACAATGCCATTGCTCTTGATTGTGATATTCCAGGCATAGTAAATCATATGATTTTTTTGATTCAAAATGGCCAATGCCAGTCCATTTCTGCTCACTAATGATAAGATATCAATCTGAATGCATTGCATTTCATTTTTGATGACTTCCAATTTTCTTAGATTCATACTTCTCACATTCCAAGTTCTGATCCTTGCCAGATTTTTGCAGCTGTTTCTCCTTATCTTGAGCTGTGCCCCGTCAGCAAATGAAGATCCTGCAGGCTCCACTCCCTCAGGCAGTTACCCAACACAAGTCACCATGGTAGACTCCCTTCTGAGAACGCAGCTCCGCCTCAGTCGCATTTCGAGTGCCCTCTGACCCTAGGGTCCATCCTCCCGCACGCTCTCAGACAACGTTCTGCTTCCATTCGTTAGGCCTTCACGATCTGCCCAATGTTTCAAAGCTCTGCACAAGGTTTCCAGTGGCTCCGCCTTCCGAAGTGGGGAGCTGAGCCCTTCTGCACTGTAGGACGTCTAGATAGTTTGTTGCTATTTCAGATCACATAGTATTCGTGTTTGGGGGTGTCTGACTTCCAGTATTTCACCCAGCACAATGTTCTCAAGATCCATCTATGCCACAGCATGTATAAGAACGTTATTTGTCTTTATGACTGAATACTGTTCCATTGTACTGAAAAACTCAGTGCCATTGAGTCAATTCTGACTGCTCGAGGCTCTTTAGGACAGGGTAGAGCTGCCCCGGAAGGTTCCTGAGACAGTAACTGTTTAGGGGAGTAGACGGCCCCATCTTTCTCAGAGGAGCAGTGGGAGGTTTCAAACCACTGGCCTTGTGGTTAGCAGCCCAATGAGCAACCACCGAGCCACCATGGTCCTTTTGTATGTATGCACCGCCATTTTTCCTCTCCGTTGTTGGTGGAATCTTGGGTGGTTTCTACCTTTGGCTAGTGTCCACGTGACTGTTTGTGTCCCTGCTTGCACGACTCTTGGGTGTGTACCTAGGGGTGGAGCTGCTGCACCATGTAGTAACCCTTTCATTCACTTTTCGGGAAACACTGCATTCCGCACAGGGTTTAACATTTTACCTTCCCCCCCTCAGTGGGTGAGGGCTCTGGCATATCCCATTATAGAGTTGAACATCGCACAGTCGTTCTGAGTTGTGTCTTCTCGTGGGCCCATCAGCCATTCTCCTCTCTTTGGTAAATGTCTATTTGAGCCTTTTGCCCATCTTGGGTTGGGTTGCTTGCCTTTAGGCTCCTCAGTGGTAGGCGCCCTTTCTAGATTTTGGATATGAAATCCTGACCAGATACATGGCTCCCGGAGACTCTCTCCCATTCCAATAGGTTACCTCTTCACTGTGATAAGGTCCTGGATGTGCAAAATGTTTTTCATTTTGATAAAGTAAAACAGATCTATTTCTTTACTATTATTATTTTGCCCCTGCTTTTGGTGTCATGAGTTAGAATCTATTGTCAAAAACGGAAGTTCAGGTTTTACCCCTGTTTTCTGCTATGAGCATTTTGGCTCTAATCTTATACTTAGGTAATTCATCTGTTGTGGGTTGCTTTTTCTATATGGTGTGAGATATTTGTCCAAGTTGATTCTTTTATGTGTAGAGATCCAGTTGCCCCAGCAACTGTGTTATAAATTTTTGCTCCAAGTATTTTGAAGTTCGGTTCTTAGGTGTATACACATTTGGGGTGTGAATGAATATTGAAAAATACTGAAAATACTTGTGTTAGTCTGGGTAGACTAGAGAAACAAATCCAGGGACACGCATGTGTATAAGAAAGAGCTTGATATACAAGAGTAACTGTATATCAGTTTGTTTATGAAAAAACCAAAATATCCCAGCCCAGTCCAGACCAAGTCCATAAGTTTAATATTAGTCCATATGTCCAATATCAATCAATAGAGTTCTCTTCAGATTCATGAAACACATGCAATGACGCCAAATGCAGGGAGATCACAGGCCAGTGGATGGATAGCCTTGTGGCTCCAGTGACGGTGGAAGCATCTCAGCACTGGCTGGGATCTCCATGTGGCTCCTCTGGGTCCAGGGCTCTCACTGCCATCTGCACAGCTCCATGTGTCTTGTCAGTAGAGAGCCGCTCAGGGAGTGAGCAGAGAGAGTGTCTCCCACCTCCAAGGAGGAATACAAGAATTCCCAGAATCCTCAGGGGAAGGCCATGCCCAAACAGAGGCCTCATTTGCTGTATCCAGATTGACAGTCTAGACTCCACCCCTATACAATTAATCCTCAAATTGACACCAGATTATGTAACTGCCACAGTACTGTGGCCTGATAAAGGATAAACTGATCTGTCTTGGAAGCAGTATGTCCAGAGTGCTCCTTAGAGGCAAGGCTGGCGAGACTTTGTCTTACATGCTTTGGACATGCTATCAGGAGAGACCAGTCCTTGGAGATGGACATCATGCTTAGCAGAGGGGCGGTGAAAGAGAGGAAGGCCTCGAGGTGCTGGGCTGACACAGTGGCTGTGCCAATGGGCTCCGGCACAGGAACAGTCATGAGGATGGTGCCAGGCCCGGCAGGGCGTGCCTCTGTTGTGCAGGTTGTCGCAGGGGGTCAGAGTCCACTCCATAGCAATGATCAGCAACAACGCGTATCTTCTTTATCTAGCATCTCTCTTCCACCAATCATTTGCCAGTTTGTTGTACGGTGGCAACTTGATGTGATCATCCAGGCTGTATCCTCTCACGAGACTCAGTCACCCTGCATGCAGCGCAAACCATCCCAGAGCTGGGCTACATGAAGAGGAAAATGGTGTCAGGCTTGCAGGGTGGCTCATTAACGTCCTGCGATGAGCAGGTAGTGCAGTCTTGCTCTCTGAAAGCCAAGAGGCCTTGAGGCCCCTACTGGTGAAGATCAAAGGCCATCGCCTCCAGTAGGGATCTCCCATCAACATAAAGACAATGAAACCCCTCACACTGGGCCAGTGTGTGAGACTGGGTTGACTGGAGAAACAAATCCAGTGACACATATATGTGCAAGAAAAAGCGTTATACCAAGAAGTAATTGTACATCAAGCAAACATCCAGCCCAGTCCAGCTCAAGTCCATGAGTCTGATACTAGTCCACACGTCCCTTCTCAGACTCACAGCCCCATGCTAAGATGAAGAATGCAGGAAGATCACAGTCTTGGGGATCCAATGGCAGTGGACACATCTTCAGGGCTCTAGCTTCCATCAGGGTCGGCCAGCAGAAATGTGAAGGCAAAGCAGGGGGTGGGGGGAGGTTCCCAGGACCCTCCTTATGGGAAGGCCACACCCACCAGAAGGCACCATCAGGCTATGAGTTTGATTGACAGGTTGGTTACCACCCCCTACATTTTTATATCTCCAAGTTGACATGAAATGACGTAACTACCCAGCCAGGAAGCTGCATCACGACAAACGCAAGATTGAAGTCGTGAAGAATTTCACTGTGCTCGGATCCACAGTCAATGCTCCAAGCCGCGGTATTTGCAGTCACCTCCTAGTGCATGTGGAAACTGGACACAGAATGTAGCGACGTGTCTGCATTTTGAAGTGGATGCACAGGATTGGCCGTCCGGTGCATGCTGACTCATAGAGACCCTCCTGGGTTTCTGAGGGGTAACTATTTACAGGAGTAGAAATTCCAACCTTGCTCTTGGGGAGCAAATGGGCTGCCGACCCTGTGGATTGAAGGCCAATGTGTCACCACTACACCACCGGGAGAAAGCGCAAATCTGCCTTGGAAGAAGAACGGCTAGAACGCTGCGCAGAAGCGAGGGTGAGGACGAGACTTCGTCTCGTGTGCTGCGGACACGTTGTCAGGAGCGACCAGCCTCTGGAGAAGGACGTCATGCGTTGAAGTGAGGGGCAGCGAGGAGAGGAGATGGCTGGCACGATGGTTGCAAGAATGGGCTCGCACAGGACAGCTGTGAGGAGGGCGCACGGCAGGGGTGCTGCATTCCTCTGTCCTTGGGCTT